>NC_058374.1:68017500-68750000 GCF_018350175.1 Felis catus
AAATTAATATAAGGAGCTAACATAATGCCCAGCACTTGGTAAGCTCTCAATAAATATTACTCGTGATTAGTATTAGCTTTGAGTCACAAATCCTCATCTCAGGGAGTATCCTGGCTTCTCAATATCCATCTAATCACCTAAAACCTAAATTTGAGAGTAATCCTTGACTCCTTTATCTTTTACTCCCTTTGTCCATTTAACTCTTCTAATTGACACTCAAATTCTTTCATTTCTCACTTTCCTTCTGCTTCCACAGGCCAGGCTACCATCCATCATCAATAACCATACTAACAACAGCATCTTTTAACCAGTTCTCAACCTCTGATTGTGTTCCTTCAGTCTGTTCTCAACATTGCAGACAGAGGAGCTCTTCTAAAACACAACTCAGTCTGGTGTCAGTCTCTTGCTTAAAACCCTCAGTCACATCCCATTGTCCTTTGTTTGAAGTTCAGATTTCTTAAGGTAGTCTACCAGGCCCTGTAGGATTTAGTCCTTACTTCCCTCTCTGGATTAGTATTTTGCAGCCTCCTTGCTGCCTGTGCTTTAGACAAGCTGAAATCATCTCAGTTCTCAAAGACAGCCTGCTCCCTTTCACCCCCAACCTGTGACTGTGATTTTCTTTTTTCCTGGCCGACTAATATGTTCCCTGCTCGTTTTAATGCAAATGTCGCTTCTTCTGAGTGGGTTGTCTTTGATTCCTCCTGTGCAGATTAGATGCCTTGGATTCGTTCTTCCAGTTCAGCTATTATTTCCCTTCACAACATCTACCATACATTTTTATAAAAGAATTTTCAAAAATGCTCTCTTAATACTGAACTTAACTGGTTCTCAGCATTGGCCCCACTTAGAAACCATGAGGTACCTGAAAATACTATTATGCCTGGGACTCACCTCCAGACCAATTACATCAGATGAATTAATCATGGGTGGGGCCCAGATTTCAGTATTTTTCTTTTCAGGCTCTCATGTGATTCTAAGGTCTTTGGGGTTCAGATACACTGCTATGTATTGTAAATTCTCATGGATGAGGACTTTTTTCTCTCTCATTTACAGATTTGTTTCCTAATGTGTGGTAAATGTTTGGATAACTCCATTTTCATTCTGTAATTTCCACTTTTTTTAAAAAACACGTTTTGGGGCGCCTGGGTGGCGCAGTCGGTTAAGCGTCCGACTTCAGCCAGGTCACGATCTCGCGGTCCGTGAGTTCGAGCCCCGCGTCAGGCTCTGGGCTGATGGCTCAGAGCCTGGAGCCTGTTTCCGATTCTGTGTCTCCCTCTCTCTCTGCCCCTCCCCCGTTCATGCTCTGTCTCTCTCTGTCCCAAAAATAAATAAACGTTGAAAAAAAAATTTTTAAAAAATAAAAAACACGTTTTTATTCATTTATTTTTTTAATTAATTTTAATTTTTTGAGAGAGAGAGAGAGAGAGAGAGAGAGGGAGAATGCACACAAGCTGTGGAGGGGCAGAGGGAGAGAATCTTAAGCAGGTTACATGCTCAGTCCAATCCCACAATGGTGAGATCATGACCTGAGCTAAAACCAAGCATCGGATGCCCAACCAACTGAGCCACCCAGGCATCCCTGTAATTTCCACTTTTAATCAACCTAAAAAAAAAAACCCCTGAAAATATTTAAAAAGAAAGGCCCCCAATTTTTTTTTTATTTCATAGAGCATGTTATGAGATCATGGGAATCAACTCCCTAAAATTCCACATAAGATTTGGAGTATAAATGCTGTACTAGAGAGAACACCCATAAACATGGCACTTGCAAAGCTGTTCATCACCTGAAAGAGACGAGGATCTGGTTTCATAGACACTTGGAAGTATTTGCTCTCTTCTCAAAAAGTGTCTCCTGTTGGGGCGCCTGGGTGGCGCAGTCTGTTAAGCGTCCGACTTCAGCCAGGTCACGATCTCGCGGTCCGTGAGTTCCAGCCCCGCGTCGGGCTCTGGGCTGATGGCTCAGAGCCTGGAGCCTGTTTCCGATTCTGTGTCTCCCTCTCTCTCTGCCCCTCCCCCGTTCATGCTCTGTCTCTCTCTGTCCCAAAAATTAATAAACGTTGAAAAAAAAAAAAGTGTCTCCTGTTGCCTTTGTCTCTCCCTGGCTAAGCAGATACCTCATTGCTAATTAGATGCTGCTTCATCCTCATTACCCTCCTCATTGTCATCAGTTCGCGCTGACAGAGGCTTGGTGGGTAGTGAGAGATGATGTGGTCTCTGGAGTCACAGGCCTCCAGAGACTTGTCGAGTCCTGCTTCTGTGACATGCTGGTTATGTGGCCTCGAGCAAGTTATTTAGCCTTTGTTAACTTTCTCTCATTGCAGACATGGAGGTTTGTAGTATTTTGTAAGATTGTTATTGAGGATCAAATGAGAGAACGCACAGAAGCATTTTATAAATTCTAAAATGTTATGTAATATTTGTACTAGTTTGAACTGTCTTCTGTTATATACAGCAAAAAACTCAGAAATTGTCTAAAATGTAGTGGCTCTCTGGCAGCACATATTTTTGCCTCCCTTGCCAGAACAAGAAAGAGGAAGAAAAAAAAATCTTCCTGCCCTACAATAAACTAAAGGCTTTTAAACGGTGTGACATTTTCATGTCATTTATCTGGTCGAATTGCAACTTTAACCATTTTTACTTTTTCTTTCTTGGTTGTTCATTTCTTCTATTAGTTCATTCTGCATCCATCCATCCTCTGTCCGTCTACTTAACAAACTGCCTACTTTGTTAGCTAGGCATTTTTTTCTAGATAGGTTCTTATCTATCTACATTTGTATCTGCTAGATAGATAGGTACTTATCCATGGTGACTCTTTACTGGATCGTGGGTATATTGAAAAGACATGGACCTTGTCCTTAAGAAACCACATTTGCAGTCTAGTGTCAGGGACACACTAATTAATGAATACAATTTGATACTTAATGAGGTCTGTAGTGTTACAGGTATACCAGTGCAGGAAAGGCAATGACTGGTATATTTTGATAGGTCAGGGAAGTATTCCAGAGGAGCTGACATTTAAGTTAAACATCAAAGGCTAAGTAGAAGTTTGCCATGAAGGTAGGGCCTATGCTAGCCAATATGCTTGCAAGAAATGAAGAATAGTGACATTCTTTTCTCCCTCTAGGTTTTCTTATGCAGCTTTCAGTGATTCCAACATCATAGCAGTGGTGGTGGACACGGCTCTCTACGTTGCTAAGAAAAATAGCCCATTTGTGGAAGTATGGGATAAGAAGACTGAAAAACTCTGTGAACTTATAGACTGTGTGCACTTTTTAAAGTAAATTGTTTTCTTTAAATTGTATTTTACTGTGGAAAGAACTCAGTGTGAAATTGACCCTCTTAACAAATTTTTAGGTGTACAACATATTATTGTTCACTATAGGTACAATGTCATTGGTTCTTATTTTGTGCTTATTAGAGCTGTTTTTATACTTCAGACTTAGAGAGGCAGTATGGCTAATTTTACTTTGTTTCTACCCCTAACTAGAACACTAAACAACTCAGAAACAAAATTGCTAATTCTTTTCAGCACCATTTCTTGGTATCTAGCAAGTAGTTTCATTTTGGAAAACTAAAAAAAAATAGGAACATGATATATATGGTTCCTTCAAGATATTACAAAGAATATTCACCAATGAAAAAATACTATGTGATTGAAAGTGATCATACTGGATTCCTTGCTGACTGTACATTTAGTAGTGTTACAATATCAAAGTTTACTACTTGTAATTAGACTACAGGTCCAAGGATACTTTGTTCTAAAGACAAAGTCACGAAACAATTTAAAAAATGGGGGAAACCTACTGCACTGACCAATGCACGAACTGCTTAAGGATGAAGGATCAAGACACCAGACTGACAACCAGTTCTTAGTCTAATCCAGCACATCTCAGACTTTAAATCACGCACATCTTTTGTGTGCTGCTGGTGGGAAAGGGGACCACTCAACCTTATTTGGGGAGGGGTAGAGAGAGAGGGAGACACAGAATCTGAAGCAGGCTCCAGGCTCTGAGCTGTCAGCACGGAGCCTGAACTCACCAACCACAAGATCATGACCTGAGCTGAAGTCGGACGCTTACCGACTGAGCCACCCAGGCGCCCCTGTTTTATCTTGTTTTTATGTATAGATTTTTTATTCTCTGGAGAACATTTAGATTACACACTGTATCTATAAAATGAAACTTCAAGGTTGACTTTCCCAGAATGTTTTCATTTTTCTCTGGATGGTAAGGAGATTGACATTCTGAAGTGTTGACAGTTCTGCCTGGTAAAGGTTCCCTTACTTCCTGAAGTCCTAAAAGTATTAGAACTGTTTTATTTCCGGACACCTCATTTTCGTCATGAATTATTCATTGGCTCAGAGAAACATTTAGTGGTTTGTATTGATATCTTTTACATGTAAATGATTAAAATTTAATTTTCCTTTGTAACTTTTAGACTTCATGGAAAGAAACTTTTTCTATTTATATTGGGCAAATTTATTCTTTTCTTTTACACTGGGTTATATAGGCTTATTTATAAAAATTATATCCATTTTTAAAGTTTATATATTTATTTTGAGAGAGAGAGAGAGAGAGAGAGAGAGGCAGAGGCAGAGACAGAATCCCAAACAGGCTCCACTCTGTCAGCGTGGAGCCTGATGCAAACCTGAGCCAAAATCAAGAGACAAACGTTTAGCCAACTGAGCCACTTTATTTTATCCATTTTATTTACTTTAGAATTTCTTGAAGGGACTGTGTTATCTTTGATAATTTATGTTTCAAGGAGAGAAGCCACTTTGATGTTCTGTATTTAGCAACACTCATTTTGTAGAATTTTAATGATATATAATGTATACTATTATGTATTCATAATTTAAAATGCTATATATAGTGTGCATGTGTAGACATCTGCTTTATCTCTTAATTGTTGATAAAATTATTAATGCATACTTTATGGTTTTAGGGAGGAAATGGTAAAAGTAAACGCGGAATCAAAACACAAAATATCTTACTCTGGGAGAGTGAAAACTCTCTGCCTCCAGAAGAACACTGCCCTCTGGATAGGAACTGGAGGAGGCCATGTTTTACTCCTTGATCTTTCAACTCGTCGAATTATACGTATAGTTCACAATTTTTGTGATTCTGTCAGAGTCATGATGACAGCACAGTTAGGTAAGTTTCTTTCCTTTCAATCTTTTGTGATATTGTCTAAGACCTTAAAAATATGCTTTTATTTTTAATTTTAGTCTCACTCTCTAATGCCATTGGACATGTCTCAGAAGGTCACATCATGAAACATAGAACTGGGATACATTTTAATAGGGTCATTAAAAAATGGAGGGAATGGATGCTTTCAGTCCCATTAGAGAAGATTATTGCAGCCGAGCACCGATTCTCTGTTCTACTTTCTCTGTATCTAAGGCAAAAGAGGAAATAGATAATTTTGAGTATTTTTAACTTAAAAATATTTTTGTAATGTTTCTTTACATTTACAGAGAGTGAGTGGGGGAGAAAGAGAGTGAGTGGGGGAGGGGCAGAGAGAGAGAGCAAGAGAGAGAAATTCCCAGTGGGATGCTCACACTCACAAACTGTGAGATCATGCATGACCTAAGCCACATCAAGAGTCATAGGCTTAACTGTCTGAGCCACCCAGGCACCCTGAGTATTTTTAACTTTTTAACCAAAGGTATTAAAGCAAATGCTTATTTTAACCAATTTAAATTTCCTACCCTTCTTAAATTTGGTTTTTCATTCTACCAACAAATTTATATGCTTGTAACAATATATGCTGAACTCTACAATCTGCAGGTATTGACAATCATGATGTTTTATGCAGACTTTTATGTCTTTTCTTGCTCCTACTTTTCTATTTAAGTATGAAGAAATCATAACAGCACATGAAATATATTTTCTACATAAATACATTCCATTTTTTCTTTTAACTAATTATTAGGCTTAGAGGATAGTATTAACATATATACAAAGTTGATCACCAAAATAACATGGGATTAGGTTCTGCAAAACAAGAGTTTATATAACTTTAGTAAGTAAGTCCTAGTGTGTTTGACAGGTGAAGCAAATGGTCAATTCCTTTTACAGGAATATATTAAGGAGGGACAAGTGTTACTCCTTACTCTCACCCATTTTTTATGACTGGATGTTGAAATTGCACAGGAGTTACACTAGATGCTGTGAGTGATTGGTGACTCTCAGCATACCAGCGTTGTATCTCACAACAATAGTGGGTTGTCTCTCTACCTATATTCTACCAAGGTTGTTAAGTCCTTTAATTTGTCTGTACTTTTGTACCCAAATCGTTGTTCATTACTGAAATTATGTGGAATTTCAGTGGTTTAATTGATTTTTAAAGTAAAGATAAATTTAAGCATAATCCACAGGTGCGGCAGGTACAATGTGGCTTCACCTCACCTTTGTAGCCTCTGCCATTTATCACATTGCTCCCAGTGCTTTCTGATCTGGAGAATGTTCAGTCCCTCTGGGATACCATGCTTCACACTGCCTCAATGTTTTTCATGTGCTGCTCATTCTTTGCTTATTTAATTTCTGTAGTTAATTAAGCCAAGAAGGTACACTAACTCTTTTTTCCAAATGGTAACTCATATGTCAAAACCTTCAGAAGTGAACACTGATTAGGTCAAACTTCCCTCTTTGGAGTTCTCATAACATCTCCCTTGCATAGCATCCATCCTGGTCACGATTTTTTTTTTTTTCATTAGTGTCAATCTCCTCACTAGAATATAAACTCCATGTAGGTTGAGTCTGCATGTGTTTGTTTACTTCTTTACTCCCCAGGGCCTTGCCTCCTGTATAGAAGACGTATGACAAATATTTGTTGAGTAAATTAGTGAGTGACTTGAGAAGAACGTATGGTTCTGTGACAGAGTATCAGTGTATCATCCATCCAACTTTGTATCCAAATGATTCACATTTGACTAATGCCAAAGCAGTTTCACACACATCTCATTTAATATTATAACTCTGGGTGTATAAATATTAGACCCATTTTTCAAAAGTTAAATTATTTTCTCAGATTAACACAATTAATAAAAATTATAGCAAGGAATGGGCCACAAATTTTCCAACATTAAATAATTGCTGATCTTGGAGCATTTTATTCAGTATAATTGAAGTGTCTCCTAAAAAGCAGAATTATACAGTAATTTCTAATGACTTTTTAAAGTTCATCTTATTACATTGTTTTAACAGAAGACTCATATATTTTTTTTTAAAGGAAGCCTTAAAAATGTCATGCTGGTTTTGGGGTATATCCGGAAAAGTACTGAAGGCACACAACACCAAAAAGGTAGTGTTTAATAAGATACTGTATTCCAAACACAGTACAATGACACTGATGATTATAACATGTTATGTGTTTTATACATTTATAATAAATATAACATATACTATAATACTTCAAGCATTTTAAATTGGTAGCTTCTTTATAGTGTAAATAATTTAAACATAAATCCTCAAAATTAAGTTTTAGTAGTTGAGTAGTATTTTTTCAGATGAAGTAGAAATATCAACCACTATAAAATGAGAAGTAGCCCAAATTTAAACTAAACGTGGTTATTTTTCCTTACAGTTTACCTATATCCATATGAGCTCCGATTTTGAACAGTGTTTGAAAAAACTATTTCTTTCAGAAAGTGAAACATCAGGTTATTAAAAGTTCACACTCTTTTTGAAATGTAGTTGTTTCTGTAATACACTTTAAACATTTTCCAAATGTAGTTTCTTATGAATGGCAGTGATTTAGTAAATTTTTTAGCTGTATTTATGTATATGTTTGTATAAGACAACTAAATATAAATGAACAAAATTGAAATAAAATAAAATAAAAAGGCCTTATGGCAGATCTTTGAACCATTATTTCATTTTTTTCCTTTGTAGAGATACAGTCTTGTTTGTCTGTTTGGGATATCAACCTTCCACATGAAGTGCAAAATTTAGAAAAACATATTGAAGTAAGAAATGAATTAGCTGAAAAAATGAGAAGAATATCTGTTGAATAAGAGGGATGTTGGAGATCTTTGCCTTTGGATGCGAAAATTATTCTCCTGTAAATATTTCTTTAAAAATGTTTACATATGAAAAGGACACTTCCACTTTTTGAAAAAGCTCATGTGTATATGAAGGAATGTTTATATATTTTATTTTATTTTAAATATAAATATGTGTAAAAATAATTTCACTGGAAATGTTTTAAAGAATTATTTAAAATATGACATTATATTTCCCACATCCTAATTAATTTTGTGGGTTAAGTAATGAAAGGAAAGCTAAAAAGTACATAATTGCAGGACTCATACCAAAATTTACAAAGTGATTAATTTTTTTGTTTTTATCCATAACGAAAGTAAACTTTATTTAAAATTCTGCATTTAAACGGGACTGCTGTTTGATTACTTTCTAGGTATTTTGCAAAGTAGAATAGTAATATCAGGACTGGTTCACATGTAATACATTCCTTCTTAAATTCCTTTTAAATGCACGTCTCATACATGCTTGTAAACTGAATTTTCACCAATAAATCCCTTTATTGGAATGTGCATCCTCTTTGTTGCTAATGCAAACAATGCGTTTCATGCATCTTCCCTCCATTTAAAAGAAAATGTCACGGAAAGTGCTGATGAGGAAATATAATGTATTGTTCTCATTCCCAGTAAAGACACGGCCACTTTCTCTTTTCCTGTTGTGCAGTTCAATCTTTGAATGTAGATACCCTGAAATTTGTATACTTGGTGTGAATACAGTGTTCAGTCTTCACGTGATATTTTTTATGTTTTAATTCGGATTTTCAGTGGTAAGCCAGACCACTGGTTACTTGTTTCTAACCTGCGCCCTAACATTTCTACCCACCTTCTTCCTAAATTTGTGATTCTGCAAATCCTGCATCACTCAGGAAGAAACCCTATTTCCAGAATTATAGAATTCCACAGCTCCCATTGTGACTGTGGGGGCAAGTTTATAACACTCTTTATTTTGATGAAGAAGAAAGGAGTTTCAGGTTATGACAGGTAAAAATAACCTGCTAACCTTGTCTTCTAAATTATACCTAAATTGTTGGAGTATCTTCCCACAGTAGGAGTGTCAGGGCCGAGTGTCTAGGTAACAATTTGAGTGACATTTATGTCTTAAGGAAAAACTTTTTTGGTAAATCCATTGGCCCTCGCCAATAGTCATAAATTCAAACAATTCTCTATGACAGGATAACTTGTCCATTTAATATTCTCAGAACTCACCAGTGTTGTATTATAGGATGATTTAAAAAATAATGGACGAGTTTGTTCCTGTGATATTTCTCATTGTTACTTTGTATTTATTGTAATTTTTTACCAAGAAAAGTATGAAGAAATACGTAAATGAACATTATATTTAAATGGAATAATAAACATTCTTAAAGCATGTTTAAGAATTTTAAAACTTTGTGATAATGTTTTATTTTTCACATATAGCTCTGTATCTGTCTAATGTGAAATTTTTTATTAACCTGTGTATGGGACATCTAAAAAATGCTAACTAAAGTTTTCTCTTGGGGATTTATTCAGTTGCCTGTAGTACACATAGTTTTTAGGATCCCAGAATAAAACCGGATAGGCCTGATATATTCCATTTGCAAATTCTCATAAAAATTTTCTTAAAATAGAATTGTTCCCTCTTGAGTACTGAAACAAAAAATGACTTTAGAACAATTTATTAAAAAAATTGGCAGACTCATTTTAAGTTTTCCCTGATTAGTACCCCCAAATGAGCTACTTATCATTATAAAAACATAAGCGTTTGTCTTTTTTTAATTGGATCATCTTTTTTTAGGACATTCTGTCAATCTCTACATTTTATGTATGTATGTATGTATGTATGTATGTTTGTATGTATGTATTTATTTGGTTTTCATTTACATCCAAGTTAGTTAGCATATACTGCAATAATGATTTCAGGAGTAGATTCCAGTGATTCATCCCCTGCTTATAACACCCAGTGCTCATCCCAACAAGTGTCTTCCTTAATGCCCCTTACCCATGTAGCCCATGCCCCCACAACCCCTCCAGCAAACCTCAGTTTGTTCTCTGTATTTAAGAGTCTCTTATGTTTTGTCCCCCTCCCTGTTTTTATTTTTGCTTCCCTTCCCTTTTTATTTTTTTTAATATAATTTATTGTCAGATTGGTTTCCACACAACACCCAGTGCTCATCCCAACAGGTGCCCTCCTCCATGCCCATCACCCACTTTACCCTCTCCCCCAGCCCCCATCAACCCTCAGTTTATTCTCAGTTTTTAAGAGTCTCTTATGGTTTGCCTCCTTCCCTTTCTGTAACTTTTTTTTCCCCATTCCCCCCCCCCTGATGGTCTTCTGTTAGGTTTCTCAGGATCCACATATGAGTGAAAACATACGGTGTCTTCCTTTCTCTGCCTGACTTATTTCACTTAGCATAGTACCTTCCAGTTCCATCCACGTTGCTACAAATGGCCAGATTTCATTCTTTCTCATTGCCAAGTAGTATTCCATTGTATATATAAACCACATCTTCTTTATCCATTCACCAGTTGATGATATTTAGGCTTTTTCCATAATTTGGCTATTGTAGAAAATGCTGCTATAAACATTGGGGTACACGTGCCCCTATGCATCAGCACTCTTGTACCCCTTGGGTAAATTCCTAGCAGTGGTATTTCTGGGTCATAGGGTAGTTCTATTTTTAATTTTTTGAGGAACCTCCAGACTTTTCCAGAGCAGCTGCACCAGTTTGCATCCCACCAACAGTGCAAGAGGGTTCCCGTTTCTCCGCATCCTTGCCAGCATCTGTAGTCTCATGACTTGTTCATTTTAGCCACTCTGAACAAGTGAGGTGGTATCTCAGTATGGTTTTGATTTGTATTTCCCTGATGAGGAGTGACGTTGAGCATCTTTTCATGTGTTGATTGGCCATCTGGATGTCTTCTTTAGGAAAGTGTCTATTCATGTCTTCTGCTCATTTCCTCACTGGATTATTTGTTTTTTGGGTGTGAAGTTTTGTGAGTTCTTTATACGTTTGGATACTAGCCCTTTATCCGATAATGTCATTTGCAAATATCTTTTCACATTCTGTCGGTTGCCTTTTAGTTTTGTTGATTCCTTTGCAGTGCAGATTTGCTTCACTTCCCTTATATTCATCTGTTTTGTATCTTAATGTCCTCATATGAGTGAAGTCATATGATATTTGTCTTTCTCTGACTAATTTCACCTACCATAAAACCCTCTAGTTCCATCCACGTTGTTGCAGATGTCAAGATTTCATTCTTTTTGAATGACGAGTAATACTCCATTGTGTGTATACACACACACACACACACACACACACACACACACACACACCCTATCTTCTTTATCCATTCATGTGTCGATGGACATTTGGGCTCTTTCCATACTTTGGCTATTGTTGATAGTGTTGATATAAATATTGGGGTGCATGTGCCCCTTCGAAACAGCACACCTGTATCCCTTGGATAAATACCTTGTAGTGCAATTGATGGGTCGTAGGGTAGTTCTATTTTTAATTTGTGGGGAACCTCCATACTGTTTTCCAGAGTGGCTGCACCAGTTTGCATTCCCACCAACAATGCCAAGAAGATCCTCTTTCTCCACATCCTCGCCAACATCTGTTGTTGCCTGAGTTATTAATGTTAGCCATTCTGAACAAGTGTGAGGTGGTATCTCATTGTGGTTTTGATTTATATTTCCCTGGTGATGAGTGATGTTGAGCATTTTTTAATGTGTCATTTGGCCATCTGGATGTCTTCTTTGGAGAAGTGTCTATTCATGTCTTTTGCCCATTTCTTCACTAGACTGTTTTTGGGGTGTTGAGTTGGATAAGTTCTTTATAGATTTTGGATACTAACCCTTTATCTGATATGTCATTTGCAAATATCTTCTCCCATTCTGTCAGGTGCCTTTTAGTTTTGCTGATTGTTTCCTTCGCTGGGCAAAAGCTTTTTATTTTGATGAGGTCCCAGTTGTTCATTTTTGCTTTTGCTTCCCTTGCCTCCAGAGACGTGTTGAGTAAGAAGTAGCTGTGGCCAAGGTCAAAGAGGTTTTAACCTGCTTTCTCCTCGAGGATTTTGATGGCTTCCTGTCTTATGTTTAGTAGGTCTTTCATCCATTTTGAGTTTATTTTTGTGTATGGTGAAGAAAGTGGTCCAGGTTCATTCTTCTGCATGTCGCTGTCCAGTTTTCCCAGCACCATATGCTGAAGAGACTGTCTTTATTCCATTGGATATTCTTTCCTGCCTTGTCAAAGATTAGCTGGCCATATGTTTGTGGGTCCATTTCTGGGTTCTCTATTCTGTTCCATTGATCTGAGTGTCGGTTTTTGTGCCAGTACCATACTGTCTTGATGACTGCAGGTTTGTAGTATAGCTTGAAGTCCAGGATTGTGATACCTCCTGCTTTGGTTTTCTTTTTCAAGATTGCTTTGGCTCTTGGGGGTCTTTTCTGGTTCCATACAAATTTTAGGATTATTTGTTCTAGCTCTGTGAAGAATGCTGGTGTTATTTTGATAGGGATTGCATTGAATACATAGATTGCTTTGGGTCATATCGACATTTTAACAATATTTGTTCTTCCTATCCAGGAGCGTGGGGTATATTTCCATTTTTTTGTCTTCTTCAATTTCTTTCATAAGCTTTCTATAGTTTTCAGTGTATAGATTTTTCACCCCTTTGGTTAGATTTATTCCTAGGTATTTTATTGTTTTTGGTGCAATTGTAAATGGGATTGATTCCTTGATTTCTCTTTCTGTTGCTTCATTGTTGGTGTATAGGGATGCAACCGATTTCTGTGCATTGATTTTATATCCTGCCACTTTGCTGAGTTCATGAATCAGTTCTAGCAGTTTTTTGGTGGAATCTTTTGGGTTTTCCATGTAGAGTATCATGTCATCTACAAAGAGTGAAAGTTTGACCTCCTCCTGGCTGACTTGGATGCCTTTTATTTCTTTGTGTTGTCTGATTACAGAGGCTGAGACCTCCAATACTATGTGGAATAACAGTGGCATGAGTAGACATCCCTGTGTTTTTCCTGACCTTAGGGGGAAGCCTCTCAGTTTTTCCCCATTGAGGATGATATTAGCATTGGGTCTTTCATATATGGCTTTTATGATCTCAAGGTATGATCCTTCTATCCCTACTTTCTTGAGGGTTTTTAGCAAGAAAGGATGCTGTATTTTGTGAAATTCTTTCTCTACATCTATTGAAAGGATCATATGGTCCTTGTCCTTTCTTTTATTGATGTGATGAATCACGTTAATTGTTTTGTGGATATTGAACCAGCCCTGCAGCCCAGGTATAAATCCCACGTGGTTGCGGTGAATAATTTTTTTAATGTATTGTTGGATCCGGTTGGCTAGTATCTTGTTGAGGATTTTTGCATCCAAGTTCATCAGGGAAATGGGTCTATAGTACTCCTTTTTAGTGGGGTCTCTGGTTTTGGAATCAAGGTAATGCTGGCTTCATAGAAAGTTTGGAAGTTTTCCTTCCATTTCTATTTTTTGGAACAACTTCAAGAATAGTTGTTAACTCATCCTTAAATGTTTGGTATAATTCCCCTGAAAAGCCATCTGGCCCTGGACTCTTGTTTTTTGGGAGATTTTTGATAACTAGTTCAATTTCTTTACTGGTTGTGGGTCTGTTCAAATTTTCTATTTCTTCCTGTTTCAGTTTTGGTAGTTTTATATGTTTCTAGGAATTTGTCCATTTCTTCCAGATTACTATTAGTATATAATTGCTCATAACATTATCTTATTGTTATTATTTCTCTGTGTTGGTTGTGATCTCTCCTCTTTCATTCTTGATTTTATTTATTTGGGTCCTTTCCTTTTTCTTTTTGATCACACTGGCTAGTGGTTTATCAATTTTGTTAATTCTTTCAAAGAACCAGCTTTTGGTTTCATTGATTTGTTCTACTGTTTGTTTGTTTGTTTGTTTGTTTCAATAACATGGATTTCTGCTCTAATCTTTATTATTTCCTGTCTTCTGTTGGCCCTGGGTTTTATTTGCTGTTCTCTTTCCAGCTCTTTAAGGTGTAGTGTTAGGTTGTGTATCTGAGACCTTTCTTCCTTCTTTAGGAAGGCCTGGATTGCTATATACTTTCCTCCTATTACCACCTTGCCTGCGTCCCAGAGGTTTTGAGCTGTGGTGTTATCATTTTCATTGGCTTCCATGAACTTTTTAATTTCCTCTATAACTTCTTGGTTAGCCCATTCATTCCTTAGTAGGATGGTGTTTAGTCTCCAAGTATTTGTTACTTTTCCAAATTTTTTCTTGTGGTTGATTTTGAGTTTCATAGTGTTGTGGTCTGAAAATATGCACAGTATGATCTCTATCCTTTTGTACTTGTTGAGGGCTGATTTGTGTCCCAGTATGTGATCTATTCTGGAGAATGTTCCATGTGCACTCGAGAAGAATATACATTCTGCTGCTTTAGGATGAAATGTTCTGAATATATCTGTTAAGTCCATCTGGTCCAGTGTGTCATTCAAAGCCATTGTTTCCTTGTTTATTTTCTGTTTAGATGACCTGTATATTGTTGTAAGTGGGGTGTTAAAGTCCCCTAGTATTATGGTATTATCATCAATGAGTTTATGTTTGTGATTAATTGATTTATATATTTGAGCGTCCCACATTTGGCACATAAATGTTTACAACTGCTAGGTCTTCTTGGTGGATAGACCTCTTAATTATCATATAATACCCTTATTCATCTCTTGATACAGTCTTTATTTTAAAGTCTAGATTGTCTGATATAAGTATGGCTACTCCAGCTTTCTTTTGTCGATCATTAGCATGTTGAATTGTTCTCCATCCCCTTAGTTTCAATCTGAAGGTGTCTGTAGGTCTAAAGTGGGTCTCTTCTAAACAGCATGGATCTTGTTTTCTTATCCATTCTGTTACCCTATGTCTTTTGATTGGAGCATTGAGTCCATTGATGTTTAGAATGAGTCCTGAAAGATAAGAATTTATTGCCATTATGTTGCTTGTAGAGTTGGAGTTTCTGGTGGTGCTCTCTGGTCCTTTCTAGTCTTTGTTGCTTTTGGTATTTTTTTTTCCTTTTTTTTTCTCCCCTCAGAGAGTGCCCATTAAAATTTCTTGCAGGGCTGGGGCGCCTGGGTGGCTCAGTCGGTTGAGCATCTGACTTCGGCTCAGGTCATGATCTCACAGTCTGTGAGTTTGAGCCCCGCGTCGGGCTCTGTGCTGACAGCTCAGAGCCTGGAGCCTGCTTCTGATTCTGTGTGTCTCTCTCTCTCTCTGCCCTTCCCTCACTCATGCTCTGTCTCTCTCTGTCTCAGAAATAAATAAACATTAAAACAAAAAAATTAAAAAAAAATAAAATAAAATTTCTTGCAGGGCTGGTTTAGTGGTCATGAACTTTATTTTTGTTTGTCTGGGAAATTTTTTATCTCCGCTTCTATTTTGAATGACAGGCTTGCTGGATAAAGAATTCTTGGTTGCATATTTTTCTGATTCAGCACATTGCATATATCCTGCCATTCCTTTCTGGCCTGTCAAGTTTCTATGGATAGGTCTGCTGCAAACCTGATCTGTCTTCCCCTGTAGGTTAAGGACATTTTTTTCCCTTTCTGCCTTCATGATTCTTTCCTTGCCTGAGTATTTTGTGAATTTGACTATGATATGCCTTGTTGATGGTCAATTTTGCTGAATCTATTGGGAGTCCTCTGTGCTTCCTGGATTTTGATGTCTGTGTCTTTCCCCAGGTTAGGAAAGTTTTCCGCTATGATTTGCTCACATAACCCTTCTACCCCTTTTTCTCTCTTCATCTTCTGGGACCCCTAATGATTCTGATGTTCCTTTTTAATTTCCTCTATAACTTCTTGGTTAGACCATTCATTCCTTAGTAGGATGGTCTTTAGTCTTCAAGTATTTGTTACTGATTTCTCTAATTCTTAAATCAGGCTCTTTTGGCTTAGTCTCCCTCTTTTTTTCTGCTTCATTATTCTCCAGAAATTTGTCCTCCATAGGTGATTCACTGCCCTACCTCATCCATCCTTGCTGCCGTGGCATCTATCTAGATTGAAGCTCAGTTATAACATTTTTTATTTCATCCTGAGTAGCTTTTACTTATTTCATCTCCACAGTAAGAGATTCTAATCTATTTTTGACCCCAGCTAGTATTATTATTGTGATTTTAAATTCCAGTTCAGACATCTTGCTTGTATCTGTGTTGATTAAGTCCCTAGGTGTCATTTCTTCCTGCTCTTTCTTTTGGGGTGAATTCCTTCAATTCATCATTTTGAAGGCAGAAAAGGAATTAATAAGGTTAAAAAAAATTAAAATTAAAAAGTTAAAAACAACACACCCACAAAAAAAAATCAAATAAATAATGCTAGGTCCTAGGTGTGTTTTGGTCTGGATGTTGAAAGGGGCTTGATGGATTAGAGGAAAAAAGGGAAAAAGAAAAAAAAAGGAAAACGTTTGAAAATTTGAAAAAAAATGAATACAATGAAATAGAATGAAATGATGGAATTAAAATAGAATTTGAAAAGTTTACAAAAAAGTAAAAAATATAGTATAAAAAAGAAAAAAATAGTTTTAATAAAAGTTGAAATAAAAATTTTTTCTTTCTATATTCAAGAAAAAGAAATGAAAAAGGAAAAAAAATGAATAGATGGGCTAGCGAACAGACTGAAATACGATTGAAATTACATTGTTTTCTCCTAGAAGTCAAACAATGAAACACTTGATAGTCTGTAAACTAAGCAGGCGGGGAGACCTGTGTTCTTGAGGATAGAGGTTGGCCCAGTTGGGCGGGCTTAGTGTAACGGCTCCGTTACCCACTAGATGGCGCTGCTTAGCTTACTGTGGTGGATTGTGGCGCTCGTAGGTGTGTATGCGCATGCGCGGGAGAGGTGAAAATGGCGTCAGTCTCTAGTACGGGAGCTCTGTTCTCCCCTATCAGCAATCGCGTACCCATCCTTTGTCTCCAGCTTCAGTCCACTACCTGCTTTTACACTGTTTGTGACCAAGCCGTCAGATTGCCAGGCAGCACCTCCCTCCTTTTATATCAGATGCGGCTGTGTTCCCCCCCCCCCCCCACTTTGGGTGAGGGGACTGTGGTTTTGACCCTTTCTGACCCTCTGCGGGAGGGTCCCATGGAGCAATGGCCGGGTGCCGGCCGCACTCAGGAACATTTGCGGGACCATGCTGCTGCCGATGTCCAGAGACTGCGGCTAAGTGCCAGCCCGCCTCAGAAAACATTCACGCAATTGTGTAGCAGAAGCGTTTCAGGGATTATGGAAAATCGCAACACACATCGGGCACCAGGCTTCACCCTTAACAACCTTGTTCCAGCACCAGTGAATGTGGTTTTATGGGGTCTGCTGGGACCCCTAGGGCTGCACAGACTCCACCAGATGTCCTCCCAGCAGGGGAACCGCCTCTCCACGCGTGGCCTGAAGACCTTGCTCTCTGCTCCTGGGGATTCGCCCTTCCCACCAGAGCACCGCCAGGTATTAAGCTGCGGAGTTTCAGACTCTGCATTCCCCCTGTTTATAGAGTCTTAATGGAATTTAAACTCTCTCCTTTCTCCCCTCTCCCTTTTTAGTTCAGTCCCTGTGGCTATTTCCACTTTTCTACTTTCTCTCCAGCTGCTTTTGGTAGGGAGGGGGGGAGTGCTTTTCCTGTATTCTCCCCCTGTCTGTCCTCTCTCAGCATGCAAAAATGGCTCCCTGCACTCCGTGGCTTCTCTCTCCTCCCGTTCACTTCTCTGTGCCACGTACCTGCTGAGTTCTGTGATTCAGGTGGTGCAGATTGTTGTGTTAATCCTCAAATCAGTTTTCTAGGTGTGCAGGATGGTTTAGTGATGATCTGGCTGTATTTCATGGATGTGAGATGCAAAAAAAACCTTCCATGCTGTTCTGTCATCTTGGCTCCTCCCCATAAGTATTTAGAAAATATTTTTTGGGGGAAAGTTTAAGTTTAAAAAGGGAACCCCTGGAATCTAATTCTGGCAAGAACTATTGATTATATGTGAACTACTTTAAAATGAAAAGTAGCAAAAGTAGGAAAAAATCTTGATAATTTTCCTAAATTAAAGGTGAACGTACAGATGTTCAGATGAGAGTAGATAAAATCTAAAACAGACTGCATCTTTATGTAATTCATCACTGTAGATAGCTTAACACCTATGTTGGGAAACCCAATGCTTCTCATCAGCAATATAGTAAATTCTTAAAATGTGCCATCTCAGGAGAAATTGAAATTCTTATTCTGCATCTTCCCAGTGTCCCAGCCTTGGCGCCATTGTTTCCAGTAGCAATTCAGAATATGACTGTTTAAAAGTACACAGGTACTTGGTTCTTCCAATTCTTGAAAGTATTTGGAGTACAGCTTAGTTTTCAAGTGGGAGCCATGCCTGTAGTCTAAATGCACTGATTGGTGATCAGCGATAGGTTTTCCCTCTATGCTGTCCACTCTCATCCCCTGGTTTCCAGGGTAACTGGGGAGTCTCTGCTTGGGGGAGTCTTGGCCTAAGACAAAGAGTGGGGAGAGGGCAGCAAGTATCAGCATCTGGGTTGTGGGGGCTACTGCTTGGCCTCCAGAGAATCCACTGTCCCATGGCAGTAGGGCTCAGAAAAGCACATTTCATGGACTACCTTATTTGTGTCACTGTGATTGAGGCTTCGTTACATGTATCCATCCCCACTGAGAGGAGGTTGTTATTATCCACATTTATTTATGAAAATACAAACCAACATGTTAAATGCCGTGTTAGAAGGATTATGAGACAAAACAAATGATCATTGGAGAGAAAAAAAGGAGAGAGAAACCAAGAAACAGACTCTTAACTATAGAGAACAAATTGATGGTTAC
Source organism: Felis catus (assembly GCF_018350175.1). Lineage (NCBI taxonomy): Eukaryota > Metazoa > Chordata > Mammalia > Carnivora > Felidae > Felis > Felis catus. The sequence continues at coordinate 68,036,366 of NC_058374.1, forward strand.
AGAGGGGACGTGGGTGGGGGGAGGGATTAAAAAGGTAATGGGGGTTAAGGCATGCACTTGTGATGAACACCCGGTGTTAGTGTTGAATCACTAAATTCCACTCCTGGAACTAATATTAGTTTCTTTACATTTGCTAACTGGAATTTAAATAAAAACTAAAACAAACAAACAAACAAAAGGAAGTATTATGGGAAAATAGAGAATGTGTCCACCCAGCCAGAGTGGAGGATCTGGAGGATCAAAAAAGCTAATTTTGAAGCAGACCCATTGAAGAGTTTTCTGTTACGCTGTTCTGAGTTACATGTTAGCTTGTAACAGCAAGGAGATTTCCTCTTATCAAAACAAAAGTAGAGTTGCAAAGGGCTGTATGAGGGTTTTTATTCTTTGTCTGCTATCAACACATTAAGTGCAACACTATCCATGATTTTAACTGCAAACATACTTAATTTGCTACTATGTTGATCAGTGCAATTGATAAGATTTGTGATGTTCTCTCCTCCCATGAATTGCCTGTAGCTGCTTGGATAATGTTTTGTGCATCAGAAGAGAGTAAGATTGATCCTGTTGTTGTTTTGAGGGGTGTAGGGTTGGGAGAAGAGAACATTGAGGTTGAGGTTCATCTGATAAAAATTCTGCCTTAGCACAGAATTGCTTTTTCCATGTAACTTTTATGCATTACAATAACCTCTCTCTGATTTCTCATACAATATGGGGTTTTGCTATTCATCTGTTTCGTATCTACTACATCTGAGCTACATGACTGACTGGCACAATGTCTGTGGCACATAATTACATACGGGAAATTAAATTGGCATTCAAAACCTTCTAAGGATTGCTGATAATTTCTAGACAGTTCTTTCTTCTTGCAGTAGGGAATTATAAAATAAATGAGATCATTTCAGTTTTATGTCAAGCATGCTTGAGTAAGGCTGGGAGTATCTTCATTTAGCAAGAGGGATTTTATTTCAAAGATAAATACAAGTTTTAGCTACATAAAATAGAATGTCTTCATTGACACATATTTATTTCAAAAGTAAACATAAGTGGTAGCAATATGTAGTAATATCCTAAGTGAACTATTATGTTAAGCTTTTAAGTCAACTCAGTCACATTTTCATTAAATGCTCTCAATTATTTTATACAGTTTGGTGTTCCCATAAAGATGATTAGTGTGTGTCAGTTACAGTGAAATAAGTAGTCCTTCATCCACTGAATAATGACATTTTACTTTTTACAACCTCCTTTTGGGTTATTCACTGTATATTAAAGTGGTTTTCCAGGTATTGACTTATTTTTTAGATATCAAAATATAAATTATTCAATTGTTTCTTCAAATAATTTTTACACTTTCAAGGTAATGTGAATAGGAGGAAAGAAAATTGACAATTTGAAATACTGACTGAAGATTTTTTTTTTTTAATTTTTTTTTTCAACGTTTATTTATTTTTGGGACAGAGAGAGACAGAGCATGAACGGGCGAGGGGCAGAGAGAGAGGGAGACACAGAATCGGAAACAGGCTCCAGGCTCTGAGCCATCAGCCCAGAGCCCGACGCGGGGCTCGAACTCACAGACCGCGAGATCGTGACCTGGCTGAAGTCGGACGCTTAACCGACTGCACCACCCAGGCGCCCCTCTGACTGAAGATTTTTATAACGTGATTGCACATTATGGAAAAAGTGAAGAAATATTCAACTTAAATCTTTAATCATTGGTTGAAGGCCTGTGTGTCAAAAACTTGTGGGAAAATCTCCCTTATAAGTCTATATAGAGAGAAGAATTATTTTTTTTTTTTCCCTTTTGTGCATCAGAATTAATGAAACTGGGGGAGGGAGGAGCATGGGCTCTGGGGCTCATTGTTATCCTGGCTGTCCTGTTCAATCTCTTTTGTGTCAATGTCCTCATTGTAAAAGAGTAAAAAATACTATTACATATAGCTGTGAAAAACGTATTCTCGGATCCTCCTTATCCTCAAACCTAAAAGAACTTTTAGCTGCTTTATATTTGTTGATGGAAGGAAGGTGAGTTTTGAAGTTTGCAGCTGGTATATGGAGACAATATTCTGATTATTCATTCTGTTGAGTTGCTTAAGTGACAGACTGTGGCCTGTGGATCGTGTATCGCAAGTGTCAGCAGCTGAGAAAGTAGTAACTTGGTATCCCATCCAACTAACACACTGAGTATTTGTTCTGCCTTTATTCAATGACAGCTAGGAGAAACTGATTTTGTGTGAATCAAAATTATATGAAAACAAATTGACCTTGGCTTCATTTCCAGTAATATGGCAATGATTTGGAGAAGTCCACCTGTTGAAAACTAAAAAGTTTAGATGAAAAGGAAGATCTGACAAGATGTATGGAATTATCAGTGAGGGTAGGAACACAGCGATGTAAGCAGAGCACCAAAGCTGTCCGCCTCCCTGGGGGGAGCATTTGATGGTCCTAGGGAACTTGAGCTTCAGATGCCTCAGCTTTGAGTGGATTGGAGGGCAGAGACTATATTCCAACACACCCACACTTAGGACTCAAACAGACAGCTGTTTCCATTAGGCAGGGACACTGAAGGACTACATCTCTATGTAAGTGGGAAGCAGGCATAGAACCGCCCCATCATCTCCCACTGTGGGGGACAGCCCAAGAGTTCTCCTTCCTGGGGCTGCAATCCAAATTCTCATCATCCATAGTTTAAGAACAAAATCACTTAAACTATTGATTAAATTAAAAATGTCTTAAAGTCCTTGAATTGACAAGGAAGATGGCAAAGGCATTTCGATTTATATTTTGATAAATAGATATGTGTTGTCCTTTCTAGAGTAACCACTAAAAGAATAAGGACAGAATGTGTAATTTACAAATTAGTTGAGGAGAAAAAAAGAAATTATAAAATATTTTTCAATCCAAATGAAGGCAAGAAATGAGTGAACTAGAATCTTAAAAAAAATCAGACAAAAAAATATAACCTAGGTGTACAATCCAATATATCAGTTTTTACATTAAATGTAAATATACTTGGTGATCCAATTAAGAAAAGATTTTTCAGACTTGATAAGAAATAAAAATCCATCTGTTCACTATGAGATACAACTAAATTTTAAAAATACATAAATGTTGGGCACCTGGATGGCTCATTCCGTTAAACGTCTGACTTTGGCTCAGGTCATGACCTCCCGGCTTATGAGTTTAAACCCGGATCGGGCTCTGTGCTGACAGCTTGGAGCCTGGAGCCTGCTTCAGATTCTGTGTTGCCCTCTTTCTCTGCCCCTCCCTCGCTCATTTTCTCTCTCTCTCTCACTCTCTCCCACTCTCAAAATAAATAAACATTAAAAATAAAAAAAATACATAAATGTTGAAAATAAAATTATAGAAATACACACAGACACACAAATGGTAACCAAAATGAAACCAAGGAAGCTATATTAATAGACAAACTAAACACTAAGGCAAATATCATTACTAGAAGTAAAGAGGATCACTTCATGATACAAAGTATTTAATTCATTTTGAAGATGTAACTTTTAAATATATATGCAAAATATGCATTTGAATTTATATAATCACACATTTTCAAATAAAGTAAATTAGCAAAACTGCACAAAATAACTAGACACATAAGAGTGAGAAATTTTAACAAACTTCTCTCAGTAATTGATAGAGCAACTTAGAAGAACAAATCAGGACAGAGGTTTGAATAGCACGATGAGCGATTTTGACATGATGGAAATAAAAAGAAAATTGCAAACTATATCTTTACCATATGTGTTTTTTTTTCAACCACACAAAGAACATTTATAAAAACTTACCATAAACTGGCTCACAAGCCATTAATTTAATCATTTAATTTTAAAGGGCTGAGATCATACAAGTTTATTCTCTCACCAGAACTTAATTAAGATAAAAGTCAATTGCGAAAATGTGTCACAGGTTGGCAAGCCAACTCTGATCTAGGAATTTGTGCAGGAAGTTTTTCAGGGAGTACTTTACGGGTCCACATATGGATGGGGGGTGGGTAGAAGGGAAGCAGGATGGAGCAGAGGAAGAAGTTGGGTGTGCCACACACATGACAGGACCTCCGTTAACTTCATGAAGAAATTTGTACCCACGTAGACCAGGCATTATGTGGGATGCCTGGAGAGGGCAGAATGAACTTGAGCATGACAATACTCTGAGCAGAGACATCTGTAGGAAAGGGATTAAGACAAGTTGACCAGCTCCCAGCCAACGAGAAAAGGTGTCTTTCAGTTCTGGGTGGCATTGAGCAACATCTATGGGAGATAACCAAAGTCACTATACATCTCTAAAGTAATAAAACACATATATCCATCACCATTTGCTTTGAATGCATTTGTTCATTCCAGTATGATTGGGATGAGGTTTTGTAGGACTTATGGAGCATATGGGACAGAAGACATAAATGAGGATCTACCAAACGTGGGAGTCGAATTAAAGATTCATTCCTCAAAGCTGCAACCCCAAAGAAGTAAACTCTCAGGTAAACCAGATCCTACTCACCCCACACGTTTACAGCCCTTCCCTCCAAGTAAAATTGTGTTGATGTTGAGCATAGCAAGGTGGTGATAAAAGAATCAGAGCCATTGTAGCTCTGAAGTCATAATAGATTTATAGACCAGATTTACATCACATGTGTTTCCAAAAAACATCAGAAGACTTGCTGCCAAAAGTAGTTCCACCGGTGGTGTTAGGCACCTGGAAGAGGAAAACTGGCATTTTCTCTGAAGGAATATACACTTATTCTATCACCCAATTAATATAAATAAGTTTTTAAAGACAATAAGCAGTATTATACAGTCCAAATAAACAAAGGCTACAAGAAATAAGACATGAGAGAGAAGATTCAGGATCATCTCAGAGCAGGAGACCAGCTAAAAGTTTAAATATGTGAATAGTGAAACATAAAATCTGAGATAATAACAAATGTGAAAATATATATTAGGGTGCAGGAAACTGTAAGTATGACAGGAGATTTGGCTTGCAAATTGTCATCTTCTCCTTGTATCTCTGACCATCTTTCTTGTGTATGTGTCTGTGTTCAAATTTCCTCTTTTTTTTCTTATTTTTTTTAAATGTTTATTTTTTTTTTTGAGAGAAAGAGAGAGATACAGACAGGGGTGAGTGGGGGAGGGACTGAGAGAGATGGAGACACAGAATCTGAATCAGGTTCCAGGCTCTGAGCTGTCAGCACAGAGCCTGACATAGGGCTCAAACTCATGAACCATGAGATCTTGACCTGAGAAGTCGGACGCTTAACCAACTGAACCATGCAGGAGCGCCTCAAATTTCCTCTTCTTATAAGAACACAAGTGATAGTGGGTTAGAGTCTACTTCAATGACCTCATTTTATTTTAATTGCCTCTTTAAAGACCCTATCTCCAACTATAGCTACATTTTGAGGTGCTATAGAATTGAACTTCAACATCTGAATTTTTGAGGGGATGCAATTCAGCTCATAATACCATCATTTCAAAATGGGGGAGAGGATGAGATGGCAGAGAACATATTGGGGAAAAAGGCTCTGGAAAACATCCATATTCAGAAACAACAGAAAGAGACAGAGACATAGATAGTTTAAAGAAGGAGATGATCAGTGGAATCGAAAGTGGGGGGATAGTCCCTGAGGATCCATCTGGGCTGAATAAAGCAAATGAGCTTGGTGATGAAGCCATTATGTGATGATCATTTAGAGACAGTTTATAGAATGAAAAGCTAACTGAAGTGGGGAGAGAAGAATGTGTAACTATGAAGGCACAATGAGGATGAAAATACAGCCATGAATGTTAAGAAGTAGAAGAAAGCTGGAAAGAAGGAATTGATATAATAACCACGGGGGTAATTGTGGAGGACAAATGATAGGGTGATGTTTAAAAATAGGGCTTTAGGTTGAGCACAGGAAGGCGTTTCAGTGATACTAATGCAGAGAGAAAACACAGATAATAAAACTTTGTCTGGAATATGACTTACTATGGACCACCTTATCAAGAGAAGGCCAGTGTCCAAATTCTTCTTAAAATTTTACTCAGGAAAGCAGATGCTATAGCTGTATCAATGCCAATATCATATCCTACTCAGAACCCTGACAGAATTTTTTACTCTCTTATAAAATCAATATTTGAACATTTGTTCTGGGGCACCTGGGTGGCTCAGTTAGGCATCCAACTCTTTTTTTCAGCTCAGGTCATAATCTCAACAGTTGATGAGTTCGAGACCCACATTGGAAACCTCCAGTGCAGAGCCTGCTTAGGATGCTCTCTCTTCCTTTCCCTCTCTGCCCCTCTCCCACTCATATGCGCTCTCTCTGTCCCTCCCTCAAAATAAATAAATAAACATTAAAAATAAAAAAGAAAATCTGTTCTGATATTACCAGTTTCGTCTGCCTGCTAACTATTACTATACACAATTTTGAGGTGTTAAATTGGAGGCGGTAATTTACTACGAAAAATTGTGTATTATCAATATCTGATGTTAAGCACAATGGATTTTAAATAATTATATTAATTTAAATAATATTTATTCAAGAATTTAATTGTATTTTTATTTTTCTTGGTGTGAAACTTCCCTTATAACAACAATTTTCAAATTTCCAGACACTCAACTTTCCAATATAATATAAGAGCATAATATATATGAAAGTAAGGAACTTCTTGTCCCATAATCCAAATAAATGCTGTTTAACATTTTCTGTATTTGCTTCTGGTACAACTGTTAGTTAAAAAAAATAAGCTGTCTTGCCCATACTGATGCTATTGTTCTTTCAACTGTTGACTTTTCCTTTGACAGCATATCATTAAGTGTACGGACACTTAAGCCACATCCTTTTAAATCAAGAAGGAAACATTTGACTATTGTTCTTTTTGGTGGATATGCTTTTACACTATGTACAGTTGTTATGCAATACATGTTTTAATATTATTAGATGGTTTTATCTGATGGGTATGTTGTTACAAAAGAGTTAAAGTGTTTAATTTCCTTATAAAATACAAGCTAACTAATGAAAAATTCCAGAACTAAAATGAGCCAGCCTCCCAGAAAACTTAATTTCTTTCTAAGAACCCTCTTCAACATTTGCCAAGTTGGTAGTTTTAATTCATTTTAAAACTGTTCTCTTATAGTAATATCAATCATGGATACTTTAAAATTTTAGAAGGCAAAAAAGAAACCCTGCAGTGTAGTCTTGAAAGGAGTGGCTTGGGGAGGACAGAAGCACTAGAATCCAGAAAACATCGTTTGTAGCTTCACCGCAGAGCCTGAAGGATCCTCTGTCCCCCTCTCTCTGCCCCACCCCAGCTTGCGCTCTCCCAAAAATAAATAAAACTGGGGCACCTGTGTGGTTCTATCGGTTAAGCATTCAACTTTGGCTCAGGCCATGATCTCTTGGTCTGTGGGTTCAAGCCCCATGATGGGCTCTGTGCTGACAGCTCAGAGGCTGGAGCCTCCTTCGGATTCTGTCTCTCTCTCTCTCTCTCTCTCTCTCTCTCTCTCTCTCTCTCTGTCTTCCCCTACCCAGCTCATGCTCTGTCTCTCAAAAATCAATAAATATTAAAAAACATTAAAAAAAAAACTCATGGAGAGGCAATCAATATGAATCTAGTATATTGGCATTTTATTGTCTTCTTGACTTTCAGGGACATGGTTTTGGGAGTGCAGACAACACTGACTCCATCTTGTTCATGCCCTCACAATGATCTCCCTGGGGCTACGTGTTCCAGGCCCCTTGGAGATTAATGTGTGCCCTGACCTGAGTGAAGGAAGGCTTGTTCTGATCTTCCCTAAAGTGGCGCACAGAAAACACCACTTTAGATAACTAACAGAGATGACCTGTGCACAGGAGTTCCCATTTTAGATAACTACCCGTTGGCTTCATCCCAATGCCCCTTGCTTTACAAAAACTGTGGATTACAGTCCAAACTGGGCTGAGAATAGCTGCACAACACTGGGGTTGCCTGCTTCCACTTCAGTAAGTCACCCTGACTGACCCTGTCAATGTATCGAAGCGGCTTGCTTCACTTCTCGGTCTTAAAGTAGTTTCTTAGGGTGGAGGATACTTTACTGTCCTGCCTCCACCTTCTCACAACTATAAACCCAATTTCTTCGGTAGTTATTAACATGATAGTGTTAATAAGACTAGGACTTTGGACTATTTATTTTACTACAGGCAACTGAGCTGGTGAAATGAAACAAAACACTGCTGTTAGGGCATTTTCCCCTTATAATAATTGAGGGTGAATCTGGACTAGAAGTTTCAAATGGTGGTAACTTTTTCCTAACGGTCAGTATTTCCCCAGTTTTACTGTAGTGTGTCTAACTCAATATATTATATTGAATTAAATCTCTTTATAAAGGGCTTCAATACTAAAATGTGTTTATCATTATTATTGCCATTATTATTTAATGTAATCTTTATTTTTGGCCACAATAAGTTATTCCTTAAATTACTTATTCAATATTTATTAATTAATTAATTAATTAATTTATTTATTTTTTATTAAAAAATTTTTTTTCAACGTTTATTTATTTTTGGGACAGAGAGAGACAGAGCATGAACAGGCGAGGGGCAGAGAGAGAGGGAGACACAGAATCGGAAACAGGCTCCAGGCTCCGAGCCATCAGCCCAGAGCCCGACGCGGGGCTCGAACTCACGGACCGCGAGATCGTGACCTGGCTGAAGTCGGACGCTTAACCGACTGCGCCACCCACGCGCCCCCTTATTCAATATTTAGTGAGTACCTAGCATGTTCCAAGCTCTTTTCTAGGCACTGGGACTCTGCAGCGAACAAAACACATAAAAATCCCTGCCCTAATTGAATTTAAATTCTAGATCAAGTTAGGGTGGCTCAGTCAGTTAAGCATCTGACTTTAGCTCAGGTCATGATCTCGTGGTCCGTGTATTCAAGCCCCACATCGAACTCTGTGCCAACGGCTCAGAGTCTGGAGCCTGCTTTGGTTTCTGTGTCTCCCTCTCTCTCTCTCTCTCTCTCTCTGCCCTCCCCGCCCCCTCTCAAAAATAAATAAACATTAAAAAATTCTAGTTCTAAAGACAGACAATAATTAAATGTATTAAACAGATTAATTAAAAACATACATTAGATGGTGGTAAAAGCTATGGAGAAAAATAGAACAGAGAGTAGAGGACAGGTCATGATCTCATGGTGGGGAGATTGAGCCCCTCATGGGGCTCCTTGCTGGGTGTGGAAGCTGCTTAAGATTCTCTCCCCCTCTTCCTCTGCTTCTCCCCCTCTCTCTCAGAGAAAGAAAGAAAAGAAAGTAAGAAACAGAAAAGAGAAAGGAAAAGAAGGAAAGAAAGAGAAGGAAAAAAGGAAAGAAAGAAAGAAAGAAAGAAAGAAAACAAGAAAGAAAAGAGATTAGAGGGAAGAAGTGCTGTTCGGTGAGGTTTGTAAAGTATTCAGAGAAGGTGTCCATGTGAAGCTGGTTTTTAAAGACTTAAATGAGATGAGGAAGTGATATCTGTGGGAAGAATTAGCAATTATATAGACATATAAATGACTTAGAAGACATTTAAAAGAGCATTAATTTGTTTTGAAATTAAAATATTTAGTTTTAATAGTATAAAACATTGATGGTGCCAAAGAATTATGTTATGTAACTATCTTTTTGGACATCTGTTTAAAACATATGCAAACTATCCATATTTAAGAACTTTTATATATAGATAGGCTTTAACTCACTAAGGCTAAAGTTTAATCATAACCCTAAAAAAGGTTATTTTGGTGGAAAAATAATTACAGCATGTAGAAGTGGATACTAGCTATTTGCAAAGTATGTCATTAAAATGCAAGTTTTAATGAGGTGAAAGAGCACATTCTGTGGATACCTGAGGGGAGCGTATTCCAGGGAGCAGAGACAGCAAATGCAGACACTCTGAGGTAGCACTGCCTAGTGAGCAACAGTGACAGCACAGAGGCCTCTGAGCAAAGTGTGACAGCACAGTTTGGAACAGAGAGAGTGAGAGCAAGCAGGCAGGAGGTGAGATCAGCATTGGGGCTGATGGAGTAGGGTCGTGGAGACCATAGTGCTGGTTTTATTTGGTGAGGGGGGGTGGTCCCTGCAGGGTTTTGAGTAGAAGAATACATAGTATGAGTCAGTTTGCACAGGACCATGCTGGCTGATGTTCTGAGATTATAAAATGGAAACTAGCTGGAAGTCCACGGTAGTAATCTAGGTCAGAGGTGCTGGTGGCCTGAATGAGGGGAAGCAGAGGAGGTGGGTGAGATTTTAGTCTGGATGTATTTTAAATTGAGAATCAACAGGATTTTCTGGTGCAATAGGTGTGCGTGGGAGGGATGGTGAAAGAAAATGAAAATTCAAGAATGGCTATACATTTTGGGGGAGGTAACCCAATTAACTGAGAGAAAGAGGACACTGGGAGAAGCGCATTTGTGGAAGGAGAGAGTTTGGAGTTTCATTCTGGGCACATTAAGTGTAGTTGCCTGTTAGACACACAGGTGAAGATGTGGAAAATAAGCCTGGAGGCAGGGGAATAGTCCAGGGCTGGATTTATAAACCCGGAGGTCATGACTATCTGAGTGGTGTGTAAATCCATAAAACTTGGGTACAATCACCAAGAGAGTGAAGTGTCTAGAGAAAAAGAAGAGCTCCAAAACTGAGTCTCAAACCTTCATGTTCAGAAGTGCTGGAAATGAGGAGGATTCAGCAGAGGAGAATGAGAGGGAGCAGCAAAGGGAGAAGGAAAACCATGGAAACTGCAGAAATCAAAGTGTTCTAAGAAGGAAGAATTGATCAACCATGCATCAAATGTTGAGAGGTCAATAAAATGAAGACTGACTGCTCCCCACTGGATTCACAAAAGATCACCTGTGCTCTTTATTTTTGTGCCATAATGGAGTGAGAGCTTAATGGGTCATGGGAGAATGAGAAATCAGGAACTGGGGTCAGTGAACACCAGTAACTCTTGTGAAGTCAAACAATTAAGGGGAGAAGAGAAATGGGAAAAGAGCAGGGAGGGAAGTAAATTCAACAACTTGTTTTTTAAAAATAGCTTCATCGAGATATAATTCAGATACCATAAAGTTAATTTTTTGTTATATTTATTTTTCTTAGTAAGAACAAATAACAGCAAGTATTTACACTGTTGGAATTAATCCAAAAGAGAAAAGAAGCCTTAGTGATGTGGACAGAGGTGAACAAATTACTGGCATTAATGTTCTTGGAGGGAATCCAGTGTGCAGATGGGAGCATTGACCTTCCATGCTGGCACAGAGACTTCTTGTGTATGAACGAGAAGGCAGGCAGAACACGGTCCAGACACCAGTAGATGGATATGCTTAGGGATGGGAGTTTATAGAGTTTCTCCTTTGATGGCTTATATTTGCTCAGTAAAATTGGAAGTAGGGTCATTAACTGAGAGGGAGGATGGAAAGGAGGCATTGGATATTAGAGAAGGGAAGAGAAAATATGAAGAGTGTGAAAGCAAATAGACTAGAAAATATAAGTGCCTGACTATCTTAAGGGCCCATTTGGGGTAATAGATTTAAGAGAGACAATTAGCATGGCTATATTTTTGTACTGTCATGTTCATCTGCATGGTTTAGGTAGGGAAAGGAAATGAGTTTAATTTAAACCATGGTTGGGGTTTTGCCAAGAAAGCAAGCACAGGGTGGGGTGGGGTGGGGGGATTCAACGGAATTAAGAGCACATGCAAGGGAATGATGATAATAACTCCCTGTAGAATGTAAGCCAAGTATGAGGGTACTTGAATTGTTGCGAGGAGTGAGGATAAATGCAATGAAGAAGGATCAATGGATTGTAGGCCCCAGGAGAACCAGCAGATTCTTGGAATCGCACTACTAGAATGAGTGACCTAGAAAGAGAAGTGGGTGCCAAGACATTAGAATGCTTGAAATTGCATTTGACTTTTTTATAATGCACGTTCCACTTGGAATCCTCCGCGATTCTGCATGTCCAGGTTTTATCTACTTTTCTCAGGTTCAGTCCTTAGACTACCCTCTCCATGGAATTTTCCCTGATTCTCACAAGCTAAAAGAATGCCACCTTCCTTCGAGCTTCCATAGCATTTCAGCTGAACTCTGAAAAGTTCCCATCTTGCATGTATTCTTAGTTACCCCAAAGTCTCAAAGTAAGTTTATTCCCTTCTGGTCTATGTAGGCCACTGTTGACACATAGCAGAATAATAATGTTATAATGATAATCTGAGAATGGGCTCTCTAAGACCAAATCTCCTTCACAATGCAGTCATGTATGATTAAACAACAAATACATAAATGTCAAAAGGGAAATGTTGCCCCTTAACTATACTTTTTTTTTTTTCTGTGTTGGAGAAAAATCTTCAATACACAGTCTTTATCTGCAAAGTATTTAAACGGTCAGAGCTGGGGTTTGGACAAAGTCAGCGAAGTCGGTCTTTAGCCCCTCCAACCTGTTACCTCCTCTTCTGTTCTTGGAGTGCGTCCTCTCCACAGCACTCCTATGTCTATTGTTTGCTCACCCTCAAATCCCTGCCCCATGAAGAAAACTCTGATACTGCACTGATGTCAGATTAAAAAATGAATGGCCTTCAGTAAATGCATTACCTTAAACAGGAGAATGCATTTAAAATATTTAAACCTGTTGAATTCTGTCCTGTTTCAAAATGACTTAAGGACTCAGTAGACTAAGATTTGATGAGGACAGGAAACACATGAATAAAAGCATTCACTCTATATTGGTAAAGCCCCCTGTGAATGCAGGGCTCATTTATTTCCTTCAGGTTAGTTGAGAATGAGTGGATAAAGGGGAAGGAAAGGGATGCTTATCCAAGTTTTCCCCTTTTCCTGGGATTTTTCTGCTTTTCTGGAGAGATTAACTGAGAATTGTTTTCCCTTTGGCTACTGAAATCCTTTTCTTTTTTTATTTTATTTGAGGATAGTGGACACACAATGTTACATTAGTTTCATGTTTACAACCTAGTAATTTGACAAGTTTATACATTATGCTATGTTCCCCACAAATGTACTGAAACCGTTCCTTGACGGTGATTGGAAGCAGATGAGAAAGAGAGACATCATCAAAGCTATGGAGTTGGCCCTTCTATGTTTCAGGTCCACCTTTGATGGTCAGTCATCTCTACGCTGCTCAGCATGGACTAGACCTCAAGACCATGACTTGAACTTCCTCCTCCTACCCTAGAATATCTACATGTATAATTCATGGGTGGTATTTTCTATTTAATTTTATTTTTGTTCCATAACATTCTTTTTCTTTTGTTCTCATTTTCATGTCTTCTAGTTATTTACATACTTTATGATAAAGGTCATGGTAAACATGTAGATCATTGGAATATCATGTGTCCTTGTGAGTAATAAAGCATTACAGTAATAGTAGTGCATTGTATGTCTTAGTATATCTACTCCTATACTTATACCTATGTGATAATTATATATTTCTGCAAGGAAATACCTAATAATATATTGGTAGGCAAAGAGTTCTTTGTTTCAAGGTAGGTTAATGTTTAAAATACATTTTGTTGTTAAGGGAGAGATAATATTACAATATTGAATCACACTATTTGAGTTTCTTGAGGTATTAAGACTTTTACAATGATTAATAGGGTACAGACAAACGTATACCATTGGCATATTTGGTTTTTAATCCTAGAGCTTTTTGTTCCTGCCTTTGCTGTTTGCACAAGGGTTGCAAGAAGGCATGGTCTGGGTTTGTCATGAGCTGGACCTGATCCAATATAGAAGATGTCACAGAAATAAGACACTAAACTGACTTGAAACGGATTTCATCTTTGGCATGCTATTATATTTATCTTTGCTCTATCATCACTAACTTTACCACACCTAGCCCATGACGAGAGACAGAGGTAATAGTGGGTATAAAACCTACGGTTACAGGGTCCCTCACAGATTTGGTTCTTCACGATGACTGGTCCCCATTTCTAGGTCCCAAATCACCACCATGAAGTTGATTTTTTTGTATTTGGTTGTGGCCCTTTGCGTCTTCTGCAAAGGTAAGGGACTAATTTAAATAATCATTTCAAATTTGATAGACCCATTTATACATTTGCTTAAATGTTAATGTCAAACTTTTTCTCTATCACAAAATTTTCCTTTACCTCAGTAGGATAATGGTAAGGATAGTAGGATAATAAGAAAACTAGATTTTCATCCTACTCAGGATTAATGAGTTTATTTTAAGGAAATATTAATGAATAGGTTACTCTAGATGCACATGGTATTACTTTTGTTATTTATCTTATCACAGTTTATCTTTTGATGACTCTATCTTGAACTTAAAATCCGCATTTAGATTAAAGACCCACACAGGTAATTGCAATTTTTACAAATCACCAATTAAAAGGCTGGTTTGTCACAAAAATTTTTTTTGTAGGGAAAATATTTCTTAAACTAACAACTTTCTGGATATTTCACAATCAGTTAATTAATTTCTTTTTTTTTTATTTTTTAATTTTTTTCCCCAACATTTATTTATTTTTGGGACAGAGAGAGACAGAGCATGAATGGGGGAGGGGCAGAGAGAGAGGGAGACACAGAATCAGAAACAGGCTCCAGGCTCTGAGCCATCAGCCCAGAGCCTGACGCGGGGCTGAACTCACGGACGCGAGATCGTGACCTGGCTGAAGTCGGACGCTTAACCGACTGCGCCACCCAGGCGCCCCTAATTAATTTCTAAAATTAATTGAAAAGTAGGACATCATTAATTTTGTTAATTAAAAAATTGAGCAAAATGGAAAAAAATCTTTAGAAACAAATGTATTTCTTGCTCTTTAGTTCTATTTATAAACAGAGAAGAAAAGCAACAACATCTGAACATAAGGAAAAAAGTTCGGTAAAAGGGAGAAAATACATTCTGTATCTAAATTTAAAATCTATTTTTTAAATTTGCGAGTAGAGTACTATTTACTTTTCTATGAGAAGCTAGAATGTGGAGGACTATGATTATTTGTTGTGATTAAGAGAAAATATTTTTATCCTTAATCCAACTACCTGGGAAATCATCTGATGGACCATTAGAAAATGACTATTCAAGGGGCGCCTGGGTGGCGCAGTCGGTTAAGCGTCCGACTTCAGCCAGGTCACGATCTCACGGTCCGTGAGTTCGAGCCCCGCGTCAGGCTCTGGGCTCATGGCTCAGAGCCTGGAGCCTGTTTCCGATTCTGTGTCTCCCTCTCTCTCTGCCCCTCCCCCGTTCATGCTCTGTCTCTCTCTGTCCCAAAAAAAAATAAATAAACGTTGAAAAAAAAAATTAAAAAAAAAAAAAAGAAAATGACTATTCAAGTAATGGTGACTTTCATAATCTTATATAGCAGTTTGTTATATTCTTTGCTTCTACTTTGCATAAATGTGTTTATTTCTTAAATAACAATGCACAAAACACATTATTTTCAAAGCATTTATTAAGTGATATTGTATCACAAAAAATGTTTTAAAAGTATTTAGTGAAGTATATTAAGTTCACCGGAGAATTGGAAAGAATTTCTAAAGTAAATTCTTAAATATCTAAGGTGGCTTTAAGAATGATTACAAATATTTAAATAGGATTTCCATAGATTGGCGATTTTTTTTAATGTTTATTTATTTATTTTGAAAGAGAGAGCGAGCATGTGTGTGAGTGGGGAAGATTGTAGAAAGGAAGGGAAAGAGAATCCCAAGCAGGCTCTGCACTGTCAGTGCAAAGCCTGTCCTGGGGCTCAATCTCATGAACCGTGAGATCATGACCTGAGCCGAAATCAAGAGTTGGACATTTAACCAACTGAGCCACCCAGGCACTCTGGTTGTTGTTTTTTTTTTTTTTTTTAAACAAAAACAAGAGATTATATGTATTAATAAAGCCATGTTGAGATATAAGAAACATACCTGGAAAACGTTCTGCAGAAATTCCAGGTGCCTTAGTTGAAATGAATTTTTGTTCCTTAGTCAATCAGCTCCATAGTCCAAACAGACTCCCTTTATTTTCTTTACATTATAGAATGGTAAAGACTTCAGGAGTGGAAGTTGGTAAAGACAGATATTTGGGAGGCATTATGTGTTCAATCAAAAGAAAAAAATTACATTGTTTAACCCTAACTGTACTAAGAAAAGGAAAAAACAAAACAAAACAAACTAAAACAGTACCCTGGCTAAGTGGAAAAAAACTTCAGTGATATGAAATATAGAACTGACATGAAATAGATATGTATAATCAAGTATTATTTTTTATGTTTATTTGTTTTTATATTTTTTAAGTTTATTTTGAGAGAGAGCAAGAGACAGTGAGAGTGTGGGGAGGAGCAGAAGGAGACGGACAGAGAGATTGAGAGAGAGAGAGAGAGAGAGAGAGAGAGAGAGAGAGAATCCCAAGCAGTCTCCCATCGCCAGCACAGAGCCCAATGCAGGACTCGACATGGGGCTTGAACTCAGGAACCATGAGATCATGACCTGAATGGAAATCAAAAGTCGGAGACTCAACCAACTGAACCACCCAGGCGCCCCTATTTCTTTTTTTTTTTTTTTTAATTTTTTTTTTTAACGTTTTATTTATTTTTGGGACAGAGAGAGACAGAGCATGAACGGGGGAGGGGCAGAGAGAGAGGGAGACACAGAATCGGAAACAGGCTCCAGGCTCTGAGCCATAAGCCCAGAGCCTGACGCGGGGCTCGAACTCACGGACCGTGAGATCGTGACCTGGCTGAAGTCGGACGCTTAACCGACTGCGCCACCCAGGCGCCCCAAGGCGCCCCTATTTCTTTATTTTTGAGAAAGAAAGTGAGAGTGCAAGCAGGGGAGAGGCAGAGAAAGACGGAAACAGAGAATCCCAAGCAGGCTCTGTGCTGTCAGTACAGAACCAGATGTTGGGTTTGAACCCATGAACTGTGAGATCATGACTGAAGCTGAAATCAAGGGTTGGATGTTTAACCCACTGAGCCACACAGGCACCCTGACCGAGTATTATTTTTCCTGCATTATCCTGTTTTCTCAGTAGAGTAAAATCTATATAATTACTTTTTCTTTCTTGTTCTTTTCTCCTTTTCTTTCTTTTTTTTTTTTTTTTTCGTCTTTTGTCCAATTCACTGCTTGTGAAGACACTAACCAGAAATATTTAGGGCAAAATCAAATCAGGTGAAATTTCAATCAGAAAATATACTTCAGATTAACAGCAGTAAAAGGCTTTGCTAATGTGAAAAAGATATAAAATACCGACTAATATAAATTTGTGGTTTTAATTTAGTTGGCCATATGTTTTTCCAGTGAGTTGACATTGAAAACTTAGATTTTTAAGTATGTTGATAGGTAAATAAATTACCTACATTTACATAAGAAAGCTCCAAAATAATAAATTAATGCTGAAAAATAATAATTTTCAGATATAAAAAGTAGATTGCTTGGATTGAACTTAAAAGAATGGAAACAAGAAGAATATTATTTTCTTATAAAAAATATGGTATGGAGAAGTATAAAATGACCTAATTGTTAATACTTTTTCTTCTTCTTTTTTTAATAGATGGAGAAGCCCTATTTTACAGACAAGAATCAGGTCTGTATCTTCCAGAAATTTATCTTTACTTTGAGACATCAAGGTGTATTCTGAGCCTGCTTCTTTTGGAACATAAGGATTTTTTTTACAGGTTTATTGAGATACAATTGACATATAACACTTCATAAGTTTAAGATGTACAACATGATTTGATACATGTGTACGTTGTAAAATGATTACCACAATACAGTTATTCAACACCCTTACCATCTCACATAATCACCTTTTTGTGTGTATGTGTGGTGAGAATTTTTAAGATCTATTCTCTTAGCAACTGTAAAGTATACAATACAGAATTACTAACTACAGTTAAAGAGCTATTAATTAGATCCCCAGAACCTATTCATCTTAGAACTAGAAGTTTGCACCCTTTGATAAACATCACCTCATTTGTCCCAACCCCCAATCCCTGGAAGACACCATTTTACTTTGTTTCTGTGAGTTCAATGTTTTTAGATTCCACATACAAATGAGATTATACAGTATTTGTCTTTCTTTGTCTGACTTTTTCCCTTAGCATAATGTCTTAAGGTCCACCCATGTTGTCCCAAATGGCAGAATTTTCTTTTATTATGGTTGAATAGTATTCCATGTGTATATATGCGACACTTTCTTTAGCCATTTGTCTGTCGATGGACACTTAGGTTGTTGGCTATTATCAATGATGTTGGAATGAACATGGCAGTGTCGATACTTCCTTGAGATAGTGATTTCATTTCCTTTTGGATATTTACCCAGAAGTGGAATTTCTGGGTCGTATGGTCATTGTATTTTTATTTTTTGAAAACCTGCATACCATTTACTCTAATAGCTGAACCAGTTTACATTCTTGCCATCATAGAAATCAGAAATCAATGTGTTTTGTATAAACTTGATTTGGGAATGAAATACTATGACTCCTTACTCATTTATCTCACATGATTGTAAACTCCTCACGGATAGGATTTTGGTCTATGATTTTTGTTGGGTATTCACAATACTGAGAACAGTAGCTGTAATGAAACAGGTAATTAGATCATACTTGTTTTGAATTAGAAATATAATTTGGGATTGTTTATAGTGTTCATTCTGCATACAAGAATTTTCCATATGAAAATAACCAACTTTTTGCAAAGTAGAATTTCTGAAATGAACTGCAGATACTCTATCTTTTTACCCAAGAATACAAGGAACTTCTGAACACAGCCTAATCTTTTTGGGGAGACATAAAAGTGAATGCCAGTTATCACATTATATATCATGCAATGATGCCCTTGGGATCTAATGCTGTGTGGAAGATAGTTGGGCCCTACCCTAAAGATGGTTTCTAAGTATATGCTTTTGATTTGCCTTTCTGTCTTCTCATTTCTATTGAACATTTAACTCTGTATCTTTTTTTTTAAATGTTTATTTATCTTAGAGAAAGAGAGAGAGAGAGAGCACGTGCAAGGGAGGGGCAGAAAAAGAGGGAGACAGAATCTGAAGCAGGCTCCAGGATCTGAGCTGTCAGCACAGAGCCCCACATGAGGCTCGAACCCACAAGCCATTAGATCATACCCTGAACTGAAGTCTGATGCTTAACCGATTGCGACACCCAGGCACCCCATTAATTCTGTGTCTTGATAGGGTTATGATGTCTGTTTTTTATGCCCTGTTCCAATTTTTATTCCTTGCTTTCATTCTGTTGGGATGATAATACCATTGATTCAAGCTCATTAGTCTTTTTTTAATGTTTATTTATTTATTTTGAGAGAGAGAACACGAGCAGGAGAGGGGCAAAGAGGGGGAGAAAGAATCTTAAGCAGGTGCTGCACTGCCAGTGTGGACCTGATGTGGGGCTGTTCCCAAGAATGGTGAGATCATGACCTGCATCAAAATCAAGAGTCCTGAGCCGCTCAGGCACCCCAAGCTCATTAGTCTTGCATCTGTTTTAAGAGAAAGTGTGCTGAGTGGGGCCCATGGGATTTCTTTCTGATGGGTAAAGTTCATGCATGGGTTTTGTAACACCTCTATTTATTGCAAGAGGATTTGGGAATGACTTTTGGACTGCAAACTACATTTTAAATAATTAGAATTTTCCAGGTATTTAACCTATATGGAGAATGTTATTGTACAATTTTCTTTCAAAGGATTTATATTAAATATCTCCAGACCATTTCTTCATAGCCTTTGGCTAAATATGTGTATATGTAGTTGTATGTGTAATTACATACAACTTGGGTTTGGCAACAATTTATCAGAACACGTGGGAAACTCTTTATCTTATAACTGGCTCTGTTTCCGGTTTGACTTAATTTATGCCTTTGTTTCTGGCATAGGTTTGCTGACCATAAGTCCTGGATTTTCTAGGACAGTCCAATTTCTGCAAGGTTATCTTATTTGAATGATGTAGGCAGTTTGGTTTTAGGAAATTTTTGAAGATTATAGAGCATGGAGAAACATAAAAAAAATCTACAATCCATTAAGTACCAAAATTAAAATGTTATACAAAAAATGTGGGGTTTTTTTGAGGTTTCTTGAATGTGAATTTATGCAAAATTCTATTGCCATTGTTAATTTTTTTTTTATATTTGAGAGAGACAGAGACAGAGAGAGAGAATGAGCAGGGGAGGGGCAGAGAAAGAGGGAGACATAGGATCTGAAGCAAGCTCCGTGCTGACAGCAGATGCCCATTGCAGGGCTTGAACCCATGAACCGTGAGATCATGACCCGAGCTGAAGTCCAATGCTTAACCAACTGAGCCACCCAGGCACTCCACCATTGTTAAATGTTTTATTTCACATAATTTTTGAAAAAAAATCTCTGGGAAACCAGTGCTTTTATGTATATGATGAAAATAGGTTTATCTTTAAATATAACATAATATGTGTACTTCTATGTAAATTGTCATTTATTATACTCACTCTTATTGTGAGTTTTTGACTCAGTTATACTATAACTTGACAAGCTTGCAAATTTGCATGCCATTTACTTAAATATGAAGAAAATTCACCTTGATGATAAGAAATCATTTGTAAGTAGCATGTACATGACTTTTATATTCAGTGGTGCAATAGAAATTGTAGAATTTTGGGGCGCCTGGGTGGAGCAGTCGGTTGAGCATCCGACTTCAGCCAGTCACGATCTCGCGGTCCGTGAGTTCGAGCCCCGCGTCAGGCTCTGGGCTGATGGCTCAGAGCCTGGAGCCTGTTTCTGATTCTGTGTCTCCCTCTCTCTCTGCCCCTACCCCGTTCATGCTCTGTCTCTCTTGTCCCCAAAATAAATAAACGTTGAAAAAAAATTAAAAAAAAAAAGAAATTGTAGAATTTTATTCAAATTAACTGGTTAGTTATATCGAATATTTTTGGAAAAATCTCTTAACTAAAACTTCTGAATTTCACAACAGAATAGTAATTAATGCTTTACACCTTTTCAGCCATCCCAGAATTATTGTTTGTTTGTTTGTTTGTTTTTGCTATGCTCTAATTCCTCCATCTAGGCTGTATTTTAAACCGGCTGGGGGACCAGTGGAGACTTTACCCTTTATGGGGGTGTTCTGGAGGGGTATAAATACACCAGGGTCAATGGATAATTACTATATTCATGCCTGAGTATTGAATTCAGTGAGAATATCTGTGGGAACACTTCCCAAGGACAAGAAATGGCTGTAATCAAAATTCACTTTCTGTTGGCAAATCTGTCAGAGAAACTACTAATGACAGCAATTCTCCTTTTTTTTCTCCAGATGGAAAAATAGCTGAAAGCACATCAGGTAAATTGCTTTTTTTTTTCTTATACTGTTTATACTAAACAACAATAAAGTGACTGGTTTTATTTCGAGGGAAGATAGATCTCCTCTGAAAAAAACACTAAAACATTTAAAATGAAATATTCCTTGTTACAAACAAACATACTCTAGTGTGTTTTTATAGAATCTGGGCCAGATATTTTAGTAATTAATCTCATAAAGGTGGTGACATTTAAAATAGAAAATTTTTAAACCCGTAAGTGAAATGTGGATCCAGATTTAAGGATTTACTTTCCTTAAATAAGTATTTTGTATTACAGGATTAATTTCTTAGTGAATTGTTTTAATTAAAATTGATCCTAGTCCTATTAGTGGTACTACAGATTCCCTCAGAACATTGAATAACATTGAATATTACCCATTATTTTGTTTCCCTATCCACCAATATGAAAAATTGGCCACAACAAATCAAGACTGCATTTATGTTTTTTTCTTAAATCGAACAAAAGGATTTTGGCTAATGTCAATATAGATTGAATTTGATTCTGGTCTAACATATATACCAATCAAAATAGCCCAAGATTACTTTTATATGTTTTTATTATGTGATATTTTAGATCTCTGTGTCTTTCTACAACCTAAATACAATAAAATGCAATTGGAAAATGTGTTCTTTGAGATAAAGGCAAACTGAGAATAAGTAGCAGGTCAGTTGTCTCAAAGACCTCAAAATCACCTCATCGTAACTATGGACAGGTTCATTAGGTTTCACTATAATGATAGAACAAGAGTTTATCTACTTCCAAGTGTACAAAATCTGAATGTTAATTAGAATAGTCTTGAGCATTCTTCTGAAAGTCCTTATTCAAGAAGTTTGAATGAAGAGAGGGAGAACTTGGAATTCTATACTTCTCTGAGAATCTTCTGAAATTATTAGCAATTGAGTTTTTTCCTGTGTCTTTCAGGGAACATTGCAAGTCTGGGTATTATTTGGGAGGGACTTGAGGATCTTTGAGGTTAGAGCTGCATTGGATGAATAAAAATGCCAAGCAAAGATGCTTCAACCAGCCACTCTACCAGCCGACATAAAACTGGTCAAACTCCAGAGCAATGTTATCCCCCACAATCTTTATTCCTTAATGAGACAAAGATTCACATATTTGAGAAAAGTATCCATAAGGCAGTATAGGACTTTGTTTTTTGATATTTTTCAATTCTACTGGTTTCAGACAATGTAACTTGTTTGTTGCCATTCCTTTTAAAAATCTCCCCTTCTTGGGGGTCCTGGGTGGCTTGGTCGGTTAAGCGTCCGACTTCGGCTCAGGTCATGATCTCGCGGTCCGTGAGTTCGAGCCCCGCGTTGGGCTCTGTGCTGACACCTCAGAGCCTGGAGCCTGTTTCAGATTCTGTGTCTCCCTCTCTCTCCGCCCCTTCCCTGTTCATGCTCTGTCTCTCTCTGTCTCAAAAATAAACGTTAAAAAAAATTAAAAAAAAAAATCGCCCCTTCTCTGTAGTTCATCCATATTCACCTCTGTCATCCAGCAGTTTTTCTCCATAGAATGAAGGTAGAGGAACAGAATTATATCTATTTCTTTTTTCTATTTCATGTTGTGGTCTGAAGTGTAAGTTAACTCTTCCAAAAATTTGTGCAAAATGTATGCAATATAAATGAATAAATTGTAGCTATCTTTGAGCTATGAGATAAACATTTTATTTATCTTTAAGCATTGTATAAGCAATCTATCTTTAAACGGGGTGATGGCATTATACAGTTTGCATAAGAAAAAAGGATTTCTTGGCAGATTTTACCTTGTGATCTTAGACAAGTCATGAAACCTCTTAAGTATCAGTTTTCTCATCTACAAGTGAGGAAATGATAATAGTATCACCATTATAGGAGGCTGTGAGGATTAAAGAGATAAGATATGGAAGGTACTGTTACATGTCTAAGATGTGGTACATACAAAACACACACTAACCGTTACTGCTAGTCACCCCGATGACAATGTATTTCTGAGTAAGTTTTGTATATAAAAAAAGGGACAAATAAGTTAGTAGAAACAAACATGGCCCACTGGCTAAGATACCAAGCCATTCATTTCAACAATAGAATGAATAAGTTCAGTGGAAACATTGGTTTAATAAAATGAAAGATCTAATATACCTATGGGGTTGAACTCAGGAGAGGTATTAGTGAATATTTATCATGATTTAATAAATTAAATAAAAATTCTACATGAGTTTGATGTGATGTTTGTTGAGCAGAATAAAATACATTAAAAGATATGGTCTCTCTCTATCGAGTAGTTATTTTTTTTTTTTACAAGTTTATCTATTTTTGAGAGAGAGAGAGACAGAGCCTGAGTGGGAGAGGCCAGAGAGAGAGAGGAAGACACAGAATCTGAAGAAGGTTCCAAGCTCTGAGCTGTCAGCAGACAGCCCCACGTGGGGCTCGAACCCACAAACCGTGAGATCATGACCAGAGCCAACTGAACCAAAGTTGGGTGCTTAACTGACCCAGGCACCCTAGCTCCATATTGAGTACTTATTATCATTTATTATGTAGTCTCCATTTAACAGACAAAGAAACTTTCTTTCATAAGTATTAAATGTATCCAGGGGCATAGCTAGGAGCAAGAATAGCACATGCATAAATAAAGGAACAAAATTTAAAATAAAATGTTTTTTTTTCTTCCAACTTGACAAAAATC
Organism: Felis catus; assembly: GCF_018350175.1. Taxonomy (NCBI): domain Eukaryota; kingdom Metazoa; phylum Chordata; class Mammalia; order Carnivora; family Felidae; genus Felis; species Felis catus. Next base: position 68,060,309 of record NC_058374.1, read on the forward strand.
TATTTGTCACCACTTAGAAGGCCTGATTATAATTGCAGAGTTTTCAGATCACTGGATTCCATGCAGGAGCCAAGTGGGTAGTGGCCTTGCCAATGTGTCCATCTCCCTGCTCTTTCCATTTCTGGCTTTGTCCTACACAGAGAGATACCCTTGCCTGCATGTCTCAGCACAATCTATTTCTTCTGCAAACAGGCACTCCCTGATCATTCCCCCCAGGCCTAGAGGTTCTTGTCACTGCAGTGTGGTCTCACCTTAGGGGAATGGTCTTGGGAAGGATGCTTATGAAGATCCTGAGAACAGGCTTGGGACTATAGGGCTCTGGGGACTTAGTAGGGTCTACAGTGAGGGATGGAGGAGGGCACAGGCTCTGGGTTGGTGTATCTTGACCCCTCTGCCCTTTTGTCCCCCTTTTGTTTTTTTAAATTTATTTTTGAGAGAGAAAGCATGAGCTGGGGAAAGGCAGGGAGAGAGGGAGTCAGGAACTGAAGCGGGCTCTGCACTGACACCAGAGAGCCCAATGCGGGGTTTGAACTCATGAGGCATGAGATCATGACCTGAGCCAGAGTTGGTCGCTTAGCTGACTAAGCCACCAGGTGTCCCTGACCCCTCTGCCTTTATTCTTTGCCCTCCAAGGAGAACCACGGCATGAAGAAGGTCAGAGTGAGACTTGAGTGGTTCCAAGTAGGAACCCCTCTTGCTTGAGTCTAAGAGAGACATTGTCAAAGGCCATTCTGATGGCAGGTCTGGGAGTCCAGATGGGTTTGATTCAAAAGCCTATAGGTTTCCCACGACTGAATGCTGCCTTATTTCTCTCTGCTTTGGCATCAAACTAAGATATTTAGATATTAAGATTCAGAATCTAGACACCTGGGATACCTTAGTGACGAAAACAGGCAAAAAACCTTGAGTTCATAGAGCTTAAAATCTAGATGAAGGAGACAGTCAATAAACAATAAACATAAGTAGTAAACACCGTATATTACAAGGTGATAAAATCTCTGGAATAAATTAAAGTAATACAATGATAATTGGGAGCGTTAGAATGGGGGTGGCAACTTTAAATTGTCAGAGTATACCTCATTGAGATGGCATTTAAGCTGATACCTGAAGGAAGTGAATGCTATAATTTATAAATAAAAACTTTCACCTTTTTTTCTTTGCAGAAAAACAGAAAAGAGAATTAGGTATGTTATCTTAACTTTACCAGCTCTTACTAAGCCAAGGACAGCATGGTTTCAACACAACAGACAATTTTGATGGGGGAAGGTGGGACACTGGAACTCGGGGCCTAGCAATGGTGAGGAAAACAGCTGGAGAGGTGTCTGCCCTGTCTGTGAGAAGAATGTCTAGCACACAACAGTGAAATCTTCACAGCTCTATTTGTCTCTCTTTGTTGAAGTCTTAGAACCATGGCAAAAAGATATGGTTATGGCAATGAAGTCAATAAGCAGTGTATGTAACTCCAAGGACTGCCAGAAAAATGAGGAAAAAAACATACGGCTTTCAAAGCGTCACAATCAAATCACCTTCTTGTGCTAGCAATACAGCTTTCAAACATGATCTTCTGTTATTCACATTAGGTGGCTTTTTGTTCAGTAATTTGAACTTTGCTGACCCAAACAGAAGAAAGAAATCTCTTGTTGGTTCACTCCTTGACCTTGGATTTAATGCTCGCGAAAGGGCTGAAGATCGGTGGAGAAAACATCGAGATACTGATAGTTTAGTGTTAAAAGACACTCCAGCAGGTACTGTTAGAGAAAAATGCTTACCTAGGAAACAAGTGCTTTTTTTCATTTAGGACAACCTGATACTTTTTGTATTATTTGCAGCACATGGCCTTAATATTAATAGTGGAGAATGTAAAAAAAATAATTTCAGGGCCAATGAGACTGATGAATTCTGTCTTTAGAGAATTTTGGCCAAGATGTTTATATTAAGTTACATTTTTTTCCTGATAGGTTTAATTTTCTTATGCTACTTTTCTACTTGGTGCTATTATTATAATTATAAATCATTTTTATATTGTTTAAATTAATTAAGATACTTCTGGGACCCAAATTTAGTGTAAGGTTTCTCTACACATGTTTTGGTCTCCAACCACAGTTTATTTTCAATACCATGATTCTCTCTTTAAATTACGTACTCAGTTGTCTGAGTAATACTATAAAACAGAGTTTCTAAACATTTTATAGACTGCAATTTTGTTTTGTTTGAGAAAAAATTAACTTTCTATAGATGAGACATGTTCTCTCTGCTTCTACATACTTCTCCCAATTGGCCAACTTTTACTTTACTTTCCTAGCCCCTGAAATCTCTATAGTTCATACCTGTAAACAAGCAAACAAACAACCAACCAGAAAACAAAGAGATCCAATGAGGAAAATAACTTCAATATTTATATTGAAATTTGAGTCTGAGTGATGATAACTGAAAAGGGAGAAACAGCTTTGGGTGCAAGGGTGCAGTTGAAATATTTCAGGAAGGGTAGAAGTTTCCTGTCTGTCCAGTCACCTGTCTTGGGACTGACAAATTCAGGATGACCTATAAGTTAATGCAGATATATTTGCTCTTGTTTACAATACCGAGGTGTTAATTGTTTGCTCATGTTCTACAGAACACAGTGAGATTTTCTTAAATGGCCTCAATGCTTCAGTTTTCTTATGGAATTCTCAAACCTCGTGGTAAATTGGTTGTCACGCATACCCCTGATTACACTTTGTGGAATTATATATGGAAAGTTGTATAGAGGGGAGGGATATTTTTGAACCTATAATGAAGGCCTAGTTCAAGTAATGTATATAGATTAATTTGTTGTACATTATGAATGAATGCAACTTTTCTCTGATAATGATTGTATTTTTGTGTGGTAGAGAAAACCCGTTCAGCAAGTGGTTTTGCCAATGGTATCTCTGGTGGTATTGAATTTGGTGGCACTGCTTCAAATCAAAATGACATTGGTAGGGGTCCATCTGGCCAAAGTGGATTTGATGTGAATGCAGTAAGTGGATTAGCTGACTCTAATTCTGCTCCCAGTGAAACAGGTATTCTAAGTTGTTTCTTAGTTTCTGCTTTTGACAGAAAAAGTCAATCAGTTAGCAAAGCAGGGTGTTTCTTTTGACCAATACAGATTTTAATATTAGAGGAACTCATGGAAATGATTTTTAAATTCTGTTTGATTCTTAAAGGATCTGTATTATCTTTAACAGAAATCAGCAACTTAAACATTTTAATGAGGAGACAATTAGATTTAATGCTTTTATGAAGGAGCTTGGATCTGGTAGGGAGAGATCCAGTTTCTATCCCCAATCTTTCCTGCTAACCTTCTGTGGACTTTGGGAAAGCCACTTAAGCTCTCTTGTTCCCAAGTTTTGTCATAAGGAACAGAAGAATTTTGGTCACATGTTTCCGTACTTTTGTGATGCTAACTTCTGAAGTTTCAGCACTCCTATTTTAACTAGTTTCTTGAAAAAGAATGCCAGGAAAAAAAAAATTTACAAAAGTGTGAATAAATAGCATTTTATATTTTGGAGATTACAGTTGGTGGAAGAAGTTAGGGCCAATAAAGTACATTAAATCTAGCTATTTTTGTGTCAGAGAAATTTATCTTAAAAGATGTGGTAATTGGTGGAAAACGGAAGAATAGAAAGGAGTTTGTTGGTAAATCCATGGGTTTTGGCTCTTATATCAGTGCTCAGGAATTCTGATCCAGACCTTTAAGAAAAAAATACAAATAATCTACATCCTTTGGTTTTGCTCTTGACAACTGTTGAGTTTTACACTTGCCTTTTGATTTTGGTCTTGGTGGTGGAAAGAAGGGCGAATTTGTATGTGGTCTTGGTAATTCTGGCTCATGTGGAGTGGGTGTCAGTGGTTTTGAACAAAAAGACTTTGCTAAAAAATGAAATAGAGAACATTCATAAAAATGAATAGGGAACTGGAAAATCAAGTTCCAGTGATCTAAGTATTACTATTTAGGTTTTGTGCATAAAAAGTAGAGTCATAAGTTGTATTTAATTATTACCTGGTAACAATCTTTTTTTTTTTTTTTTTTTTTTTTCATTTCAGCAGATAACACCAACACAAGACATAGGGATGGATTTAGTAGCAGTGTCTCTGGGAATTTGGGATTTGGTTTGGGGACATCTGATCAAAAGGGATTGGACATTGGTAGAGCTGACTGGAGTGAAATGAGCAACAGACGATCTGCTGGGGGTGAATCAATAGGTTTTGGATTTGATGCCCGTAGCCCAGGTATTCCAACTAAGACTCATTCCAGAAAATTTAAAATTAATTAACTACTTGTTTAAAAACACACTTTTTAAATATTTAACAATCAACTAATTATGTAAAATTAATTTTTAATAACATTTTAATTTTTCTGTCAGTTGGAACCGGGTCTTTTGGTTGGGAACTTGGAAAAAGGAAGGGCGATAATGCATTTGGTTTTGGAGCTTCTGGTTCGAGTTCATTTGGTGGCAGTGGCATTAACAGCAAAATAAAAATTGAAGGAAATCAAGTGGGTAGTTCTGGAGGACCCATTTCCAATGATCTAGGTATTGATATCTCATTTTTATGCATAAAAATTTCTGAATCATGAAATGTTTTCAATGTACTCTGTGACGTCATTTTATATTCTGGAGGTGATACTGGTTTAAGAAATGCTGATAGCTCAAGTATTCCACTCAGTCTCTGTTCCTGAGAAATCCAATTGGATTTCAGACAGTCATTCTTTTATTTTGATACTATTTTGAATTTTCTATTAGTGGGAAGGCCTGGGTGTTTTGATTTTGGACTTGAGGGAAAGATATTTGGAACTGATTTTGGTTTTGGAGATTCTGATTCAAATTGCTATGGTGACATTGGCCTTAGTGAAAATGGGGTAAAATATAATGATGAATATAGTTCCATGTTTTAGGTGTTGATGTTTAATTTCTGTGCATAAACAATATTTGAATCATAAAATTTATTGGAAAATGTTCTGACAACAATCATTTTACATTCTCCAGGTGGCATCAGTGCAAGAATTAGAGATAGTCTTTTTGATGGCATATCAGAAAATTTGAGATATGGTTTTGAGAAGTTTGGTCAAAAGGGATTTGGAAGCAGAGGATCTGACTGGAGTAAGAGCAGCAGGGAATCTGATGTCAGTGGCTCAGGTAGTCGAATCATGGACTCTGCTCAGGTGAAATCTAAATTGATTTCAGCCTTTCATCTATTATTTTATAACATTTTTATTTCTCTGTTAGTGGAAAAGTCCTCATCCTCTGATTTGAAACATGGAGAAAGGAAACGTGAAGCTAAATTTGATTTTGGAGATTCTGGTTCAAATCGATTTGATGACATTGGCCTTAGTGAAAATGTAATAAAAGGTACTAGAGAATCTAATTTTAGTGGTATGAATGTTGACAGTTAATTTTTTGCTTAAAAACTTCTCAATTATAAAATTTATAATTAATGAATTTAATAATTTATAATTATTAAATATCACCTGTTGACAAACTTTTAATATTCTGGTAGAAGTACCAGTGCAAGAAGTGGTGGTGAGCATGCTGATTAAAAGTTTGAATATTCAGGATTTGGTATGTGGGTATTTGGTAAAAAGGAATTTGGAGGCAGGGGATTGACAGAATGAGCAGCACCATGTGTGTTTTGTCTGGATCCTTGAATCTCAGGTCCAATGCCCACAACTGGGGCATTCTCCTAACCTGGACTCTTGGGGAAACTGAAATGGGTTTCAATTTTTTGATCATTTTTAATTTTTTTTAATGTTTATTTATTTTTGAGACAGACAGAGACAGAGCATGAACGGGGGAGGGTCAGAGAGAGAGGGAGACACAGAATCTGAAACAGGCTCCAGACTCTGAGCTGTCAGCACAGAGCCCAACGTGGGGCTTGAACTCACGGACCGTGAGATCATGACCTGAGCCGAAGTCGGACGCTTAACCGACTGAGCCACCCAGGCGCTAAATAACACCAAAAATTTTCCAATAGAGGGAAGGACTTGGTTGTCTAATTTTGAAAATGGAGAAAGGAAAGGTGAAACTCAATTTCGTTTTGGAGATTCTGGTTCAAATCCAATGGCCATGGTGGTACAGACTTGGATGGAAATAGATTAGGAGGTACTGGAGGCTATAGTTCCAGGGCGGGCTCTAGGTATTTATGGTTAATTTCTGTGCAGAGAAAAATTCTGAATCATGGTATGCATAAAAAATAATTCTCATGACCATCATTTTGTATTCAGCAGGTGACTCAAATGCAAGAAATGGGGATGAATATTCTAGTGGTATCTCTGAAGACTCAGGATTCAATTTGGGGTCATCTGATCAGCAGGGATTTGGAATCAGTGGAATTGGTAGGAATGGAGAGAGTGGCAGTGGAATCGTGGGGGCTGGATACTTGAGTCCTGGATCTGATGTCAGTGGCACAGGTATCTTCACCTGGACTCTGTTCCCAAGAAATACAAATTAGTTTCTTCCTTCTTCATTTCTTTTAATCACACTTTTAATCAATTAATTGATTTTCCATTAGGAGAAAATACTTGGTCTTCTGGTTCTGGAAGTGGTGGAGGAAGGAAGGGTGCAGCTGGACTTGGTGTTGGTACTTCTGGACCAAATGAATTTGGTGAAACTGGCGTTAGTGGCACAGGTACCTGTGATACTGGAATGGATGTTATTGGGTCTGGTTCCCATGGACGAGAATTGGGATTTATGTCTGGCGTTTAGAGAGTCAGGATTCTAACATATGTTATAAAATAACAATGAAAATCATAAACATCAATAATGATATAAAAAGCAAGACAAAATCCTGAAATGATAAACTGTATTTAGACGTGATCAGGAAAAAAAATCATTTAATATTTTTTGTAGAATGTGGAATGAATTTTGTGGCTGTGATTAGATTTATGTGGAGTTGTTTTTGTTGCCTTCATGCAAAAATGATTTGGAGTCGCATATGTGAAGAGGTGATTTGTTGGGTTTGATCTTTATGCTCTGGATCTGGACTTTAAATTATTTTGCAAGTTTATTTCTGATAAGAGTAAACAAATTCCATCCTTTTTGAACATCTCAAAATTTAATATTTCTTAATGGAAGCATTAGAATGAACAGTCTAAGAATTTGTGGTAATATTTATTGTGATATGGGGACTATTTTGATTCTTCTATTGGAAGGTCTTGGGTGCCTTTAGAGTAAGTGATCTCAGAACTGTGGGCAGTAGATTCACTTCTAATGACTTAAGTGATCTGAAAGATATTCAGGATTCATACTTAGAAATCAACTTTGGGATTGATATGTTTTTAAAAGGTAAAGTCTAGTTAGCAAGAGATATACTTAGTGTAGTAATGGCTGACCTCAGTCAGGATTGACTATCAATGAATCTGTTCAGAAAAGGCTTGGTAATAAAGAAATAATAATTCACTTTTGGATTGTTCTTAATCTTTGGACATCAGTTTTGAGGTCAACACTTCAGTGGAACTGAGAAATTTGAGATCACTGATTATTTATTGCCATTGACCTTGTTTAAAACCAGTTAGTAAAATGGTTTAAGAGACACTGAATTTTTAACCCCTAGATCTGCTGCCATTAGCTCAGGTATTCCAGTTTAGGATGTGTTCCTGAAAAATGTATTAAGAAGTAGTTGTCTCTCCTCTTTCTATTGTGGAGTGGTTACCAATCTGAGACTTCTCTGCTATTTGGATACCAACTTTTGACTGCTTTCATGTTTTTCAAATGAGACAGACTTGTTTTAATTAGTGTTCTTTCCGGTAGTGTATCTAATAGCAATAAATCTAGTGGCTTTGAAGTGGCAAGTTCTGGATCTGTTGGCATTATTGTCTTAACATTAGACATGTTGAGATGAACTCTCAGTTCAACTAGATCAGTTGTTTTCAGACTTCCAGTTTCTGTGAATGCAGAATCCTTTATTCAGTTGACATCTTAAAATGGTAGCTAGATTTTCCAAATGGAGTGTGACTGAAACTGGGATAGGAGACCCTGGACCCTGTTTATGCAAACCTTTCTCTTTTCCTAAACACATTTTAAGGCAATTGATCTGGAGTAAGTTAATTTGATCATTTCATTTGGTGGCAAGACATTTAATTTTGTTACTCCCACAGGTTGTTAAGTTGATTTTATATATATATATATATATATATATATATATATATATATATAACTATATATATATGTGTGTGTATATATATATGTGTGTGTGTATATATATATATACACACGTGTGTGTGTGTATATATATATATATATATATATATACAGCTTCACATTGTTCTAAATCTGCTAGCATTAGTATTGCTGAACTTAGATCCATGGTTTATCCATCAGATTTTAAAAACATTTTTTTTTCATATTTTACCAAGTAGTATGTATATACAGACTAACTATTTCGTATTAAAATAGGTGTCACAAGCCCAGCCGACCACAGTACCTCTGCACCACTCACTACACCAGGTAGTTTGACTTGTGACTTCCAGTGCTTAACAATGCATATATATGATGTATGTGTATGTATCTGTGTGTTTATACATATATACATAATTCTGAAATTTAAGTGTTCTGTGGATTATTGATTTACTAGGACATGATATTATTATGTGTTTTCCATGTTGAAGTGAGCTTCTAAATGCTTCTCTTTGAGTACTAAAGTTTAGATCACCAACTGCATATTTTAAATAATTTCATTAATAAGATAGATTATACTTTAAGGGAACCTAAATAAAGCATAATACAACTTCTCCTTTGTCATTTTAGATACACTATTTTTAAATGGCTTTAAAAATAATTTATAAAGATATTATGTTATATTATATTACCTAAGAAAAGACAACTGTAGTAAAGGCAAGTGGCCTCAAGATACACAATAAATAACACGTGAAAAATATTTTATAGTTCTATCAAAATATTCACTTGTGTTGTTGTTGCTTTTCTGTTCTGCTTGCTTAACTGCTCTAAGATTTCATATAAATTTACTTGGTTACATACAAGGGTCAATGCATTAAAAATAATCAGGGGAAGGTTTCAAGGTATATGAATTTCCCCTTTGATCAGTAGAATGAAGTTCTCTTCATATATAGATAATTGAATTATTAGTATTACACAGTAGACTGATTTAGTAAAATCTACCTTGGGCATGTTTAGCTAGTGACTCCCAATGAAAGTATGCTAGCAATGTTCTGTTTATGAAGTTGAAAATATAGTTCTGTAAGGGATACAGCATATGTTAGTAATTGTACATGACTCAAAATGAATAAGCTCATAATGATTTCTGAAAATACTATGGCTAATTGTACCAAAAATATGGTACAATTCAGAGATCATCATGTACATGACGGTGGCAAATCACAGATCTCACAAAATCAAATTATATGATCAGGATAAAGAAACCCACTGATGGCCTTCAATATCATCTTCTAAATTCCTACGTAGAAACCCAAATATTCTGTATATTTAGAATCAATGTATGTTTTTAAGTTTAAATAATCTATGCATTATGTTAAATAGAAAAAGGATCCCATATTCCAGAAGCAACTCCGAAATACTCAGAAACAAATACAATTATTGGTAAGTAAAAAGGACTTTGATTTCTACCCATATTTTTATGTCCAAGCCAGCCAGTACCTAACCAATATTTTGAAACTAGTTGTAAACATTTGCCCGTCACCTATCCATTTTATCATTTTATGTTTGAATGACATCACATTCATACTATTTTCCTCAAAGATACATATACACACATATATACATAACACATATACATGAACGTATATAACATACATACGTATGTACATATACATGTACATAGAGAAACAATATTCTTTATACTTAATTGATATATGGTAACCAACTCGTATAACATTAGAAAGACTATTTCTACAAAAAGCAAAATAAACAGGCAAACAGACCACAACTCCGATCATATATACCTCCCCACAGTAGAGACAATTTCCCTTTCCCATAGGAAACAAGATGTTTTTATTCATGTTTTGTTTGAGACAGAACAGCAACCTTTGTGTATTCCCAAGGATTCAGGCACTACTTTTAGTGTGTTTTTGCTCTGTGTGAGAAAGAAAAGTTCTTATTTAAGGTGGTGGCTGGGGAGAGCAGAAACTTTCAGTAATGTTTTATCTTGGTACACAAACACTTAAAAAAAACAAAGAACTATGAATATTCTACTCTAAATATTTTGTAGGTGAAGCTTCTACTTGGGGCAAAGGAGCATATAAAGCTTTCAATGGCCGCATCTTTTCCTTTGACTCGTCATGCGCATACACCTTCTGCCGTCATTGCGTGGAATCCGGAGAAGATTTCAATATTGAGATCAAAAGAAACAATAATAGTGATATTGAAAAAATAATAGTTAAAATCGACACTAATGACGTCTCTATTTTTGGTGATATCATCCTAGTTAATGAAGAAAGGTAAATGCCACAGTGTTATGGAAAAATACTATAGAATGACTTAAACTATCCTGAGCAAAAAGAGGGGTGCCTGGGTGGCTCAGGTGGCTAGGCATCCAACTTCAGCTCAGGTCATGATCTCCTGGTTCCTGGGTCCAAGCCCTGCATCAGGCTCTGTGCTGACAGCTCAGAGCCTGGAGCCTGCTTCCGATTCTATGTCTCACTCTCTCTCTGCACTACCCCTGCTCATGCTCGGTCTATCTCTCTCAAAAGTAAATGAACATTAAAAAGATTTACAGTAACCTGAGCAAAAAAGAGAAAAGGTTGACTAGGAAAAGATGATACTCTTTTCCTATTTTGGTGCTCATATTCGTTACATTAAATTTTTGGACAGGAGTCTATATTTATTCCTATAACAATTTATTTATTCCTATATTTATTCCTATAACAATTTATTCCTATAACTATATTTATTCCTATAACATGGTGGGGACAAACAACTAGTTTTGTTGTTTGACTATTTTGAGTATTTGGGACAACATGCATATTCAACACATCTGTTAATAGAGTATTTCAATTTTCATTTGTATGTTTGTTGTTTAAAATATGAGATTTTTCAATAGATTAAATTTAGGTCATTGTTTTTAGAAGTAGCAATTCATATTTGGAAGGGTGTAATATTTGAATAGTTTTCAGGATAAGAAGTTGAGACATGATATTCTACTTGTGAACATTTCAAATTATTTGATCATTTATTCCTTACACTGCACCAGTTTCTTCTTTTTAATTTCTCCAAAGCCCCAAAGATTTATTCATTGTTCTTTAAAAGTCTTTCAAAAATTGGAAAAACAAAGCCATTGTGTCTCTTCTGAAATGGTAGGAAAAACAAAGCTGCAATATTTACTAGCCAGTATTATATTTGTGATACTAAATATAGAACATGAATTATTAGAAAACATATACTATTCTTACCCTTATGTGTACTTGTGCTTTAAACTTTTCAGTGTACAGATACCATATAACAATAAATTGATACACATTAAAAAATATGGAGAACATAATGTCCTGAATAGCCGCAGAGGAATCATGTCTTTAATGTGGGACAAAAATAACAAACTCTCAGTAAGTCTGTCTCTGATTTTCTTACATTCTTGGGCCTTTTGTTCTTTGCTTTCAGTTATGAAAAGAATACATTATAAGGAAAATAAGAGCTAGCGTTTACTGAGAAATCTCTATATATTATTCACATGCTAAGCATTATCTTATTTAATATTTAAAATACATTGAAGTACATACTGTTATTAATCTTATTTTATAGGTGATAGAACTCAGGAAATTCAGGCTAATAAAAGTTAAATTATCTACCCAAAGACACATAGTTAGTAAGAGATGGACTCAGGAAATTTCCAACTTCTAGATCCTGGTCATTTAAAAAATGTCCTATAGTACTTCCTAAGTAACCAGCTTAGATAGAATTGAAAATGAATGGACACTGTCCTTTGGTTTGGGTAAATTACATTTTGAGGTATTTTCAATATTTTATAAACATGTACATGTAATTTTTTTTAAAAGCTTACTCTTCACAAGAAATATCCAACTTGTGGTCTCTGTGGTAACTTCAACAGCACTCCAGGTAAGATTTCAATGCATTAGGTCTAAGAAAATTGCTTCCTGAAAGAAAATTAGAAAATAATTACTCACATTTGGATAAATCCAACAGAAATTTGCATTTGTCTAAAGAATAAGAAATCATTAAAATAAAACAAAATTTGTGTTGTCAACTTAGCTATATTTAGCTTGAAAATAATGTATATGTACATAATGAATCTCTTGAACTAAGCATTGTTTTCATTTTCAGGAGATGATATCAATGAACACATTGCCAATAGTAAAATTCCTGGTGATTGTCCCAAAGCTGTTAGTAAAAGCTATGATGTTTGTGAAGATGGCGTGCAGGTAAGAGATTTATATTTCACCTAGCAGCAAATTTCAGCACTATTTCCCTTTGTTTCAATTTAGATACCCAACATCCTCTTCTAAGCATTCATGCCTTATTCTTGGAATTGTGCAACTACTTTTTCTCTAATGTCCTTATCGTCTATTTCTCAGCTTTAGTTTAGCTGTAGATGCTAAAATAAGTTTTTTCCTAAAACATTATGATATTTACTATATATTAGTGTAACAATTCTGATTTTCTTTGCACAGAGTTTTAGTTTGTCTGTAAACTGACATGCTTCACCTCTCCATTAAGTCTGCTGATGGATATTGATGGGCTCTTATGCTGTGGAAATCCATGTCTTGTGTCCCTAAGAACTACTTTCTGTTCTCCCTTACTTTTGCCCCAGATAGCCAATCTGAATTGTCATACTTTCTATACTTTGCTTTCTTTTTGAAAGAGTAATATGTAATTATTTTGACTACAATACTTGAAAATAGCCCTCTCTGAATTTTCTGCACTTTTGTAGTTCTGTCACATTGAATTTGATAGGTTGCATCCGTCTGTCTATTTATCTATCTATCTATCTATCTATCTATAATCTATTTATTGAGAGAGCACATGTGCACACATGTGTGCACGTATGTGAGGGGGCGGGCAAAAGGAGAGGGAGAGAGAATCTTAAGCAGGCTCCACACCCAGTGTGAAGCTAGAGGACATAGCACTCCATCTCACAAATGCGAGATCATGACCTGAACTGAAATCAAGAGTCAGACATTTAAATGGCAGAGCAACCCGGGTGCCCCCTGTTGTTGTTGTGTTATTGTTGTTTAGGACAGGTTGCATTTTTTAAAATATTTTCTTCTTTGTAGTATTCATTTATTACCTTTAATTTATTTTTTTAAATTTTTTAATGTTTATTTATTTTTTGTTTATTTTTTGTTTTTTTTTCAATATATGAAGTTTATTGTCAAATTGGTTTCCATACAACACCCAGTGCTCATCCCAAAAGATGCCCTCCTCAATACTCATCACCCACCCTCCCCTCCCTCCCACCCCCCATCAACCATCAGTTTGTTCTCAGTTTTTAAGGGTCTCTTATGCTTTGGCTCTCTCCCACTCTAACCTCTTTTTTTTTTTCCTTCTCCTCCCCCATGGGTTTCTGTTAAGTTTCTCAGGATCCATATAAGAGTGAAACCATATGGTATCTGTCTTTCTCTGTATGGCTTATTTCACTTAGCATCACACTCTCCAGTTCCATCCATGTTGCTACAAAGGGCCATATTTCATTCTTTCTCATTGCCACGTAGTACTCCATTGTGTATATAAACCATAATTTCTTTATCCATTCATCAGTTGATGGACATTTAGTCTCTTTCCATAATTTGGCTATTGATTGTTGAGAGTGCTGCTATAAACATTGGGGTACAAGTGCCCCTATGCATCAGTACTCCTGTATCCCTTGGGTAAATTCCTAGCAGTGCTATTGCTGGGTCATACGGTAGGTCTATTTTTAATTTTTTGAGGAACCTCCACACTGCTTTCCAGAGTGGCTGCACCAATTTGCATCCCCACCAACAGTGCAAGAGGGTTCCCGTTTCTCCACATCCTCTCCAGCATCTAAAGTCTCCTGATTTGTTCATTTTGGCCACTCTGACTGGCGTGGGGTGATATCTGAGTGTGGTTTTGATTTGTATTTCCCTGATGAGGAGCGACATTGAGCATCTTTTCATGTGCCTGTTGGCCATCCGGATGTCTTCTTTAGAGAAGTGTCTATTCATGTTTTCTGCCCATTTCTTCACTGGGTTATTTGTTTTTGGGGTGTGGAGTTTGGTGAGCTCTTTATAGATTTTGGATACTAGCCCTTTGTCCAATATGTCATTTGCAAATATCTTTTCCTATTCTGTTGGTTGCCTTTTAGTTTTGTTGGTTGTTTCCTTTGCTGTGCAGAAGCTTTTTATCTTCATAAGGTCCCAGTAGTTCATTTTTGCTTTTAATTCCTTTGCCTTTGGGGATGTGTCAAGTAAGAAATTGCTACGGCTGAGGTCAGAGAGGTCTTTTCCTGCTTTCTCCTCTAGGGTTTTGATGGTTTCCTGTCTCACATTCAGGTCCTTTAGGATAGGTTGCATTTATTTTATGACTGAATAAATGTTCACATATTCCTGTTTCAATCTAGAACAAAATTTTCCAGATCAAGATGTATGGATAGAATGGATAGAAGAGACTTTTTGTTTTCTCCACAATGGATGTTGCATTTCTAACCATCTTGTTACCTTCTAGCAAAGCAAATTAAGCCATGACTTTCTGTATCATCTTCTGTCTTTCTTGTGAAACCCTCTTTGGTTTTCAGTTAGAATTGCCTTCTCTTTTTCCTCTGTTACCCTATGCCACTCCTTACTACTTATGATAAGATACCATCCACAAAAATTTCCCATGTTTTTATGTTCCCTGTAAGATTATGCATTCGATGATGACAAGACTTATGTTTTATCTGTTGTGGTAGTTGCAAAATGTATGAGAACTTACTCCTGGTTGCTCAAAAATGTCAGTTCAGTGATTATATAAATTTATATTAAAGCTAATGCAGGGGCTCCTGGGTGACTCATTCGGTTAAGCCTCTAATGCTTGGTTTTAGCTCAGGTCATGATCTCATGGTTCATGAGATTGAGCCTTGCATTGGGCCCTGTGCTGACAGTGCAGTGCCTGCTTGGGATTCTCACTTTCCTTTTCTCTGCCCCTTCCCCACTCATGCTGTCTCTATGTCTCTCAAAATAAATACACATTACGAAGCTAATGCATATTTACTAAAGACCTGCTACATGCAAGATATTGTGGTAAGTTAAGAGGATACAAAGTTCGATTTTTTACTCTAAAGGAACCTGTAATTTAGTGATAAAACTATACAAAAATAATGATAATCAATCCGTGAAGATTTTATTTCACTTAATCTTATACCTAACCTGGAGAATGTTATCAGTTGTCTTAGGCTTAATTGGTACAAATTATACATTTGCTTAACAGTGGTTTTTATATTTCTCTGTTACAAACATGTTAAGAAAGAAAACAGCTACGTGGTAGTTAAAAAATGTAGACATTTAAATATTTTTGGGTTCAGTAATATATGTGTTTACTTTCTCAACCAACATGAGAACAAATATGTTGTCTCTGGAGCCAACTCACATGGCCCCCACTAAGAAAGCACACATTCGCTCTATTTTACTGCCATGGTTGCTCATCAACTATAAGAATATTAATAGATAAAGGGCCAATGTCCCTTCTGTCTATTGTGGTATCAGTCATTTACCATCCCACTCTCTGGCATCAACAATCTTTATTTTTTCTCACCCTTCCATTTTCTCAAGTTGTAAACTTCATGTCACCTTTAGAGAAATTTTGGTTGAGTGTAGGTACAACAATTTTTGAAGCTGTTGTACAACAATCCAAAACGCCATAAGTGAAGTGTTCTTTTAGGAGTCACTGTACCGAGTATAATACTTTAAAACTCTCCGTTTCAACCAGAAGTCAACAACTCTTCCTGCCAAAGCTACAGGTTATAGTGCAGAATCAAACATGTCTGAATTTATCTTTTCCTAAAGGTTTATTTGATTGTCCATTTTTTTATGTTTCAATAAAACTTCATGCTTTATTTTGTAGCACTGTGAAAAAATTATTGGAACTTACTTTGAGAAATGTAGAAAGGTCACCACTTTATCCAATGACTACAGAATGATCTGCATTGATGAGTACTGCCAAAATAGAGACAAAAATTCTACGTGTGACACTTACACAGAATTGTCCCGCCTCTGTGCCTCAGATGGTCCCGGTCCCTACGTATCCTGGCGAGATGATTCTGATGTGGTTTGTGGTAGGTTTTAAATTGTATTGCAGATTCCAAGACAGAAAGTGTCTATAGCACTTTAAAATTGAGCTATATTTCAAAGTAATCTTTTCAAATGACTGTAAGCCCTGAAAGGGATCTTAGAGATGTTAGAGTCCTATCTCTCACAGATACTTGTGAGGAAACTGAGACCTGTATTGGCGAAGTGACTTGCCGTAAGTTGCACCGCTTTGTGTTAAGATCTCAGTTAGGAAATTTATAGGCTTTACAATTAGTAAAAGTTACTGGGAAAAATGAGAAATTCTGTAAAAATTGAAAATAGTGGAAAAGTTATCAAAAGTATATTGATTAGTACTATGATTTCCTTTCAAAAAAGTAAAACATAGAGATGAGTTTCACACAAATATAAATATACTTTCAACCTATGTTTAGCTAAATCCTTAGAAGTTAAAATATGAGTAGAATATCAATTCCAAAGTAAGATGCAATGATATATATAAGTACATTTCCTCCTAATTTTTGTCTTTGTTTTTTTATTTTTTCTCCAGCTTAAATATTGTATCATAAAATAATGCATGAAAAATTGGCACAATTTAGTTGTGCTGAATATTTTTAAAGACTGACTCATATCTTGAACATTAGACTCAAAGAAGCTCATTTGAAAAGATCCCCATTAAAGTATTATCTATTTATCACATTCATTTCCTCTAATTTCCATGTATACCTATATCTATATTTCTCTAGAAAAACCTAGATGCCCAGAAAAACATATCTACAAAGAATGTGGTCCCTCAAACCCTGCAACTTGTTCTAATGTGGCTCCTTTTCAAGACAGTGAATGTGTGAGTGGCTGCACCTGCCCGGAAGGTAATACACCCTATGAGAGTATTTACACTGAAACAACTGAAAACAGTGCTTCTAGTATGGTGGGTCTTATTTCTAACTAGATATTTAATGAAATCAACTATTCATAATCCATCCTTCTAGCAAACTGCAGAAGAGGGCAAGAGAGAGACTTACAAAGTTAATGTGTATGTCTATGTCTATGGTACCTGAGGGCCATAGTGCTCCACAGATCATCCTCTAGTCTTATATTGCGCTCAGTAGAAATACTCTATGGCTCAGAAAATTATACTCTTGTCAGTTCTCAAACTGGAGTAATTGCTTAAATGGAACTTACCATTTCAAGTGCATGTTTACACTTGAAGGAACTAATTCAGGAGCACCTGGGTGGCTCAGTCAGTTAAGCGTCAGATTTAGGTTCAGGTCATAATCCCACAGTTGTGGGTTTGAGCCCTGAGTCTTGCACTGAGCTCTGTGCTGACAGCTCAGAGCCCGGAGCCTGCCTCAGATTCTGTGTTTCCCTCTCTCCGCCCCTCCTCCACTCATGCTCTGTCTCTACTTGTCTTAAAAACAAATATACACTTAAAAAATTTATTAAAAAAAAGAACTAGCTCAAGAGTGATTTCACAATTCACTGCCTGAGAATTTACTGATGTTTATATAATTCTGAGATTAATATAATATATTTATTCCAGGTTACCTATTGGACGATATTGAAGAAAAAGGGAGATGCGTATTAAAGGCTAAATGTCCCTGTGAATCAAATGGAAAGATCTATCAGTCAGGAGAAGTCCGAGATGGTCCTTGTGGTTCTCAGTGGTAGGTGCATGCTTTTTGCCCACATTTTATTAATAGCAAAATAATACTAATAGTTTAATCAATTTTAAATAATTCCTAAGTACTTAAAATAAACTTTCCAGAAATAAAATGCAACCTCACTGTATTTTCTGTGTTCATATTTGCCTTTTATCTTTTAAGGAAAGTTTAGTGTGTTTTTAAAATAAAATGTATACGCTTTCTATGTATCTTTAAAAGGTAATGCTTTTCACTAACTGAAGTAGTGTTTCAAATAGTAAGCCAATTAGTGGTTGCAAATATAGAGCAAAGAATAATATAAGAGTATGGTTACAACAAGGAAACAATAATTGTGCAAAATGCCAAGAATATTTAATAAAATGTATAATCAGAAACAATCTAATACTTTTCAAATAATTTTTATGAGGCTACATTGGTGAAGGCATATTTAATCTTTTTATATATTTTTATTTATGTATTATATATATTTATAATATTTATGGATATATTTAATGAGTGAATTTTAATGTGCCAAAAATTAGTGTGGACTATTTGAGTTCAGCAGCAATATGTTGATCAGAGAGAGTTCCCCATTCCTCATTACAACTTTTCTCTGAAACTCCAAATTTGTGCAGAAGTCCAGAGGACTTTTCTAGAAATGTATTATGCCCTTGTAGGGAAATAATCTGACTCAATGAAAACTAATCTATTATTGATATTATAATATGTTCTTTATAAATGAGAAATGTTCTTGTTAGTGTGGTCATAATGCATTAGTAATAATTGTATATAACAATAGCTATGATTTACTGAATATCTATGACAGTGCTATCCAGGAGAAATATCACGTGAGTCACAAATATGACCCACATATATAATTTAACACTTTTTAGTTGATACATTTTTAAAAAGCAAAAAGAAAGACGTAGAATGAATTTTAATTCTGTATTTTATATACCCAAAATATAGTATTATCATTTAAAAATGAAATTAGTATGCAAAGTTAATGAGAGATTTTATGATCTGTTTTTCAGATTAAGTCTTAGAAGTCTGTGTGTATTTTACATTTACAGCAGATCTCAGTCTGGATGAGTCACTTTCAAGTAATCAATAGCTATATGTCTCTATGCTATATTGAACACTGCAGGTCTACAGTGTGGCATTTAGCAGGTGTCTTAGTACTAATAGTGAAGTGGGTTCCATTTAAACAAACCTGAAATCCAGTTTAAAAGTTTTTATATGTTTAATTCAGGCCGAAGCTATTATTTTAGTCCATGGCATTCAAGTCTTTTAAAAAAACAGGATGCCACCATCAATGAGACGTTTGATCAGAGTTGAGATGTTGAGTGGGAAACAAAGGTGGTCTAATAGGGGCTCCTGGCTGGCTCTGTTTGAAGACATGTGACTCTTGATCTTGGGGTCATGAGTTCGAACCCCATGTTGGGTTGTAGAGATTACTTAAAAACTTAAAACAAAAAAGATGGTCTAATAAAACTTAAGTAAATGTCTTAGTTTAAATTTTGATTTTTAATGTTGGGATATTTATTTTGGCCATAGAGAAAACACAGCTGATGACCTTTAATGTAACCATTGCATTTTACCAGCACATGCCAAGAAGCAAAGTGGTCTTGCACTGAAGCATTATGTCCTGGAAGATGTAAGGTGGAAGGAAGTTCAATCACCACCTTTGATGGTGTTAAATATAACCATCCTGGAAACTGTCATTTCTTGGCCATCCACGTATGTAATAGCCTGGAACAGTTGAGAAAACTGATGCACGTGCCAAGCTGTTTTTCATCCAATTTAAAACACAATCTTCACTTCAAATTACTATTTAAAAAATAAATAACAAGCGGCCCTTCAATTATTTGTTACATATTTTGGTATCTGTTTTCTGTCACATGTTGACATTGACCATAAGTATTACATGCACTTCTTAGAAATTCCTTGCTAAACAAACCAACAAACCCCCAAATTCCCTTCATCACTAATAATTTTCTAAGTACACTGGAAAAATATTTTCTTCTACTTTTCTTTGCATGTTTTCACTAGTGCCTCAATTGAAACTATCTTTTATGTTCCATGAAACATCTTCCTTTTTCATAGTTACCCCTTTACATTTATTTTTAGTTTTTATAATATAATATCACTAGTATGATAGAAGCTATCCTGACTTTTAAATTCTGTTCAGTACTAAAATTTTAAGTAATCTGGATTTCAGTAAAAGGGGAATTCCATCTTGTATCTTGTGCCTATAGCCAGCCTGAAAATGTAATTTTGTTTAATCTTTTGGTAAGGAACCAAGATGAGCAGAATTTGTTACTCCTAAAGTGAGAGGGATGGCTCAAGTCCAGTAGTCTGAAAAATTCTGTCCTGGCTACTAAAAGACCATTTTCCAAATCTTTCTTCCTTTTATGCTCCTCACATAATCTGCGAGGGTGGGGGATGGGCAAACTGAAAGGGAAATAACACCAAACTATGTGGAATATTTGCTTCTCCTATATTAGATTCCTAGATCGTGCAGACAGAACTGGAAGTCAATGTTTGACATGACTTATATTTTGGTTTTACAAATTAAATACCTTTCACATTGGGTTTAAACAGACATTGTGGATTATCCAGAGAATAAACAAGCTATGTCATCTCTAATTCCTATTCGTCTCTGCAATGCAGCACATTCCCTTGGAGGAGATGACAAAAAGTAAAGATAAAAGAAAAAAATGAGGACTATGAAAACCCACCAATCAGACTATACTAACCCACCAATCAGATATAGTTTATGGAAGATACTTGGACCTTCTGTAAAGTGGCCATTTCTACACTTACCATGGACTGAACGAGGTTTTACTTTCAGAGCAGACAGATTATATGCAGGAATTGTACATGTTTTAAATGCAAACATGCATTGTGAATGAATCATGCAGTAATAGCATATAATCAATGACATTTAATAAATATATCAATGAAATGCGTTTTTTAACAGGATAAAGATTGGTCTGTTAGCGTTGAACTTCGTCCCTGTCCAAATGGTCAGTCAGGAACGTGCTTAAATAGTGTTACACTCCTCTTGAATTCGGTGAGTAGTCCACTCCCTAAAGTTTATCCAGAGCAAAATAAAATCAATTACTTCACAAATTCAGAATTTTTGTGGTAGAAGAGAGGCTTTACTCTGTAAATTGAAATAACAAGTGATATTGTACAGAAAATTGATAATGTCCCTGGAAGAGGTAGATACTTCTAAGGATCCTTAAGTACATAAAAGTTATCATATGTATACAACTAATGCACTAATTACAGATCAACTTATGTGCTTATTAAATTATTAAACTCTGTGGGCCATTTAAAAGGCAATTATATTTGGCATATATTTAAAAGGCAATTAATACATGAATAGAATTTCATGTATTTGGAAGTGACATTGTAAAAGGAAATAGACCTAAGTGGTGAGGGAGGACATTGAGACTTGCCTTTGGTACTTAGAAGGCTTCTGACATTTAGAAATGTAAGTTATCTTCTTGAGTTTCAGTTTCCTCATCTACAAATTAGGGATGGAAATTCCTTTACAATACTTCTCAAAGAATTGGTATAGGAAGCAATGAAAAAACATATGAGGAGTGCTTAAAAAATGTTCTATATTTTAGATATTAAAAATTAATTTAAGGAGTGCCTGGGTGGCTCAGTCGGCTCAGCATCCAACTTCGGCTCAGGTCATGATCTCCCCGTTCATGGGTTCAAGACCTGCGTCAGGCTCTGTGCTAACAGCTCAGAGCCTGGAGCCTTCTTCAGATTCTGTGTCTCCCTATCTCTCTGTCCCTCCCCCGTTAGCACTCTGTATCTGTTTTTATTATTAGTAAATGATAATTATTATTTATTTATCATCACCATAGTAATTATATATAATAAAAATATATTATTTTATTTGTATTTTATTTAACATTAAAATAATAATAAGATAAAATTAATCTAGTAAAATTAAACACTTTATGGCATAAAAATGAAGGTGCATATATTGCATTAAGATGAATTAGTATTACAAATTAACATGAACTAACAATTGTTTTAAATATCAGTCTGTTTCAGTTGACAAATATATATTCAATAGAGACGGAACAGTCACAAATGATAAGATTAGAAATCAAGGTTATTATTATTCAGGTAAGTTTAATAAATCCACTTAAATGTAAGATGCATTCACTTATTCAATTTTTAAGGATATCAAATGTGTGTTTTTTAACACATGAAAATATAAAACCATTTTAATGAATTAAAAATTGTTCACTATTTAAATTATTACTCTTAATGTTAATAATTATTTTAACAGACCAAATGCAGATCTTCAAAGCATCTTCCTCATACCTTCAAGTAGAAACAAACTTTCATGTAAAGATGCAGATACAGATTGTTCCTGTGATGCAATTATATGTTTCCATGCCACCCAACCAATTCACAGACACTGTAGGTAAGTCCCCTGGATATGTTTTTATTTCCAAGGTTCTAATGTTACTATCACTTATTTTAATTTTCAATTGTTTCTCAATTAATGACATTATGCATAAAGCATTTTTACTTAATCTTCCTTTCAATATTGCAGTAAAACAGTTTCAACTTACAGTAAAGATGGTTTTATTTATTACAAAATCTATTCCTAAATGGTTTTCCACAAATTTAAGGTTTTTAAATTAAGGCGTTTTAAAGTCAGGTTTGATAATATAGGATATATATCACTTTGCTAATGTAGATTACCAGAGCTTTTGCCTGTAGAAGATGAAAATATTATACTTAGACATCTTTTGAATATCAAGTTTCAAACACAAACTACATTACAATTTGTCTTCCTGCTGATAGATCACATGTTCTTATCTTTCACTGCTGTTTTCTGTCATAGAAATCAGCTCCCACATAGTGTCATGGATGTCAGATAAAACAAAACAGTGGCAAATCCCACAGCTACTAATTTCAAAAGTCTAAGCTTTTGCACCATGTCTTTACTTGAAAAGGTGACTTATTTATACATAGGGAAAAAAATGTAATCCCTGGATCCAGATCAAATGCATATGGCCCTTAACATGATTCAACTCTCCACACTACAACTGAAAATGTGCAGTCCCAAACATCCTATTTGTAAGCATGTTTCCCCCCACCTTGTCAGAGGAGGTTAAATAAGCTATAGTGACAAACAGGAAGCACACAATATTTATGGAAAATAGTGTCTCAGTGCTCCTGGTATTTGAATGAAATGGGATATTAATCTGAAGTGTCATGAATTTGCTTGTATGTGTAAAGACTAACCAAGACATACACGCTCAGGTAGCTTCTATGTGTTTTGATTTGAGTGAAGAACTGAATATGAGGTGAGACTATGAATCCAAAAAGGCGAGTAGGTGAGGAAATGTTAAAATTTGTTTTGTGCTCTATACAGGACTCTGTGGTTCCTACAACAACAGAGCAGAGGATGATTTTATGTCAAGTCAGAATATATTGGAGAAAACATCTCAGGCATTTGCTGATTCTTGGGAAATGATGCCCTGTCCTAAAGGAAACCCCACTTCGTGCATCAGTATAGAAAAAGGTATTGGTAATTGAACATTAAACTCTGTGATTAAATATTTGGTACTAGGAATTGTATACTTATTCTGTTAATGATATGAGACTCTCAGATAATCCTGCTTTTAGCTAGTGCTTGTTTTACTGTACCTGTTTTACAGGGAACAGTGGAGAAACAGTCTGGCTGGCTGAGAGCGCAACTAGAAAACACATCTTTCGTTGGGGAGGGGGATCAACATATTTGTCTTTTTCTATACCCATTCTTTTCCTTCTTTGACAGTTTTCTTCATAGCTATAGAATAGTAGGGTTAGAGGAAATTTTACAGATCATTTCATTTATTATTCTTACCCTTTATTTTAGGCATGGAAATGATCATTGGTTGAAATAATGAGACTCCCCCAAATTGCTCAGCTACTTAACAATAGAGCTGTAGCTAGATTCACATCTCCTAACTAATGCTATCATGTCTGTTAATTATACCAACCCCCAAATACAGATCTTACGAGGAAAACTTTACACTTGTAGGATTCAGCTCATGTTTTAGCTTACCGAAGATTTCCATAAATATTGGTTCCATTTATTCCCACAAACACTCATGAAGAGCACGGACGTAGTTATTATCTCCATTAAGGTTGATGTTGATAATGGACTCCAGATAGAGTGTACTTAATAAGGGTTAAAGATGAATCTGTCACCCAAGTATTTTATTTTTATTTATTTAATTAAGATATTTTTATTGAAGTACAGGTGACACCCAATGTTACATTGATTTCAGGTGCACAGCATTGTGATTCTACGAGTCTATACAATATGTCATGCTTACCAGAAGTGTAGCTACTGTCTGTTACCATACCATGTCATTACAACACAACAGATTACATCCCCTATACTGTACCTTTTATCCCTGGGACTTATGCATTCCATAACTACAAGTCTGTATCTCCCATTCCCCTTCACCCATTTTGCCCATCCCCGAATCTCCTTCCCCTCTGGCAAACATCAGTTTGTCCTCTGTATTTATTGGTCTGTTTCTGATAATCCAAGTATTTTGAATCAAAGACTTGCTCTGATTGTTCCCATACTTAGTGTTGTTGATTTTAACAAATACTTTATGTTACTTCTTTCGTAAATAATGGAATTCAATGGAAAGTAAGTTAAAATATATTGTTTATATGTTAATCAGTTGTCTCTAAATTAATCTCCATATTTGAAGCAAATGTCTGATCAGCTTTTGACAATATTTAAAAATTACAAAGCAATTTCTTTTGAAAGTTTCATCTATTTGTTTTGACTAATGAAAGGGGTTGATAGAAGCATTAACATCCACATGGTAATATGCATTTGAAGGTTCAATTTTCATGTTATTTTGTTTTGCAGGTGTTGCAATGAAAATAATTAAAATGAGAATAAATGAAAACAAATGTATATCTCATAAGAACCCAAGTCAATTTTTGTTAAGGAGACTATATTAACACTTTTGAGAGCTATATAAATTAACTATTTCTATTTTCAATCTTTTATATTTAACTTAAAATAAAATACAGAAAATGAAACTATGCTGTAATAAGCTGTTAGTAATATTAACATAAAAAATGGTAATACCTGGTTACAAGTTTGTCAAATTTTAGGAATAATTGGCCTCAATGTCCTTTTATTTTTATTTATTTTTTAAATGTTTATTTATTTATTTATGAGAGAGAGCGAGAACACAAGCAGGGGAGGAGCAGAGAGAGACAGAGGGACACAGAATCCAAAGCAGGCTCCAGACTCAAACTCACAAATCATGAGATCAAAGTCAGATGCTTAACTGACTGAGCCACCCAGGCACACCTAGAAACAATTGGCCTCAATGTCCTCTTAATAGATTTAGTCAGCTTCTTTATTGCATCCTGGTGACAGTAACTTTTAAAAGCCAATTGAAAGATGGTTAAAAAAATTAGCAATCCTTCTTCTAGTCACTGACATCATCTTTAAGTATTTGCAAATCATTGAGCAAAGCATTTGTTACTCAGATGTTATTTTTGTGAACTTCATTTTCTGTTAATTTAATACAAGAAGTGATTTACGAAGCAACCAAATATCAATTCAGCCCGTAAAAAATAAAATGTGTGTTTGAATTGTTGATACTGCTTGTCCTAAAACTGACATGATTATTGTGGCAATGGGGCGAGGTGGTGCTGGTGTTGTGATGATTTCATTTACCCACTTGCTATGTACCTGAATAAATAATCTGGTTCCCTTAGTCCCATTTTTTTTTTGGTAGAAATTGCATTTTGCAAACAGGTTAACTGATTTAGTACAAATATATGAAGCTAATAAAGATTTTTCCACTTATTCCAGTTATGGAATAAGTAAGTCATTGGGTTGAAAGGAACAGCATAGGGAATATAGTCAGTGGTATTGGTATTGGAATAGCATCGTATGGTGACAGATGGTAACCACACTTGTGAACGCAGCATAATGTATAGAGTTGTCTAATCCCTATGTTGTACACCTAAAACTAGTGTAATATTGTAATCTTTAAAAAAAGAAAGATTTTGCCTCTTAGTTTAAGGTGTTTCTGGTTATATCATGCTATTTTTGTATATATTGATAATAAGTTAGATATGTTCTAGCAAAAACATTTTACTGTTTAACTTTTTAAAGTTTATTTATTTTGTGGTGGCTGGGGGTTGGGGGTGCAGCGAGGGGCAGAGAGCAAGGGAGAAAGAGAATGCCAAGCAGGCTCCATGCTCTGCTCAGAGCCTGATATGGGGCTTTATCTCATGATCCTGAGATCATGACCTGAAGCAGAATCAAGAGTTAAGCCCTTAACCAACTGAGCCACCCAGGTGCCCCACAAAAACACTTTAAAAACACAATCACACATTTTCAATTAAAAATTATGACATTACTGATACTAATTTTGAGTGCATTAAATTTCTTCCAGAAAGATATGCTGAAAAGCACTGTGGAATTCTTCTTGATTCAAGTGGGCCTTTTGCTTCCTGCCATCCAATTGTGAATCCTAAACTATATCATGAGGTATGTGAGGGTCTAAGATTAACAGCTCTTTTTGCAAACTATTCTGATAATATCAATAGAAGCCTGTAGACATTAAAATTTTTCAAATAACAGGCACTGTCAGTACATTAAGACATAGCTTTAAACTTAACATTATTCAGTTGTTAGATATACTAATTTAAAAAAACAGTACTGGCAAATAAGTTGGAATGAGAAAAATCTTTTTTTTAATGTTTATTTATTTTTTTGAGACAGAGACAGAGCGTGAGCTGGGGAATGCAGAGAGATAGGGAAACAGGCCCTGAGTTGTCAGCACAGAGAACGACGTGGGGCTCGAACCCACGAACAATGAGCTCATGAACTGAGCTGAAGTTGGACACTTAACCTACTGAGCCACCCAGGCACCCCTGGAATGAGAAAAATCTTGAATAAGTTCCTCTTTCTGAGTTTTCTAAGTTTGTGGAAAACTTAGTTAATAGTTGATTTACTACTTTGCATATTTCTAAAGGAAGTATTTCCCAAAGTTCAAGACAGATTATTTTCAAGGAAGAGGAGTGGTTATAAACTGAATTAAGATACCCAGTTTACCTGTTCTTGTGAACATTTTCATAAAGTAATATGCATTTATTTCTTACCTTAAAGGAATGCAAAAAATACACTTGCACTTGTGACAACAGTGAAGATTGTTTGTGCACGATTTTAGGCAACTATGTAAAAGCGTGTGCTGAGAAAGAAACATACATAGTGGAATGGAGAACTGGACTATGTGGTAAGCAGGACAGGGGCTTTAGATGACTCCCTTCTCACTTTTACTATAGTGTGTGTGTGTGTGTGTGTGTGTGTGCGTCTGTGTGTGTGTGTGTGTAGTTTAGAAACATGTATTTACAAACTTGTACTTGGTTCTTTCAAAGATGATTTCCTGTTTTTTTTTAAATATGTTTGAGTTATCCATGCAGTTTTACTTCTTGAGTCTTTGATCTTGATTTAAATAAGAACAGAATATATACATATTTATATATTAACATGGGTTTCTGTTCAGTTATTATATGCTGAAATTTAATATTCCTACTCCTACTACATTTTGAAGTGTTAAATATTAGTGACGTTTTTAAGAAAATAAAAATAACTAAATTAGGAGTTCAACTATCATATTTATTGAATTTTGCATTTTTTTAACATATTCATTGTAGTATTTGAATATGACTTCAGAAAAATACATGGCTTACCCAAAAAAAGAAAACTTTATAGAAATACATGTCTTGTAGATCACAATACCTCATAGCTCATTTCCCATCAAAGGTCTGTCAAGTTCACCTCCAAAATTTCTCTCAAATACATTCACATCTCTCCATCTCTATGGCCACCAACCTACTTCAAAAAAAAAAAAACCTCTTTTTTTTTTTCTCCTGGGTTATTTCAATTGCTTCCTTTAATATCCACTTTTTCTACAAAGAAGTCAGGATAATCTTTAAAGTAAAACCAACTAAAACTAACCTGATCGGAGCGCTTGGGTGGCTCAGTCGGTTAAGCGACCAACTTCGGCTCAAGTCATGATCTCACGGTTCATGAGTTTGAGCCCGCGTTGGGCTGTGTGCTGACAGCTCAGAGCCGGGAGCCTGCTTCAGATTCTGTGTCTCCCTCTCTCTCCACCTCCCCTGCTCATGCTCTGTCTCTCTCTGTCTCTTAAAAAATAAATAAATGTTTGGGGCGCCTGGGTGGCGCAGTCGGTTAAGCGTCCGACTTCAGCCAGGTCACGATCTCGCGGTCCGTGAGTTCGAGCCCCGCGTCAGGCTCTGGGCTGATGGCTCGGAGCCTGGAGCCTGTTTCTGATTCTGTGTCTCCCTCTCTCTCTCTGCCCCTCCCCCATTCATGCTCTGTCTCTCTCTGTCCCAAAAATAAAATAAACGTTGAAAAATAAATAAATAAATAAATAAATAAATGTTAAAAAAAAAAAACTAACCTGATCATTTGATATATTTCAGTCTAAAATGAGTCAATGGCTTCTCATTGCTCTCAGGCTAAAGAGCAAACTAAGAGGGCCCTGCAAGTTCTAATCACTGATTTTGTGTCTGGGCTTATACCTTCTATTCTTCTTGCTCTTTGAAAGAATTTCCCTGTCTTCTGACGTAGGCTGTTCTCCAGGCATAGAATTACCTTTCTCTAGGAAGCTTTCATGCTCTACATGGACTGCAAGTTCCCAGTTGTACATACTTAGAGCTTCCCATCTTGCTTCTTTATAGCACGTGCCACAATTGTCCTTTCCCCAGAAATATAAGTCACATGATAGCAGTGTATTTCCTATCTTGTTTATGGGCTTTATCCCCAGCAGAATATATAAACATATAGTAGGGACTCAATATTGACTGCAAATAAAAAAAGAATGAAAAATACCAGTGAACAGCAAGTAACTTTTTCTTGACTATTCATAACCTCAATTGTGAATAATTCACTATAATATCTATAAACATCAAGATGAAATAGAATTGCTACTTTTCCTGGATGCATACATATTTACTATTTTTTATTCCTATACCAACAGATCACTCTTGCCCAAGTGGCCTGGTTTTCAAGTACAATGTAAAAGCCTGCAATAGTTCTTGTCGATCATTGTCAGAGAGAGATAGGAGCTGTGATGTAGAAGATGTTCCAGTTGATGGATGCACTTGCCCTGATGGAATGTACCATAATAATGAAGAGAATTGTGTTCCAAAATCTCAGTGTGACTGCTACCTAAATGACGAGGTCATACAACCAGGCAAACTCATCCATATTGATGACAATAAATGGTATGGAAATTGCATATATACTTGTTATGACTTTGAAATCAGGGGACTGTCCTTTCCAGAGAAATAGACGTCTCCTAAAGTCTTCTCTAGACCTACCACATTTTAAATTTGTATTTATTAAAGTTTGTTATTGCTCCCTTTAACCTGATGTGCTCATGGCATCATAATGGCTCTAACTGATTTATTCTACTTTTGTTTGATTTCAAATACCAATATAAAAACATTCTAGCATGCCCTACATACAGAGGATGCAAAAATGATTTTATATTCAAACGATGCTTTCTAGTTGTCTCTCAGCATTCACCATTCAACAAACACTTATTAAATAGATATTTGCCATGTTCCAGGCCTTGTGCTGAGGGCTAGAATTACAAAGATGAAGGAACATTGCCTTTGTCTCACAGAATGAGCAGAGTGCTCACTTTTGCAAGGTTTGTATACGTTAATATGGTAGTAGAAAGAGCCAGTTAGTGCCTGAGCAGATAAGAAGAACTTTTCAGAGGAGACTAGAACTTGAATTTTACTAGGATTTGAAACTTTCTCCAGACAAAATTGGGGTAGGAAGAGAGATTTCCAATAGCGTAAACAGAACACACTAACATAGGAAATGCTTGAAAAGTATTGTGCATGTAGGTTCTCGTTGGGCTGGAAAGGATTGGGCTGGAAAAGTAGACAGTGGCCAGGCTGTACTCAAGAATTTGAACTAAGTTCCTGGGCAGTCGGAGAAGTTGAAGAATTGTGACTTTTTGTAATGGCTAAGGAGATTGTGATTCTGCAGTTTTGGGCGAAGTAATTTATCTGTATCTTTAATTCCATGGGCAGAGGTAGCAATTCTTAACAATGTAACTGTAAAAATGAAGTAGCCATTCCAAGAAATTTTGGATACACCTTCTCTCTTTTCTTTGGTTCCATGAAACTATCATTTAGAAATGGATGATTTTTTCTTGGCCATTTAAGAGGAAAGCATATGTAAAAACCTCTTTCTATTACAGCACACAAGACATTTGGTTGGGGTTTGATCATGATACTTTCTCTGTAGATGTTGAGGAATCAGTAGGTACATTACCTTTTTAGTGAAACCTGGGCTACCGCCTCCAAATTATGGTTCCCTTTTTCATTACCCTATTTCAGATCCCCATCACTACCATGATGGTTAAGTTGGCTGCTCTTTGCCCTGTCTCTGTGTCTCATATTTCTTGCACTATCTCTATAATGACTAACGTGAAGCGTTATTCTGATTGTGCCACTTACCTGCTCAGGAGCTTTAATGGTGACAGTTGCCTGAAGAATAGATGTAAGCTTGCACGTCATTTAAGACCATCCAAAATCTGGCCCTGCCTTGCTTTTACCACTTCTCCCTATCCTACTTACTGCTTTCTATCCAAACAAGTCATTGGAACATACCTTGTTGTTTCCTGCATCACAGCTTTGTATCTTATGAGCAGTTATCTGTTGAATCTAATTCATCCATCAAGATACAGCCATCATTTTCATGTGTTCTCTGATATCCATAGAACCTTGCTTGTATATTCCTATAATATGCACAAGGCTGCATGTTATAACTGTGTGCGTGTTATTTCTGGGCAGTGTGTCTCATCCATCTACTTGGATAAAACTTGTGAATAAGGGGTAAAAGTTTCTCTAACAGTGTATTAAGAAGTTGTCATTGAAGTTTGATGTTTAAATGTATAATTTTCTTCTATTTTCAGTGTCTGTCGGGATGGAATTCTTCTTTGCCAGACTCCCATTGATTTAACCCTACGTGAGTGTTGAAATCATAATTTAAACTTAAAATATCTGCTTGGGTTAAACCAAACACATCAAGAGGCCCTTGATTAACAACTTCCTTTATCCTGCAGAGAATTGTTCCGGAGGGACTGAATTTGTTGACTGCAGGGACCCGAAGGCACAGAGAAGAGTTGACAGTACCTGTAGCACTCGGAACATACCTAGTTTTGATGTAAGGAACATGGCTTTGCAGTTAAACTTTTTGAAACGTTTCATTGTGTCCGGATAGAAGCCAAGCAAAACATCAGTGAAAAAGAATTCGAAGGTCATATTTACTGTGTGTTATTTTGACTTGTCAAATGTTGGCTCTAAATGGATATTTGGTATATATTTATGCATGGTAAATGGATGCTGATAATGTGACATGTTAGAGCAGCACCTGATGATGTATATTTTATATTTGTTCCTATAGGAGAACTTGCCTTGCAAACGTGGGTGCTATTGTCCAATTGGCATGGTTCGAAATTCTAAAGGAAACTGTGTCTTTCCTGAAGACTGCCCATGTTCTTTTGGTGGACAGGAGTATGACCAGGGAAGTGTTACCTCAGTTGGCTGCAACAAATGGTGCATAATAAAGAATTACTATAGGGGTACCTGGGTGGCTCAGTTGGTTAAGCGACAACTCTTGGTTTTGGCTCAGGTCATGATCTTGCATTTTGTGGGTTCAAGTTCTGCTTGGGTTCTGTGCTGACAGTGTAGACTCTGCTTCGAATTCTCTCTTTGTCCTTCTCTCTATGCCTCTTTCTCTGTCTCTCTTGAAATAAATCAACTTTAAATTAAAACCTTAAAAAATAAAAGACTATTTCATATGTTTTGGGTATTAGAAAGTATAGTCTGCTCTTATTTTATAGGAAAGAAGTCATACTTTGAGATATTTGAAGAATAATGGTCAAATATAGTTAAAATGCTATTTTTTAAATAGAAACTATAATTTTATTTTTTATTGAAGTATTGTTGACATACAATATTTTATTAGTTTTAGGTGTACAGCCTTGTGATTCAACAATTGTATACATTATGCAGCGCTCACCACAATAAGTGTTGTTACCATCTGTTGCCATACAAAGTTATTACATTATTATTGACTGTATTCTCTAGGCTATATTTTATGAAATAGAATCTTTATTTGGCATTTTCTATGGTTAACATGATATAATGAAGACAACTGCCAAATTTAAGTCAATATAAAAACAAGGTTTTGTGCTTCTTTACAAAAACAGTGTGAGAATGTGAATCTTGGCATAATATAATTACCTCACTCTATCATATTTTTTTCTTTTAGTACTTGCATAAAAGGGTCTTGGAGCTGTACACACAATGAATGTCAAACCACCTGCCATATCTATGGGGAAGGTCATGTTAGAACTTTTGATGGAAAAAGTTACAGCTTTGATGGTCTCTGCCAGTATTCATTTCTTGAGGTAATTACTAGTGTGTTTTATCACAATTCTTCTATACTTAATAATTATTATTTATCTGCAGATGCTCTCTGGAGAATTTTATTCTCAAAATGTGAAATTTAAACAAATGGTCCCTTAAGTCTTTCTCAAAGACAGTACAATATAACAGTATCATGCTGACTTGGGAGGCGGTAGGTCTAGATTTCAACCTTGGCTCTACCCTTTCTCTGATGTGTGACTTTGGGCACATTCCTTAATCCCTCTGTGTCTCCGTTGCCTTATCTATAAAATGGGGATGGAAACAGCTCCCTTGAAACCAAATTTGGGCAAATATTGGAGCACATACTAAGTGCTCAATGAATGCTAGATATTTAACAACAGTGCTATCAGCAACGACAGTTACCACTTTATGAGTGCTTCTTTGCCAAAGCAAATTGATTACATTTAATCACTGCAATACTCAAAGGCTGATATTATTATTCCTATGATGCAGATGAAGAAATTGAGGCTTAGCGAGGTTAAGCAACATGAACTAAGTAGAAAATGTCGTATTCAAAACCAGATCTGTGTGATTCCAGAGTTCACGCTTGTTACATGCTGCTAAGCTGCTTCCTAAGTAATATCTAATTTCCTGAAATTTGGATTGTTTTATGCTTTAAATTTATATTGTTTTATATTTATGCAAATTTCATAAAAATCAGTGAGGGGAAATAAACAACTTTATCTAGTTATGTACAGAGCCTAGAAATAAATCAATGATTATAAGCCATGTTATATAATTCAAATACTTATGTAATGTGTTATAATTCTAAACTTTTATAAAATATTACAAAAGGACCGAGTGAAAGCAAATTAACTAGGTTGGATTCAGCCAGGGAGGGCTACCTCTCCATATATGCAGTTAAATTATTGTCTTCTAGACATTCCATAACACAGCGTATGGTAATTTATTGAGTTTAAGGTATCACTGTCTAAGAATTCTTTGTCTGATGCAAATATTGTAATTGAGTTCCACGTCCCTGATATTTATAAAGTATTATGATAATTTACCTTTAAAGGATTATTGTGGTCGTGAAAATGGCACATTCCGTCTCTTAACTGAAAGCGTCCCATGCTGTGAAAATGGGCTTACATGCTCAAGAAAAATCATAGTTGCTTTTCAGGTATGGTACTGTTTCTCTTTATATATTCTTTCTCTCAGATTATGAGTGGACAGATAAAACTGATGTTATCATAAGTCTGTTTTTTAATTTATAGGATCAGAATGTTGTTCTGCATGATGGGAAAGTAACAGCAGCCAAAACTACAGAAAGTAAGGAATGTGAAATCAATGGAAATACATATTCTGTACATACTGTTGGCCTGTACTTGATTCTGAAATTTTTAAATGGAATAACCATAATTTGGGACAAGAATACAAGAGTTTCTGTTATACTGGATCCACACTGGAATGTATGTATATCACTAATAAGTGATTAACGGGGAAACAAAATAATTTCTGTTTCTGAGAAGTAGAGACAATTCATCAGTGGAAAGTGAGAGAGTGGTAGTTTCTTTCATAGAATAAGCCTTCCACAACTGTTCAACCTTATGATGAAATAAGAAATGTAATCAAAGATGATAGGACCTGGTGAAAACTAAATGCAATAAACCTGAAGCATTCTAGTTTAACCATATTTGGTTACTTGAGATTATTGCATAATACAATTTTAAGGTAGCTGGTGAATATATAGAATTAAATATATTTCTTAGAACAAAAATTCTAAGAGGCTGAGTCCACTCACGTATGATTTGAAGCTAGTGAATATAATTATTTTTTAATAATCCTTAATGCATTTATCTTATTTGATACTAGATCATTTTGTGATATAGGATATCGGGTTAAACAGAACCAGAATCTTATCCACAGATTTTAATTTCCTTCTAAAATTTGGAATTTAAAATGGATTTATGGTGGGGGCACCTGGCTGACTCGGTCAGCAGAGCATGTCAACTCTTGATTTCAGGGTTGTGAGTTTAAAAAACATGTTGGGTATGGAGCCTACTTAAAAAAAAAGGGGGGGCACCTGGGCGAATCAGTGGCTTGAGTGTCTGACTCTTGATTTTGGCTCAGGTCATGATCTCATGGTCATGAGATCGAGCCCCGCATGGACTCTATGCTGAGTTGGAGCCTGCTTAAGAGTGTCTCTCCCTCTCCCTGTGCCCCTCCCCCTGTCACATGCTCTCTCTTCAAAAATAAAATAAAATACAAAATAAGAATAAAATAAAATAAATAAAGTAGATCTATGATACTATAAATGATCATAACATCTTTACGTATCTGTCTCTGTATACCACTATAGTGCAACTCACTTGTTAATTTTCCCTTCTGATCTCATCTCTTCATATATCTATATCCCTACTACAACCTACTTGTTAACTTCCCTTTCGGATCTCTACAGGGCAAAGTATGTGGTCTTTGTGGAAATAACAATGGTGATCTCAAGGATGATTTCACAACACGATATTCATCAGTAGCTGCTGGGGCACTGGAATTTGGAAATAGCTGGAAAACCAGTCAAGAATGTTCAGACACAGTAGCTCAAGCTTTCCCGTGTGACTCAAACCCGTACTGTAAGGCCTGGGCTGTGCGGAAATGTGAGATCATCCGGGACAGCACCTTCAGAGACTGCCACAGCAAGGTAGTGTGGCTCTGAGAGCAGGGACCTGCACAGGCTTTGCTCCCAGAGACTCATGGGCCGTGTTCTCTAGGTGGACCCCAATGCCTACTATGATGCATGCATTGAAGAAGCCTGTGCATGTGACATGGAGGGGAAGTACCTGGGATTCTGCACAGCTGTGGCTATGTACGCAGAGGCGTGCAGTGCGGTTGGAGTCTGTGTCAGGTGGAGAAAACCAGAGCTCTGCCGTAAGTGAGGTCCATGTGTTGTTCTTATAAAAGGTAATTAGATAGCATTGTTTTGTTAGGTGATCAATCTTCTTTCCATATTTTCTATAAAATACATACTCTTGTGCCTAGAAAGTTTTCAAAACATGTTAATATGTTTATGATGGGAAAAATCCCTATTTTTAAAAGTATAGCACCTGGCACAGTACATCAAATTCAGTTGGAGTTTCTGAAGTTCTTATAACAGGGGAGAAATTAAATACTGATGGAAAGTATCTCTTATTCATACTTAGATGAACAATGAATTGTTTACCTAACTTGGTGTAGCCATATATCCTTGAACATTTACCTCATCTACTTTGGGTTCAAGTCCTTACACATTATCTTAAAAACGTTTATAGAGCCCTAGTCTTGATACATATATTGATATATATGGAATGTGATAATTTTAGTAGAAATCAGCTCTTTCCCTTCTAATGGAAAGTATTATGAGAGAAAATATGACAGATGAGAAATACTGACATTGAATTCACATTTTATTCTTTATTATGCAAAGTGTTACATTGAAATCTTTAGTTACCTCATTCAGGAACTCTTATCTACATATTAAAGGAGCCTCCTTTTCCCAGAGATTTATTTTTGCAATTTAGTCTTGAACAGTAAAACTATGAATCTAGACTATGAGCTAAAATACCTTAAAATGGGAAAATCAGTGTTTACTTTTCTACCCCAAACCAACTTTGTGAGGTGTCAAAGGAAAGTGCTGTTTTGATCCTATATGCTCCCCCTCCGTTTTTTGTGAGCTATTTTGGCTTATCGGGCAATTTGGATAAAGCCAAAGGAACCTGATAAGATAGAATGATATACGCTAGGTCTGTTTATTTGTTAATATCATTCAAAAATGCTTTGGAAAGGGAAAGGTGAAAATTATTACATAATAGATGGAAGTAATTTGATACAATTAAATTACAGCTGTCTACTGTGATTATTACAATGCCCCTGGGGAATGCAGTTGGCACTATGAACCTTGTGGTACAGTGACTGCAAAAACTTGCAAAGATCAAGTTATTGGCCAGAAATTTTCTGCACTTTTAGAAGGTAAGGTAAATTTTAGTAATATCCATGAAGTAGTGCAAATTATATTGATATTTGAATACTGAAAATGTTATTTCTGCCAATTCAGAATCTTACGTTTTACTGTTTATTTATATATTCATTCATTCATTTACTTGATGTTTATTTATTTATTTTTGATGGTGAGGGGAGAGAGAGGGAGACAAAGAATCCCAGCCTGGCATGGTACTGTTCCTGTAGAGCCTTACACAGGGCTCCATCTCGCAAACCACGAAATCATGACCAGAGCTGAAATCAAGAGTCAGATGCTTAACCGACTGAGCCACCCTGGTCCTCACATTCTGTACTTTAACGAATAGGTATTTATACTTGTTATGACATTAATATTTCTACATAAGAAACATTTTCTCTAGGGGCCCTTGGGTGGCTCAGTCGGTTGAGTGGCCAACTTGGCTCAGGTCATGATCTCACGGTTTGTGGGTTGGAGCCCTGCATTGGGCTCTCAGGTGACAGCTCAGAGCCCGGAGCCTGCTTCAGATAATGAGTCTCTCTCTCTCTCTCTCTCTCTCTCTCTCTCTCTCTCTCTCTCTCTGTCCCTCCCTCACTCATGCTCTCTCTCTGTCTCTCTATCCTCAAAAATAAATAAACATAAAAAATGAAACATTTCCTCTAGACATATATTATCTGTTTAATAAGACAGACAAGCAGTGGGGAGAATGCAGTGCTTCGGTCCCATTGTCAATTTTTATACCTTTCATTAGACAATATAGTTTGTTGAGAACGTAGTTTCAGAATGCAATGTATTATATAGTCCAATTAACTATATCCCACACGTCATCAGCACTTTCTTCTTAGCGTTTCATATCTTGGAAAGGAAGAAGTGGCAAGAAAATAAGAAGATGCAGTAACTTCCCAGAGTCACCTCTGTGTTAGATCCCAGTCTCTGGGATCTTTTCAGCTCATTTTATTATGACACCTGGATCTTCATCTATCCTTACAAAAAATAGATACTTAGAATTGGCATTCACTTTTCTTTTTTCTTTTTTTTTTAATTTTTTTTTCAACGTTTATTTATTTTTGGGACAGAGAGAGACAGAGCATGAACGGGGGAGGGGCAGAGAGAGAGAGGGAGACACAGAATTGGAAACAGGCTCCAGGCTCCGAGCCATCAGCCCAGAGCCTGATGCGGGGCTCGAACTCACGGACTGCGAGATCGTGACCTGGCTGAAGTCGGGCGCTTAACCGACTGCGCCACCCAGGCGCCCCGGCATTCACTTTTCAAGATATGTATTTATCAAAGTGTTGTATTACATTCAACATCATACCATCATTAAAGTTGCAAATTATTTTAAAATACTTCAGGAAACATTTTAGAAAAATAAATCAGTGAAAATGTATAAGTTCTCAGTTCTTAGGTTGATATTCCATTGCAAGAAGATCTGAATCCTGTACAACTTATATGTTTTTATTAAGAGTATGATGTCATTTTGCTGTTATCTACTTCAGTTCATGTAGGCATTTAAGTAACTTTACAAATATATAATGCAATGTGACAAGTTTCTGTAAACAGAAATGAACCATGGGTCATCTTTCATACAGGATGTTATGCTAAGTGCCCAGACAGCGCTCCTTATCTGGATGAGAACACCATGAAATGCGTCAGTTTATCTGAGTGCAGCTGCTTCTATAATGATATCATACCAGCAGGTGGAGTGATTCAGGATAACTGTGGAAGAACATGGTACATTCTCTGTTAACTTTCTAAGAAGCAATTCTGTTCCTTGCATTTTCATTTATAAAAAAAATTAAGTATACATGTATAATTTTTAGCTTTCCTATTTCTAAATGATAAGGCTAGCATTAGGTTCAATTTTTTGTCAGTAATGCTAGTTATTTCATATTTTCAGTAAATCCATATGTCAACAAATGGCTTGTTAAATCTTATAATGAGGAAAACAGGAACAGAAAATGTCACTGGTAATTTTAGGTAAAAAGAAAGTTTTAATTCTATAAATGCAAGATCATGTTTACAGGCTTCAGACAGTGACATGGAAGCAAACAGGAGAAGTCTCTACAAGAGCAGCATGGCCAAGATGTCAGGTTTAAAGCTGAAAATGTAAGAACTAACTGTACAGCTTGACTGCAAAGCATTTTTTTAGGTGTCAAGAACACTGCAGTGAAATGATTAGGAATAATGGTACAGTACACCAAAAAATAAATGTCCTTTGGGGAAATTATTATTTATTGTTCCCTTATTTGGTATTGTTTCGATTCTCATGGTTAGACTATTTTTTGTTTCAAATTTGGGAGGTGTATGCCAGTAGGAGTCAAAATTTCAACCTCATTTTTTTTTTTTAATTTAACTTTCAGCTATTGCATCGCAGGAGAGTTGGAGTGCAGTGGTGAGTCTTTGCATTTTATTCTAATTGAATTAGGGAAGACAAGGTACGGGGTTTGGGATCCTTTCAGATCATCAACAGAAAAAGGGGTAGGTACTTAAGGCTTAAACTGCTCCTCCCTCAGTGGTTTGGACAATTCCATTGCTGTGTATTTGTTCATGTTGTGTCATTTCAAAACCAATGCTGCCAAGGCATTTCCAACAACTAGCAAGTAGGTAGTCCTCCTGCTGCATGGAAGCCCCTGCCTATCTGTAGGCTCTGGGAATTAAGGCAGTAAGACATCACTCAAAACAGATTCATGAAGGGATGGAGCTGAAAGGTCAGGATTAGATAAGGTAGAATTAAATAATTGAGGGATCACTCATGAGCAACAAATCTTAAAGATGAATCTCAATAAGCTTTAAAAAAAATATATGAGCTACTCCCTGGTTTGTATTAGAAATTGCAGGGAGTAAAATAAACAAGATACAAATAATTCATTGGCAATTTGAGATTTTAGACTTTTTCACCCTTTTTCATTCTTCTCAATAATAGTAACTTATATTTATTTCAGAAACTGCTCCTACAAATTCAACATTCACAGGTAAAATCATCATGGTTTTCTTTTTTTAAAAAGTTTTAAAATGTTTATTATTTTTGAGAGAGCGAGAGCGAGAGAGGGAGACACGTAATGCTAAGCAGGCTCCAGGCTCTGAGCTGTCAGCACAGAGCCCGACACAGGGCTCGGACTCGTGAACCATGAATCGTGACCTGAGCTGAAATCTGACGCTTAACCACCTGAGCCACCCAGGTGCCCCAAATCATCATGGTTTTCAATGTGTAGCTCTGATTTCTTTTTGTGGATAATCCTTTACAGTTTCACATCAGTCTATGCCAGTGAAAAATATGGTGGTAAATCTGATACAAAAATTTCAAATTAGAATGAACAGTTACTAGAAAATCTGTCAAAATGTTATTTCATTTTACTCTAGTGTATTCAGCTAGGAATATGATTAGAACATATATTAGGTAATGTATGCTTATTAGTTAAATATCATCATCCAAAGCTTGACATTTTTAGATAGTAATTGGAACACGTGGAATGAAAATGAGTTAAATGTGGTCTCCCATGGAGTAAAATTTTAAAATCATGATTACACCGGGAGGTAATTTAAAAATATAGAAATAAAAAGTTACTTTCTTTTCCTTAACTCTTATATCGGCTGGAAGCTCCAAGGACGTTTCAGTCACGTCCACTCAGGAAGAGTGCTGACAGAATGCAGTCTAATTTTAGCTTTGGGACTTGCAACTTACTGGCAATATAAGCATAGTTAGAGTTGCTGCAGTGCACTTAACTGTATTCCTGTTCTGTGTGATGCAGGGGGAATTTTATTTCCTGTAGACCGATATTCAGAGATATCAGTGAAGAGATCGTGGAGTAAATTGGAAGCCTTATATTTTGATACTATATTTAAAGTTGTGTTATTGTCTGTAAAATGTTATTTAAATTTTTAGTTATTATTGATCACTTACTTACACCTAAGGTATCCCACGTCAGGGTTCTGAACTTTATTTCTTGGTCCTTAAATAGGCCTTATAAAATTCCTGTGAGATTTTGGTTAAATGATAAAAACAGAAAAAATTATTTTCGGGGGGGGCATACAATAAATATATAGAATTATTTGTGTTGATTTATTTTTTTTATTTTTTTTTATTTAAATGAGAGATTATTTTGTCACTTAACCTCTGAACACAGGTTTAGAAATTTTCACTTAGTTTATGGTAAGTGATTTTTTAAACTAAATTTCCTGGTAAAATTATCCAAGTAATTTACTTTTCTTCAATAATTTCTTCCCTACACAGTTTCAGCTACAACAGCTACCTCCATATTAAGCACCGAAGCAGGTAAAAAAAAAAAAAAAAAAAAAAAAAAAAAGTTTGCCTTTTAGCTTCTAAATCAGCAGCAAAGTGAATTTGCAATGCGGCAATTTGGCCCTTTTTTCAAATTTGTCATTCTCTATTTATTTCCTAAATGCCAGATAGCAGGGTCTACATCCAGTCATAATATTAGTGAAGAGCATCTTCCCTATTCAGAGGTTATGTATCCTAAAAAGAACATTCTCCGTACTAGTTTGGAGAAAGTGAAGAAAATTCTACTACTGAAGAGCATTCTATGTTAAAGTCTTTAAAAATGATTTACAACTTATCCTTTACTAATATCAAAGAATCTCAATGTTAATTGAATGATTTGTAGTAAAGCAATAGCCTTAAGACTACAAAAAGTGTTTTGAAATGTGTGGACATCTGATTAATACATTTAACTGTTACATTTAATCATTTATTTGCATTAGACATATATGTAAACACATCTCTAAATAAGTACTTTTAATTTTGTCTTTTAACAGAATTTTAACATACATTTCCAAATATTTGCCTCCTTCTTTGTATAGCAATAACATTGGTGACCAGGAGCTCAGGTGCAGGTAAGCCATAATCTTTACCCACAACTTAATCAAGAGGGCATTTACAAAAAAACAAAACAAAACAAAACAAAAAACCCAAAAAAACAAAACTTCTTTTTGCACTATTATATCTTTCTAATGACATTTTATGGGGACTTTTGTTTTGTTTGTTTTTAAGAATGCTTTAGAGGAAGACCTTGGAAAAAATGTTATGCAAATGATGTTTTCTTGACCTTTTACTTGTGGTCTATGGATTTGAAAGCTTTAATTTTATACTTTAACATCTATCCACCTATATGATTAAATTTCTTTGAAACATTAATTTCAAGTTGACCCATTTTATACATGACCATAGATGTTCTCAGAAGCATAATGTTCCCTCTGTGCAAAACTAATTATTTTCCATTGTTTTCTCTAATTCAGCAGCTTCCATTCCAGTGATTACAACATCAAGCAGCGAAACAATAGGTGGGTGAATCAGAAAACTTGTAAAATGACAATGCAGGGTTTTTTTTTACATATATTAAACATTTTTTTTTAACTTAAAGCCTATTTTAATCAATATACCCACTTGTTTATATTTAGGACTTTTTCTTCCCCACCTGAATACTTTCACTTTCTCCTATTATTTATTACTTTCTCTATTAAAAAAATGGATATATATTTACATGCACGATATGTTTTGAGGTAAAATTGACACATACCATTATATTAGTTGCCGGTGTACCTCATAGCAACTTGGTATTTATATATATTGCAAAATGATCACCATGATAAGTCTAGTTTACATCCTTAAAGTCTCAGACCATGTTTTGCCCTACCTGTATTCCCAAATGCACCTAGTCCCAAGCTGTGTAATAGTTATCATTCATTAAATATTTGTAGAATAAATGAATGACTCTTCTTTTTCCCCATCCCAAATTTATAATTCAGGTATTTTTTTAGGGTGGGGGGGCAATAGAATTTCTGGTGAAGGTTAGACTATTGGTTAGCTATTATTGTATTGAAACTCTTACAGTTTATACATTCATTCATTGCAGCTAATCTTCTTTCTATAAAATGCAAATGTACACTGCAAAATCAAGACTACTTTTGGATTATAATTTTATATCATCATATAGAATTACAACTATAATTTTGGGTATTTTGTAATTATCAGCAGTGTCTGATTTATTTGGTAATTAATATATTTCTTATATATTCAAAGGGCAAATATACTTCTTAAGTATCAGCCCATCACAGTATGGAATATCATTACAAATGCCTAAACTAACATGTTTAATTTTTGTCAAACTCTCTCTCATGTTGCATGTTATTAGCAACATTAAGCACTACTGACTTGCTCAGTGTAAATCTTGGAAAGACTGACAGGTTTTAGAACTATTCTACAAGTGTAAGTGTATTTCCCAAGACATAGTAAAAATTTCATCCCCAAAGTCCTTCTATGTTGTTTCTTATACTGCAGAAAATTTTTCTGGCCATGTATTATTTCAGTCACTAGCAATGACTAAACTTCTAATTCTCATCCCACTTCTGTTTCCATGAAGATTAATTTCATTTTATATAGCTCTCTTTTAGTTAAAATCATTTGTTCAGCTATTAAAACTTTTGAATACTGTGACCATTTAAAGAAATAGAACTACTCTTGACTATGGATTTGATGCATTGTACAGTTGTGCATGAGTCATAAGCAATTTTGATAACTATTTCAATGTAAAGATGTTATCTGCATCCTATATCACAGTAGGTACTCAGAAATATGAAAACTGGCTTGATTTTTGTTTAATTTATACATGTATTTCCTTTCATTGTTTTTATATCCCCAAGAATTCAGTTTTGAACATAATATTATGGAAATTTCATTTTGTTGACACTTTGTATTATAGCAAGCAAATTTTTATATAAAACAGCAGGTCATGAATAGATTACTGAAGTAGTTTTTGTGAGCAACGGATGAAATTGTAGATGTAAAATGTTTAATT
This sequence comes from Felis catus, assembly GCF_018350175.1. NCBI lineage: Eukaryota > Metazoa > Chordata > Mammalia > Carnivora > Felidae > Felis > Felis catus. Next base: position 68,103,434 of record NC_058374.1, read on the forward strand.
AATCTTAAAACACTACAAAAATTTCATTAATTATGTTCACCATAGTATTTAAAAAATCATAAATCTAATGTATAGTTGAATTATAGGAGAGATTACCTGGCTGATTTTTCCCTCCAGAATTCATGAGGTATTAATTATAATTTATGCTTAGCCTTCCCAAATCCTAGTGTTTTATTTCATTTCATTGAATTTCTAGCAGGTATTTCATGTTCCAGAAGTATAATATTAATAATTTACTAAAATGCCACTTTAGTACTATTTTGTAAGATATAGCTAATAACAACTTTTTAAAAACAATTTATTTATTTTTAAATTTACATCCATGTTAGTTAGCATATAGTGCAGCAATGATTTCAGGAGTAGATTCCTTAGTGCCCCTTATTCATTTAGCCCATCCCCCCTCCCACAACCCCTCTAGCAACCCTCTGTTTGTTCTCCATATTTAAGAGTCTCTTATGTTTTGTCCCCCTCTCTGTTTTTATATCATTTTTGCTTCCCTTCCCTTATGTTCATATGTTTTGTATCTTATAGTCCTCATATGAGTGAAGTCATATGATATTTGTCTTTCTTTGACTGACTAATTTTGCTTAGCAAAATACCCTCTAGTTCCATCCATGTAGCTGCAAATGGCAAGATTTCATTATTTTTGATTGCTGAGTAATACTCCATTGTATTTATATACCACATCTTCTTTATTCATTCATCCATCGATGGATATTTGGGCTCTTTCCATACTTTGGCTATTGATAGTGCTGCTATAAACGTTGGGGTGCATGTGCCCATTCGAAAGAGCACACCTGTATTCCTTGGGTAAATACCTAGGAGTGCAATTGCTGGGTCATAGAGTAGATCTATTTTTAATATTTGAGGAACCTGAATACTGTTTTCCAGAGTGGCTGCACCAGTTTGCATTCCCACCAGCAGTGCAAAAGAGATCCTCTTTCTCCAATATCTTTTGCCAATATCTGTTGTTGCTTAGCCATTCTGACAGGTGTGAGGTGATATCTCCTTGTGGTTTTGATTTGTATTTCCCTGATGATGAGTGATGTTGAGCATTTTTTCATGTGTCGGTTGGCCATCTGGATGTCTTCTTTGGAGAAGTGTCTATTCATGTGTTTTGTCCATTTCTTCACTGGATTATTTGTTTTTTGGGTGTTGAGTTGGATAAGTTCTTTATAGATTTTGGATACTAACCCTTTATCTGATATGTCATTTTCAAATATCTTCTCCCACTCTATTGGTTGCCTTTTAGTTTTGATGATTATTTCCTTTGGTAATAACAACTTTAAAGGAGGGTTTACTGTATTCTAGTGATTAGATACACTTTTTCATTCATTATCTCATTAAATCTCAACAATTGCCTGATTAAGTAATATTCTGTGGACCCCTCTGTCTTCATCATTTTTCAGGGAATGAGATACAAAGAGCTTAAATAATTTTTCCAGAGTTATAAAAATCAGAAGAAAAGGAATTTTCTGGTGTGATACAGAGAGAAACTAGCATTGTTTTTCTTTTCCTTATTATCCATGAAATACAGAAATTATTATCAGAAATTATCATTTCAAAGACTTAAATCATTAAGGTTGCCCCAACATTATTCTAAAATCAGGAGACAAAAACAATTTTTTATGTTAAAATTGTCCAATTGTGCCACAAATTGTATGTGTTTTAAATAAATTTAGTCAAATAATCCCAATACACAGAAAACATTGCTTATCAAGTTATCAAATTATTGAGACATTTTCAGCATTCGTTAATAATGTATGTATAGCTTATCTTGTTGCTGGAATAAATCTGCAAATGCTTTTTTCCCAGATTAACTGAGGCAGACAAAATTTTGATTATTAATTAAATCTCAGTTTTAAATCAATGGTAGTGGTAAAACTTGATTTAAATTTTAGCTTCTCATTCACTGTCCCATATCTTTTCTGAGACTATGCCTATATCATTTATATCAAGAGGAATTTAGAAGTTACTCAAGTAATAACTTAATTAGTTTCCCCAAAAAAAGCTGTGACTGGTAGGCTTGGCTCATACCTCTCATTCATCTTGGTGGATTCGATTAACTGGACAATCATAAATTGTCTACCTCAGCATGTGCTATAGACTCCTGGACTGGGTACAAAATATTCAGAATAAAATGGAAGTTTCTGAATTTTAACAACCATAAGAGACAACATGTCCATTTACTCCCAACTCAGGAATCATAACAATCTATATGAAGTGAGGGATGTCAATCAGAACAATCTTAGAAAACACCAATCATATGTTTACTGGGAATTTTATTTTGAAGTTCTAAAAGGAAAACAAAAAAAAGCCAAGCCTGGTGATGTTGTTTTTCATTTTCCATGTAAGAATAAGACATTTCATTTTAAGACATACCAACATATGTTTCCTTTTTAAACTTGTTTTTTCTAAATTCATCCAATAAGCATCATAATATAGTAAAAATAAAACCGCTTATAGTGTTTGCCTTTGAAATACATTCTTTTTGTGGAGTAGTTGCCTTACAAATTGTAGACTTGAAAGCTACATTCCACTTCTTTTACTGAGGTCCATGGTTTAAAAGTTGAACAGCATTTGACAAACTGGGATGAATCCATAGCTACATAATGATTTTTTGTTTTTCAGCTTTCTAGGGGTGAACTGCTTGATCAGTGATGAGAAAATGGGTGCTGAAATAAGGGTTTCGTCCTCATCACTGGCAAAGTTTCTTGTTACCTCCTAAGTATAGTATACATCAACTAAAATATTTAAATGGCTACTTAAAAGTAAAAGTTTAACATTTTCCAGATATTATAGCTAGGAAGACACATCATTTTGAATATGTACTGTCTCTTCATGAACCCTCGGAAGTAGGTAGAGGGATTTCATTCTTAGATATGGGAACCCATTTCACCCAGAATTTTGGTTTATAGTCTCAGTGTTCTAAGTGTAGTTTCATTTTGGATAATATGTTAGTATGTTTGAATTGAACCAATGTGATTCATGGGTTGATTTAATTTAGTCAAAGCTTTTCTACTTTTATTTTCTACTTTGTCTTAAGATTTCAATTTACAGTTATAAAATTTATAGGTATAAAAACCTATATTTCTTGAACACATAGGTAAGGCTTATTTTTATCTTTTTTAATGTTTATTTATTTTTGAGAGAGAGCGTGTGTGCTTGCACACAAGTGGAGGAGGGGCAGAGAGAGAGGGAAATAGAGGTTCCAAAGCAGGTGCCACACTGACAGCTGAGAGTCCAATGTGGGTCTCGAACTCATGACCTGAGATCATGACCTGAGCCAAAGTCGGATGCTTAACCAACTGAGCCACCCAGGTGCCCCACGATTGATTGATTGATTGATTTTTTACATGTTCATTTATTTTTGAGAGAGGGAGACAGAGGATCTGAAGCAGGCTCCTCACTGACAGCAGAGAACCCGATGCAGGGCTCGAGCTCACAAACTGCAAGATCGTGACCTGAGTGAGCCAAAGTCAGACACTTAACTGACTGAGCCACCCAGGCGCCCCAAGATTTATTTTATTTTTTGAATATAATTTATTGTCAAATTGGCTTACATACAACACCCAGTGCTCATCCCAACAAGTGCCCTCCTAAATGTCCATCACCCATTTTCCCTCTCCCCACCCCCCCATCCACCCTCAATTTGTTCTCTGTAATTAAGAGTCTCTTGTGGTTTGCCTCCCTCCCTCTCTGTAACTTTTTTTTCCCCCTCCCCTTCCCCCATGGCCTTCTGTTAAGTTTCTCAAGATCCACATATGAGCAAAAACATATGATATCTGTCCCAAGATTTATTTTTTAAAAGAGACTGGGCAGAAGGGCAGCTGTTGGCCATTGTCTTGTTCAGTGGGTGAAGTAATTTTGATCAGGTACTAGATGAAATACTTCCCTGAATCAAGTACTTTTTACTGATCATTATTATTTTTTAATCTATAATTTGAAAAGATTAAACAAATTATTTTCAAGTTTCTTTCCATAAATTTAAATGACATTTCTCAAGTGGATGGAAGGCCAGATAAGAGAAGTGACTAGGTCCTCAGGAGAGGGATTGATGATTTATTTGATTTTATATTCAAGCATCTTGTATAGAAGTTATGGTATGATTATACTGTTGCACATTTCTTTGAGTTAAATAGCATAGGAGTGAAGTGTACTTTTAATTAATTTAGAAAAACATTGAAGAAAACTTTAAAATCACAAGGGAAGCAATTTGCAAAGCTTAAGCTTTTCTCCATGCATTATATATCTATTTTTTTTCTATACAGTAAATGCTTTCAAAGGGTTAAAATATCCTGAGAGATGCCTAGCCAACCATTCCAATAAGAATGTTAGTTTTAGAAGAAATATTATGCAATTATGGTTTTTTTTCCTGTTGAAATTGACAGATCTTGACACAGAGCTAACATTTACTGAGCAGTTTCCTAAGTATTTGACACATATTATCTCATTTGATACAGAAAACTCTGTGAAGTAGGTGCCATTATTTTCCCCAATTTACAAATGAGGAAATGGAAGCACAAGAAGTTTAAGTTATGTGTCCAAGGTTGTCTGCTAATAAGAAGCACAGAGAGGATTAAAATTCAGGACATCTTTTTCTAGATTCCAGTCCTAATGCTGCTGTGTATTTAAGAAAGAGAATAAAATTGAATTTAATATAAATTAGTTATTGAAATAGTTGCATATAATTTCAGATTCCAATTTCAATTTGGTAGTTGTGTTAAAATTTATGATTTATGTAGTAATTTTCTATTAAACTATAAAAAAGCTCATTGACCATATGGGATATTGGTTCATATAATTAAAAAGTGGGTTTTGTGACATAATGATTTGATATCTTAAAATGCATTTTTTTTTACTTTCTCAAAAAGTTAAAATCTTAGAGTGTTACAAATAATTTGCATAAGGAGCTTATTCTAAAATAGTATCCATCATAGAAAGAAAATAATTACATTGGGATATTATAGAGAGTCACCTCAGTGTAGTGGGAAGTAGAAGCAGAAAAATAAGAATTTGAATCTCTTCTGTTCTACTTACTAGCTGTATGACCCTAGTTTAAATCTTCAAACACTCTGAACATTAGTTTTCTCATTTATTGAGTGGGAAGGATATAATATCTTTATTATAGGACTTGAGTAAAGAGTAAATGTAATGGTGCAGCTTAGAATAATACACAGTAAGACTCAGTAAAATCAACTCTATTATTACTAAGTTTTTTTTTAAGTTTATTTATTTTGAGAGAGAAACAGAGAAAGCAAGTAGGGGATAGGCAAAGAGAGGGAGAGAGAGAATTCCAAGCAGGCTCTGCACTGTTAGCGCAGAGCTTGATGTGGGGCTCTCACTCACAAACCGTAAGCTCCTGACCTGAGCCAAAACCAAGAGTCAGACACTTAACTGACTGAGCCACCAGGTGACCAGTTACTATTAACATTTTTATAAAGAATAATTTATTGTGTAAATGAACTTAGATTTTAGCAAAGGAGTTAAGTATCTTTTATAATCAGAAACCCAACTAATTTCTGGATCAAAACCTGGGTTATTTTTTTCAGAAATACCATATTTTAGAAAAACTGCAAGCTTTGAAGTACCAAAATTGTTGTTTATTAGGGAAATATTATGGATACTCCCTAAGCTTATCTTTCAGAAGTTAATATTAAGCAAAATGGAATCCACTCAGGGAAAATGGCAAAATAATACTTTTATAAAAATTAAAATGATTCTTTAATCAGAAAATCTTAGTAGTAGCTGGAAAATTAATTGCAAGATTTTATTTTAATTATTCAGTCTATTATGTGGTGGAAAATAAACAAGGTAAATTAAATTATTTTTTAATTAAGCTTATGAGGTAAAAATAAATCAACACAATCACTTTGAAAATTTTTGGAGTGGATTATTAGTTCATAATGCACAGAGCTATCAGTATTTTGGCAGCTCTTATTATGAGCAGTTACCTCTTGGCAACAAAGCAGCTGATATATAGTAATTCACAATATCAAGTCCTTTAAGCATATGTGTTCATTTGTAAGTGAAGGAAAATATTAACTGTAATTGCAGCGGTTATGGATGCCAAAATTAATGAGAACAGTAATGCTTTATCAGTTTTGGTCATTAACCCATGAAGAAAAGTGGATTCTTCTCTATTCATATTAGTAAAAACTTATCCATATTTTTATCACTATATCAACAATTTTAGACATATCTTCCGAAGTTTATTTGTGGGGGGAAATAACTGCTATATTATATATAGTAGCCCAACTGGCATGTACTCCAATCTGTGACTAGTTTAGATAAATCTTCTGGCCCTGATTTAAGATGGGTCCTGGAGATCCACCTCGGAGCCTGTTGCCATGTTAGCCATACCAATCGCAAGGAAAGGCCTATAAATGTGTTTTCTCCTTCGTATGCTAAAAATATTTGCAGTCTGTGCTCTACCATCTATGGTGAGCCACTGTGTTCCCCTTGACTCCATTTGATCAGAGAATATTCAAATGTGGAAACCGTGGAGAAGATTTTGATTCTGTTCCATGTGATAATGCTGCTTTTAATTAAATGTTATTGTGCTCAATTTGAAAGAGCTCAAACTGGAATCACTGCAGTTCCCTAAAGGTTATATCTATACTGGGAAATGAAATCTGCAACATATTCTTTTGAAGTATCACGATGTATCCTGCTGCATCATTATAATCTTGATAGTCTCTGTGGGCCATGGAACAATAGTCTTTCTATGTGATCCTTGCATCCAGATCAGCAAGGCATTTTAATTCAATGTCCAATTAATGTGTTCATCCATGAGAAAAGATAAGATCTGAATTGGTCTGTTGGTGGTCTTCTTGACACTGATTTAAAAATTCTTCTCAACTAAAGCTTGACACTAACTTTGAGAATTCTCACATAAACCTTCTTTCAAACTACTTAACATATTTATAATATCCATTTTTGAAGTAATCAAGAAAGGATATTTTATTATTTATTTGATGTGATATTATATATTTCTAGTCTAACTTATAACATTTCCATTGATATAATGAATGGATAATTAAAAAAACTACAAGTGGTAGTTCATAATACATAGATATTTTATACGTAATATTTTTATATTATATAAAAAGCCACTTGGGTTATAGTCCTAGGTACTGGATGACTTGGATTTAGTCCCAGCGTTGTCACTGACTAGCATCTATCTTGTACAAATCACATAGCTTTTCTGAGCCCAATTCTTTATATGCAGAATAAGCATAATATTTTTCCTTCTTTCCTTCTATTATCAAATACTTATCAATCACCTATTAGGTGCTAGGCACTCTGCTATCATTAGAGATATAAAGATGAGTTAAAATAGATACAATCCCTGTGTTCATAAAACCTATAGTCTAGTGAGAAAGATGGATATCAATCAAGCAATTACAAATACAAATGGAAATTTCCGTCAATGACAAGAGCTATGAAGTGCTTAAAATGGGGGTGAGTTAGGTGGAGAAGAGACTTGAACAAGTCAAGATGGTCAGGAAAGGCTGAGGAAAAGATGAGTTGAGAACTGACCAATGAAGGTTTAACTCGGAGAAGAATAAGGAACTGTGTTCCAAGGCCAGGGAATTGCAAATAGCAGGTATGAGACGCTGAAAAGCAGCCATGGTGGCTGAACAAAGAATGAGGATCAAACAGAGAGGGTGTGTGAGACGCTTTTTCTTCTTCTTTTGTAAGTTGCAAAATACTATAATATTGTAAAGTGTGAATTTCCATATAAATAATAGATTTGCAGGGCTTTTCAATAGAGACTAAGATGAAAATACAGAAAATAGCTGATTTTGCTATTTATGAAAACCAGAAATTAACAAAGGCTTAATTTTGAGTACACCTCACCCCTGTCAATAAACAGTTAATAAACTGTTAATGTATTCCTGGCAGGAATGGTTGGAGGGTCAGGCACTGGGAAGGCAAAGTAAAAATATGGCCTCTTCCTTCAGGAGTTTACTGGTAACTACAAATTTATCTCCATAAACCTACTATATAAAATTATAAAAACAAATCCTAAAAAATATTCCTTCTTCCCACTACTACAAATATAGACTAAATGCCACTCGGTAGACAACTATGGAAGGCACTGACCACCAGAAATAGAGTAAAAGAAGTCATTAACTTCAACATTAGCTTCTGCTAACACAGAATTAACTTTGTCATTATTGATATACATTTATTGCATTTACCTTGCATTTGGAATTCAGCATATGTGTGTATAGTATACACATGCATATCCATGCCCCTCTACACATACACATATGCATTGTAAAGTACATTATGATATCATTATTTAATTTTGACGTTTTTTTATTTTTGAGACAGAGAGAGACAGAGCATGAACAGGGGAGGGTCAGAGAGAGGGAGACACAGAATCTGAAGCAGGCTCCAGCCTCTGAACTATCAGCACAGAGCCTGATACAGGGTTCGAACTCACAGACCGTGAGATCATGACCTGAGCCGAAGTCGGACGCTTAACCAACTGAGCCACCCAGGCGCCCCATGATATCATTATTTTAAAACTGAAATCAAATTTTATTATTAACTCTCAGTGCTAAATATATTACAAACTACTACATATTGAAAACTAACAATCCAGCAATCTTTCCAGTATTTTCCCTTGAGGTCAGACAAATTTACATCATTTCTCTTTTTCTTATCAGGGACAACTCTAACTCTTCTGGGTGAACCTTTTACTACAGGTTAGTATATTAATTCCCGGTTTTATATGTGATAAAAAAATCTAACAGGGAAAATTATTAGTAACTTTGGGTTTTTAAGAAAGAATTTATATGAGAGTTTTGCTTTTGACAAAACGTTGCGAACAAGTAATTTATTAAGCTTTTCCCACTGATTTAAAATTCTTTAAAAAGCCTGAATTTATCTTGTTTTTGACCAGTTTATATTGGCTGGCTATAATATGGTTTCTAGTTTTATTTTTTTCCTTATCAGTAACTATTATTACAGTATAACAGAAATAAATAACATCAAGCTCAAAATTTAAAAATGTAATATATAGGATAAGAGAAAACATGTGTATATCTAATGATGTATTTTGCTCTTTTAGGCGTTCTAAGTGTAAAAGTAGCAATTAGCTCTTTCATGATGTTTCATCATTGTTATTATCCCTGAGTGACAGTGTGATTAGAGCTTAAGATTCCATTTATTTGAAAGCAACCTCATTGAGACAAATATATGAAGACTTAGCATGACCCAATTTAAGATGCTTAGAACATAACTGTAAAAAAAAAAGCAATAACAACAACAAAATAGTAAAAACTAAACCAAAATCTTTGAGGAAATTATAGTAGAACAAAATCTTAGGGAACTCTGGACAAAAAGTCACTGGATTCACACTTTCATTTTCTGGAGTGGGAACTAACTGAATAGTTAAATCACCCACCCATTGGAAACAAAATCCAAGTATACTTGACATGAGAAGCTCATTTCATGTTTTTCGCAGGTGTTATTGGAACTCCCGTTCCCTTGACCGTCAGTGCTGGCACTGCAGGCACGAGTGTAGTGTACCCCGCCCCCACCAGTCCTGGGCACATGGCAGGTAAACTGAATTCAGAACAAGGTATACCATCCACAACTAAGCAACTGGTTTCAGGCAATGCTTCTCAGGACAATATTGTATAAAATAAAGATATCTGAGTTAGGTATAATATCAGCCTTAGGTATTTTTTATACATAATTAAAATGTAGAACTTTAGGGGGTGCCTGGGTGGCTCAGTCAGTTAAGCATCCAACTCTTGATTTTTGCCTCAGGTCCTAATCTCACCGTTTATACCATGGAGCCCCACACTGGGCTCTGTGCTGACAGGGCAGATCCTATTTGTGATTCTGTCTGTCTGTCTGTCTGTCTGTCTCTCTCTCTTTGCCTATCCCCCACTTGCACTTTATGTTGCATTTATATATTCAATAATATTTATATGGCACACTAAAACTTCTGAGTTATTCTCAAATGGAAAATATGTAATTTAATTCACATTAACACCATTAGGTATTTTTATGCCCAGAAAGAAGAAAATAATAAAAGGTCTCAAAACTGGCAGAGGCAGGATTAGAACCCAGAACTCTTATCCTCCTCTGTAATGGCCCCATAGTTTTGTGATCTGTGCATAAGAGCATGCATCCAAGAAAAGCCAGTGAGAATATGCTTATCATTGTGCATCATTGACTAAATTTTAACTATTGTTGGTTTCAAGAATAAAATATTATTGACATTTTTTTAAGCATAGATGATTTTAATTAAAAACAAACAAGCCTGCCCCTTAATCAGTCAGTAATTTCAAACACCTCTTAAAATTCCTCTGAGTCACATTTGCCTCTGCCTCTTGCTCAGGTGTTAAACAGTTTCCATTTAATACCTGCAGTTGTCCACATGGCTCATCTTCCTCCAACACAGGTGTTCAAAGTGTGGTTCCAAGACCAATAGCCTCAGTGTCTCCTGGGAATTTTTTAGAAATGCAGATTTTCAGGCCCATCTGCTTTGATTCAGAGGCTTTTGAAGTGAAGCCCAGCAAACCATATTAACAAGCCCTTTAAGCAACTGATGCATATCAAAGTTGAGAACATTTCCACTCTTTCCCCACTTCTGTCCCAATTTACTCTGTAGTCAATACCACGCCAGAATGAACTTCCAAAAATTCAACTGTCTTCAGGTCATTCGACAAGTGTTCTGATTGCTTTTAGGATAAATCAAAACTCCTTTACATACAATTAAAAATCATTTCTTTACTATATGCAATGGGACTTCGCTTTACATATTTATTAATGAATCCATGGCCTGGTTTTATTTTCCTACATTTGTTTTCCTCTAGCAGATTTCTTGATTTAAAATTTTTGTTTTAAATACTATAATAAATTACAGTTTACACAAAAATAACATATTAAAAGATATAATGTACAGTAGCACAAGAAACTGGTCGATTCCAGTTAGATCAGTGAATTTACTGAACTCTTAGGGTAACGACCATCTAGTTTATATTTCCAAAAATTTGAATCAGAGTTACTGGGTCATGATGATGAGTCAATCAGCTATCTCTTTTGGGGATCAGACAATCTGTACAATGGTTTTGAGCAGGGCTGCTCCAAGTTTGGTCCACAAAGGTATGCCATCCAGAACTGTTTGTTTTACTGGTCCATGATGTGGTAAGAATTGAGCAGCAGTTTGACACAGTGATTTCGTATCTGTTGAATAAAATTTTATGTTTTCTTTGGTTTCACTTTTTAAATTTTCATTTCTTCACTTTTATGGCATTCTTCCCCTTCCTCCTCCCAAAATAAGGCAGATTGGAAATTTTACAAAATCGCTCTCTTACCACAGTTGATTTGAGAAGTACATTTGGAGTATCAACTCCAGGGTGAGGCTGCCTGGGTTTGGCTCCTGGATCTGTTGCCAAATAACTGGGTGGCCCGGAGCACTTCACTTCACCACGTCATCAGTGGGAAAGATAATACTGCCAGCTCTGGCGGATTTCTATAAGATTAAATGAGTTGATTTAGGTCTAGTGTATTTCTGAAACTGCTGTATTTTATCAGGAGGAACAACAGGCAGCCCTACTGCACCAGCAAGAGGAGGTGAAGACAGCACACCCAGGGAACCAAGCACAGGGGCGACAAGCCCAGGGAAACCAGGCAAGTCAGATACACATTTTAGCGCCTATTAAATACACTGAATATACCACAGGTTGAACTAAAGATTAAGCTCTATGTGGGGCACCTGGGTGGCTCAGTCGGTTAAGCATCTAACTTCAGATCAGATCACAGTCTCACAGTTTTTGAGTTCAAGACTCGCATTGGGCTCCAAGATGCCCTCGCGGAGCCTGCTTGGGATTCTCTCTCTCTTCCTCTCTCTCTGCTCCTCCCGCACTCTCTCTTTCTCTCAAAATAAATAACCTTAAAAAAAGATTAAGCTCTATATGATATTAGGCTGATATTAGATATCTAGCTGCAGAAATCCTAGGAGTCCTTTAAGATTCTTTTGTCTTGGAAACCTCAATACTGTCCTATCAGAAAAGAGTGATATATAGAATCCTGCAACTCGAGAAGTAAACCCCTTTCCCCACTGTTGTGTCAGGGACCCCAGAGGTTTCAGAGGGCTTCGCAACAGCACCTGGGCATGAGAACACAAATGGAGACACAACTGCCCCAGGCTCAACCGTGAGAGGCAGACCAGGTATGGAAGTGCAAGGTCTAAAGCATCTTCTTACTGACCTTAGGGAAGCTGCCAGTGGCTTCTGAGTGATTAGTTTTAATTATTACTGCACATATTCAGTATCCCTGTTTTTATGAGCTTAATGACAGTGTTTCTCCAACATCAGCTCAGATGTGATATAGAGCAAAACATGGTATATTTTAAACTGCTAGATTCCTGCTTGAGGACTTCTGAAACTGTGAGTCTGGAGTGGGATTAGGGTCATGGTTTCCAATCTTGGCTACAAATTAGAACTGAGTAGAGAAATGAACAAATATATGAAACAATATGTAAACAAATATATGAAAAGTACTTTGAAAGCAGAGAACAGCACAATCTGTTCTGCTTCACCAAAGATCATGATTCATATTTAGTTTTTATTTTGAAAGGGACTACCGGATCATCAGCTAGTGATACAACTAGACCCCCAAGTAGTGAAGTGACACAATCTGAAGGCAAGTTTGGTGAGTAGAGAATGTCATTCAGAGACCATGGTTTTTGTAAAAACAAAACAAACAAAACAAAATCCCCCAAACAAAACAGAAGAGTCTTTTGTCAGAACCCTGCTGATTTAACTTGTTTTGGTTAATCGAATGCCCAAGAAGGATGTTGAATGGTATAAAAAGAATTAAGTTTTCAGTATGATATTTTTTTTTCTGGTTTCTCCAAATCTTCCCTTCAAAAATGCCAAAGTACTAGATTAAAGCTACAGTAATGTACATGCTGTCCCAATACTGTGTTTATCAAGTGTAACAGGAGAACCTGTTGGAACTACCACTGGAACTGGTGATAGCATCACAACTAGATGACCTTTCACTGATTGCAGCCCAGCTGAGAATTCAGCAGACAAGGCACAGGCTCACCTGGGCATTTTGGTGGTGCTCCATCATGAGCTTAGCTGAGACCTCAAGTTTTTATGAGACATTTAAATGAATTTAGCAATGGCTATAGTTTTAATGGCTGTTATTTTAGGACAAATGAATATGAGTAGCTTGGGCATTTTCATTACAACCATCGATGAAGACTAGAATTTCCAGATGAAAACACAGGATGTCATTTAAATTTGAATTTCACATAAATAAAGAATACTTTGTTATAAGTATGTCCCATTGGGATGATTGTTGTTTATCTGGAATTCCAATTTAACTGGATGTCTTGTGTTATCATTTGCTAAATCTGGCAACCCCACTGTGGACTGAGCACCATTGTTCTTCTCAATTAGGAACAACTGAAGGGGAAAATGCAGCCACCACTGGAAATGTTGGTGAAAACACTTCCCGAGCCTCAGGTACTGAATGAACATAATCAGAATGAATCCAGACAAGAGAAATGTGATTTCTTTACTTACGATTTTTACAGAGACAAAGCTTCCTGAAGAATTTAATTATCATTATTTGTGTAATGTCAAAACTGAAGAAGATCAGAAATAAATCAAGAGCTATTTGTTGTGTGTGTAACATCAAACTGATGTTACACAGAGCATCAGACTGATGCTCCAGAGAACACAGGAGAATAGTAATGTACTTGTTTTCTTAGAACTTGTTTTTTGAGCAGGAGAAATGAATATTTATATACATGCAAAGGCAAATACCATGTAAGACAGAAGACAGTCAATATCAAGGAAATGTTCAGTGACAAACATTGGAGTGGGAACTCAAGAGGAAATTCTAGTAAGAGAACTGATTAGATAGGGTTAAAAACAACAGGATTATTCTAGTTTGAACATTATATGATATTGTGATCAGTGTACTATATCTATACACTTTAACAAGCAAAAACTCAAAACATAAGTGAGTTGGGTGGAATTTTAGGGATATATTCAATTTTATGGGAATAACAGCAGTCATTTTTCAGTTGTTGCGGTAATATGTTTGAAAACAAAATCTTCTCTCAGCCCAGAGACCCAGTCCATAAAGGTAGTAGAGAAAGAAAACAGTTTTATAATTGAATGAGCCTTAACCTAGAAAGTGATGCAAATTACAGACAATTTACTAAGAGATTGTCAAAACAGAAGGGAATCTCACCAAGCAGACAACCCTTTACATACATATTCTCAAGAAAAATTATTACTCGTTTTGAAGTAAGAGGACCTTAAAACCCCATTTATTATACATAGTTCATCTTAAATTCACTTAGTAGTTGGGATGACAATTTGGTTAGTTGATTTTATACAGGAGAAAATAAACTCCAGTCTTGAAGGAGGAAGGTTTTTTTTTTTTAATGTTTATTTATTTTTGAGTTTATTTGAGAGAGAGAAAGAGAGCACCAGCAAGGGAGGGGCAAAGAGAGAGGGAGACACAGAATCTGAAGCAGGCTCCAAGCTGTCAGCACAGAGCCCCAGACTGGCTTCAAACCCAAGAACTGAGATCATGACCTGAGCCAAAGTCTGACACTTACCCACTGAGCCACTTGACAGGAGGAAGTTTTATAACTAGAGGGAGATAAGGGTACTATCTCCCTTAATGTTTACATTTCAAAGAGCCCCCAGGTCCTTGAGAAAGACCTAGAATGACCTAGGTCATTAGGCCTATTTAGATGTTTTGAAGATTTGCACACATTTCAAAGAGAAAAAAACCTAAAATTACAAATTTGTTCTAAGCAAAGGAAAGGGAAAGTCTCTTTCCTTACTTTCACCAGAAAGAATTAAGCCTTTTGTTTTAAATTTTCGTTTGTCCTTATATAAGCCATCCTCAAAAGATGATCAATTTCATATTTTAATTACCTAATTCTTCTTTCTATTGTAAAATTAAGCCATGCCTAGGGTATTGCCTAAAGCCACTTCCAGAACCAGAGGTGACAACACCCCTGGGGAAGCAGGCACTAGAGCTCCAAGTCCTGGAAAAGCAGACAACGCTGGTCCTGACTTTCCAGCTGTGTTCAACCATACCTTCCTCAGCAGGGTGTGATCTGGACTAGCCTGGTTTTTAATTTGCTTTTATGGTCTTAGAATTGAGTAGCATTTAAACTCAAAGACCCAATGGGGAAAAAGGAGTCAGGAAAATGTTGGCTGCATACATTAGATCTACACACACTTCCTTCTACAAACCATAAATATCACAGAGCCCACACCTAGAGTGGTTAGAAGGAGAGAGGAGACTAAGACTTCAATGACTGGGAAAGATGACTCTGGGGCTCATAGTGGAGCTGGGATTCAGGTCAGGGCATCCAAGAAGAAAGGGGAATATAAAGAAGTGCTTAATAGTGGAAGAACATAGATAGCATCAACTAGGATTTATCCCTGGAGGGAAAGGGCCGTACCCTGAATGGAGACTACTGAGAGAAGATCTGAGACCTCACAAGTCAGAGCTCTTGTGGATGTGGAGTTGAAAGAAATAAGATTGGAGAGTTCATGGAATGAGGACTGGCAGTTATAGAACCATGAGAAGGCACTAGACTGTGTAAAGGCAAGGGAAGGGCACTGGAAGGTAGAAGAATCCTTGCGGCCTGGGTGTCAAAGAAAAAAGAGAGAAATATTTAAAGCCGAGAACCTCAAGAAAACAGGATAGTAATTAAGAATTAGAAGACAGACAAAGGAAAGAAGCCACTTAAAAAGAAGTTTCTCGGGGTGCCTGGGTTGAAGATCCAGCTCTTCATTTTGGCTCAGGTCATGATCTCATGGTTCATTAGTTGAAGCCCTACATCAGGCTCTGCACTGACAGCATGGAGCCTGCTCGGGATTCTCTCTCTCTCTCTCTCTCTCTCTCTCTCTCTCTCAAAATAAATAAATAAACTTTAAAAAATAAATAAAAAAGAAGCTTCCCTTCACCATAACCTAAGACGAAGCTCCTGATCTGCAAAATCTGGTGAGCCATTGCAAAAGCCTCTCTGTCCCTACTGCATAGGATCTCCTGCCATCATTGTTTCAAGAAAATCCAATACAAAAAAACATGAAAAAGAAAAAGAAAATGCTAATATCTATATAAAGCTATTCACTCATATATATTTTGAACAATTTTCAGCAACAGCAAGCAAATTCTAAAAATCTAGTCATGAAACAGAGGAAACAGAATTTAAATTAAGAAATAAACTGCAGATATAGGTCTCAGAACTATAAATTATGAAACTTGAGGGTAAAAATAGATAAACAGTAGGAAGAAGTTAAATTGGAACTAATGAAAACTCAGGAGTAATATTGGAAAAAAATTATCTTAAAAATAAGGACCAAGTTACAAGCTACCCAAAAGAGAATATACATGATATTGAAATCACAGCAGGAGAGGCAGAAGACAGAATTGAAAAGATCCCCCCACTTAAAAAAAATAATAAAGTGGATCAGAGAAAGACATAGTTGCAGGAACTAGACAAAAATATCCAACATATATATATATATATATATATATATATATATATATATATATATATATATACATATATCAGTTTCTGGAGAAGAAAAAACAATGAAACAATGTGTAAAACTGTAAGTCAGGACAAGTGTCCCGTAGTTAAAAGGGAAATCCTAAATTTACATGTTGAAAGGATGTTGAAAGGATCTTCCATATATCAGGAAGAATTAATCCTGAATGGTCAATTTGGTGAGTTATTTTAGAAAAGTGTCAGATTTGAAAGATACAGTCTCTGGACCTTGAGGCAAAAAGAAAAAGTTTTTTAAAATGAAAGAAATTCAGGTTGGTATCAGGCTTAGTGAGATAAAGTAGGATCATTAAGAAACTCAAGGAAGAGAAATGTAGGCTAAGTGTTTTTAAATCGAGCTAAATGTAATTCAAGTATCAAGCTATCGGGAAATACTTGAAAACATGAAGGAATTCAGAGAAATATACACCCATGGAGACCTTCATAATAAAATCACTGTAGAGTGAGTGCATTAAGCAACAAAGAGATGCTTTGAAAATGACCAAAAGTTATAGCACTATTTCCTTTTAAAGTTTATTTATTGGGGCACCTGGGTGGCTCAGTTGGTTAAGCATTCGACTTAGGCTCAGGTCATGATCTCACTGTTTGTGAGTTCAGGCCCCTTGTTGGGTTCTGTGCTGACAGCTCAGAGCCTGGAGCCTGCTTCGGATTCTGTGTCTCTCTCTCTGCCCCTCCACTGCTTGTGCTCTCTCAAAAGTAAACAAAAGTTAAAAAAAAAAAAAAAAAGAATTGTGAAGTTTACTTATTTTGAGAGAGAGAGAGAGAGAGAACACTAATGGGGGAAGGGGAGAGAGAGAGAGATAGAGAGAGGGAGAGAGAGAGAATTCCAAGCAAGCTCCTCACTGTCAGCACAGAGCCAGGAACCTGACACAGGGCTCAAACTCACAAACCATGAGATCATGAGCTGAAACCAAGAGCCAGTTGCTTAACCAACTGAGCCACCCAGGTGCCCCTATAAAGGGCACTATTTTTAACTATATCTAAAATTAGAACAAAAGTTGAAAGAAAGGCTGAAGAAAAATACATAAATGTTACATATTTAACCAACTAAAAATATCATATTAATAAATAGATAGGAATAAGAAGGAAGATGCGATAATCTTACTGATTAGATACTAGTCAAATTATTTAAAGCCCATGAGCCAGATAAGAGAAATTCACATTTATTAAAGAAGTAAAAACAATGAATATTAAGAAAGAAAATGGTATTTAAAGTGGAAAGCACAGAAGAAGAAAAGGGAAGAAGAAATAATAATACTTATATTAATAATAATTATTATATAATGATAAGTATATAATAATTATTATTATTTGTTGAGAAACAATAGATACTACCTGAAAGAAAATTGGGAGTGTGCTAATGGAATTATATAAAAGTGTTACTGTGAAAATAGAACCTATCAAAATAGAAATAAAGAAGCAAAAAGCAAAAAAAAAAAAAAAAAAAAAAAAAAAAAAGGGAGCAATTTAAGAGTGCATAGCAAATGACAAATGGCTGAAATTGGAATCCAAAAGCACACTAAAATAATGTTTAAAAATAGTTTCTATTAAGTTTTGGTGAAAATTTTTTCAAAATTAGGAAGTCCACTGATATAGTTCATAATAGGGCCACCTGGGTGGCTCACTTGGTTAAAAATCCAATTCTTGATTTTGGCTCAGGCCATGATCTCACTGTTCATGTGTTTGAGCCCCTGAGTTCAAGCCCCATGTTAGGCTCTGTGCTGACAGTGTGGAGCCTGCTTGGGATTCTCTCTCTCTCTCTGTCCCTCCCCTGCTCTCTCTCTCTCAAAAAAAATTATATATATTTATGGTTCATACTAATAGAGCTAAGAGAAATAAAAAAAACTAATTATCTACATTCAGGCTAAAAATACATTTGATAAATTTTCAATAACCATTTCAGATGGGAAGAAAAAAAAATCCCGAATAAACAACCTGCCTGAGCAGTATTCAAATGTCAATACTTTTCCTAGAACCAGTATCATGCAATTCATGCAATTAAGTGAATGAATCACTTAACATCTGTAACTTCAGTTTTCTTATCAGTAAAAAATGGGAATGTAATCTATTGACTGGGATTGTGATGAGAATCCAGTGAAAAAATAAATAAATGTATGTCAAAGCACATCTTTGGAAATGTATAAAGGGTAATATCATTGATGTAGAAAAACAGATATTTTGGTAATCTTTGCTTGGAAGTTCATTTAAGTCAGATTTGGTTATCTCATAGCTTAAGATATTCTGGGAATGAACCCAATCCATTTTTCCTTTATAGCAGGTACAACTGGAACATCTGGTGGTACTAGAAAGATTGCCATTAAATTTTTTGTTGTTCAGTATTTGTGCACTGTTGGGTTTTCAGAACAGCACATGACAGTGTGACAGTGATCTGACAGTTCAGGTGTTCCCTGTTACTAAACAAGACTAATGCAGCATTTTGAATCTGATGTGGCCAATGCAGAAATCACTGGAATGCATGGCCAATGCAGAAATCACTGGAATGTTACCTGATACAACTATAACTGAGTTAATTAAAAATGTAATAGTAACCATCTAACATTTCATCTTATATTTGGTCCTTAAATGTTGTTTTTGAGTTAGGGATGTTTCCTCATCCAGTTAGTTACATTTCTTCATCTAAGGTTTGAGTGGCTCTACAAAAAATCACACAACAAACAAATATAAATATAAAAGTACTAAATAATAGTATTTCTGCATTTCATTGATTGATAATATGATTTTCCCATAACAGAAATACTTGAGAGTTCAATAAATTCTTTTCTTTGTTGAATAATAGGCTTCTGGATATTAAATGATTCTCAGCCATCAACAGGGATGTTCAAGTTCAAGTTAGAATTTTTCTTTTTGCAATCTATTTTCAAAAACCCGCTATCTTTAGTATTAGAAAAATGTCATGGTTCTTTAGTATTAAAAAAGTCATGATTTAAAATATTAATATATTTCTTTAAAGTTCATTATTGAATGGAAAAATGATCTAGAACCTTGATGAACAGCTTTCCCTTTTCTAAGAATATTCAGTAACATTGCCTTCTGAATTGTCTAAACATTCAGCAAATAGTTTGCTCCTTAAAATCTCTACACTTTGGTTTAAAAAATTCTTCTTTTCTAGAATTTGCAAATAGAACATGACTCTACATACCTCATTTTCTCAAAACTCACCTTACAGGAAAATATACAATGAGGATATGCAATATGCAATGGGTATAGCCACACCTGACTAAACAATTTTTGTGTTTCATAATATTTAAATTGTTTCAAAGGATCAAAGATACGGACCAGAGAGAAAAAAAGAGAGAAGGAAAGGGGACTGGTCAATATTTCTCATGAAATAGGAAAAAAAGTGCTTAAAAGTTTAATTAGTAAAATAAAACTGTTTTTATACTTTGTTTTTTACTGGATATATTGAGTACAACTTATTCAATGAAATAAAGATAGGAGGTAGTCATTTATCATCGTATAATATCATTTGTAAGTCATCTTAACCTGTTTTAGCAAAAAATAAAAATGATAATCACATAAAATTATACTAAGTATAAGATGGACAAAGTGTTTTCACATATATTCACTTACTCGAATCATATAACCACCTAGTGCAATTGACAATATATTAGTGACTATTCAAATTTTATAAATAAAAAAATCAATGTGTTTACTTTAGTCATAGGTGAATATGTTTGGAGGCTAAAACAGGGCCTAGATGATTGAATCTTCATCCAGTCATTTTCTGTTACTAGACAGCCACTGTCTAGTACAATGGTGAATTACTATCAAAACTAGAGAAAGGTCTTGTTACCTTGCCTATGCTAGTTTACATTTGCATTCCCAGTGCCTAGCTTAGTGCCTGACTTAATAAATATCTGGTGGATATCTGGTGAATATGTGAAATGATGAATAAGAGTTCCCAATCTGGTAAAGGATTCAGAGGCTTTACTTTTATTAACAAAATAAAACAACAGGTTCTATGGAAGAGAACCTTCCAGAAGGATTGAAGATATGGTAGGCAGTAGGTTATTTGCTGCTATGCCCAAGTAATGAAGCTTTGATGTAAATAGGCACCATACACACACACTACTGTGTAGATCCATGTCTCAACAAATCCAAGGTTTCCAACCTCATCTGTTCCCTTGGTGGAATTCTTGATATAAGGGTCTCATATCAGAGTATTCTGGGTGATGCCAAGTTGTTGGCATGTCCTCCCTGTAACCTCCAATTTTCCAAATACATTCACCTTCTACTTCTGCTTTTCTAGCACAAATAGTTCATTTCAGCCTTATGGCTTTTGCCCTAGCTGTTCCCACTGCCTGAGTTCTATTTCCCTAGAGTTTCACATAGTTTTCTGCTTTTTTGTCATATCTCAAAATAAAAGACATTTTTTCAGAGAGGTCTGTTATCCAAGCAGTCTAAAAGAGGATCCCAGTTGCTCAGTATTACCTCACTTTATGTTAGTGCTTTGACACTTTTCTTGTGTGTGGATTTGTTTGTTTGGATATAATTTAATTTATATGTCTGTATGTCTCTTCCATTCAACTAGGAATGTTTCATGAAACTGAGAACTCTCTAATTACTAGCTACATCATTTTTGAAAAGCTATTTCAACTATATTTGCTTTAGTTTCTACTCTATCAAAAGGGAAAGTAGTACTATATATGCCATAGGGTAGTTCCAATGGTAAAATGAGTAATATTTATATGTTTCTGAGAACTTATACAATACCACACAAGATACCCAGTAAAGTACTGCTAGATGAATAAACAGAAAGAAGTTACACTGTAGAATAAAAGGTATGAAATATGGTGGTGCCCATGAAGATGCTTGAAAGCTATAGTGGAGAAAGCTCCTAGTTTAACAACAACAACAAAAATCCCACGATATATCTTAAAAACAAAATTGTATTTTTACTATTTATTTTTACAGGAACAACTGGACACTATGTTGAAGGAGGAGGAACAACTGGGCCATCTGAGGGAAGATCAGGGACAACTAGAATATCAGCTGAAGAATCAGGGACAACTGTATTGTCATCTGTAGTGACAGGGAAAACAGGACCATTACTGGGAGGATCAGCAACAACAAGATCATCAGTTACAGGATCAGAGACAACTGAACCATCTGTTGTAGTTTCAAGAACATTTGTACCATCAGAAGGATTGACAGAAGCAACTGAACCATCACTTGGGTTAACAACACCTGGACCATCAGCTGAAGGATCAGGGACAGCTACATTATTTGCTGGAGTATCACAAACAACTGAAAGCTCTGTTCCAAAGTCAGGAAATACTGGACCATCCATAGGAGGATCACAGACAACTGGACGATCAGGTGAAGAAGCACAGACAAGTGGACTAGCAGCTGGAGGATCAGGGACTACAGGACCATCCACTGAAGAATCAGAAAAAACAGAAACACCTGTTCTGGGTTTAGGGACAACTCAAACATCTGAAGGATTAGGAACAACTACATCTGTTTTAGGTTCAGGGACAACTGGAACATCATCTGGAGTGACAAGAACAACTAAATCATCATCTCGAGATTCAGATACTACAGGACCGACAGCTGAAGTATTAGGAACAACTAAATCAGCATCTGGTATATCAAGCACAACTGGACTATTGTCTGGTGGGTCAGGGACAACTGGACCATCTGTTGTAGGATCAGGAACATCTGTACCATCAGCAGGATTGACAGGGACCTCTGGGATGTCACCTGGGTTTGCAACAACTGGACAATCATCTGTAGGATCGAGGACAACTGAGTCATTGGCTGGAAGATCAGAAACCAGTGCGACCTCCATTGTAAGTTCAGGCACTACCAGTCCATCCACAGGAGGATCACAGACAACTGGACTGTCAGCCAAAGAAGCAGGGACAACAGAAAAAGCAGCTGGGGGATCAGGGACCACAGGACCATTCCATGGACGATCAGGGACAACAAGACAATCTGTTTTAAGTTCAGGGATGACCTTAGCAACTTCTAAAGAAATAAGGACAACTAGACCTTCATTGGTAAAGTCAGGTACAACTGCAGTATTGACTCCAGGATCAGCCACAAGTGGACTGTCATCTGGAGTATCTGAGTCCACTGAACCATCATCTGAAGCATTAGGAACAACAAGATCATCAGCTGGTATATCAGAGACAACTGGACCATCAACAGTTGGATCTGGGATGGCAACAGGACCATTTTTTGTAGAATCAGGAACAGCTGTATCATTGGTAGGATTGACTGGGACATCTGGCCTATCACATGGGTTAGGAATAACTGGGCCATCAGCTAAAGGAGCAGGGACAACTGGATCATTTGCTGGAAATTCAGGAACAACAGTAACCCCTGTTGTAATTTCAGGGACTGCTGGTCCCTACACAGTAAAATCACAGACAACTGGACAATCTGCTGAAGAAGCTGGGACAATAGGAGCAACAGCTGGAGGTTCAGGGACCACAGGACCATTCCATGGAGGATCAGGAAAAACAGGACAATCTGTTTTAGGTTCAGGGACAACCAGACCATCTGTTGTCGGTCCAGGAACAACTATACCTTCGAGTAGACTATTTTTTGTAGGTTCAGGGACAACCAGAGCATCATCTGGAGTGAAAAGGACAATGGGACCATCATCTGGAGAATTAGGAACAACTAGATCATCATCTGGTATGTCAAGGACAATTGGACCATCAACTGGAAGGTCAGGGATAACTGGACGTTCAGGAACAGGATCAGGAACATCAGTAACATCAGTAGGATTAACAGGGACATCTGGATCATCATTTGGGTTAGGAACAACTGTACCATCAATGAAAGTATCACAAACAACTACAGCACCTATTGCAGGATTAGTAAAATCTACATCATCTACAAGATTGACAGGGTCAACTGGATCATCGGTTGGAGGACCAGAGATAACTGGAACAGCAGCTAGAGGATCAGGGACCACAACACTGTCAGCTGGAGCATCAGGAGAAACTGGAACATTAGCTGAAGGATCAGAAACAACAAAAACCTTTGTTATAACTTTGGGGATTACTGAAACACCTGTAAGAGGATCGCAGACAATGGGATGGTCAACTAAAGATTCAGGAACAACTGGGCAAGAAGCTAGAGGATCAGGGACGACAGGGCAATTCATTGGAGGATCAGGAACATCAGTGTCATCTGTTTTTGTTTCAAGGACAATTCACCCATTATCTGAAGAATCAGGGACCACTAGACCATCTGTTTTAGGTTCAGAGACAACCAGACCATTACCTGGACACACAGAGACCATGGGATCATCATCTGGAGATTCAGACACCACTGGACCATCAGCTGAGGTATTGGGGACAACTAGATCACCAGCTGGTATATCAGAAACAACTAGACTATCAATGGGTAGATCTGGGATGACAGAAGGACCATCTGTTGTAGGGTCAGAAACATCTGTACCATCAGTAGGTTGGACAAAGATATCTGGCCCATCACCTGGGTTAGTAACAACTGGGCCATCAGCTGAAGGAGCAGAAACAACTGGATCATTTGCTGGGAATTCAGGAAGAACGGCAACTGCTATTGTAAGTTCAGGAACTAGTGGTCCCTACATAGGAGGAATCCATACAACTGTACTATCACCTGAAGAGGCAAGGACTATAGGACCAACATCTGGGGGATCAGGGACCACAGAACCATTCCCTGGAGTATCAGGAACAATGGAACAATCTGTTTTAGGTTCAGAGACAACTAGACCATCAGTTGTAAGTTCAGGAACAAGTGGAATATCATCTGGAGTGATGGGTATACCTGGACAATCTACTAGAGTGACAGGGAAAATTGGACCACCAGCTGGAGAATTAGGAACAACTGGATCATCAGCTGGTATATCAAGCACAACTGGACTATTGTCTGGTGGGTCAGGGACAACTGGACCATCTGTTGTAGGATCAGGAACATCTGTACCATCAGCAGGATTGACAGGGACCTCTGGTCCATCATCTGGGTTTGCAACAACTGGACAGTCATCTGTAGGATCGAGGTCAACTGAGTCATTGGCTGGAAGATCAGAAACCACTGAAACCTCCATTGTAAGTTCAGGAACTACCAGTCCATCCACAGGAGAATCACAGACAACTGCACTGTCAGCCAAAGAAGCAAGGACAACAGACCAAGCAGCTGGAATATCAGGGACCACAGGACCATTCCATGGACATTCAGGAACAACAGGACAATCCGTTTTAAGTTCATGGACGACTGGGCCATCATCTGAAGAATTAAGGACAACTAGAACTTCATTGATAAAGTCCAGCACCACTGGAATATCAGCTACAGGATCAGCCACAACTGGACAGTCATCTGGAGTATCTGAGTCCACTGAAGTATCCAGAAGAACTAGATCATCAACTCGTATATCAAGCACAACTGGACCATTGTCTGGTGGGTCAGGGATAACTGGACCATCTGTTGTAGGACCAGGAACATCTGTCCCATCAGCAGGATTGACAGAGTCCTCTGGTCCATCACCTGGGTTCGCAACAACTGGACAATCATCTGTAGGATCCAGGACAACTGAGTCATTGGCTGGAAGATCAGAAACCAGTGAGACCTCCATTGTAAGTTCAGGCACTACCAGTCCATCCACAGGAGGATCACAGACAACTGGACTGTCAGCCAAAGAAGCAGGGACAACAGAAAAAGCAGCTGGGGGATCAGGGACCACAGGACCATTCCATGGACGATCAGGAACAACAGGACAATCCATTTTAAGTTCATGGACGACTGGGCCATCATCTGAAGAATTAAGGACAACTAGACCTTCATTGGTAAAGTCCAGCACCACTGGAATATCAGCTGCAGGATCAGCCACAACTGGACAGTCATCTGGAGTATCTGAGTCCCCTGAGCCATCATCTGAAGTATCCAGAACACCTAGATCATCAACTCGTACATCAAGCACAACTGGACCATTGCCTGGTGGGTCAGGGACAACTGGACCATCTGTTGTAGGATCAGGAACATCTGCCCCATCAGCAGGATTGACAGAGGCCTCTGGTCCATCACCTGGGTTTTCAACAACTGGACAGTCATCTGTAGGATCAAGGACAACTGCGTCATTGGCTGGAAGATATGAAACCACTGCAACCCCCATTGTAACTTCAGGCACTACAAGTACATCCGCAGGAGGATCACAGACAACTGGATTGTCAGCCAAAGAAACAGGAACAGAACAAGCAGCTGGAAGATCAGGGACCACAGGACCATTCCATGGACCATCAGGAACAACAAGAAAACCTGTCTTACATTCAGGGTCGACCTTATCAACTTCTGAAGAAATAAGGACAACAAGACCTTTGTTGGTAAAGTCAGGCACAACTGGAGTATTGGTCACAGGATCAGCCACAACTGGACAGTTATCTGGAGTATCTGAGTCCACTGAGCCATTATCTGACGTATTCGGAACAACTAGATCATCAACTCGAAAATCAAGCACAACTGGAACATTGCCTGGAGGTTCAGGGACAATTGGACCATCTGTTGTACAATCAGGAACATCTGTCCCATCAGCAGGATTGACAGAGTCCTCTGGTCCATCACCTGGGTTTGCAACAACTGGACAGTCATCTGTAGGATTGAGGACAACTGAGTCATTGGCTGGAAGATCAGAAACCACTGCAACCTCCATTGTACGTTCAGGCACTACCAGTCCATCCACAGGAGGATCACAGACAACTGGACTGTCAGCCAAAGAAGCAGGGACAACAGAACAAGCAGCTGGATTATCAGGGACCACAGGATCATTCCATGGACGATCAGGAACAACAGGACAATCCGTTTTAAGTTCATGGACGACTGGGCCATCATCTGAAGAATTAAGGACAACTAGACCTTCATTGGTAAAGTCCAGCACCACTGGAATATCAGCTACAGGATCAGCCACAACTGGACAGTCATCTGGAGTATCTGAGTCCCCTGAGCCATCATCTGAAGTATTGAGAACAACTGGATCATCAACTCAAAAATCAGGCACACCTGCCCCATTTTCTGGTGGGTCAGGCACAACTGGACCATCTGTTGTAGGACCAGGAACATCTGTCCCATCAGCAGGATTGACAGGGACCTCTGGGATGTCACCTGGGTTTGCAACAACTGGGCAATCATTTGTAGGATCGAGGACAACTGAGTCATTGGCTGGCAGATCAGAAACCACTGCAACCTCCATTGTACGTTCAGGCACTACCAGTCCATCCACAGGAGGATCACAGACAACTGGACTGTCAGCCAAAGAAGCAGGGACAACAGAACAAGCAGCTGGATTATCAGGGACCACAGGACCATTCCATGGACTTTCAGGAACAACAGGACAATCCGTTTTAAGTTCATGGACGACTGGGCCATCATCTGAAGAATTAAGGACAACTAGACCTTCATTGGTAAAGTCCAGCACTACTGGAATATCAGCTACAGGATCAGCCACAACTGGACAGTCATCTGGAGTATCTGAGTCCCCTGAGCCATCATATGAAGTATCCAGAACAACTAGATCATCAACTCGTACATCAAGCACAACTGGACCATTGCCTGGTGGGTCAGGGAAAACTGGACCATCTGTTGTAGGATCAGGAACATCTGCCCCATCAGCAGGATTGACAGAGTCCTCTGGTCCATCACCTGGGTTTTCAACAACTGGACAGTCATCTGTAGGATCAAGGACAACTGCGTCATTGGCTGGAAGATATGAAACCACTGCAACCCCCATTGTAACTTCAGGCACTACCAGTCCATCCGCAGGAGGATCACAGACAACTGGATTGTCAGCCAAAGAAACAGGAACAACAGAACAAGCAGCTGGAAGATCAGGGACCACAGGACCATTCCATGGACCATCAGGAACAACAAGAAAACCTGTTTTACATTCAGGGTCGACCTTATCAACTTTTAAAGAAATAAGGACAACGAGACCTTTGTTGGTAAAGTCAGGCACAACTGAAGTATTGGCCACAGGATCAGCCACAACTGGACAGTCATCTGGAGTATCTGAGTCCACTGAACCATCATCTGAAGTATTCAGAACAACTAGATCATCAACTCGTATATCAGGCACAACTGGAACATTGCCTGGAGGTTCAGGGACAATTGGACCATCTGTTGTAGGATCAGGAACATCTGTCCCATCAGCAGGATTGACAGGGACCTCTGGTCCGTCACCTGGGTTTGCAACAACTGGACAGTCATCTGTAGGATCGAGGACAACTGAGTCATTGGCTGGAAGATCAGAAACCACTGCAACCTCCATTGTACGTTCAGGCACTACCAGTCCATCTACAGGAGGATCACAGACAACTGCACTGTCAGCCAAAGAAGCAGGGACAACAGAACAAGCAGCTGGATTATCAGGGACCACAGGACCATTCCATGGACGATCAGGAACAACAGGACAATCCGTTTTAAGTTCATGGACGACTGGGCCATCATCTGAAGAATTAAGGACAACTAGACCTTCATTGGTAAAGTCCAGCACTACTGGAATATCAGCTGCAGGATCAGCCACAACTGGACAGTCATCTGGAGTATCTGAGTCCCCTGAGCCATCATCTGAAGTATCCAGAACACCTAGATCATCAACTCGTACATCAAGCAC
Organism: Felis catus; assembly: GCF_018350175.1. Classification (NCBI taxonomy): domain Eukaryota; kingdom Metazoa; phylum Chordata; class Mammalia; order Carnivora; family Felidae; genus Felis; species Felis catus. The sequence continues at coordinate 68,131,645 of NC_058374.1, forward strand.
AACTGGACCATTGCCTGGTGGGTCAGGGAAAACTGGACCATCTGTTGTAGGATCAGGAACATCTGCCCCATCAGCAGGATTGACAGAGTCCTCTGGTCCATCACCTGGGTTTTCAACAACTGGACAGTCATCTGTAGGATCAAGGACAACTGCGTCATTGGCTGGAAGATATGAAACCACTGCAACCCCCATTGTAACTTCAGGCACTACCAGTCCATCTGCAGGAGGATCACAGACAACTGGGTTGTCAGCCAAAGAAACAGGAACAACAGAACAAGCAGCTGGATTATCAGGGACCACAGGACCATTCCATGGACTTTCAGGAACAACAGGACAATCCGTTTTAAGTTCATGGACGACTGGGCCATCATCTGAAGAATTAAGGACAACGAAACTGCCATCATCTGAAGTATTGAGAACAACTGGATCATCAACTCAAAAATCAAGCACAACTGGCCCATTTTCTGGAGGTTCAGGGACAATAGGACCACCCGTTTTAGGAGCAGGAACATCCGTACCATCAGCAGGATTGACAGGCACCTCTGGTCCATCACCTGGGTTCCCAAAAACTGGACAACCGTCTGTAGGATCAAAGACAACTGAGTCATTGGCTGGAAGATCAGAAACCACTGCAACCCCCATTGTAACATCAGGCACTACCAGTCCATCCACAGGAGAATCACAGACAACTGCACTGTCAGCCAAAGAAGCAGGGACAACAGAACAAGCAGCTGGAAGATCAGGGACCACAGGACCATTCCATGGACGATCAGGAACAACAGGACAATCCATTTTAAGTTCATGGACGACTAGGCCATCATCTGAAGAAATAAGGACCACCAGATCTTCATTGGTAAAGTCCAGCACCAGTGGAATATCAGCTACAGGATCAGCCACAACTGGACAGTCATATGGAGTATCTGAGTCCCCTGAGCCATCATCTGAAGTATTCAGAACAACTAGATCATCAACTGGTATATCAAGTTCAACTGGACTGTATTCTGGAGGTTCAGGGACAGCTGGACCATCTTTTGTAGGACCAGAAACATCTGTCCCATCAGCAGGATTGACAGGGATCTCTGGTCTATCACCTGGGTTTGCAACAACTGGACAATCATCTGTAGGATCGAGGACAACTGAGTCATTGTCTGGAAGACCAGTAACCAGTGCAACCTTCATTGGAAGTTCAGGCACTACTAGTCTATCCACAGGAGGATCACCAACAACTGGACTGTCAGCCAAAGAAGCAGGGACAACAGAACAAGCAGCTGAGGTAGCAGGAACCACAGGACCATTCCATGGACGAACTGGAGCAACAAGACAACCTGTTTTAGTTTCAGGGACGACCTTATCAACTTCTAAAGATATAAGGACAATGAGACCTTCATTGGTAAAGTCAGGCACAACTGGAGTATTGGCTTCAAGATCAGCCACAACTGCACTGTCATCTGGAGTATCTGCATCTACTCAGCCATCATCTGAAGTATTCAGAACAACTAGATCATCAACTGGTATATCAAGTGCAACTGGCCGATTTTCTGCAGGTTCAGGAACTTCTGGACCATCTGTTGTAGGACCAGGAACATCTGTCCCATCAGCAGGATTGACAGGGACCTCTGGTCCGTCACCTGGTTTTGCAACAACTGGACAATCATCTGTAGGATTGAGGACAACTGAGTCATTGGCTGGAAGATCAGAAACCACTACAACCTCCATTGTACATTTAGGCTCTACCAGTCCATCCACAGGAGGATCACAGACAGCCAGACTGTCAGCCAAAGAAGCAGGGACAACAGAACAAGCAGCTGGAGGATCAGGGACCACAGGACCATTCCATGGACGATCAGGAACAACAGGACAATCCATTTTAAGTTCATGGACAACTGGGCCATCTTCTGAAGAAATAAGGACAACCAGACCTTCATTGTTAAAGTCCAGCACCACTGGAATATCATCTACAGGATCAGCCACAACTGGACAGTCATCTGGAGTATCTGAGTCCACTGAACCATCATCTGAAGTATTCAGAACAACTAGATCATCAACTCGTATATCAAGTACAACTGGCCGATTTTCTACAAGTTCAGGGACACAGGGACCATCTGTTGTAGGACCAGGAACATCTGTCCCATCAGGAGGATTGACAGATGCCTCTGGTCCATCACCTGGGGTTGCAACAACTGGACTGTCATCTGTAGGATTGAGGACAACTGAGTCATTGGCTGGAAGACCAGAAACCACTGCTACCTCCATTGTAAGTTCAGGCACTACCAGTCCATCCACAGGAGGATCACAGACAACTGGAATGTCAGCCAAAGAAGCAGGGACAACAGAACAAGCAGCTGGAATATCAGGGACCACAGGACCATTCCATGGACGATCAGGAACAACAGGACAATCTGTTTTAAGTTCATGGACGACTGGGCCATCATCTGAAGAAATAAGGACAACCAGACCTTCATTGGTAAAGTCCAGCACCACTGGAATATCATCTACAGGATCAGCCACGATTGGACAGTCACCTGGTGTATCTGAGTCCCCTGAGCCATCACCTGAAATATTCAGAACAACTAGATCATCAACTCATATATCAACTTCAACTGGACTATTTTCTGGAGGTTCAGGGACAACTGGACCATCTGTTGTAGGATCAGGAACATCTGTCCCATCAGCAGGATTGACAGAGGCCTCTGGTCCATCACTTGGGTTTGCAACAACTGGACAGTCATCTGTAGGATCCAGGACAACCGAGTCATTGGCTGGAAGATCAGAAAACACTGCAACCTCCATTGTAAGTTTAGGCACTACCAGTCCATCCACAGGAGGATCACAGACAACTGCACTGTCAGCCAAAGAAGCAGGGACAACAGAACAAGCAGCTGGAATATCAGGGACCACAGGACCATTCCATGGACATTCAGGAACAACAGGACAATCCGTTTTAAGTTCATGGACGACTGGGCCATCATCTGAAGAATTAAGGACAACTAGACCTTCATTGGTAAAGTCCAGCACTACTGGAATATCAGCTACAGGATCAGCCACGATTGGACAGTCACTTGGTGTATCTGAGTCCACTGAGCCATCATCTGAAGTATTCAGAACAACTGGATCATCAACTCGTATATCAAGTACAGCTGGCCTATTTTCTGGTGGGTCAGGGAAAACTGGACCATCTGTTGTAGGATCAGAAACATCTGTGCCATCAACAGGATTGACAGGGACCTCTGGTCCATCACCTGGTTTAGCAACAACTGGACAATCATCTGTAGGGTCGAGGACAACTGAGTCATTGGCTGGAAGATCAGAAACCACTGCGACCTCCATTGTACGTTCAGGCACTACCAGTCCATCCACAGGAGGATCACAGACAACTGCACTGTCAGCCAAAGAAGCAGGGACAACAGAACAAGCAGCTGGAATATCAGGGACCACAGGACCATTCCATGGACGATCAGGAACAACAAGACAACCTGTTTTAGGTTCAGGGACAACCTTACCAACTTCTAAAGAAATAAGGACTACGAGACCTTCATTGGTACAGTCCAGCACAACTGGAGTACTGGCTACAGGATCAGCCACAACTGCACTGTCATCTGGAGTATCTGAGTCCACTGAACCATCATCTGAAGTAATTGGTAAAACTAGATCATCAACTCATATATCAAGTACAACTGGTCTATTTTCTGGAGGTTCAGGGACAACTGGAATGTCTGTTGTTGGATCAGGAACATCTGTACCATCAACAGGATTGACAGGGACCTATGGTCCATCACCTGCATTTGCAAAAACTGGACAATCATCTGTAGTATCGAGGACAACTGAGTCATTGGCTGGAATATCAGAAACAACTGAAACCTCTGTTTTTAGTGCATGGATTACTGGTCTGTCCACAAGAGGATCTCGTACAACCGAACCACCTGCTGAGGAAACTGGGATAACAGGACGAGCTGGTGGAGCTTCAGGGACCACAGGACTGTTCCATGGATTATCAGGAACAACAGTACATTCTGTTTTAGGTTCAGAAACAACAAGAAAATCTGTTGTCAGTTCAGGAACAACTGTACCATCATCTGGAGTGACAGGAATAACTGGACCATCAACTATGGAATTGGGAACAAGTATATCATTAGCCGGTATATCGGAGAACACTGGGGCATTAATGAGTGGATCTGGGGTGACAACAGGACCATCTTTTGTAGGATCAGGCATATCTGTACCATCAGGATTGACAGGGACCTCTGGTCCATCACCTGGATTAGCAACAACTGGATCATCAGCTGAAGGATCAGGGATAACTGGAGTATATTCTGGAATATCAGAAACAACTTCCACCTCTGTTGTAAGTTCAGTGACTATTGGTCCATTTACAGGAGGATCACAGACAACTGGACTGTCAGCCAAAGAAGGAGGGACAACAGAACAAGCAGCTGGAGAATCAGGGACCACAGGACCATTCCATGGTCGATCAGGAACAACAAAACAATCTACTTTAGGTTCAGGGATGACCTTACCATCTTTTAAAGAAATAAGGACAACTAGATCTTCGTTGGTAAAGACAGGCACAACTGGAGTATCAGCTACTGGATCAGCCACAACTGGACTGTCATCTGGAATATCTGATTCCACTGGACCATCATCTGAAGTATTAGGAACAATCAGATCATCAGCTGGTATATCAGAGACAACTGGACCATCAACAAGTGGATCTAGAATGACAAGAGGACCATTTTTTGTAGAATCAGGAACATCTGTACCATCAATAGGATTGACAGGGATGTCTGGTCCAGAGCCAACTGGATCATTCACTGGAAGATCAGAAACAACAGCAACCTCTATTGTAAATTCAGGTACTAGTGGTCTCTACAATGGAGGAATCCAGACAACTGGGCTGTCAGCTAAAGAAGCAAGGACAACAGGACCATTTCGAGGAGGGTCAGGAACAACTGGAAGATTTTTTTTAGGTTCAGGGACAACTGTGCCATTATCTAGAGTGGAAAGCATAACTGGACCATTATCTGGAATGACAGGAATAACTGGACCATCAACTGAGGAATTAGTAACAACTAGTTCATCAGCTGGTATATCAGAAACAACTGGATTATCAATGGGTGGATCTGGGATGACAGCAGGACCATCTGTTGTAGAGTCAGGAACATCTGTATCATCAGTAGGATTGGTAGGGACATCTAGCCCGTCACATGGGTTAGGAACAACTGGGTCATCAGCTGAAGGAGCAGGGACAACTGGATCATTTTCTGGAAGATCAGAAACAACATCAATCTCTATTATAAGTTCAGGTACTAGTGGTCCCTACATAGGAGGAATCCAGACAACGGGAAAATCTGTTGAAGAAGCTGGGACAACAGGACCAATAGCTGGAGGTTCAGGGACCACAGGACAATTCCATGAAGGATTAGAAACAACAGGACAATCTGTTTTGGTTTCAGGGACAACTAGACTGCCTGTGGTAGGTTCAGGGACAACTGGGGCATCATCTGGAGTGACAGGTATAACTGGACCATCATCTGAAGTGAAAGGGACAATTGGACCATCAGCTGGAGAATTAGGAACAACTAGATCATCACCTGGTATATCTAGGACAACTGGACTATCATCTGGTGGGTTAGAGACAACTGGACTATCTGCTGTAGGATTAGGAACATCTCTCCCATCAAGATTGACAGGGACACCTGGACCATCAGCTGGTTTAGCAACAACTGGATCATCAGCTAAAGGATCAGGGACAACTGAATCATTTTCTGGAAGATCAGAAACAACTGAAATCTTTGTTGTAAGTTCAGCAACTATGAGTACATCCATAGGAGGAACACAGACAACTGGACAATCTGCTGAGGAAGCAGGGGCAACAGGTCTAGAATCTGGAGGGTCAGGGACTACAGGACTATTCCATGGAGGATCAGAAACTACAGGACAATCTATTTTAGGTTCAGGGACGACCTTACCATCTTCTGAAAAATTAAGGTCAACTAGACCTTTATTGGTAAAGTCGGGCTCTACTGGAGTATCTGCTACAGGATCAGTCACAAGTGGACTGTCATCCTGGGAATCTGGGTCCGCTGGATCATCAACTGAAGTATTCAGAACAACTAGATCTTCTGTTGGAATATCAAGGACAAGTCAACCATCTACTGGAGGATCAGGGACAACTGCACCATCCGTTGTAGGATTAGGAGTACCTTCATCAGCACCAGGATTGACAGAATCAACTGGACCACCAGTTTTAGGGTCAGGGACAACTGAAACAGCAGCTAGAGGATCAGGGACCACAGGACTATCAGCTAGCAGATCAAGGACAACTGGATCATTAGCTGGAGTATCAGAAACAACCAAAACCTCTGTTCCAATGTTAGAGACTACTGCAACATCTATAGTAGGATCATGGACAACTGAACAATCAACTGAAGAATCAAAGACAACTGTACAATCAGCCCTAGGATCAGAGACCTCAATACCATCTACTGGATTGTCAGGAATGACAGGATCATCAAGTTTTGGTTCAGGGACAACCCTGCCATCATCTGAAGAATCAAGGGTAACTAGACCATCCGTTATAGGTTCAGGCACAACTGAACCATCACATAGAGTGATTGGGACAAGTGGATCATCATCTGGAGATATATCCATCACTGGACCATCATCTGAACTATTAGGAACAACTATATCATCAGTTGGTATATCAAAGACAACTGGACAATCAATGGGTGGATTTGGGACAACTGGACCATCTGTTGTAGAATCAGGAACATCTTTGCCATCAGCAGGATTTACAGGGACATCTGGAACATTACATGAGTTAGGAACAAGTGGACCTTCAGCTGAAGGATCAAGGACAACTGGAATATTTTCTGAATTATCAGAAACAACTGAAACCTCTGTTGTAAGGTCCGAGACTACGGGACCATCCATAGGAGAATCACAGACAACTGGACAATTAATTAAAGAAGCAGGAACAACTGTACAAGGATTTGGGGCAGCAGAGACCACTCAGCCATCTGTTGGAGGATCAGGAACAACAGGACCATCTATTTTAGGTTCAGGGACAACTCCACAATCATCTGAAGGATTAGGGACAACTGTACCACCAGCTATAGAACCAGGAACAACTGGGCCATTGACCAAAGGATCAGCCAAAACTGGATCATCAGGATTACAGACCACTGAATCAATTGAAATATTAGGATCAGCTATATCATCAGTCAGTGATTCAAGGACAATTAGACCATCAACTAAAGGATCAGGGACAACTGTAAGATTACCTGAAAGAGCAGAGACAATTGGACCACCTGTTGTAAATTCAAGGATAACTGGACCATCTGTAGCATCACAGAGGACTGGACCATCAGCTGAAGGTTCAGTGACCACAGGATCATCATCTGGAGGATCAGGTACAACTGCCCCATCTGTTATAGGTTCAGAGACAACTGCACCATCAGCTGGAGCACCAGGGACAACTGGAATATCATCTAGAGGAGCAGGAGCAACAGGACTACTTGTTTTAGTTTCAGATACAGCTATCCCAGCATCTGAAAGATCCAGGACAACTGCATCACCAGCTGGAGGATTAGTGACAGCTGGACCATCAAATGGAGAATCAAGGACAACTAGATCAGCTATTTTAGGTTTAGGGACAACTCAACCATCATCTGGAGCATCAGGAACAACTGGACCATCACATGAAGTTTCAGGGACAACTGGACCATCACCAGAAGGATCAGGGACAAGTGGATCATCAACTGGGATAACCACTGGGATGTTAAGGAATGAGGTTACCACATCTGAAGGCAAGTCAAGTTCACTGAAAATAGACCATTTATTGTAAGCAATTTTAATTTTGTTCAGATTTCTACTTTTGAACTATATACATTTGTCAGAACTACAATATTTAGAACTCAACTTGTTTACTAAAGATGGGAGCTTTGTAGAACATTATTGTTTTGAAGTGAGTCCACAGACTTCTTAAGAAGTTTATGTTTTTATCCCTCCTACTTTTATTTTTGACCATGTGCAACCAGAGTGTCAGTGGGAGCTACAACAGGTTCAGACAGGGGAAGCACAGCTGGAGCATCAGGCTCTATAACCACCACTGCTGGGAAACAAGCAGTCAAGGCTTACCCAGGTATCTGTTGGTATTCCAATGCACATGTAGCTTAGACTCATCATGATAATGAGTTTGTTATATTAATCAAGCACCAAATATTTGGAGAAAATATTAAGAGATATTCTAGGTTTAGTATTAACATCTAAATTTTAAATATACTTAAATAGTGGTAGGTTTGTTTTTCCTAAAATGAAACACATAAAGATAATTTTCAATTATCTCATTAATCAGGTACAACTGAAAAACCATATGGAGAAACCAAATCAGGTGAAAGCATAACCAGTTTAACCACACCTGGAAAATCAGGCGAGTGGGAAAGGAAGGTGTTGGCCCAGGTTGTAACACAAAATAAGGTTTCCTGATAAATCTAATGATGAATATTAGTGTATTTTGAGTAGAAATCAGAAAATCAGATCCAAGTCATCTGGCATTTAGGACCTTATATTTTGTTAGGTGTGTTTACACCAGGTACTGGAACTGTAACACCTGAACTCAAAGTAGTTACATTGTTAAATGTCCAGGTAGTGTCCCCATAAAATAAGAACACTGCTCATGACTTTCTGGGTTTTTTTAATTTTTAAAATGTTTATTTATTTTTGAGAGAGAGAGAGCACAGGTGATCATGAGCAGGGGAGGGGCAGAGAGAGGGAGAGAAAGAATCCCAAGCAGACTCTGTGCTGTCAGCTCAGAGCCAGACTAGGAGCTTGAACTCACCAATCGTGAGATCATGACTTGAGCCAAAATCAAGAGTCAGCTGCTTAACTGACTGGGTTACACAGGCGACCCATTACTTTTCATTTTAATTTCAGGTTTCACAGAAGCTGCCCCTGGCTCAACAATTGCACCAGAAAGTTCCACTACTGGTAAGTAAGCAGGGGATGTCAGATTTTTTTTTTTACACTTTTCATGCTTATTGGCTAATTAAAAATGGCAAAATAGTTAGTAATAATTCCAGTTACATAATTATAGTGTCCTTAAATATATTCTCTCATTTAACTATTAGAATAAATTTTGTTATCTCGTTTTACTCATGGGGAACTTAGAAAAGATACTACCTAGGGGCGCCTGGGTGGCTCAGTCGGTTAAGCCTCAGACTTCGGCTCAGGTCACGATCTCGAGGTCCATGAGTTCGAGCCCCGCGTCGGGCTCTGTGCTGACTGCTCAGAGCCTGAAGCCTGTTTCAGATTCTGTGTCTCCCTCTCTCTCTGACCCTCCCCCATTCATGCTCTGTCTCTCTCTGTCTCAAAAATAAATAAACGTTAAAAAAAGATACGACCTAAATTTGTTCATATTCTACAGCAAATCAAATATTGGAGCCAATATTTTTATCCATTCTATACTGACTCCAAAGACTGTGCTCCTACCCACAATGTCCATCCTCCTGTAAGGCAAATATAAAATGGTCTTTGATGATCCATCAATAAGACCTTGCTTTTAATATTTATAAAGCTCAAATTTTCTCCATTTCCAAGCCACAGCAGCAGGTACTAAAAAGGGGTTTAAAATTTTATATATAATGACAAACTGTGGCATTTGTCAATTCTAAAACATTGGCAAAAACTATAATACATAAATAAATACTTTATCACTTCATTTCTTTTTACAATCATTCCAACTTACGGGGCAATTATTTTTCTTAACAATAAATGAAAATGTACTAAAGACGATAGCACATTAGTATTTAAATTTTTGGACTAGTAATATATTATAGTACTTGAGAAAGGCATTATTTCTGTTTGTAGGTTATCTCACCGAACCTAGCTGTTCATGATGAAATTGTCCATTATTTAAGGAAAAGATTGTTTATGCTTTTTTTCTTGTAAAGTATTATGCTACACTTATTCTAACTACTTTTACAAAGATGACTTATATAAATTTATTTTACAAACTAGTCACTAGAAAATAGTTCAATAATTTGATTCAGATTAAATTTATAATTATTCTTTATTCAATCTATGGCTATGTAAATGTAAATAAATTGAAATGTTTCAAATTATATATTGAACACCATAATTATATTATAAATTAATATCATGGCTACTAGGATGTGACTATTGGACATAGTATGTACTTTATTGTTATTGACAATAGTACTTTTGCATTTTCCAAATTCAAGACCTTAATCTTTAATTAAATGGCAGCAAACAAGAATTATATTTGTGTAAATATTTTACTTGGGAAAAAGGCAATGGTTTTGCTTTCAGTTTGATAATTTGTTAATTCATAGGTGATTCCTTACAGAGCACTTCGCAGCTTCTCTCCCAAGTGATCTCTCACTCTGACTTCAATTTCTAAGATCAGCCTCTATGAAAATACCATACCTCTGTTTTTTAATAAAAAAATTGTATATGATGGCAGTTGAAGCACCAAAGGGATTTTTAAAAATGGAATTCAAGTATATTCTTTTTTTTTTTAATATATTTTTTTCAACGTTTATTTATTTTTGGGACAGAGAGAGACAGAGCATGAACGGGGGAGGGGCAGAGAGAGAGGGAGACACAGAATCGGAAACAGGCTCCAGGCTCTGAGCCATCAGCCCAGAGCCTGACGCGAGGCTCGAACTCACAGACCACGAGATCGTGACCTGGCTGAAGTCGGACGCTTAACCGACTGCGCCACCCAGGCGCCCCTCAAGTATATTCTTTAATGGAAACATGAATTTAATCTTTCCTTTTTTAGGGTCAGATAAGAGAGTTCCACCAGTATTAATTGTAGGTAAGTCAACATTAAAATGACCAAAATATGCTCTGTAGGATGTGGCTTCAGCATTTTTATGTTTTCCATTTGAACACTGAAAAATATATAAGAGACTGTGATATTCTTCCCAAATTATAATCTAATATAAATTAATCTTTTCATGAAAAATTAAAAATGTGCATTTATAAATATAGTTTAAGTTTTAGTGACGTCAAAATAGCTTGCAGTAACAGGTGAGAAAATATGAAATTATAAATGTGCATTTGGAAAAAATTGGTATTGCAGTAACTAGACTAGAGAATATAATAGAAATCTCAATTTTATCAGATTAATAAAACATGAACTTCAAATTAGATTCTGGTAGCATAGGGCTTTTGATTTTTCTATTCTTATGCCTTCTTAAATCATAACAAAGTCATATTGATTCCCTTACATAATAGTTAAATTCTACACCAGTTGTGTACAAATGTGCAAAATCAATCAAATAAATGAAAATAACTCTGAAATATGCCCCTTATTAAAAAAAGGCAGCTTTTTTTCTCAGCTTATTAGCGTTATTTATCACCTATCCTTTCCATGAAAATTTTTAGCTTTTATTGCATCCTGGTATCTCTTTTTAGACTTAACAGTTTTAAAAGAAGTTTAATCTTCAGAACATCTCACTTTTTCTCAATTGCTCTCATTTACATTCTTTCAGTACATATGTTCAAATGTTAGCTCCTTGAAGACAGGCATTTTTGTCTTATTTCATTCACTGATATAAAATTCCTTTGGGGTCCTTATCTGGTGAAGTGTTTGATTTCAATACTTATCCACTTGATCCATTAGATTCTCCCTTTGTTGATTAAGGACCATTCAACATGTATCACTCAGTGAGCCACTCAGTGCCTACTACCAGAGAAATCTGTTAAAACAGGCATTCCCAAGACAGGTTAAAGTTGAAATAATAAGAAAGCCATCTGTTTGGACACTCTGGACATGAAGCTTTTTGTAGGATTGTGGTGATTAAATAATACAAAATACCTCTTTCCAACCACCCAAACACCCAGAACTTACTGTTCCATTTCCTCCCTCAAGAGGTCACAACTTCCACAGAAAGTGTTGGCACCAGTGGAGGTAGATTCAGAACAGGTGAGAGGGACCAGTTCCTGTCTTCTTGTTACCACTAATTATGGCATTTGTAGGAGAGCCTAGAGAGAGAGAGGGTTTCTGGGGAGCAGTCCATATTTACCTTATTAATATCGCACATTTGGCCAACTAGTTCTTTTTCAGTTTTGAACTTTTTTTTTCCTGAAAAGCTACTAATAACAGAGTCCACCATCTTAGCTGTAATCCCTGAAGATGGGATGATTGTACTAATTATTCTGAGAATTATTTCCTGTGGAATTATAAACCTTATAAGCATTTGAAGAGGGAAGGGTAGGAAAACTTTCTATTGTGGAGAAATGGAGAAGAGCTACATGGACCCTGGAGACATGTCTGCCCTATATAGATAGATGTTTGCTTTTCACAAGAAAGCAATGAAGAGTGAGATATTTCCCCAATGTCTGGGGTTCTGAGCACACTCATACCTTCTGTTGCCACTCCACAGCAGGTACCACTGTAGCATCAGCAAGTCAAGTCACTGAGAGTAAAACAGGTAAGCGTGACGAGACATAGAATTCTGGAAAAGTTAGGTTGACAACATTGTGACTCTGGCTTTGTAATAAAATGGTGAAAAGAAAATACATAGGGCTCATCATCAGAGAAGGGCCAGAGAGTGAGCCAGTTAGATATAAAGAAGATATACTTGGGTTACTTTTAGAGGCATGTTTTTAGGAAAGAAACATGAGCACTGCTGTTCCTTTGTTTCAGGCACCACTAGGGTAGCCCCTGGCATAACTGTTGTCCCTGGAAATTCTAACACAGGTGAGTCAACAAGATGGTAGGGAACTTTCCACATGTCCTCCCATAAGTTAGATGTTTCCTCTGGTATTAGTCTTTGCAGGAGTACCATCTATCTTTTCCATGACCCTAAATATTCTCCAATTAACTCTTTCCTCCTCTCCATCAGAGGCCACAACTTTCCTAGGAGAAAATGAAACAACCAGAGTTGGAATAGCCACAGGTGAGTGCTGCTAATCTAATACCTGCACTTCATAATACCTTCTTAAAACAGTCTTCTGAGCACCAACTGATGAATGAATAAAGAAATTGTGGTTTATATACACAATGAAATACTACTTGGCAATGAGAAAGAATGAAGTATGGCCATTTGTAGCAATGTGGATGGAACTGGGGAGTGTTATGCTAAGTGAAATAAGTCATACAGAGAAAGACAGATACCATATGTTTTCACTCTTATGTGGATCCTGAGAAACTTAACAGAAGACCATGGGGTAGGGAAAGGAAAATAAAAGTTAGAGAGGGAGAGAGCCAAACCATAAGAGACTCTTAAAAACTGAGAATAATCTGAGGGTTCATAGGGGTGGGAGGGAGGACAGGGTGGGTGGTGAGTATTGAGGAGGGCACCTGTTGGGATGAGCACCGGCTGTTGTATGGAAACCAATTTGACAATACATTTCATATTAAAAAAAAATAAAATGCTAAGAATTGATATAAAAAACAGTCTTCTGAAAAAAATCTACACTATTTATATATGTTATATTAAGCAAGTTCAGAAAAAAGGACAGGACAGTCATTACATTGCCTCCTTATCTCCTGAGCTTACAAGAACCCTCAGTAGACCATCATGAAGTCAAACTAATGACAGATGGACAGGTAATGTGGAGGGAAACTTCCTATCTCTCCTCCCAAAGAAAGGGACATGATAGTCGAGAACTTTCTCAGTAAAATTATTGTAGAAAGAAATATTACACGGGGTATATATGAATTAGTTCTTGGAATTCAAAGTCTCGGGGTTATAGTTTAGTGCTATATGGAAACTTTAGATTCCTATTTAAATCCCATAGTGGACAAGCAATTGAACTGAGTGACTGCTGCCCCTTTTTTGTTTTAGGTACTACTGGTATAGTCCCTGAGAAAACTGTGGAACCTGGAAATTACAGCACAGGTAAGTCTGAAAATACATGCAAAATTGGGCCATTGGATGATAGATTCTGACAACAGCACAGTGTGTACTTTCCCACACCCTAGTCTTTACTCCTTCCTTCCTTCCTTTTCCCTATCAGAGGCCACGAATTCCACAGGAGGAAGTGGGACCACCCAAACAGAACTTCTAGGAAGTGAGCTGTTTTAGTGTGAGGTTTTGGGGGTTTTATCAAATCTGTTTGTGTGGCTACAGTGAACACCTGACCTGGGAAAGGGCCTTGCATTTCATCTGGGAAACATAACATGCCAAGAGTCACACACCTGGGCCTGCTTAGAAATACCATAGCCTCAAGATATCTCCATATGGATTTCCAGATGCCCAGTGTTGCAGAGCTAGTCTTTGGATAGCAAAGATGAAGGCAACATGCTGGTCAGCCCCTGCCTTCCAAAGCCCCAGAGCTTTTACATAGTTTGCTATTTTCCCATACCACTTCCTAATATCTGTCACACTGTGTTATTTGTCCTGTTGATTGTTCACTGATGGTTTCCAGTTGCTAGAATATAAGCTGCATCAAGGGAGGGATCTTTGAATATCCTGCTCACTGATACATTCAAGGGCCAAAAACAATATTGCACATAAGAGATGTCTATAAATACTAGAGTAATGATAAAATGTATACTTACTTTAAAGCTTCACTCTATTTGCTTTAATAGGTACCACCATGATTTCACCTGGAGCTAGTAGAAGTTCACAGAGTTCCAAGCCAGGTATAATGGACTAAATAAACTCATCATATGAGAGTATTAGAGTTAAGGAGTGCTATTTTAAACATCTGACTACCCAAACACCTCAAATAATTGATCATCTGCCTTTTTATTCTTTTAGTCACCTCTCACTCCTGGGAGTCCAGGGGCTGGAAGAGAAACTGGGAGGGTGACATAAGGTCTCCTTCTGCTTTCAGTGGGATGTATGGAAAGGCAACTCCAGTAGAACAAGGATTAGTAGGTGGGTCAGGAAAAGAAATTGTGGGAAGTAATTGATGGTTCATTTCCTTCAGAAACAAAGATCCTCAGGAAAGGTCTTCCAGTGGTTCAACGCCATATTGATCAGGGAGATAATGCTGTGTTGATCCCTTTATTTTTCTTCTTTTAGGCCTTACAGAGGAATTCTCTGGGATAACTATTATATCTGGAAGTTCCCACACAGGTAGGTTAATAAGAAATAAAGCTCCATATTTAACCTCATAATATAGTTAGTAGACCTGCTCTGAAAAATATCAACATAATTCTTTCCCTAATATCCCAAATCCTCAGACCTCATCGTTCATCATTTTCTTCCCTCAGAGGCCACAACTTTAACAGAAGGCAGTGGTACTTCTGGAACTGGATCCAGATCCAGTGAGAATAATTAGCTTACAGTTTGGGGTTTAGTGTGAATTATGGCTCTCCCTGAAGTCACCTGTTGAGAGGTGTGCTCTCCTACAGAGTAGTTTGTATTTATTTTCAGCATTTTCTTAGATTTCACATATTTAATATATGGAAGAGCTCTTAACACCAGCATCTAGCCTCACAGTGGCTGTTTTTTAAAGATGTGCTGGTGATGTAAACTGTATGATAGGTTTCTCCTGTGATGGCTTATATATCACTAAGATGTCAAGGAGAGCCGAGGAATATTATACACCTGGGAAGAAGTGAAAATGATGTGAACTCCTAAATAGGCCTGTCCTATATAAAGATTTTCTTATTCAAAGAAACAGTATTGATGCTCAGTATTTTCCTTGGGAAATTCATTTTTTTTTTTTTTTTTTGTTTCATCTTACGGTAGGCACCACTGCAGTACCGGGAGGCCAAGCAACTGGGAGTGTGACAGGTGAACACTTGGAAGAAAGCCACCTTATTCTCTGTTTTGAAATCATGGGATGTTTGAAGAGGTTGCCTCAACTTGGAAAAATTATTATTTTGATTGCTTTCTTAATGCTATAGGTCACAGGAAAGGTATATGATTCTCACTTTCATCAGGAAGCAGTGAAAGGGCCCCTTGATATGAGATACATCCAGATTTCCTTCTAGAGACAGGTATTCAGGAGATAAACATGAATCACTGTGATGACTTCAGACCTTTGTGTTTCAGGCACCACTGGGGTAGCCCCTGGTACAACTGTTGCCCCTGGCAGTTCTATTACAGGTGAGGCAACAAGACAACAGGGAATCTTCCACATGTCCTCCCACAAATTAGATGTCTCCTCTACACACTCCTTTCTGTGGTCCTTAAATAGTTTCCATTCAACTCCTGTTTTCTTCTCTCAGAAGCCACAACTTCTGTGGGAGAAAGTGGAACAAGAATGAGGATCATCACAGGTGAGCCCTGTTAAGGCACTAATGGTACTTTCTAATAACTTCAGTAAAAGGTCCTGACTGAAATATATCAAAGCTCTTGGGGTACCTGGGTAGCTCAGTTGGTTAAGCATCTAACTTCGGCTCAGGTCACGATCTCACGGTTCGTGAGTTTGAGCCTTGCATCGGACTCTGTGCTGACAGCTCAGAGCCTGGAGCTGGCTTCAGATTCTGTGTCTCCTTCACTATGCCACCCCCCCCCCCCAACTTATGCTCTGTCTCTCTCTAAAAAAATAAATAAACATTAAAAAAATTAAAAAAAGAATAAGAAAATATATATCAAAACTCTTTGGATGTTCCATATTTAGCAGACTGGTGAAAAATTTAGCAGTTGTTCAATATTTGACATCAATAAAATCTGTTCAGACACTTTAATTTTTCCTTTTTGTGCTCTAAGGAGCCTTCATCAGGGCATTATGGGGTCCATTACCTGACAGTTATACACAGGATGTATACCTAGGACGTATTATACCTGAATGTCCTGTGCACACTCCAAGTCTTTACTTTTTTTAATGTTTATTTATTTATTTATTTATTTATGTGTGTGTGTGTGTGTGTGTGTGTGTGTGTGAAAGACAGAGAGAGAGAGAGAGAGAGAGAGGGAAGGAGGTCATGTGTGGGAGGAGCAGAGAGAGGGAGACACAGAATCCAAAGCAGGCTCCAGGTTCTGAGCTGTCTGCACAGAGCCCAAGGTGGGGCTTGAACTCCCAACCATATCATGACCGGAGCCAAATCTGATGCTTAACCGACTGAGCCACCCATGTGTCCCTAGCCTTTACATTTTCTTTTTCCTTTTTCTTCTGTTAGAAGCCACAACTTTCACAGGAGGGAGCGAGATCACCCAAGGAGTACTGCCAGGCAGTGAGCTTTTCAGTGGAGGCCTAAGTCTCTCATTATTTCTCTGTTTGGGTTAAGCATGAAAATGGGAGGGAGTGTGAGAAAGGGTCCTACATTTTCCCTGTGGCCCTGTTTGTTGGTTTGCAAAACTAGGGAGCTTCCCAGGTAAAGTCTGAGCCTGGCCCTGTACACAAACAGCGAAGAGAATGGAAGAAAGAAGCAGGCCACTCTGGATTGGTAGGTGGCAGGTGTAATAAGGGAACTTACCTCCGAGCCTTGTCCTGGGTGGCCACAAGATGAGTAGATCTCTGCACCCACCACCAGAATCTTAAAAGCTTATGTGGAGATCTTAGGTGGGTTCAGTCACTCTATACCATCCAGATGGTCTCAATGACACATTTCCCTCTCAAGGCTGCTTCCTTGAAAACGGCTCCAGCTGTGGAAATGTAGGCAGAACATACATCCCATACTCCCATTTCCAGAGTCCAGCTCATAGGTCAATTGACATTCATATCCTTTCAATGACCTCCTCTAACAATAATGTAGTATACCAATGAGAGTATATTCAAGTTATTCAGCTTGGGAATTACAAGCCTAGGCTGTCCTCTATGTTCTGACTCACAGAGGTGTTTTTTGTTGTTGTTGTTGTTATTGTTGATTTGTTTTGTTTTTCTGAAGAAAGGTATGAGTGCATATTGAATATATCCTAACCCCCAATCCTCCTAATCCTCCTTACCCAGTTTACCTTCTCCCCAGGGCTTGCCACTTCCTATCATCTCTCTCGTATACATGATGCTTATTATTTATTTTCTATCCTTTTTCACTAGAAGGCTTCATAAAGACAACTGATTATCAAAATGCTCCAAGTTACATCAAAGGTTACTACTTATAAAAATTAAAACCATGCTTAATCCCATCCTTAGGCACCTCTGGCACGACAGGTGGATACGTTCCTGGAAGTGAGGCAGGTAAGGGTGATTTAAAGACCTGCTTCTTTTTAACACATAGTGAAAGGGAAATCCATAGCAACACATCCATCCCAGTTTGACCTGAGAAGTACAATGCTGTGAAGTTGTTCATTTTCAATTTTATTCATAGTCTTCAGGAAGGAGCTTCAGTGCTTTAGGGCCACATTAATGATTCTAAGATGAACTGGGAGTGTGAAATGCTCTACTACTCTGTTTACCTTTTTGCGATTTAGGTACCACTGGAGAATTGTCTGGAACAACCATTACATCTGGAAGTTCTAACACAGATAGGTTAACAAGGAAGAAATTTTGCTTATTTAATCTCAGATGTCATGATCTTGCTTTCAGGGCTGTTATAATAAAGAAATAGCACAATATATTTTCCCAATATTTCAAATTCCCAGATTTCATCATTCTCCTATTTCTTTCTTCAGAGGCCACAACTTCCACAGAAATGACTGGAACTGGAGCCCAAACAGGTGAGCATGAAGAGCCCATGATTTGGGTGTCAACAGATTTAGGACTGTCTCGGCTTTCCTTTGGAGAGTTTGCATTTAATTTAGGGGTATTGGAAGTGAGTCAAAATAGGTTTAATAGTAGGGATAAAAATCTTTTTGAAAATCTATAAATTCCAGCACTGAGTTTCATTGCTCTAAGTCTGAAGATATGATGGGATTTCTCCATTGGTATTGCAAATAGCACCAGAAAGTTTTCCCTTTTTTTTGTGAATTCCTTCTAGTAATTTAAATTGGCTAAAATAAACACAGAATGATTTCTGACCTATGGAAGTCTTTATCTAAACCTCCAAATTCCAGTGTGTTAATGGTTTACCCTAATCATCCCTAAGTTTATATAAGGCAGAATATCTCTCCCCACCCCCATCTCTTTTCTCCTCCTCAGGAGTCCCGACTACCATACCAGGTAGCCAGATCTCTGACATTCAAACATGTAAGCAAGAGAAAATGTGAATATCTCCCTGATATTTACCAATGTTCAGAATGAGAATTATAATGTGAAACAGCTTTTTTTTTTCTTTTGGAAAGAAATGTTCTTGTGAAAAGATATATGAGGAACCCTAGAATAAGCCTTCTTTGAATTAAAAGAAGCTTGTAACATTTTTCTTCTTAGCTTTTCTTTTAATGTAAAGGAAATATCATATCAATCCCTTCCCTTTTGCGATTCTAGGTACCAGTGGAGTAGTCTCTGGCACAACTATTAAATCTGGAAGATCCAGTGTTGGTAAGTGAATGTATTCAGAGGCAATCATTCCTTGTCTAACATCAAGCAGAAATATGTCACCCTAAACATACTTTCTACTTTCCTAATTTTTTGTTTCCAGAGGCCAAAGCTTCCTTAGAAAGCATCAGAGACCCTGTGATGAAATCAATGAGAATTAGGAGTGCCAGATGTTAGCATTGCCATTGATTACGATCATGAGTTTGCCTCTGGATCAGAAAGATTGTTATACAGGAAGGACAGGTCCTCCATCGCATACCCAGGCCAATGGTGCTATTGGTTCAGACTCCTCTGCTGGTTTCTGGACAACCCTTTTCCAGTGCCTGGCCATGTGGTGTGGATTTCTGAATAGGGTGGTGGTAGTAGTAATTTCCTGGAAGATTAACCCACTGGACATGATTGATGTTATTGCAGAATCAGCAGGAGTCAACACTGTCCCAAAAGCTTCTATCTCAGGCAAGTAGATGACTAAAATGAAAGTAGAAATTTTTTGCCTCCCATTTGACTTTTTATCTTGAACTTTAAACTCTAAGTTGCTTAATGACTGGTTGCCTCGGAGGTTGATTAAAGTGATAACATACTCAAAATATTTTTCCTACTCTCAACCATTAAGAACTACCTCTGGAGTATCAATCAAGTCGCTAAAAGTAAAACAGGTAAACATGGTGAAAAACTCTTCTGTTCCCAGTTGAAAATAGTGTAATATTTGCTAAGTAAGCCTACTAGAAGATAGACTTCTTAAGGGAAAAAAAGTCTTCATTTATTTTATTTATTGGTGAATTTCTAGTATTCAACAGGCTCAATAAATATTTTTGAATGAATGAAATAATTGATACATGGGAAAAATTACACGAATCAATCCAGGAGCAGAAAGGCATGCTCATAGAGCTTCCATATGGACAAAATAGTCTCTATGAATGGTCCTTCCTGGAGTTGTCAATGTGTAATAGAACTGAAGATATGGCCCTGGAAATATACACTTACTTTATACTCAGATTGCCTCAATGCAGAACATTCTCTGTGATGATCCCATGACGTTCTTATTTCAGGTACCATTGGTTTGGCCTCGAGTACAACTGTTGCACCTGGAAGTTCCCATACTGGTAGGTTAACAAGCTGGGAAGAAAGCATCTTTCCTAAAAATAAGGTGAAAAAATGTCTTTCACATGGTCTTCTCATGTAAGAGCACCGCACCATATTTTCTTTTCTTCCTAAATACCCAACCTTTATCTGTTTCTTCTTTTTTTCTTCTAGAAGCCATACTACTACTAGAGTCTGTTAGGAAACAGATGGAAATTAGTGTGTGTGGGTGTAGGTGTGTTTGTGTGGCAGGGGGGATTTTGGTTGATTATAAATTACTTTTTTTTTCTTAGTAGGATAATTTCTTGAGGAGGGGCTTTTAAGGAACTTACATCTAAGATCAACAGTGTTTTCCTTGTTTACTTGATTTTGAATCAGTTGGGGCAGATTTTTAAAATATCTTAATTTTCATGGTCCAGCCTCCATATATACCTCCCTGAATATGAGAGTGAAAGTGATAATCGTCTAGGGAGTTTTATTTTTCTATTTGTCATCTTAAGTATCACCATGATATTAGCTGATGGAAAGATGGTGGCAGAGCGTTTTATTTCAGGTAAACAGAAGGCCACAACGAACACAGAAAATTTATCTCTATTCATTATGTTCTTCTTTGAGCATAGAAGTAACTGAAATGTACAGTGGTTATCCCAGTAACTATCTATCTTCATGCTTAAGTTTTAAAAATTTTCATTCTCATAGGAGCTACTACAGAAGTATCCATAAATAAAGGAACTGGAAGCACATTAGGTGGCTCCGGTGGGAAGCGGATCAGAAGAACAAGAGGCAGAATATGAATAACCCTTGTTTTTCTGCCATTAAATCTCAGAAAAGGGGACTTCTCCGTTGAGGAATTTCCATCTTTATTTGATTTGGGAATAAAACTATGCATAAGAGAACAGAAATAATTTATCACTAGTTGAAAAGGCCCACAAGATAAGCAGAATTCCCACCCCCAACTCCATGAGGGGAAAAGCCACCCTTCTTGTTGTAGGTACCCCTAGGGTATCTTCTGGCACTACACTTGCACCAGGGAGTTCAAATACAGGTGAGCCAGCCAGCTGAAGAGAGTCTTCCACAGGAAAACTTCTAGTAGTAAAGTATCTCTCATGGTACAGTGGCCCAGAAAAGTACATAGTTAACATGCCTCAGAACACTAAATCCTCAAAATAAGTCAGTCAGAGAAAGACAGATAACATATGTTTTCACTCGTATGTGGATCTTGAGATACTTAACAGAAGACCATGGAGGAAGGGAAGGGCAAAAAAACAGTTACAAACAGAGAGGGAGGGAGGCAAACCATAAGAGACTCTTAAATACAGAGAACTGAGGGATGATGGAGTGTGGGGGAGAGGGGAAAGTGGGTGATGGGCATTGAGAAGGGCACTTGTTGGGATGAGCACTGGGTGTTTTATGTAAGCTAATTTGACAATAAATTATATTTTAAAAAAACATTAAATCCTCTTCACCTCACATTTTTTCTACCTTTCCTCTGTCTTAGAAGCTACAACACCCCCTGGAGGCAGTGGAAGCACGGGAATTGAAATTAATACAGGTGAGTTCATAAGCTTCCTAACCTTGACACTTTTCACATACAAGCGCAGCAATAACAATTAACAGTTTCAAGCTCTAAGTATGTGCCAGGCATTATCCTACACCCTTCTTGCTATTATTTTAAACCTTACCCCAAACTGAGGTACTATCATTTTCACAGATGAGAAAACATGGCTTAGAGATATTAATCAACTTGCCCAACGTCATACAGCAAACAAACAGGCTTCAACTCAGACAGTCTGGTTCAGAAGTCTAACCTCTTAATCATGATACTATATTACTGCTACATTATATCACTAGATTTCTTTGTCACATGTCTAAACATTTCTAGAACATTAAAATTTCTATAACATCAGTACTTCACCCAAACGTAAATTTAATTGGTGATCAATCCTGTTGTTTCTTCTTCTAGGGGGATCCAGTAGCCAAGTCCCTGGCATTCAAACAGGTAAATAAAGGAAAAATACCTTTGTCTTGAGACTCTCCACCACTATCCCACATTGTGCTCTCCCACCACTATTTTGGGAATGAAACATTAGAAAGTGCACAAAACAACTCTGAAACAAGCTATTGCCAAAAAATAATCTTTTTTGCATAATAAAGAAGTTGTGTAGCTTCCCCACCCTTTTCTATAATATGCTTTTCTTATAGAAGTAAAGTTCACATGATCATATCATTCCATTTTGCTTTCAGGTACTATTGGATTGACCCCAGAAAGTACCATCTCACCCAGAATTTCCAACACAGGTAAGCCAACGAGGAAGGATGTGCTATAATTTCTTTCTTGGGACTAGCTCTGGAGGAATAGTATGTGATTCTTTTTTATGACTTTCCATTAGCCATCACTACTTTCTTTTCACTGTCAGAAGCTACAACTTCCATTACAAGGAAGTATAACCAGTGAAAGGGGAATTGGTAACTCCTTTTTAAAAATATATTTATTTATTTTGAGACACAGAGAGAGTGTGAGTGAGAAAGCATGGGCATGAGTGGGGGAGGGTCAGAGAGAGAGAGAGAAGGGAGGGAGGAGAGAATCCCAGGCAAGCTCCATGCTCCATGCTGAGCCCGACACGGGGCTCAATCTCACTACCTTTAGATCAGAACCTGAGCCAAAATCAAGAGCCAGACGCTTAACCCACTGAACCACCCGGGTGCCCCAGGATTTGGCAATTCTTGAGTTCCTGATGATTTATTCTGTCTTTGCCTTTTCTTGGGGACATTTGTTAGAGGAAGTTTATATTTATGAAAATGATTTCATTTCTTCTGGGGGCAAACCTTATATGGTAATTCTTATTACCATAAGGGGAGTTCAGAAAGGTCCCTTTTTGTTATTGAAGATATTACCCCAGTATCAGTTGGAGGCAGTATGTCCATGTAGTTCTATTTAGGGAAGCAAAGATGACAGAAATAACTGGAAGTTTAGGTCTAGCAAATTTTGGATTTCAGATGTTATTTCACTGAATACAAATAAATACATTTACACAAATATTGTTTCTATTCTTGTCATCAGGAGCTACCACTGGTGCATCTGAGACACCAAGCCCTGGAAGTAAAACAGGTAAGCTTTGGAAAGGCCTGGAGACTCCTGATATTTAATCCTAGGGAAGCTAGTCATCAAAGCTGGATCGTAAGCCAACATGTTTATTGTGGCCCTGAATTTAAAAATAGAGAATGAACTTCATCTTGACAGGATAGCTCAAAAAAGATCTGCTACTTTCCAGTCACAGACAGTCTGGTTGGCCATGCTCTTCTCAGAAAGGTGAATGCATCACCATTTGGATTCTGTCTTTCTCTTTTCTACTGCAGGCACTACAGGTGTAATCACTGGCACAACAGCATCTGGAAGTTCCAACACAGGTAAATCAATAACCTAACAGGGAATGTGACGAGCTTCAGTAATGGAAAACTCACTCCCCTGCCTCCTGCTTCAACATCTCCTCCCAATCACACACTTTCCCTACCATTCCCTGGGAAACCACCATTTCTCATTTATATGATCCTTCTGAATTCACTTTCCTTCTCCTTTCTTCCTTTCACTTAGGGACCACAACCTCTTTTGGAGGTGGTGGAAACACCAAGGGTGGAATTAAAATAAATGAGTATGAGCAGTCAAATAATATTTTTCTCTACGTCTTAAAGTCAATCACATTGACTGTAATGAACTTAGAGGGAATTCTATTCTACCTTACCTTAATCTCTCTTTGAGTACAAATTGTCACGATGTTAACTCTTTATCCCATGTGAATTGTCTTATATTTTGTAGACTTGTAATAAAATGGTATAATAGAAACCAGTATTGATATATCACTTAAGACAAGGAAGTTCCTGATCTAAACCTTTTAGTTGATTAGAGGAACCCATCAATGTCTTCTAAACTAAATCCTAATTTTAAGTAAAAAGGAATTAATACATCGATTATCTCCTTTTGTGCTTTCAGTTACCACTGGGATAACCACAGGTACAACCATCGCACTTGGGAGTTCCAACACAAGTAAGTTGTGAAAAAGTTGAGGAAACCTGCTTCTATGAACTTTAGCCAAATTTCTGCATTTCATATTGCTTTCTCCTATTTCCTCTAAGAGGCTACAACTTCTACAGAATTTGAAGCTACCACTGTATTTGGAATGGCCACTAGTGAGTGGTTTGCTTTCAACCTTTTGTGTTCTCAACAGTTTTATGTTTAAGTTTGTGTTAGATGATGAATGAGTGAGCAGACCAGCTAAGATAGGGTTTTGTATTCCATTTGAAGAGACCATATGTTAGGTCAATCAGACGTGGACTTTGTTCTTCAGATTGATTTTCTCTATACACCAGCCTTTTATATTTTATGAAGCTAAGAATGATATATTACTCTCAATTCTTTATCCATCTTGCCTTAGCAGATACTACTTCAGAGTCAGCTGAAGTTTCCAGGGGTCCAGAAAATTCTAGTCCTGGTTAGTAGGATTTAATTCACCAGTCTTAGACTTATCTTGCACATAAAACCCTTTCTTCTCAGGTTTTCCTCATAACTAAGGTCTCAACAAATTAAAAAAAATTTACATGCTCCTTCACACACCTGAATCTCCACTGAAGCATCAGGAAGCCAAGTCACAGGAGGGAAAACAAATGAGCAGAGGAAAAACGCTATTACAAAAAGCATTAAACCACAGAGAACAAAGGGCTCCAGAATGAAACTTTACCATATATTGGTTTGGAGAAATGAAAGAGTCTGTGGGAGAACATGGTGTTTGCTTGTCTGTGCATAACAAAACCCCTTTATTGCTTATTAGAAACATGTGAATTTATCTTGTCCATAATATTTTAAGGGCATAAAAAGTATTACTATGGTCTCTCTCTCTCTCTCTCTCTCTCTCTCTCTCAATTTCACAGTATCTTTCTCATTCTTTTAAATCTCATTTTCATGTCCATTTCAAATTCCGCCAGGATGGTCTTTCACCACACTTATTTCTGGAAATGCCAACATGAGTTAGTCAAAGTTACAAAGAGACTAATACTCTTTATTAGTATCTCAGTCAAAAGCTATCTTCTTTGAGAGTATGTCTTCTACTTTCATAACATACAACTTTTTTCCAGATTTCAAAATTGTTTAAAATCACCTTAAATTTTTGTTTATTCACAGGGGCTACAACTCTGGGACTAAGCCGTGACACCACTGGGCATGTAATTCAAACAGGTCAGTCATGGCATTGCAGAATTGTTGAGATTTCACTGATTACTCATAGGATATTGGTAGTGACAGGAGATGATAAAACTTTTAATTTGAAGACTTATGAGATAATTGGGGTTGTGATCTTAATGTACTAGAATCTCCTGGACTACAGACTTCATCATATGCACATTTATTAGGATGTAGTTTCTTAGTGGTACATTTCTTAATGAAAACAGGAGTCTTTTTGGTAAAATATTGTCCTACTTGTCTTTATAGGTACTATGGTCATAGGTGAAATCACAGGTTACTCAAAAGTTTCCAACCCAAGTAAATTAAGATGACTAAAATAAATTTAGGGCATTTTTAAAAATCTCACCTTAATATTTTTTGTCTACTCAATGAAAATGATCAAGGAAAGAAACATTTATTAAAAAGCATGGGAGTATAAAATAGGAAATTATAATAATCTAAACTTGTGGAATACAACTCAGATATTGGGAAACCATCGCAAGAGCAGATGTTGGGAGGTTGTCAAAATTTCTGGTTGTCAAAGTTGTGACAGAAATGTCCTGAAAAGGGGTAAAAAAGGAGATCACCCATCAGTTTTGTATTCCATAATATTATAGGATTCAGTTATGAAAAAAATTAAATTGTGATTCCATTGACAATAAGGAGAAATTGAAAGGTTTTTGGATAGATTGACTGTCATGCATAGATTTACTTTTTTGGAAGATTAACTAGGCATAAGTTAGGCATGATTTAAAGGGGAGTAAGAAAGCAAGTGTTGGAGGTATGTCATCCAGTTTGAGACTGTTGGAGGTAAGACATGATTACAGAGAGATTACAGAGGCAATCATGTCGGAAAATGGAGGTCACAAAGAATGTGCAATATGTTGGCAAGTTGGCATTTATTATGATGGGATGGAGAGGTGAAGGAGAGAAGGATGTTTTGGGTGAATCTAGCTCATAGTTTGGATGCTTAGGTAGATGGATGGAAGTGCCATCCCCAAATTTGGGAATATACTGGAGGAGGAAAAAAAATTGATAACTGATAGAAGATACAGTGAGGACAAATTTGGGTAGTTTGAATTTAAAATGCTCTGAGGTGTTCGCTTCAGCAGCACATATACTAAAATTGGAACGATACAGAGAAGATTAGCATGGCCCTTGTGCAAGAATGACACTCAAATTCAAGAAGCATTCCATATTTAAACAAACAAACAAGTAAATAAAATAAAAAAAAATAAAATAAAGTGCTCTGAGGTATTCAGTAGTATGCTCAGGAGAACTGGTAAGTACAACTAGAGTACAGAAGAGAGACCTACATTGAAGATACACATTTGTCAGCCGATTGCTTACAAATGATATTTAAGTGGTGGATCCTGGTGAGTTTATTTAGGGTAAACACACATAGTCAGAAGACCAAGAAGTTAAAACATGATACCTTGGCTTCAAAGGGTGGGCAAAGATGCGGGAAGGGGAGTGAGAGATAACAAGCTTCCAGCTATGGAGTGAGTATGTCATGAGGATAAAAGGGACGGCATATGGAATATAGTTAATGGTATTGTGACAGTGTTGTATGGTGATGGATCGTAGCAACACTGGTGGTGAGCACAGCATGATGGATAGACTTGTTGTTGAATCACTGTTGTACACGTGAGACTAATGAAACTGTGTCAACTCTACTGAAATTTAAACAGTTAAAACAAAAACACATATTCAAAGTAAATTTAAAAGGTGTTACAAAAAAAGGGCTTTGTAAAGGCAGAGGAGCCTGGAAAAGGGGATAGTTTGGGCTCAGCCAGTATGGATTAAGTCAAGTCTATAAGACAGAGTGCTGGAGTCCTGGGATGTGACTCAGGAGACTGTTCTGCTTCTAATCTGGGGATTCAGAATCCCAGATCAAACAGGAGCAAACAGAATTTTCAGACAACATATGTAATTTTTAGTAAGATTCATTTTTCAGAGGGCCTGACCTAATAGATATAAAACTTTGAAATAGGAAGGGAGAACTGTTTTGAAATAATTAAAATGTCAAGATTCTTAATTCTTTTCATTTTTTAAGCTTCAGGAGTCACCAACCTAATTCCAGGGAGCCAGTCTACTGGAAGTAAAATAGGTAAGCATGGGGAAGTGAAAAAGGTGAAACGGGGAAGGCACCTATCTCCATGATACTAATTCCAGAAAACAGGGATCGTAGAAGAATGGAATTTACCATAGGGGATAAAACAGAGCAAGAAAAAATGTTTATTTTACTTTTGGGGGCAAGGAGTCCTGGAGAAGGAATATGTTGTTTCACAGAAACACATGAATTTTTCCTAAATGATCATCCCCATCCAATAAGAAAGACATTACTGTCTCTTTCTTCTCTCGCACATCCCAGCTACCACTGGGACAGGCTCTGTAAATATATCATCACCTGCAAGTTTCCAAGCAGGTAAATCAGGAAGTAAAAGGAATTCCCCTTTAAGGGCCTATGGACAAAATTGCACACTGCCGTATATTCTCATATTTTCAAATTCTTAATCTTCTCATTTTTTTTCTTCTTTGCTCTTACAGAAACCACAACTTTTAAAGAAGGTGTTGGAACTAAGGAAGCAAGAATTTCATCAGGTGAATTTTACTGGATTTTGGGTTCTCCATGGTTTTTTTCATTTGAGCTCACTATACACAGATTGTGAATGAAAATGAACATCACTGGAAGTGGTTCCTTTTCCTTTAATAATAGCTCATAGGGTCAAATTAGGTTAGTTCCCTGAGTTTTCCTAGGAAACATAACCGTAGATGTAATTCTCTAGACACACCTTTTTTTAAGAAACTTTACCCCCTTTTTTTTGCCAGGCAATACTCCAGAATTAGTGAAAGTCACCACCAGCCAAGATATGTATAGATGCAGTTGTTTTTCTCTGGTTTTCTTCCACTGGAGAGTCAAAGAGTTAAGTCACTGGAAGTAAACCATGTGAATATAAGACAGACATTCTCTCCTTTACTAATAAGATTCTAGATGATTCTGGATCTAGAGAAATAAGATTTTTGACACAACTGTAGCTTTTCCTCTTATATTTTCTTTGAACATTTCAATCATGAGGAAGTGCATTAGAAAACATGTCATTTAACACATGATACAAGAAAAATTGTTTTAAATTGTTTTCTGTTGCCTCAGAGAAATAGGAGCACTTGCCAATTTTACACTTTTCTTAGGGTGAGAAAGGGTTTGTGAGGCTCATCCTTCCTTCTTATTGCAGGTACCACTGGGGTAGCCTCTGGCACAACAGTTATTCCTGGAAGCTCCAATACAGGTTAGTAAATATTTAGTAAGTGGCAGAGTATCTAAGTTAAAAAAAATAATATCCTTTCTCTAGAATTAACTGTTGCAACATCAACAGAGCAGTCCTGACCTCATTCTTGTTTGCCTCTCTTAGGGGCGACCACTGGAGTTGGAATGTAAATAAGTAAGAGTCAGTGATTCAAATCTATTGAATTCTCATTAAAGACTCCTAAAGCTTTGCTTCGGTGTAGGGGAATGTTGAGAGTAAAAATAAAGGGCCACGAAATGGGGCAGAATCTCATTAGGAATGTACTTTTTTCAGCCATTGTTATCTTCTTGCTCTGAGTTTCTGGACTCAGACCAGAGCACCCAGGTAAGTTTGTATAGGTAGGTACACAGGACACAATGCTAAAAGGAGGAATAGATGCTGAAATCCAGCCAACATTCCTCTAAAAAGGCATAAATCTATGAGGCCACATCTGCCCAGAAAGGGTGTGTTTTGTAATTCACAAGGGGAATCTATGGGCTGGATGCAGTATTGACCCAGACTTTCACCCGGCTTACTTTCTCTTCTCACTGTTAATTTTTGGGGATGGCCATAGGGGGTGTGTCTGATATGAAATGTTTTTCATTTGCCTTCGTAGGTACTAGTGTGGCATCAAGTAGAATTACTGGTGTCCCAGAAAGTCCCACCCAAGGTAGTGGAAATGACTTCAAATGAAGTTTATATCCTTGACATTCTTCTCTTTCACCTAAGTGTTTCAGATAACCAATATTTATCTCTATGAATGAATGCCAGACTTGAACTCGAAAAGAAAAATTGCACCAGATGGAATTTAAATGGCAATGAAGACTTTATTTAAGATTATTGTAATTATTGTAAAGCCCATTGCAGTAGCAGTGAGTTTTACCTCCTCTTTTCTGAAATAAAATCCAGGGGATATTTTAAGGGCTGGGGTGAGCTAGTGGGAAAAGTACTGGAGAGGAGGCTGGTCTATACGATTAAGCCACCTAAGTTTGCTAATTGGTGCTTATAGAATAAAGTTAGGCTCCAACTTCCCATAGAGACAAAGAGATAGGGTTACTGTTATTCTCAGTGATTATATTTCAAAGAGGTGGCTCCAAGGTCTTTGGGGAAGACATTCTTGGGTTGTAAAACTGTCCAGAGACTAGGGAAAGATTTGTATCTCAAGAGGACAGAGAAAGAATTTATAGCCACAAATTTTCTAAAGTAAATGCTCTAAGAAAAGAGAGTCCAGGGCCCTTTAATCAGGAAGATACGTCTATAAATTTAGTCAAGCTGAGGGGAATGTTTAGGCCATCTTGATCAACACAGATGTTTTCTCATTTTTTTTTCACTCTCATAACTTCACTGTCCCAAAAACTAATAGAAGAGAACCAGGAAACAAAGTTATAGGAAGTAAAAGAATTAGATGTGAAAAAAATTTGTATCATTTAGAGAAGGAGACCTGTAAGTGTGAAATTTACCTGGGTCATGGGAAAATATTCAATTCATTTCTGTGATCAAGGAGTTTCTAAGATAGGGGCCTCTTATGTTTCAATTGCAGGAGGATGTCCTAGCATTAGTAGATGCATTGGTACATGCTAGGTGCTCAAAACTCTTGTCTCATGTAGACATGTCTTAGGACGTTTTCTTCTGAGACAAGAAAAAGCACATTGCTCTTCCTGTCTTTATTTTAGGTACCTCCAGGGAAGCATTTGAAACAACCACTGCTCCTGGAAATTCTACCACAGGTAAGTAAAATAATAATAAATGAACTTTTCTTGGTGACATCTCAGAAGACAGACCAGCTTATCTGAAGACAAAGTCTAGCTTCTCCAGTCCCCTATACTTACTGCTTTTGTAACTCCCTTAGCAGCCACTGCTTCCATTGGAGTCAAGGAAACCTCTGGAACTAGAATGCAAACAGGTGACTGCTGGCAGTACAAATTCCTCAATGATCAGTGCACCTATGATTATATATGAGGAGTTGGGTTTGGAGAGAGGAAAGCTAGAAGAAACAGGAGAGAAAGGCCAGGAAGATTTTCCCAAAGTTTTGGAACATGACTTTGAAGTTCATTTATATATATATATACACATATATGTATATATATATATAAAATCTAGGATTGTTTTTGTTTTTGTTTTTATTGTTTAGGCTTTCACCAAAATTCCTCATCTGAAGACTTAATTATGGAGTTTGAAATCTCTGGGAATGGGATTATGAAATGTGCTATTCTTGAAATTTTTTTGCATTTCCTTTTGCAGGCTCCACCTCCATGTCAACTAAAATCACAACAAGACCCAAAGTATCCTACCCAGGTAAAATGAAATGACCCAACTGTGCTGGAATGACTTGTTTATTTCACACAAAGCTTCCTTTGAGCATGACTTTGCACTGTCATTTGTGCATATACACAGAGAGAGAGACTTGATATGCATACGTGTTATCCTAATAAATAAAATGACAATACCATTAGTTTATTTCTCTTTAGAAACCACTCTAGACACAACAAAAGACCAAGAAACTGAAAATAGAACAGGTCAGTATGGGGCAAATCCCATTTCTTTACTTATCTAATATTTCTTTATATATGCTAGACTTGTAGCAGAAGCTAATAGCAAAAATATCAATAAAATAAAGTCCTTGCTATTTTATTACTTTTGTGTATTTGTAGGTAGATTATTATGCGCACAGATACTATCATTACAGTATATTTAAAGCTAACCCCCAAACATGTATAATCATTATGGTCCCAGTTGTATAGTGAGAATAGAATATTAATTTCTGCTTATTAGTTGGTAATGTTGAGTGAAGGCATCAGAAAGGAGATGACTGAGTTTAATATTGGCTGGGGTGAAGAGGGAATTCCTGCCAACCAGCCATGAGAAGACAGAGACATGTGATATCATGAATGAGTTCAGGAATCAGCCAGGTATGGGTCATGAATGTATGAGGTTCAGGGGATAAATGAGATTGGAAAGTAGAAGCAAGTTCAAAAAAACCTTATTTCTAAATTTAAATGAGACTTTATCCATATACTAAATGGGATCCCCTTAAGGATTTTGTCAAGAGGATGAGATGATCAGAAAGATGTTTTATAGAATTGACTCTGACAGCAATGTGGAGATTAGGAGATTGTTCTTTATGGCTCCTCTTACAAATGTCTTCAATGAACCCTTGGAATTCTGATCAGGGAAGATTTTCTGCTGTATTTATCCCTAATAGGACACTTCTCTCTCTGGTTGCTGTTTTCTGCTAATCTGTTAAGCATTTATAATTGGGGATTAGTTTAGCCTCCCTCAGTTAAAAGAGACATTTGATCCCCAAGCTCCCACATCTTTAATTTCCCTTCTGTTTCTTCTGCCCCTATTGGTTGTTGTGGCCCCTTTACCTCAACATGTAACAATTTTAAGTTCTTTCAAATATTCTAGGCTGGCCTTTTGCTTGGTGGGTAGAATTAAAATATTAATTTGATTTTTTAGAAGTTTGGAAATACAATTTGAACTTTTTGAGTGAATTGTTGGGTTGACCAAAATATGTGATATGTGAAGACTTAAAAAGAAACATATGGCCAGCTTACGCCATCTGGTGCAGGTGGAGATGGAATAAGATTGAAATATTTCAGGAAGTTAAAAAGAGGATAAAAGTTCTTAAAGGATTAAAACTAGATTACTAATAACACATTTTCCTATACCTGAATTATCCTTTTCCTTTTTGAATGCATATTTTACTGTCCTTTTAATAGGAGGTGTCTGCCAAAAAAAATCAAGGAGTAGTTTACCTTGATATTTTCTCATTTCTCCTCTAGGCTCCCATTTTCCCCTCCCATTCAAATTTGAGGTCCAAAGGGATTTTTCTCTAAGGTGCAATTTGAAATGCCATGAGGAGCAGAAAAGGAAAGTGTCATAGACTCTGGGTCTTGAGTTCTTTCTTGTCTAGCAAGAAAATGGGACCCAGGATTAAAATGTAGGAGATGACTAATGTCCGGGAGAAGACAAGAGCCCCAATTAAGGGTCCTTGATCTATTTTCATTAGGATCGGAAGGCTTACAAACATGGTGATGGACATGCACAAAGGGATAATGAAACTGTCAACATTAACTCATGGACATGAGGGAAAGGGGGTTTTGAAAATATGCGGGGTTAGGGGTTTGGGTTAGTACAAAACAAAATCCTGGTGCCAGGAGGTCAGGCAGAAGGTTGTTTACAGCAGAGGTGAGGCACCACCTCTGTTTAACTAAACTGGTCTAGGGGACAGGAAAGAGCACTTAACCTCAGGGTCAGCCTTTCTTTTGTTAATTAGCTCCCTCTGGGAGAACTATGTTGCTCTGGGCAACTTCCCCTTTG
Organism: Felis catus; assembly: GCF_018350175.1. Lineage (NCBI taxonomy): Eukaryota > Metazoa > Chordata > Mammalia > Carnivora > Felidae > Felis > Felis catus. Next base: position 68,164,831 of record NC_058374.1, read on the forward strand.
CCCTATTTACCTGTTTACCTAATTTGTTCCTTCCTTCCTGTGAAAGCAGCTTTCTGCTATAGTACTAAGTTGGGGGGTGTTTCTGCCCTGAGTACCTAATCTTGTTTACCTCATATACCTTTGCTCCATGTTGGGGCCTCTGCCCTGCCCTCTCCATACCTATTTACCTAATCTTGTTTACCCAAACTTGGGTGTGAGTGAGCATCCTGTGGCTTTGTAATTCTTTATGCCTTGTTAACTCATCAGTGCAGGCTCAGGGAATGCCTAAGCTTATTCCCCACAGGAAGGTAGACAGAAATAAGTCTGTAAGACTAGCAATGTAGCCAATTATTTTCAGTTATTAGATAACTATTTTACCCCGAAACAATTTCAATAACTTTAGAGGCTAACATGAGGTGCCTGTTTTCACACAGGATGTCCAGCATCACTTCCACCACCTCCAGGTAAGAATACTTCCACTCAAGGGGCACCTGAATGGCTTAGTCAGTAAAGCCTCTGACTTCAGCTTGGGCAATGATCTCATGGTTTGTGAGTTCAAGCCCTGCATTGGGCTCTGCACTGACAGTGTGGAACCTGTTTGGGATTCTCTCTCCCTCTTTCTGCCCCTCTGCTGCATGCATTCGCTCTCTCTCAAAATAAATAAACAAACTTAAAAAAACAAGAATACTTCTACTTGAAAATCAGCCATTCTACATTAATGGTTCTTCTTGTAAATCAAATATCAGAGGTCATGCCTATGAAAGTTGCTAGCTGTGGAAATGTTTTAGAATAGGAAAACTGGAAATGGAGGAATTTAGCTTTTATTCACCAAATACATAGCAAATGGTAGTCTGTTTTCTCATCCACAGACTAATGCAGCCAAACCAAACAAATACCTCTTGTTACTTACTCAAAATAGAGTTTACTTACTAAATAAAGTGTTTTATTTAATTATATGATAGCGTCATCAAAAAATTGTCATCAAAAAATTGTTTAAAAAATAGTATTTTTTGAAACCAGATAATTCCAGATTTTTTGAGGAGTAAGGGAAATTAAAGTTAACCAAAGTTCGATAATTTTAGAGGATTTTGAGTCCCCACTGTTCTCCAGCCAATGTGATGTGCTTTTTAGAAAGTGACAGAAGTTATCCGCCCCCTCCCCAAAAAGAAAATAATTCTCTAATCTTAGGATATAGTGGAAGAAGGGATATTTTTTAAAGAAAAACAGTTTTCATTTAAGGCTGAAAATAAATTCCACAATAAAAAAGACTTGAAATATGTATTATATAGAGAGCACATATTATCTGTCATGTATATATTACATATATTGTATACTTTGGAGGAATCTTTAGGTATTTCACTACAGAATTGGAATTTGAGAGGAACATGTAGGCTAGTCCAGGGCATGTAAATGAGAGAATGAGACTAAGTTGGGAAGATAGATTGGAGCCACATGTGGCAGACCTCAGAAGCTAGAATGCTGAAATTAGGTATTTATTTTATAAGTCTATTAGGGGCCATCCAAAGTTTTTAACCAAGGCAAAGATGAGGTGAAAACTAGGCATTAGAAAAACTGTTCTACCTGTGGTATAGAGAATTGATTGGATCAGGAAGAAATCTGAGTCAGAGTTACCCCTGGAAAAGCCCACATATGCTAGATTAAAGATAACAACATCCTGGAGTAGTACTGTAGCAAGTACAACCAGGAAAGGAAGGGAATGAAGTAAAGATGAAGATACAGAATTTTGCAGTCAATTGGGTGCCAAGTGATGAAATGGAAGGAATCAAAATGACTCCTAAGTTTTAAGCTCAAATAATTGAAAGAATACTTTGGTTCTCAATAGGAAGAAGTCAGTTTAGATGAGAAACTGGTTTTAGGGGCAAGATGATATAATCTGTTTTGTGCTTATTGAGTTTGAGGGTCTCAATAATGCCATTTATTAGGTCTGCAATGCTATTTATTAGGCCAAGGGAAACCTGGGCCCATAGTTTAGAAGAGATGTCTGTACTGGAGCTACAAGTTTGAGAGTCATCCACTTGACATTACAGTGGATACTGGAGATAGAAGAAAAGTACCAGGAAAGGACAGAGACAATGAGAAGGAAGAGAAAAAGTTGCTAATAAAGAAAGGAATTTCAGAGTGTTGAATTTGAAGGGAGGAGAACATTTTCAAGAAGGTGAGAGTTAAAAATGTCAGCAATTGTAGGGAACTTGAAAAACTGATAAAGGGCCTTAGGGACTGGTAATTACAAAGTCTTGGTGACTTGCAGGGTATGGAAGCAGAAGTCAGACTGTAAAACAGTAAGTAAAACAACAGTCATAAGATTTATTGACCACTGCCAGCAGAAATTAGTAATTAACCTGTGCTGGGATTGTAAAGTAGGAAATATCTATACTCATTAGAGACAGTTTGCTCAAAGTAGGTGGATGTGATTTACCCACCTGAAGGCACCATGCAATTCTCCATAATTCTGTTTTTCTGTATTGGCCACCTGGTGGTTATCTATGTATAACAGATGGTTCTATTTTGCCAAATTTAATTACCTTTTATCATCTCATGTTAACAGTTTGTCATGGTCCGCTGGGAGAAGAGAAATCTGTAAGTACACACTTTGTCTCTACTTTAATCCAATTGCTGTCATTCCTGTATCTGAATAGAAGTCTGAACTTGGTTTGTGTCTGTAGCCTGGAGATATATGGACTGCCAATTGCCACAAATGCACCTGTACTGATGCAAAGGCTGTAGACTGTAAACCCAAGGAGTGCCCTTCTGCACCCACATGCAAAACTGGAGAGAGGCTTGTAAAGTTCAAAGCTGATGATTCCTGCTGTGAAATTGGATACTGTGGTGTGTATTCACAATACATTATTTGAATTGAATAGTTGTTTACTTATTCACATATTCAACAGATATTCATTGAGCTTCTAATATGTGTTAAACTCCATGCTAGAGGAGTGTGATAAATAAAACAGAATCATACTTGATCTCTTAAAACTCACTATCTTTGGAGTGGGGGAAACCTAGAATTAATAATTATGAATATAATGAGTTTATTAAAGGGAGATGATGGTGTTGTGGGAAGAAACATTTTAATTGGTTGATAAATATGATTCCATATGCAATTTCTGGTTTATAAATAAAAACAGAATTATAATGTTTATTTTAGGGTAAAATAATGTATTTATTTTTCAGAACCAAGAACGTGCTTATTTAACAATACTGAGTATAAGGTAAGGCTGTTTTTACTTTAAAATATTTTTATTTATATAATTATGAATAAATGTAGGCTTTTTCAGTTTATAATTTGAAAAAATCATTGCTAATGGTGGAGCAGAATCTGTTCATTTTTCCCCCCTATATTCACTTCAAAAGGAGCATCAAATGTAACACTCAGCATGGCTCGCTTCAAAGGAGGAAAATGTACTTGATCATTAACTACCTAACTTCTGAATACAATTTCCCAGGGGTCTGACCAGATGGAGAAGGCACACTCTGTGACATTCAAATCAATGAACAGAGTTAAACTGTAATTATAGCCAGAAATATCAGATGGCCAACCTGTCAGAGATCAAATGAAAAACCCCAAAAGACTGGAACCCCATTATGTGAATATAACAACACGTATATTCAGGGCTAGATTTTGACAAGTGACTTGGCATTTTGGAAAGTAATTTAACTTTTTAAAAAAGGTACCAGGAAGCCATAAAACCCACATGGTTCTCAAATTGATAATCCTTTTGAGCTGGTGATACTAAATATTAAGAGTCTAGCATAAAATCTATGTGGTATGTTAAGAAATATATAAAACAGAGCTGATGAGTGTTTTAACTTATTTATCATGTTCACATTTCTGTCTTGGTTTCTTAATTTTTGGTTTCCAAAGGTAATGTGATTTGAGAATCTATTCTAGTTTTTTTTCTTAGTTTATTTATTTATTTTAAATGTTTATTTATTTGGTTTGAAAGAGAGACAGTGTAAGGAGGGAGGGGCAGAGAGAGAGAAGAGAGAGAGAATACCAAACAGGTTCTATGGCATCAGCATGGAGCCCGATATGAGGCTCGAGCTCATGAACCATGAGATCATGACCAGAGCCCAAATCAAGATTGGATGCTTAACAGACTGAGACACCCAGGTACCCCATTTTATTTTTATTTTGAGAGAGAGAGAGTGAGTAGAGTGGCGTGGAAGGGGGGCAGAAAGAGGGAGAGACAGAATCACAAACAGGCTCCGGACTGTCAGCTCAGAGCCCAATGCAGGGCTTGAACTCACAAACCATGAGATCGTGACCTGAGTTGAGATCAAGATTCAGATGCTTAACCAACTGAGCCATCTAGGTGCCCCATAGAATCTATGCAAGTTTTTAAACATAAAATATGATGATGTTTAAAGAACAAAGGAAAAGTTTTACCTCTAACCATTTGTATGTAAAATAGTTGAAATAATAAAATTCCAGTTTATCAGAAAGTTCATTTTGCAGTTTGAAATAAATATAATTTCCCAAACTGGCATTTGAATTTCGAACATAAATTATTTTTAAAGCAATCCAGAGAACTTTACAAGTATACAAGCAGAAGTAGAGGTAGGATGTCTCGTGGGATATATCATTTGTTATCATTTATCATTTGTAGTAATCTGATAAAACTATTTTTTGCCAATTTTTCTACTTAGATTACTTCTTTTCCCTAAAATTTAGAGCATAACAATTGGTTGATTTCCTGTTATCATAATACAACCTTTCTTGAAAATATTTTTAAAATATAATACAGTGACTGAGTAGGTGAATAGAATATGTGAATTTTCACTTGAGGATTCAGAATCTTGACTCACAATCTGTGCTCTCAAGGAGGCATATTGATGTATTCATCGAAGTAGACAGCTTTTAACTCACTTTTCTTAAATATTAATTAGTGACTGAAGGTACCTCTGGAAATTCACTTAACAATCTGAATTTGAATTTTTTTTTACAGATTTTTATTTTCAACCTCAACAAGAAATCAAGATGAATAACTCCTTTCTTCTTTCTTCCTCTCTGCCTCCCAGATTGGTGCTTCCTTTGATGACCCCAGCAATCCATGCATCTCCTACTCCTGCCACAGCACTGGTTTCATCGCAGTGGTCCAGGACTGCCCAAAGCAGACCTGGTGTGCAGAAGTAAGTTATCTTCTTAAGTAATGATCAACAACATCCACTTCTTATGTTAAATATAAACACAATCTGTCTTCTTTCTCATTTGGAAAAGTCTGTCTGGCCAACAGACATAAATTTCTTATGGATTCCATTCCAGATCTGTTTCACACCTTTTATTGCCAAGTATATTTTTCATATCAAAGTTATATTTGCAGGCTCCGTGAAGCTTAATCTAGTGCTATTCTAGAAGAAGTATGTTACTTTAGAAAGCATTTTGCTACTTTTAAACAAACCAAAAAAAAAAAAAAAAAAAAAAACCCAAAACACACCAACCTTGTTTTTTTTTTTAAGGCTCATGGATTCGGGTTAATCATTTCTTATAAAAATACAAAGTTTTCATAAAATCACATTTAAGTGTACTTTTCAGCTCTTTATGCCACAGTCTTCATTTTTACTGTCCCCCACCATATGGTGAGGATTTTGTATTAGTAAATGCTAAGTTTTAAGCTTAAGTCTTAATTAAATTAGTTAATAAATGCTCACCAGTTCAAACTTAAGTAATTTTTCTTTCTGAAGATATAAGTGATAATATAGTTTAAAGTTTGATTTCAGTACTCCAATGTTGGATTTAAACATTTATTGAGTTTTAACGTGTAAGGTTAAAATCCTGTCTGTAAGAAACTTACAGTGTCTAGTAGTAATATCAGTATGAAAGTATTTTTCAATTAACATAAGGGAGGATTATTTTTTTACTTTCTTGCATGTTATTTTAAAGAAGACTTCATTTTAGATATTTTTTTCCCTTTCTCCCTACGGTTGAAAATTTTTAGTGTAAATATTCAGACTCATTTTTATTATTATGCTCTCTCATCCATGCTTCCTGGATCTGAGATCAGCATATTTATCTGTTCCATTTTCCCCTTTGTAATTTCAGTAAGTTCAGTAATGTTATATTATTTATAAAATAATACTTATGTTTTTAAGTCTTTTTTCTATTTCTCTTACCCCTGTAGGAAGACAGAGTCTATGATTCAAACAAATGTTGCTATACATGTAAGTAACATTAGGTTCCACATGTAGAGGAAATGTCAACAGTTAACAAAAATTTAGTGTTTCTTTAAAACAAAATGTCAGATCATGAATAGAAAGTCTCCTGTGTTTTTAACATAACAGGTCATCTAACCTTTATGCAGAAACTAACAATTGATATCTCTACGTTATGTATTATTATACTTTTTCGTGTTGGTTGAAACATTCTTCCCAGTAAAAAACAATGGTGTTTACAAGGAAGAAATTTGATTCTCATGGAAAAAAATATAGTTTGCTCTCTAATATAAGCAGGTTGTGTTGTAAACTGATACATTAGATAATAAGAATGGTCAACAATGAGAAATGGATGTCAGAAACAATCCATTCAGCTCCATCTTCCCTTCCCCCTTCTCTCCTCCCTTCCTCCTTGTTCCCTCCATCCTCTTTCTCCTATGATAATAATGATAGCACTAATGAAAAGATAACATTTATTAAACATAATTATTGAATACTAACCAGGTACCTTGTGCTGGGTGCTGAAGTAGTTAATCCCTTCAACAACACTATGAAGTATTTTTTGTTATGATTCTCCACTAAAGGTTCAGAAAACTGAGACTTAGCAATTGCTAATGTTAAACCTCATTTCTGGTTCTATTATCATTTTGTTTTAGGTAATACTAATTGTAGATCTTCACTTGTGAATGTGACTGTTAAGTACCGTGGTTGCCAGAAAAAACTTGAGATGGCAAGATGTGTAGGGGAATGTAAGAACACTGTCAGGTGAGTGTTTCTTTGAATGTGTACTGTGCATTAATTTTGTAACATTGTGGAGGAAATTAAGTTTTAAAAATTACATGGAACATTTTTTTACGTGAGAGCTAATGATCCAAACCTGATGAAACAAATATCTAAGACATTAAGATCTTAGAAATAAAATAAACATTTTCAACAGTAATGAATGGTTTTAAAGTAGCCTTCTAAATAAATCAAACCTAATACATTCATAGCAAGTGTATTTATTTTCACACAGTAATTACTGATAGTATTTAAGCAGATAGTCTTGCTTAAAAATGTGTTTTTAAACTGTCACTTGCATTTTAGACGTAATATATATTGTTTTTCCTTCATGAACACTTTCATGTGTAGATTGAAAATAATAATTTGGTATGAAGTTGTATATTTAAAAATATGTTTATATTTTTTCACCATAACATTCTAATTATAAGATTATAAATTTCCATTTTGGATTTCTTTTGTCTTACATACCAATTATCACTGATCCACGTCAGAAGTTCATGGTGAGGGGGAAATGCAAAGTATAGGTAAAGAATAAATTGGTTGGAAGGATTGCTAAATCGCTTAGACAATTATAATTTGAGCATTGATGTCAATTTGTTTCAGAAGATATCCCAAAAATATTTATTGCTGAATATTCTTTTCCTTTAGGTACAATTATCATATCTTTCAGCTGGCAAATTCATGTCTTTGCTGCCAAGAAGATAAGTACGAATTCCGGGAAATTTTTCTTGACTGTCCTAATGGCAGTACAATACCTTACAGATATAGGCACATCACGGCATGTTCTTGCTTAGATATGTGCAAACAGTCTACACTCCCAACAGTCAGTTAACGCCAATATCACCTTTCCAAGTATAACAGGCCAGGTATTTATTTTATAAATGCACAAAAATCACTAAAATAGAATAACTAAACATTTGTATCTCACTCAAAGTGTGAATTCTCATTCTGAGGCATTTTTTTCTCTTGTTGACTGGATGTGAAAAATAAATACAAGTTTTCAAGCAATTCATGAGCATATGTTTTTATTGATAATAATAAGAATGCTACAACTCAATGAGAAACTGAGTCATATCATGCCTCTCCAAAATGTTTTTTTTCTACTCTTTATCTCATGAAGCCATTATCCTATTGCGTCTTAAACTTAAATCCTATTAAACTTATTGAAACTATGTTTTTGTTCCCTTCCCCCACTTTTCTATGCCAATTACATCGCCCCTTTCATTCTATGACAACTTCTCTGCTTAGGACACCAGCAGCCTCAAAATTCTTTAAGTAGGGTCTGATATTGGGATGCCTGGGTGGCTCTGTCAGCTAAGTATCCAACTTTGGCTCAGGTCATGATCTAACGGTTCATGAGTTCAAGCCCTGACAGCTTGGAGCCTGGAGCCTGCTTTAGATTCTGTGACTCCCTCTCTCTCTGTCCCTCCCCCGCTCACACTTTGTTTCTGTCTCTCTAAAAAATAAATAAATAAAAAAGTAGGGTCTGATGCTATTTTCACTTTTTTTAAAGTTTTTTTTTTATGTTTATGTATTTTTGATAAAGTGAGAAACAAAGCACAAGTGGGGAAGAAGAAGAGAGAAGGAGACACAGAATCTAAAGCAGGATCCAGGCTCTGAGCTGTCAGCATAGATCCCGAGACAGGGCTTGAACCCATGAACTGTGAGATCCTGACCTGAGCCCAAGTCAGACGCTTATCCTATTGACCTACCCACACACCCATCACTCTTTCCCACTTAAAACATTTTTCTCGCTTTTTTTGTGACATCATTTTTTTAAAGATTTTATTTTTAAGTCATCTCTCCACCCAATGTGGGGCTCGAACTCACTATGCTGAGATCAAGAGTTGCACACTATTCCTACTGAGCCAGCTAGGTGCCCCACTGTGACATCAGTTTTAATAGTGCTCCTACATTTGTGGAGCTCCCAAGGCCCTTGACTTGCCCTCACTTTTGCCAGTCCTTCAAATTTCAATTCTCCAAAGTTTCATCATGTTCCTCTTCTCTTCTATTCATGCCCCTTGGATTATTTCATCAACGCAAGTAGTTGTGTTTATACACAAAGGAGGATTTCCAGTCTATGTCTCCTGCCCTCAGCTCTTCTCTGAATTACAGACACATGGATACAGCTCTGAATCCACACCTCTAGCTGGATGGTTTATAGATAGAACAAACTCGACAAGACTAAAACTGAACTAAGTGTCATTCCCCCTAACCCACTTCTGTCTTTGTATTTATATACCATTGAGGTAGTCAGCTAGAAGAAGTTGAGGTTTCGTAATGTCATGACTATCATCTTCAGTACATTCTACACACTTTGCTGCCCACACACATATCCTTCTTCCTATACATATATTTCTAAATGTGCCTTGCACAACATTAATTTTTATTATTTATCATTTTTTTTTTAATGTTTATTTTTGAGAGAGAGAGACAGAGCGCAAGCAGGGGAGGAACAGAGAGAGAGAGGGAGACACAGAATCTGAAGGAGGCTCCAGGCTCCAAGCTGTCAGCATAGAGCCTGACGTGCAGCTCGAACTCTTGAACTGTGAGATCATGACCTGAGCCGAAGTCAGAGGCTTAATCAACTGAGCCACCCCAGTACCCCACAACATTAATTACCTTAATAAAAAATGTACAGTTGTTAACACCTCCCCAACCTAATTTATCATAAACGTTTTATGTACTACTCACCTTTCTCTGTAAACTGGACTGATGGTAAATTTAACCATCATTAAACACTATGCCCAATGATGGGGAAAGAAAGTTGGTATATTAGTATATCACTGGTAGTACCTACCAACAAAAGATGAAAAATAGCTAAATACAGGTGTATATTACAAGTGTCACTTCTATAGTTAGTCCCAAGGCTCTTAACTTTCCTTCATGTCTGTCACTCATTCCAGCTAGTTCTTCTTTGTAGTCTGTAGCAGAGTTTGTCAGTCGGAAAAATTATGAGGGATTTGAGTCCTTGAAAATCCAATTGCATGAAGTTGTAGTTTCTCAATGCCTTTTACCTCAGGGAATGATAAAACATAGAGACAGCAGCGCACTTACATTCCAGACCTTACCGTGTGGCGGTAGCTCTATTTTTCTCCTGATGGTCAGAATTGATCATTTGAGACAATATGATGATAGCCTTTCTGCTTAGAAAGGCTGCTCTAGAGTCACAAAAGACTCAAATGGCTAGGAGGGAGTTTCAGCAAATGGAAGAGAATGTAAATGTTGACTTATGGATCAGCCAATATATCACCTCCTGCAATCAGTACACCAAATTATGTAGCAGTGTCCCTCAGCTGATGTTTGGGTGGAATTCTCAATAGGCCAATCTTTCAACGTCTACTATCCATGAATAATAAGGAAGTATAAAATCCCTGATGTAATATGTACCTATTGCCTTTTTTTTTTTCATTTTGAAACAAATTACTTGGTTAGAAGAAGGGCTGTGCAGCATTTTATGGTAGTAAATAAAATACTCAGTAAGCCCGTGGGTAGCAGTACTTTCTGAGGCATATTAGACATGAGAGGAAAATCAAAACCAATAACAGGTTATATAAAAAAAAAAAAAGGACTGTCCTCAAGCCAAACTTCTAGCAAGCACAATGGCCAATGAGAAATTTCCTTTCCAGTTGTCTTCTTTGACCATGGCTGAGGCACACTATAATGTCACATAGCTCACTTTTCACTGATACTGGGTCATTGGTAATCTGGCCTTGAGTTTTATTCTTTTGTGTCAACTGGCCTCAAGTTACCCCTTTAAGCAAAAAACACAAATTCAAAGAAAGGTGGCAGCTAGATAGGTGGAACTATATTTGCAAACATTAAGAAACCATCCATGGATCGGACTTTTGCCTTTGAGGTCTTAATGGGGGCAGGGTTTCCACTCTGTATACATGATTTCTAATGGATAATAGATTACTGCTGGAAATGCCTAACTTCATGGCTGTATAAACAAGATAATCCCCAGTCCAGAACGAGTTGCTTTGGTTCATGGTTACCTGTTATTGCCAGAAGCCAGTAAAAAGCTAGTTCTTGTTGAAAATAGAACAGTTGCTCCAAAAGGTGGTGTGGCCTTGCTCCAAAAGACTCCCATGTTCATTCCAACATTATTCACAATAGCCTAGATTTTGAAACAATCAAAGTGTCTTTTGACAGATGAATAAAGAAAACGTGGCATATGTATTCAATAAAATATAAAATATTATTCAGCCTTAAAAAAGAAGAAGAAATCCTGCCATTTGTGGCAACATGGATGAAACTTGAGGGCATTATACTAAGATAAATTAGCCAGACCAAGAAATATAACACACTTCTATGTGGAATCTAAAAAAAACCAAAAAAAACATCTGGAACTTACAGAAACAAGGTAGAAAATGACTATCAGGAATGGGTAATTGGGGAAAGAGACAGAGGTTGGTAAATGGGTACAAACTTTCAGTTATGAGTTAGATCTGAGGATTTAGTGTATAGCTTAGTGGCTATAATTGATAACATTGTACTGTATTATTGAAATGTGTTAAGGGATTAGAACTTAAATGTTCTAAAAGGTAAGTATGAAGCAGATGGATGTGTTAATTAAATTGATGAGGGAGGATCCTTTCATAATGTATACATATACAAAATTATCATGTTTACATCTTATAATTTTATTTGTTATTTATACCTCAGCAAAGCTGAAAATGTTTAAATGTATAATATTGAATTTGTGGAAATGAATTTGTGGAAATGAATTTGTGCTCAATGTATTTGTGGAAAAGTATACACATATGAAACCATCACCACCATGAAGGTATTGAATATATCCATCACGTTCTGAAGTTTCCTCCTGACTCCTTTATTGTTATTTATTTATTTATTCATTGTGGTAAGAATACAACATGAGATGTACTTTTTTAGTAAATTTTAAGTATATATGATTGTTAGCTATAGGCACTATGCTATATAGTAGGTCTCCAGAATATATTTATCTTGCATAACTGAAGCCTTATGCCGTTTGGCCGTTAGTCCCTATTTTTCCCCTCCCTTCAGTTCCTAGCAACTACCATTCTACTCTCTGTTTCTATAGGTTTGTCTATTTTAGATTCTACCTATAAGTGAGATTATAAATTGTTTGCCTTTGTGTGTCTGGCTTATTTCACTTAGCATAATGTCCTTCAGGTCCAACCATGTGACAAATGGCAAAATCTCCTTTCTTTTTTAAGCTGAGTAATATTACATTATATGTATATATCACATGTGCTTATTGACTTGTCAGTTAGCATTTAGGTTGTTTCCATATCTTGGCTATTGTGGATAATGCTTCAAAGAACATGAAAGTACAGGCATCTCTTTAAGATCCTGACTTGTTTAGGAGTGGTGCGTGGAGAAAACAATAAACAAATATATGTCAGGTGGTGATAAGTGCTATTAAAAAAACAATGCAGGGCAAGAGGTTAGAGAGCATATCATTTAGGCAAGACATTTGGGAAAGACCTCTCTGTTAAGGTGGAATATGAGAGGAGATGTTAATGTAGTGAGGGGATCATGTGGATTTCTAGGGCAACAGCTACTTAAAAGGTAATGTGTTCCTTGCACAGTAAGTGCAAAGTTACTGAGGTACGATCAGATGATTGTTTAAGACATGAAACTAAAATATCTGGGTACTATAAGAAAAGAAGAACATGAGTAGATGAGGTCAGAGATGTTAACAGATTTTGGAGGATTAGGAAAGCTTTTGGATTTTATACTGAGAGCAATGGGCTTTGAGAAGAGGCAAAGGAGGAATCTGATGATCTTCATTTTTAACATAACATTATGGCTACTGTGCAGAGTACATGTACTAGATAGGAACAAAGGGACAGCAAGGCCAGTTAAGAAGCTACTGCAATGTCTTGGCGAAAGATAATGGTGGCCTGGATGAAGGTGACATTGGTGGCAGCAGTGAGAAGAGGTCAGATTCTGGATATTTTCTGAAGACAAAGCAAAGATTTGTGATAGGTTGGATGTGAGGTGTGAGAGAATAAGAAGAATCAATGATAGGAAGTTAATGAACACTATTTAGCTTCTATCTCCAATGAAATATATATCATCCAGGTTCTTGCCTGTGATAATAATTAATAACTGATTAATTATTATCAAAATCTCTGTTTTGAGAAAACTATTCATGGAAGTCTTGAGTCTGGCCATTAGACATGTACTAAATTCTACTTTGGGGCATGTGGATGATAAATACAATGATACCAGCTACTATATTTCTTCTCACTAGAGATATAGAAAATAGAGCCATTAAAAATGCAGGTTCTAGAGCTAGATTGTTTTGGTTCAAGTATTGGCTTACCCTGTTCCAATTTTGTAATGCTACATAAATTCCTAACCTAATTTTAAAATAACAGCTTTATTGAGATATAACTCATATACCATAAAATTCCCCCTTTTAAATTGTACAACTCAGCAGTTTTCAGTATATTCACAAAGTTGTACAATGATCATGACTGCATAATTCCAGAACATTTCTATCACTCCAAAAAGAAACCCCATGCCATTAGCAGCCACTCCCCATTTCCTCCAGCCCCTGGTAACCACTAACTAATCCGCATTCTGTTCCTATGGCTTTGCCAGTTCTGGACATTTTATATGAATGGAGTCAAACAATATGTGGCCTTCCGTTTATTAGAAGAACCAAGTTCATCTGGGTTGTAGCATATGTCAGTATTTCATTCCTTTATATGGCTGAATTATATTCTATTATTATGCTATATGACTTTTAGTTTATCCATTCATGGATATTTTGAGTTGTTATTTTGGGTTTTTTGCTTATTATGAGCAATGCTACTAGGAACCTTCATGTGTAAGTTTTTATGTGGACATATATTTTGAATTCTCTTAGGTATAAATCTCAGACTGGAATTTCTGGGTCATATGGTAGCTCTATGTTAACCTTTTGAGGACCTGTCGTTTTCCAAAGTGGTGGCACCATTCTACACTTCCACCAGCAATGTTTCTGTACATCCTTGTTAGCACTTGTTAATTATCTGTCTTTTTTTATTATAGCCATCCTATTGGATTATTTAACTTCTTTTTAAGTCCAAGGATTCTCATTTGCAAAATGGGACTAATAAAAATATTTACTTCATAGGTTTGTTTAAGGCTGGAATGAGAAATATGTGTGATATATAAACATCTGCTACAACATTGCCTCGCAAAACCATGTTTTCAATCAGTGTTATTATTCTGCCTTTCCTCAACACTGCAAAGCAATCCCATGATACTTCTATGAACTGACTTCCATATTACTCGTTTAAAATTTTTTTAATGTCTATTTATTTTTGAGAGAGAGAGAAAGAGAGACAGAGTGCAAGTGGGGGAGAGGCAGAGAGAGAGGGAGGCACAGAATTTGAAACAGGCTCCAGGATCCTTGCTGCTCCATGCTGTCAGTACAGAGCTCAACGAGGGGCCAGAACCCATGAACCGAGAGATCAGACCTGAGCTGAAGTCGGACACTTAACTGACTGAGTCACCCAGGCACCCCAATTTTATTTCAACTTTAAAATAGAGAAATTGAGAAAAACGGAGTGGAGGTGACATTCTTAAGTATATAGGAAATAACTAGTCTCTCTCACGATTCCTTAGCTACAGAAAAACCTAGATCTCATGGCAAGATTAAGAGATAATAGTTTAAGGGCGCCTGGGTGGCGCAGTCCGTTAAGCGTCCGACTTCAGCCAGGTCACGATCTCGCGGTCCGTGCGTTCGAGCCCCGCGTCAGGCTCTGGGCTGATGGCTCGGAGCCTGGAGCCTGTTTCCGATTCTATGTCTCCCTCTCTCTCTGCCCCTCCCCCGTTCATGCTCTGTCTCTCTCTGTCCCAAAAATAAATAAACGTTGAAAAAAAAATTTAAAAAAAAAAAGAGATAATAGTTTAAGAGATACATGATATAAATGAAATAAGTTGGGCAAAACCTCATATTATTTTCATTTTAATTGGAAACATCAGTTTTATAAACCCTGAAAGTATTTTTCTCATTCTAAAAATATGTATGTTTCTTAGTATTATCCACTAATTGCCAGCTATCTAGAGGCAATTACTAACTAGTAAAAAAAGAGCACCCCAATGCACAATTTTTATCTTCAAACACCAATTCCCTCTAAAAGGAACCAGAGCCCCTTAGAAAAAAGGCTGATTCCTTATCAGGAATGTGTAAGATGAATCTGAGATAGCTTGTCATCTCTGAAATCAAGGAAACCATCAAAAACTCTTTTTTTTTAATTTATTTTTTTAAAATTTACACCCAAATTAGTTAGCATATAGTGCAACAATGATTTCAGGAGTAGATTCCTTAATGCCCTTTAACCATTTAGCCCATCCCCCACTCCCACAACCCCTCCAGTAACCCTCTGTTTATTCTTCATATTTAAGAGTCTCTTATGTTTTGTCCCCCTCCGTTTTTATATTATTTTTGCTTCCCTTCCCTTATGTTTATCTGTTCTGTGTCTTAAAGTCCTCATATGAGTGAAGTCATATGATATTTGTCTTTCTCTGACTAATTTCGCTTAGCATAATACCCTCTAGTTCCATCCACGTAGTTGCAAATGGCAAGATTTCATTCTTTTTGATTGCGAGTAATACTCCATTGTATATATATACCACACCTTCTTTATCAATTCATCCATCGATGCACATTTGGGCTCTTTCCATACTTTGGCTATGGTTGACAGTTCTGCTATAAACATTGGGGTGCATGTGTCCCTTCAAAACAGCATCCCTGTATCCCTTGGATAAATACCTTGTAGTGCAATTGATGGGTCATAAAGTAGTTCTATTTTTAATTTTTTGAGGAACCTCCATACTGTTTTCCAGAGTGGCTGCACCAGCTTGCATTACCACCAGCAATGCAAAAGAGATTCTCTTTCTCTGCATCCTTGCCAACATCTGTTGTTGCCTGAGTTGTTAATGTTAGCCATTCTGACAGGTGGTGTAATGTGGTATCTCATTGTGGTTTTGATTTATATTTCCCTGATGATGAGTGATGTTGAGCATTTTTTCGTGTGTTGGTTAGCTATCCGGATGTCTTCTTTGGAGAAGTGTCTATTCATGTCTTTTGCCCATTTCTTCACTGGATTATTTGTTTTTTGTGTGTTGAGTTGGATAAGTTCTTTATAGATTTGGACACTAACCCTTTATGTGATATGTCGTTTGCAAATATCTCTCCCATTCCATCTCCCATTGCCTTTTAGTTTTGCTGATTGTTTCCTTCGCTGGGCAAAAGCTTTTTATTTTGATGAGGTCCCAGTAGTTCATTTTTGCTTTTGTTTCCCTTGCCTCCAAAGACGTGTTGAGTAAGAAGTAGCTGTGGCCAAGGTCAAAGAGGTTTTAACCTGCTTTCTCCTCGAGGATTTTGATGGCTTCCTGTCTTACATTTAGGTCTTTAATCCATTTTGAGTTTATTTTTGTGTAAGGTGTAAGAAAGTGGTCCGGGTTCATTCTTCTGCATGTCGCTGTCCAGTTTTCCTAGCACCACGTGCTGAAGAGACTGTCTTTATTCTATTGGATAT
Organism: Felis catus; assembly: GCF_018350175.1. NCBI lineage: Eukaryota > Metazoa > Chordata > Mammalia > Carnivora > Felidae > Felis > Felis catus. Next base: position 68,181,291 of record NC_058374.1, read on the forward strand.
TCTTTCCTGCTTTGTCAAAGATTAGTTGGCCATGCGTTTGTGGGTCCACTTCTGGGTTCTCTATTCTGTTCCATTGATATGAGTGTCTCTTTTTGTGCCACTACCATACTGTCTTGATGACTGCAGCTTTGTAGTATAGCTTGAAGTCCAGGATTGTGATGCCTCCTGCTTTGGTTTTCTTTTTCAAGATTGCTTTGGCTCTTGGGGGTCTTTTCTGGTTCCATACAAATTTTAGGATTGTTTGTTCTAGCTCTGTGAAGAATGCTAGTATTATTTCCATTGGGATTGCATTCAATATGTAGATTGCTTTGGGTAGTATCAACATTTTAACAATATTTGTTCTTCCTATCCAGGAGCATGGAATCTTTTTCCATTTTTTTGTGTCCTCTTCAATTTCTTTCATAAGCTTTCTATAGTTTTCAGTGTATAGATTTTTTTTACCCCTTTGGTTAGATTTATTCCTAGGTACTTTATTGTTTTTGGTGCAATTGTAACCGGGATTGATTCCTTGCTTTCTCTTTCTGTCGCTTCATTATTGGTGTATAGAAATGCAACTGATTTCTGTGCATCGATTTTATATCTTGCCACTTTGCTGAGATCATGAATCAGTTCTAGCAGTTTTTTGGTGGAATCTTTTGTATTTTCCATATAGAGTTTCATGTCATCTGCGAAAAGTGAAAGTTTGATCTCCTCCTGGCTGATTTGGATGCCATTTATTTCTTTGTGTTGTCTGATTACAGAGGCTGACTTCTAATACTATGTTGAATAACAGTGGCAAGAGTAGACATCCCTGTCTTGTTCCTGACCTTAGGAGGAAAGTTCTCAGTTTTTCCCCATTGAGGATGATATTAGCATTGGGTCTTTCTTATATGGCTTTTATGATCTCAAGGTATGATCCTTCTATCCCTACTTTCTTGAGGGTTTTTAGCAAGAAAGGATGCTGTATTTTGTCAAATTCTTTCTCTGCATCTATTGAGAGGATTATATGATTCTTGTTCTTTCTTTTATTGATGTGATGAATCACGTTAATTGGTTTGCAGATATTGAACCAGCCATGCATCCTAGGAACCTCATTTTAAATGTAGATTTGGTCGTAGTGAATAATTCTTTTAATGTATTGTTGGATCCGGTTGGCTAATATCTTGTTGAGGATTTTTGCATCCATGTTCATCAGGGAAATGGGTCTACAGTTCTCCTGTTTAGTGGGGTCTATGTCTGGTTTTGGAATCAAGGTAATGCTGGCTTCATAGAAAGAGTTTGGAAGATTTCCTTCCATTTCTATTTTTTGGAGCAGCTTCAAGAGAATAGGTGTTAAGTCTTAAATGTTTGCTGGAATTCCCCTGGAAAGCCATCTGGCTCTGGACTCTTGTTGTTTGGAAGATTTTTGATTACTAATTCGATTTCTTTACTGATTAGGGGGTCTGTTCAAATTTTCTATTTCTTCCTGTTTCAGTTTTGGTAGTGTATATGTTTCTAGCAATTTGTTCATTTCTTCCAGGTTTCCCATTTTATTGGCATATAATTGCTCATAATATTCTCTTATTATTGTTTTTATTACTGCTCTGTTAGTTGTGATCTCTCCTCTTTCATTCTTGATTTTATTTATTTGGGTCCTTTCCTTTTTCTTTTTGATCAAAAACTGGCCAGTGGTTTTCAATTTTGTTCATTCTTTCAAAGAAACAGCTTCTGGTTTCATTGATCTGTTCTACTATTTTTTTCTTTAGATAGCATTAATTTCTGCTCTTATCTTTAGTATCTCCTGTCTTCTGCTGGCTTTGGGTTTTATTTGTTGTTCTTTTCCCAGTTCTTTAAGGTGTAAGGTTAGGTTGTGTACCTGAGATCTTTCTTCCTTCTTAAGGAAGGCCATGATTGCTGTGTACTTTCCTCTTATGACCACCTTTCCTGAGTCCCAGAGGTTTCGGGTTGTGGTGTTATCATTTTCATTGGCTTCCATGAACTTTTTAACTTCCTCTTTAACTTCTTGGTTAGCCCATTGGTTAGTAGGATGTTCTTTAGTCTCCAAGTATTTGTTACCTTTCCAAATTTTTTCTTGTGGTTGATTTCGAGTTTCATAGCATTGTGGTCTCAAAATATTCATGGTATGATCTTGATCTATTTGTAGTTGTTGAGGGCTGGTTTGTGTCCCAGTATGTGGTCTATTCTGGAGAATGTTCCATGTGCACTAGAGAAGAATGTATATTCTGCTGCTTTAGGATGAAATGTTCTAAATATATCTGTTAAGTCCATCTGGTCCAGTGTGTCATTCAAAGCCATTGTTTCCTTGTTGATTTTTTGATTAGATGATCTGTCCATTGCTGTGAGTGGGGTGTTGAGGTCCCCTACTGTTATGGTATTACTATAAATGAGTTTCTTTATGTTTGTGTTTGACTGATCTATATATTTGGGTGTTTCACATTTGGTGTATAAATATTTACAATTGTTAGGTCTTCTTGGTGGATAGATCCCTTAATGCTGGTATAATGCCCTTTGTCATCTTTTGATACAGTCTTTATTTTAAAGTCTAGATATAAGTATGGCTACTCCAGCTTTCTTTGGTTGACCATTAACATGTACATGGTTCTCTATCCCCTTACTTTCAATCTGAAGATGTCTTTAGATCTAAAGTGGGTCTCTTGTAAACAGCATATAGATGGATCTTGTTTTCTTATCCGTTCTGTTAACCTATGTCTTTTGACTGGAGCATTTAGCCCACTGACATTTAGAGTGAGTACTGAAAGATATGAATTTATTGCCATTATGTTGATGTAGAGTTGATGTTTCTGGTGGTCTCTGGTCATTTCTAGTCTTTGTTGATTTTGGTCTTTATTTATTTGTTCTTTGCTTTCATCTTTTCTCTCCTCAGAGAGTCCCCCTTAAAATTTTTTGCAGCACTGGTTTAGTGGTCACAAACTCTTTAATTTTTGTTTGTCTTGGAAACTTTTTATTTCTCCTTCTATTTTGAATGACAGCCTTGCTGGATAAAGAGTTCTTGGCTGCCTCTTTTTCCGATTCAGCACATTGCATATATCCTGACACTCTTTTCTGACCTGCCAAGTTTCTGGATAGGTCTGCTACAACCATGATCTGTCTTGCTTGGAGATTAGGGACTTTTTTTCCCTTGCCACTTTCATGATTCTCTTCTTTCCTGAGTATTTTGTGAATTTGACTATGATATGCCTTGTTGATGGTCGGTTTTTGTTGAATCTAATGGGAGTCCTCTGTCCTTCCTGAATTTTGATGTCTGTGTCTTTCCCCAGTTTGGGAAAATTTTATGCTATCATTTGCTCACATAACCCTTCTATGCCTATTTCTCTCTCTTCCTCTTCTGGGACCCTTATGCTTCTGATGTTCCTTTTTAATGTCACTGATTTCTCTAATTCTTTTTTTTTTAATTTAATTTTTTTTTCAACGTTTATTTATTTTTGGGACAGAGAGAGACAGAGCATGAACGGGGGAGGGGCAGAGAGAGAGGGAGACACAGAATCGGAAACAGGCTCCAGGCTCTGAGCCATCAGCCCAGAGCCTGACGCGGGGCTCGAACTCCCGGACCGCGAGATCGTGACCTGGCTGAAGTCAGACGCTTAACCGACTGCGCCACCCAGGCGCCCCAATTTCTCTAATTCTTAAATTAGGCTCTTTTGTCTTAGTCTCCCTCTTTTTTTCTGCTCATTATTCTCCATAAGTTTGTCCTCTATATCACTGATTCTCTGTTCTGCCTCATCCATCCTTGCCACTGTGGCATCCATTTGAGATTGCAGCTCAGTTATAGCATTTTTTATTTCATCCTGGTTAGCTTTTACTTCTATCTTTGCAGAAAGAGATTCTAATCTTTTTTCGACTCCAGATAGTATTCTTATTATTGTGATTCTAAATTCTGGTCCAGACATCTTGCTTGTATCTGTGTTAGTTAAGTCCCTGTCATTTCTTCCTGCTCTTTCTTCGGGGGTGAATTCCTTCGTTTTGTCATTTTGAAGGGAGAAGAAGAATTAATGGGGTAAATAATTAAAATTTAAAAAAATAATAAAATTTAAAATTTTTTAAAATTAAAAATATTAAAAACACACATACACATATGCACACACACACACACAAATCAAATAAATGATGCAGATCCTAGGTGTGTATTGGTTTGGGTGTTGAAATGGTCTTGATAGATTAGAGAAAAAAGGGGAAAGAAAAAAAAGGAAATAGTTTGAAAATTTGAAAAAATGAATACACTGAAGTAGACTAAAATAAAATGATGGAAGTAAAATAGAATTGAAAAAATTTACACAAAAGTGAAAAATATAGTAGAAAAAAATTAAAGAAAAATATTTTTAATAAAAATTGAAAATAAAAATGAATGCTTTCTCTTTCTGTATTCAATAAAAAAAGAAACAAAAAAGAGAAAAGAAAAAATAAAGAAATTGAATAGATGGATCAGCAAACAGACTGGAATACAACTGAAATTACTTTGTTGTCCCCTATAAGTCAAACTATGAAGCACCTTATAGTCCATAAACTAAGCAGGTGTTCTGAAGAGCGAGGTTGGCCCCGTTGGGTGGGGCTTAGTGTAACGGCTCTGTTCTCCACTAGATAGTGTTGCTTAGCCTACTGGGGTAGATTGTTGTGGCACTACATGCACATGCGCATGTATAGGACTGGTGAAAATGGCGTCACCCAGCTACCCAGTCTCTAGTAACGGAACTCCGTTCTCTCTGATCAGCAATTGCGTACCGTCCTCTGTCTTCAGTTTCTGTCCACTCCCCACCTTTACACAGTCCATTACCAAGCCGCAGGCAGCACCTTCCTCCCAAGTTTTGTCTGAGATCCGGCAGTTTTTCCCGACCCCTTACTTCTGAGGGACTGTGGTTTTGACCCAGTCTACCCTCTGTTGGAGGGTCTCACCAAGCAATGGCTGGGTGCCAACCACACTCAGGAACATTTGTGGGACTGTGCTGCTGATGCCCAGAGACCGCAATCAGGTGCCAGCCCACCCCAGAAAAAGTTTGCAAGATAGTGTAGCAGCAGCGTTTCAGGGATTATGGAAAATTACAACACACATCTGGCACCAGGCTTCACCCTTAACAACTTTGTTCCAGCACCAGAGAATGTGGTTGTTCTCCCGGGTCCACTGGGGCTTTGCCTTTGGGGGACCCACACAACCTCTGTCAGGTGTCCTCCCAGCAGGGAAACCGTCTCTCCCCTTGTGGCCTGAAGAACCCTAGACTCCACTGTGCTCCTGAGGATTTGCCCTTTCCACAAGAGCACTGACAGTTATTGAGCTGTGGAGTGTCAGACTCTGAACTCCCCCTGTTTATACTCTTAATAGAATTTAAACCCTCTCCTTTCTCCTTTCTCCTTTCTCCCTTTTTAGTTCAGTCTGCAGTTGTTTTCACTTTTCCACTTTCTCTCCAGCTGCTTTTGTGGAGGGTGCTTTTCCCGTATTCTCCCCCCACCCCACCCCCCATCTCCATCCTCTCCTCCCACAAAAGTGGGTCCCTGCCCTGTGCAGCTTCTCTCTCCCCCAGTTCACCCCCCTGCACCACATACCTGCTGAATTCTGTGGTTCAGGTTGTGCAAATTGTTGTGTTGATCCTCAGATCAGTTTTCTAGGTGTGTAGGATGGTTTAGTGTTGGTCTGGCTGTATTTCATGGATGTGAGACACAAAAAACTTCCATGCTGTTCTGCAATCTTGGCTCTTCCTCCAAAAACTGTTGAGATTGTGTCAAAAAGACACAGAAGACAGCTTGAAAGGGCTCACTCTGGCTAAAGATAAATCATTTTGAGCATCAAAATTGTTATTATTCAAATGCATTGAAACATACTAAACAGATTTTTAAAACATGGGTTTATAATGGTATTTAAAAAAACAGAACTCTCTAGCCACCTTCACATTGTTGCTAAATATCAATTGGTTTTTCTAAAAATTGTTAAAGGGAAAGAATCAAATATTTATCTAGCCACTCTAGTATGTCTATATAAAATAACTGAATAAATTATGAGTGAAATTTCTTTTTTATAGAAACTAATACATGTAAGAGGAAGGATGGACTTCAAAGATAACTATTTTGTAACTCCTAATGAAATAGCAAATCTAGGCAATGATCATCAGTGGCTGCTTAAACCATTATGTAAAAGATTAGGATTGTTTTACAAAGGCTAAAACCTCCTGGTCCATGTTTTGTCAGTAATATCACTAACATTTGGAGAAGTCAGACATTATGGTTGGCCCTGAAATAGACAGAAATAGCACTAATTATAAGCTATTCTAGCTGAAAGTACTGTCAAAAATTCAGAAATAGTGAGATTAAAGCCCCCAACTCAATAAATAGTATTTATTAAGAGTTTATTGTGTATATAAGAACAACTCACAAACTGGGAGCTTTCAAATTTAAACTGGGAGCTTTAAATTTAAAATTTAAAATTTAATTTTTTTAATTAAAAGAATTCAAATTTAAAACTCATAAAAAGCTATGGGAATGATATTACAAGGATGGCTTATAAAGTAAAAATGAAGATTTTTAAAAAATGTTTATTTATTTTTGAGAGAGAGAGAGAGAGAGAGAGAGAGAACAAGTAGGGGAGGGGCAGAGAGCCACAAAATCTGAAGTGGGCTCCAGGCTCTAAGCTGTCAGCACAGAGTCGGACGCAGGGCTCAAACTCAAGAGCTACAAGATCATGACCTGAACCAAAGTCTGATGGCTCAAAGTCTACTGAGCCACTCAGGTGCCCCAAATGAGGAAGTTACAATGGTTGGTTATTACAGGGGGCAGGGGGCTCAAGATGGGAGGGAATTGGTTAAAAGTGATTATCTCATTCCATTTTTAGGAAGATGATTTAGGTTTCTTTTATGATTATCAGAGTCAGTTACAGGAAATAACCTAAGTTTCACTTATGTTCATGAAATAAGCTAGATTTAGTCTTGTTTACCTCGCTTAAATGGTTTTGTCTGCTCAGGGAATTTTTCAAGTGTGACCTCCATTTTGTCTTTAATTTTAACGGTATTAAACCTGAATCCAGTCAAGCCTCTAAATCTAAATACCAATTATAGAAATCATGCTCAGCGATACTGTGAAGATATACTGTCAAAACAAGGAAGAATGACCCAGTTTCTTCAGCAAATAGAAGTATAAAGGAGGAAGAAATGTTATATTAGAAAGGACTTATGAATCACATGAATTAGATGCAATGCATGGATATGGCTTGGGTCCTGATTTGAATAAATCAACCATAACAAGACAATTTTGAGACAGGGAAAACAGCATAGATTTTGTAGTAAGTGGTATGAAAGAATTGATGTTAATTCCATTAGTTGCTATGATGGTACTATGATGATAGTTTCTACTTTCCTTTTTAATCCTTATCTGTTAGATATAAATATCTGAATATTTACTGGTGGGATGACATGACATCTCTGATTTGCTTTAAAATTTTCACAGTGTTAAAAATAGGTTTTACTCCTGGGTATTTCCTATGTCACATGTTGGATGGAATCTGGCAAAAAGGGCTCTTTAGAGACAATGAGGCACAAAGGGGATAATGTTGGGCTTTGGCTACACAAAGGCTTGAAACAAAATGTATTTATATTTCAGAGAAATACCTAGACTCTGGTTTCTTCTTTTTATAGTAAAGTTATACTGAGTTCTCAATATTTTATTCATTTCATACTTTCAAATGTTACAATTGCTTTTGCAAACTTGAAGGGATAAAAAGACATGACACAATGGCATGAAACAAGTCCATGGCATTTACAGAACATTTACTCTCACAGTGTGACAACAGTTCACAGTGTGTGTGGAACATCAGCTTGTCACACCAGTGCCTTGATCATTCTTTAGCACTGTCTGCTGCGGTTTAGAGCCCCGTCCATGCTCTCTTATACATCCACATGTCAAAAGTTCTTGCATATTTTAGTAAAAATGAGACCTATTTTTAGTGCCATCTTGCAAGTTTCATTGTCTGTTGTTGCCACCATAATGTGCATTTCCAACTCATTTACATACAACAAAAATGTACAGTCTGCTTATAGGGTTTGGGGCATACAATTTGAGCACTTGAGGGTGACATTACTGTAATTTGGTAGATACTCTAATAGGAAAGCTACTTATATGTCTTGTTGATTCCTTCCTCACCACAATATTGAAGAAGAATGTGACATGTGACAAGGTGGAAGTTCAAACACTTCCTTTGGAATAGCCAGTAGGCTATTTTTTTAACATTTATAATACATTGGAAATTAATCTCCTTATGGCATAACATAATAATAGTGTAGGCACTTTATGTAGAAGAATTGGTTTTCTTTGTTTTAATCACACTAACTTATTAGTTTTGTCAGTCAACATGGTCAAATAACTCTAATTCTTAAGTTCCATATGATATTTAAGCTATACCTATTTGGTGGAGAAACTTATTTCTCTATTACTTTAGAATTTTTTGAAGAGATGCCTAAACTACTGTTGTGTGCCTGAAGTCTTTAGTAAACCATTCAGGAGGACCCAACCAGGAGTCGGAGAACACTGTGGTTACACTAAGGGTCTGACAGTGGAAAGATCCAATTAGGAGCCAAAGCTAGAATTTGGGAGGTCAAGATCCCTGCCCTACTCATCCATAGTCTTTAAAAAGCCATACCTAGGGTCTTGTGTGATATTGTGATTTATAATAAAAATATATATTTGGTTTTGGACCCCATTCATGGCACAGAGCTCCCCAAACTCTTGGAATTTCTTAAACCTTGAGAGCAGCAGAGGCATCTGTTGTTAGTTTAATGAGGTGACTTTTGGAAAACACCTAAAGTGGGGCTGGTTCCTGAAAGAACCAACCATGTGATTAGAGAGCTAGAATTTTGATCTTTAAATCAGTAATCCAGCTGTGTTCATAATTTAACCAGACACAGCCAATCTGGACTAGACATGATCTGTGTCATGGAGAAATGTGGAATAAGGGTAGTGGGGCATAAAAACTGATATCCTCTCCCCAAGGACAGATTATTATACAAGCCTATAAGTAAAAATAAAAAATTTAGACCTCCCAAGTCCTGCATTTATAAGGATTATTTTATTTTCTGACTTTGACCAATTATAAAACATGATTAAAAAACTGTTTAATATCTTACCTGAAGAGTGGGCCAAGAATTCATTTTCTAATTTAGATGAACTTGGAAAGGGAGAAAATGTTTGCATAATAAAGGAAATTAAAATAATCGACACTCAGGAACCTTTTGCTAAGGAGAATGGATTTCAAGGACTAAGTGAACACAGTAATAACCTAGAGTCTAATGTAAAGTAGGATCCAAGCTCATCTTAGATCTAAACCTTGAATGACTGGGTAATCAAACGTGATGTAAACAGTCAAAACATGACAGAGGAATGAATTCATTTGTAAAAATAATACAACAATTGCTCCCCAGTGCTTTTACTTAAATTTATATTATTTTCAATCTTCAAATAGAGACATTTAAAGGAATGGAAACCAAACATAGGCAAATAGGTCTTCCTTTTATAACATTTAGTTTTATAAAAGGACAGAAGACCAGCAAATGTACATTTGAAGGACTTTAGAAACTGTTTTATCTACCACTTGGACAGCCTAAAGAATTCTCTGGAGCAAGAATGTGGCAGGTTAATTTATTTCACATTGACCTGGCGACTAATGTATGCGGTACTACTGAAACCTTTGTCTATTGCCGTGGCAGGACTAAGAAAAAGGAATTCCCCTGTGGTTTGCACCTTCAGAACTTTGTCAACATTTTCTAAAATATCTGATGTGTATTTCTGCAAAGGTCTCCCTTCCTGTTACCAGAAACCTATTTTGTTTAATTAAAAACTAACAAAACATAGACACTAATAGCAAATTAGTGAACAGCAGTGGTAATTTTTAATCCAGGGTCAAATTTAGTGATGATAGTAGTATAGAAAAAAATAAAACCTTTCTGAACACCACATTTAGCAATGTTTAAAAACAATTTTTTTAACTTTAATTTTTTTGAGAGCGAGTGAAAGAGAGAGTGCCTAGGAGGGGGAGAGGGGCAGAAGGAGAGTGAGAGAGAGAGAGAGAGAGAGAGAGAGAGAGAGAATCTTAAGCAGGTTTCATACTCAGTGTGGAGCCCAATGTGGGGCTTGATCCCACGACCCTGGGATCCTGACCTGAGTCCAAATCAAGAGTCTGACACTCGCTCAATTGACTGAACACCCGGATGCCCCTGCATTTGGCATTTTAATGAGTGAAATCCACAGGTAGTTCTCAGAAACTACATGCAATAACTGAAAAATTAGTGTAGGATATACAAATGATTTCACTCTCGATGTTCTCTTCTACATCTTTGTTCTTCTTTTTGGTGCAAATTCATTCACTTACTTCTTTTGGTGGCTGCCCTTTCACGAAGAGATACTTTATGCTAGATACTCTTTTCTAGTCACAGTATGTGAAGGGTTAGACCAATACTTTCCTTCTCTGTCTTTTTCTTCCTATTTCCTAGTTACCCCAAATATTCAAGCATTCTTTGTTATAAAATAATCTAGTGAAGTGCTGACATTTTCTTGAATATGCCCTTCTATGTCCTCTCTCTGTCATTTATTTTTTTCTTTCCTACTTTGCGCATATGATAAATACCAACTTGTCTAGCATTGCCTGCCTTTTCAACAAGCTCTTCTCATGAGAATATGTAACTCCTGGAAAAGAAAAATCCTGTATGTCTAAAGACCCCGCTCCATCCGAGCATAGCTGACTGTATCAGGAAGGGTAACTGATAGATCCAGGGCCAATCGGATTCTCTTTCCCAGGATCTCTTCCCCAGGAATTTGGATTTGGGATACTGAGGGTTTGTACAAAAACAGATACTGGGAGGGACAAAACCAGTGATGGTCATAGGGAGTGGAAAGATCATACAAAACTGGGTGTAACTGATGCCAGCGAGCCACAGCCACATGCAAACTGAAATAATAGTGGGGGATAAACTAATTCTTGAAGAAGACAAGTGTAAAGAATGGAAAGAAGCAGAACTGAGAAACTTGCTGTCTTCGAGAAAGAGTCAGAGAGAACAAAAACATAAATGTGCCATTTTCAAGAGGCCACACTGTTGATTTCTGCAGAGTGAGACAAACTGGTTTCCTTCCATATCTTTTTTACTGAATTCCTTCTCTTTTATTTTTTTTTAAATTTTTAAATGTTTATTGATTTTGGAGAGTGAGACAGAGCATGAGTGACAGAGGGGCAGAGAAAGAGGGAGACACAGAATCTGAAGCAGGCTCTAGGCCCTGAGCTGTTAGCTCAGAGCCCGACGTGGGGCTCGAACTCACAAACTGTGAGATCATGGCCTGAGCTGAAGTCAAACACTTATCTGACTAAGCCACCCCGGTGCCCCTGAATTCCTTTTCAACTTGAGGTAATTGGAGTGGGTTTCTGTACTTCTTAACCAAAAGTTGTTGTTGTTTTAAATATTGTGTTAAGAACACTAAACATGAGATCTACCCTCATAAATCTTAAGTGTACAACACAATATTATTGACTACGGACACAATATTGTACAACAGTTCCTAGGACTTATTCATCTTGCTTAACTGAAATTTTATCCCACTGATTAGCTTTTTTTTTTTTTTTAGTTTATTCATTTATTGAGAGAAAGAGAGAGAGAGAGACAGAGAGACAGAGATAGAGAGAGAATGACTGGGGGATGGGCAGAGAGAGAGGAAGAGAGAATCCCAAGCAGGCTCTGCAATTGAGCACAGAGTCTGACATGGGGTCTATCCCAGGACGTGAGACCATGACATGAGCCAAAATCAGAGTCCGATGCCAAACCGACTGAGCCACCATGCACCCCCTATACCCATTGATTAGTTTTGATTAGAACACTACCTCTCTACTTTAGTCCATTCTACCTTTCCAGCTCCACAGCCATTTCTCTCCAAGAACGCCTCTTGTTTCCTTTCCTTTCCCGGTAAAAGGGCCCTCTTATGTTCAGATGCCTCATATATCCTGTGCAAACTTCTTTTACAACACTCCAGAAACCTTTCCCGGATGTACTGTTATGTGTCCATCTGCCCCACATTAAACGCCAAGCTTCTAGAGCTGGATTCTTTTATTTATTTATTTATTTATTTATTTATTTATGAGATCATGTCCCTGGCACCAAGTACTGTGCCAACCACATAATTGAGTGCTGATTACATATTTATGGATAAATAAATGAAAGACTGAATGGATGAGTAAGTAAAATAAAATGAAAAGTCTTGACTGTATATTCCCTTGAAGCTATTTTATTATCATTCCCTTTCATCCTTCTTAATGTCTAGAATATACCGGTACTTTCCAAATGTGAGTGCACAAATAGGTACTTTCTTGGTGCCTAATAATAAGACTGTTAAAAATTCAAATTTACTGGGATTGAGGTAGGGGCTGCACATATGTATTTTTAAGCATTTTGGGAACTCACAGTTTCAGATAATATGATTTCAGACTGATTCTGCTTTTTCCAAAATTAATGAACGTCAAGTGTCCAAATACCACAAATCCTTTTTAGTTCCCACTTTGTGAATGCTACTTTCAGCAACTGCCACTGTTCCCTCCACCCATTTAAGAGTTTCTCTGTTTTGGTGGATGTGGAGGCAGATCTACTTTAATTTTTTTTAATGTTTATTCTTGAGAGAGAGGGAGCATGAGCAGGGGAGGGACAGAAAGAGAGGGAGACAGAGGATCCGAAGTCAGGGGTACCCTGAGAGGGTAGACGACCTGCCCAAAGTCACAGAGTTGGTGACAAAGCCAGACAAGACACATACATCCCTGATGGTATAATACAAGGGCTTTTTCTGAGAAATCAGAACTTTTTCTCTTATTTCAAAGTTTTACTTTTCCCCCCTTATTATCCAAATAACACATGAATACGAAAATTTTTGGAGAGCTGCTTGGCAGTATCCACTACAGCTGAACATTTGCAAGCAACCCTAGGGCCCAGTAATTCCACTCCTAGTTATATACCCAATGGAAATGTGCACGTATATTTACCAAGAATTTTCATAGCAGCACTAATTCTGATAACCCCCAAATGGAAACACCTCAAACACATCAACATTCAAATGAACAAGTAAACTGTATTCAGTCACAAAATGGAGTATTATACGAGGCAAAGACACACAAAAAAAATCTTGCAACTAAATTTTACACAAAATAATATTTAATAATATTAAAGCAAATAAACCATATACAAAAGAATATATACTTTATGATTCCATTTTTTTAAAGATCAAAAACAGGTAAAACATATCTATGATGAAAACAGAGTAGTTACCCTCAGGTGGTAGTGTTAGGGGAATGACCAAAAGAGGGCACAAGGGAGCTTCTGGACTTCCAGGAATGTTTTGTTCCTTGATCTGGAATGCTGGTTACACAAAGTGTTCATATTATAAAAATTTATTTAGTTATAAATTTTTCTATGGAGTAAAAGTTTTTGTAGATTCTATAGAAATAAAAATATATTAAAGACAGGATAACTAATCTCTGTAGAAATTTGGGAATGCACAGAAAATATTAAATAAGCTGAAATCAACTATTAATATTTTTGCATTTCCTATTACATTTTATGCATACACATGCTGCCTGCATTTTTCTAATACCAAAAGTACAAAAATCAATTTTTTCCATAGGTCCTATGGCAACAAAATTCTGACCTGAGCTGAACTTATTTAGTAATGAAACTTGACCTCAGCTGACATGAGGTTATTTATACTCTTAATTTATCCCACTTGGAGTGAATACTCATACATTTCCTGAAGATTAATGTGCTTCAACATAGAATAATGCTTCAGATACCACTGAATCTTTGTAATGTTTGTAATTACCTTTAAATTGTAACAATTCTGAATTCCAAAATACATCTGATCCTAAGGATTTAATATGGGGCTTTATGTCCTCTTTAAAAAATGTTTTAAAACTTTTATTCTGACTCTCAGAGAATTCCAAGAAGATATAGAGAAGAAATGTGACAACACATGTGGATTCATGGTGGATTTATGTGGTAATCAAAATAAAGTCATCCTCCCTCACCCCAACCAAAGATGTCAACACCCTACTCTTTAGAATCTGTGGATGTGTCAGGTTATATGGAAAAGGAGAATTAAGGTTTTAGATGGATTAAGGTTGCTAATCAGCTGATCTTGATATGGAAAGTTTATCTTCAATTATCTGAGTGGGTCAAGGTAATCACAGGTGATTCTACTTGTAAGAGAAAGAATGGAGTCCGGATAGAGAGAACCAGAGAGATTGCAGTGAGAGAAGTTTTCAGCTCTACATCACTGACTTTGAAGATGGTGGACAAGGACTAGGAGTTGAGGAAAGCAAGAAGCCACCAGAAGCTGGAAAGAGCAAGAAAATAGATTCTCTCCTAGAAAGAAAGACATCCCAGGGAGACTCATCTTGTACTTTTGAGCTCCAGAAATGTAGGATGATGAATTTGTGTTGTTTTAAACCACTGTTTGTGGTAATATTAACAATATGAAATTATACAAGTAGATGTGTTTATATGTGTGTGGACACATATATGTGTGTATGGTATGTATGTGCCATAAATTTGTATATACACACATCACACATATTCATACTTATGTGCACCTATATATATATATATATATATATATATATATATATATATAGTTGATATATATGCTTAGATGCATTTTTAACCAAAATCTGAATCATACAATACCTGGCAGAGTAGAAACTCAATAAGAATTTTAGATATATGAATGAATGAATGAATGAGCTGAATATTCTATGTATTATAAAAACAGATGGAGATGGGATTGCAAAGGACTTGAGAGTGGAGAGGAGTCAGTTTTTGGTCAGTGTAATATTGCTTCACAACAAATTTAAAGCTTCTTTTTTAAAGAGTTTTCATTTTCTTTTCTTAATATCTATTTATTTGAAGAGACAGAGAGAGAGAGCACACAAGTAGGGGGCGAGGCAGAGAGAGAGAGAGAGAATCCCAAGCTGTCAGAGCAGAGCCCGATGCAAGGCTCAAATTCACAAACTGTGAGATCATGACCTGAGCAGAAATCAAGAGGCCTAACCAGCTGAGCCACTCAGGCATCCCACAAATTCAAAATTTCTGCGGCAAGCAACAATGAAAGTAGTTGCTAGCTCACAAGTTTGCAGGTCAGCTGAAGTAACTTAGTTTCACATTGCCTGTCAGAAGGTGGCTTTTCTGGTTGTGTCTCTCAGCCTCCTCTCATGGTGAAGACAGATGCATGGCAGTAGCATGCCCGGCCACCAGAGCACACAACCTGCATCAAGTCGGCTAACTCACTGCCCAGAGTAGACTACATGGCCATGTCCGAATTCAAGAGGTAGGAAGTATATTTACCTTTTGAGAGTTGAATTTCAAAGTTATGTCAAAAAGACATAAATATAAGGAGAGATAAAGAATTGAGACCTAAGACTTAATTTATCGTTTAATTTAATTTTTGGCTGAAGCCAAAAAATAACATTGGGGTATGCCAAACTAAATAATACCTTCAAGGACCTAAGAAGGAATCTATATATTGCCATGGAAGAAAGAACATAAATGGGATGCACTTATTAAGAAAAGAGGGTTTCATCTGACTAATAAGGAATTAACTAGGAGTGAGGATGTGTTTTAAATGGCAATTTATAAATATTGGGAAAAGCATTTCTTTGTTCCCCTTTTAAATGTACTTTATTTTTAGAGCGTTTTAGGTTCTTAGCAAAATTGAACAGAAAGAGCATTCCATACCTCCTGTTTGCCCTGCTCCCCACCCCCCAGTCTCTCTCACTATCAACATTCTACAGCATAGTGGTACCTCTGTGAAACTACCATATACTGACATAGAGTTGTCACCCTAAGTCCACAGTTCATATTACGTTCACTCTTGGTGTTGTACATTCTATAGGCTTGGACAAATGTATAACAACATATACACCACCCCCCCACACCCCGCCCCATTATAGCATCTGGAGAGTAGTTTTACTGCCCTAAAAATCCTCTATGCTCTACTAGGACCGCCCCACTAGCCCCCTAAAATCACAATTTTTTTACACTATCTCTGCAGTTTCGCCTTTTCCAAAATGTCATATAGTTGGAATCATACACTGTTTAGCCTTGTCAGATTGACTTCTTTCACTTGGTAATACGCGTTTAAGCTCCCTTTGTGTCTTTGCATTGTTTGATAGCTCGTTTTTTTTTAGTATTTGATATTATTAATTGTCTAGATGTACCACAGTTTGTTTACTCATTCACCTACTGAAGGGCATCATGGTTGCTTCCAAGTTTTGGCAATTATGAATAAAGCTGCTATGAACATCTGTATTCAAGGTTTTGCATAGACATACATTTTCAATTCTTTGGGTAAATACCAAGAAGAATGAACGCTGGATTGTATGGTATGAGTATGCTGAGTATTGTAGGAAACTGACAAGCTGTTTTCTAAAGTGGGTATACCATTTTGTGTTCCAATCAACAATGAAAGAGTTCCTGTTGCTCCATATCCTTGTCAGCATTTGGTGTTGCCAGTGTTCCAGTATTGGCCATTTTAACAGGTGTGTAATTGTATCTCATTGTTGTTTTTAATTTGCCTTTCCCTGATGACATGTGATATGGAGCATCCTTTCATATGCTTATTTTCTATCTGTGTATCTTCTTTGATGGTGTCTGTTTTAAATATTTTACTCATTTAAAAAAATTTTTTTAATGTTTATTTTTGAGAGAGAGAGAGAGAGAGAAACAGAGTACGAGCGGGGGGTGGGGGTGGGCAGAGAGAGAGGGAGACACAGAATCTGAAGCAGGTTCTAGGCTCTGAGCTGTCAGCACAGAGCCCGATGCACGGCTCCAACTCACAGACCACGAGATCATGACCTGAGCTGAAGTTGGACGCTTAACCAACTGAGCCACCCAGGTGCCCCTATTTTGCTCATTTTCTAATTGGCTTGTTTGTTTTATTTTTAAGAGTTCTTTGTATATTTTAGATGAATACTTTATTAGCTCCGTCTTTCACAAATATTTTCTTCTAGTCTGTGGCTTGTCTTCTCATTCTCTTGTCATTGTCTGTCATAGAACACAAGTTTTAATTTATTTAGTTAATTAATTTATTTTTTAAACGTTTATTTATTTTTGAGACGGAGAGAGACATAGCATGGATGGGGGAGGGTCAGAGAGAGAGAGGGAGACACAGAATCCAAAACAGGCTCCAGACTCTGAGCTGTCAGCACAGAGCCTGACGTGGGGCTCGAACTCATGGACTGCGAGATCATGACCTGAGCTGAAGTCGGATGCTTAACCGACTGAGCCACCCAAGCGCCCCCACAAGTTTTAATTTAATGAGTCTGGCATATCAATTATTTCTTTCATAGATTGTGTTCTATCTAAAAAGTCTTGGTGTTCTATCTAAAAAGTCATCACCTTGTTCAAGGTCATCTAGCTTTTCTTCTCTGTTATAGTGCATGAATTTCTTAGTCTAACATTTTACATTTAGTTCTATGATCTGTTTTGAATTAATTCTTGGAAAGGGCATAAGATCTGTATCTCTATGTCCTTTTTGCATGTGGTTGTCTAGTTTTTCCAGTAATATGCATTTAAGCTCCCTGTGTGTCTTTGCATTGTTTAAAAAGGCTATCTTTCCTCATTTGTATTGCCTTTGTTCCTTTCTCAAAGATCAGTGACTATATTTATGTGGATCTATTTCAGGGTTCTCTATTCTGTCCAATTGACCTATCTATTCTTTCACCAATATCACAATGTCTTGATAACTGTCGCTTCATGGCAATTCTTGATGTTGGGTAGTGACATTCCTCTGACTTTGTTCTTTTCCTTCAATATCGTGTTGGCTATTGTGTCCTTTTGCTTGTACATATAAACATTAGAATCAGTTTGTTGATATTCACAACACCCTTCTGGGATTTTGACTTAGATTGTGTTAAATCTATAGATCTAGTTGGGAAGAAATGACACCTTGACAATATGAGTGTTCCCATCCATAAACATGGAATATCTTTCCATTTATTTAGATCTTCTTAATTTTTTTCACCAGAATTTTGTTATTCTCATATAAATCTTTTTTATTTATTTATTTATTTATTTTTTATTTATTTATTTTTCAACATTTATTTATTTTTGGGACAGAGAGAGACAGAGCATGAACGGGGGAGGGGCAGAGAGAGAGGGAGACACAGAACCGGAAACAGGCTCCAGGCTCTGAGCCATCAGCCCAGAGCCCGACGCGGGGCTCGAACTCACGGACCGCGAGATCGTGACCTGGCTGAAGTCGGACGCTTAACCGACTGCGCCACCCAGGCGCCCCCCCATATAAATCTTATACATGTTTTGTTAGATTTATCCCTAAATGTTTCTTATTTGGGGTGCTACCATAAATGATATGTTTTTTATTTCAAATCCCACTTGTTCAATGCCGGTATATAGGAAAGCTATTGACTTGCATGATGATATCTTGCAACCTTGCTATAATTGCTTATTAGTTTAAGGGGGGTTTTGTTGTTGACTTTTTAAAGTTTTCTACACAGACAATGATGTCTTCTGCAAACAAAGTCAGTTTTATTTCTCCCTTCCTTATCTGTATACTGCTAATTTCCTTCTCTTGTTTTACTGCATTAGCTAGAATTTTCAGTATGATGTTGAAAACAAGTGTGAGGGGAGAACATCCAAGCTTTTTTCCCTAATCTTAGTGGAAAAGCTTCAAGTTTCCTACCCCTAAGTATGATGTTAGCTACAGGATTTTTGTAGATTTTTCTTATTAAACTGGGGAGAAAAATAATTTTTAAAGCTGACAACAACTATTATATAAACATTGTGTGAAAAGTAGAGTATATACTCCCTTAAAATATTTCTAAGATGATCAGATTTATGCCATGATTCTTAATTCAAAATTGGTTTCAAAAGTCTATGGGTTTGGGGCTCCTGGGTGGCTCAGTCAGTTAAGCGTCCAGCTTCAGCTCAGGTCATGATCTCATGGTTTGTGAGTTCAAACCCCGCATCAGGCTCTGTGCTGACAGCTCAGAGCCTGGAGCCTGCTTCAGATTCTTCGTCTCCCTCTCTCTCTGCCCCTCTCCAGTTTATGCTCTCTCTCTCTCTCTCTCTCTTAAAAATAAATAAATAAACATTTTTATAAGTCTAAAAAATTTCATCTTTATTAAGAGGTATAAGAAGCTATCAGTGCCCTCAAGTTGTCTTACGAGTCATGCAAAAAGTGTGCAGCGCCCCATAAGAGGGATTTGCAGATTCTCTCTTATGACTGAAGAAACATTTTCATGTTCTGTGTCAGGCCTCCTCTCTTAATGCTTCTGTTTAGATTTTTACTTCTTTCTTGTTTCCCTGTACCTTCCACAGCCACTTCAGATTCAGGCCAAGGATGCAATTTAAGTTTTACTCCTGGAAGCCTGTGTCAAGACTACCCTTACTTCCACCTTCCATATCTCCATTCTCAGCCTTTCCAGCCCTAGCTTGGCTCCTCAGAACTCTAGTAATAGTCCAGCATTTTAAGTTACAGCTTATTGACAAGAAGAGACCCATGGATGTGAATAGGTTGGACCATTAATACTAAGCAAATCTTTTATTTATGCATTTGTACTTTCTCCTATTTCTGTTTCACGTCTTAACAATGGAATGTATGACATTCTTCATGGGAAATGCTGTGATCATTTACATGTGTTAGGTTCATCAAGGCCTTTTAAAGACTTTACTCAGCTGGGTCCTTCATGCGATAGATTCTAAAAATGCACTATGATTTCGGCTAGTGGAATAGGACTTATTAACTTACCCCCATTCATCATCAAACTTCATGAGATTAACTGTCTCTCAGCACAAGCAGTTTTCATGAGAAACCGTAATACAACCACTGCTTGGGGAAGATAGTACCAAAACAAATGAATAGAGGTGTGTTGAAGTAGTATTTCCTGTCATCAAATACTCCTGCCAGGACAACTGTGAAACTTGAAACCACTGGCCAAGCCTCTGCTTCTGAAAAGTACCTGCTTTAGCTTACCAATTTCTGTACATGTTCCTCCTTTCCTCCTCCTCCACCTCCTCCTTGTCATCTTCCTTCTAATTAGTAAAGCTGGGAAGGAAAGTAGCATCTTTTTTTTTTTTTTAGTTTACTTATTTATTTTGAGAGAGAGAGAGAACACATGAGTTGGGGAGGGGCAGAGAGAGAGAATCTCAAGCAGGCTCCACACTGTAAGCATGGAATCTGATGCAGGGCTTGAACTCACCAACCATGAGATCATGATTTGAGCCGAAGTCAGACGCTTAACCAACTGAGTCACCCAGGTGCCTCTCCTTCCTTTCTATATGCTATGTATATGATCTGTCTTCTTTGTCAACTTCTCCCTTTGGATATGACAAAGAAGACAGATCATAAAGAAAAAGCAGGGATGAACAGAGTTGGGAGGGAGGGGGAAGGAGCTATTTTAGATAGGGCTTTCAATGAAAGCTCTCTTAGAAACTGTTGAATATAGGCATGAGAAGAATAAGGAAACATGTTTCATGAATACATAAACGTGAAAAATTTATAGCTGAAAAATATTCTAGGCAATGAAAACGAGTTCTAATAGTGAGTTGGGAATATGGTCGATGGTTTTTTATTATTTATTTATTTGTTTGCTTATTTAAAATGCTTATTTACTTAAATATAGAGAGAGACAGAGTATGAGCAGGGGAGGGACATAGACAAAGGGAGGCAGAACCAGAAGCAGGCTTCAGGCTCCGAGCTGTCAGCACAGAGCCTGACACAGGGCTTGAACTCACAAACCGTGAGATCACGACCTGAGCTAAAGTCAGACGCCCAACTGACTGAGCAACCCAGGAGCCCCTGGTTGATAGTTTTTAAAGGGGCGAGGGTGTCTAGGGAAGTGAATGAGAGGAACATGACAGAGAATCAGATCATATGGGACTTTGACCACCATGGGGGGGGACACTGGATTTTTTTCTAAGTGTTATGGAAAACCAAAAGGGGTTTGAGAGCAAGAGACTAACGTGACCAAATTAAAAATTTTAAAGGGTTACTAGTAATCCTTATAGTGTGGATTGTAGTGTAAGGACTACAAAAGAGAAAGTAGGGAGAGTGATCATTTGAATTTTGCAGTGGTTCAGGCAAAAGATGGTGTTGGCAGCGGCTGTGGCAGTAGCACTGAGAAGATAAGGAGAGGAAAGGATGAGATAGAGAAGACAGAAGGATGACTCTAGGGTTTTGATTCTGAATAATTGGGTAGTACCAATTTTCTGAGATGGGAAATACTGAGAGAGGAAGAATTTGGGGGAAGCATTTTGTGTATGTTAACTTTAAGATGCTTATTTAACAACCAAGTGGAGATACCACAGAATGAGTTGGGTATCTGAGGCTGATGATCAGGGGATAGTTCGTACTGGACATGCATGTGAAAATGCATGTCATTTGTGTACTATAGATAATCTTTGGAACCATGGCCCTGGAGAGGATCACCTGCAGACTGAGTCTAGCTAGAGAAATTTTGGGTTGGATCATTGGGGCACACCAGTAAGCAAAGAAGCCAATAAGCAAAGAGAGCCCAGATGAAGTGACTCAGGAGAGAGGAGGAAAACCTGAGTTTCTACCATGTGTCTTTAGACCATACACCCTCAGTGTCTTTGTTAAACCAATTGTTAGAATGTGGCTTGATCACTATTTCTCTATTTCTACATTAGGAACCAACATTTATGCCAATGGTTATTAACAACACAACATTGGTAATGAAAAGAAGTTTGAGACATCAACTCAGCCATCTCCCTTTTTCACAGCGTGACTAAAAAACATATGATAAATCTGAATCATCCTTATAACCACCCCCATTAAAGTAAAATCTAAATTGAAAAAAAAGAGAACACTTACCATATATTAAATATGTATAATTCTCACTAACTTGGGAGTAAACATAACAAATTACAGATATCCCCAAAATGACTTATGATTGGTGTGGAAATTTACTCTTGGACACAGAGTAATGGGCATTTGGTATACCTACATATGTGCCCGCCATGGCTCATATTGATGGTAATCAGGTACTATGTTATGGTAATCAAAGAACAACTTGAACATAGTAGTGAAAAAATCTGAAACTGACTCAGATTATCCAAAAAGGTAGATGACTCAATCATGGATAATCTCAATTTCATTTGACTTTTTGTTGTCTCTTTATAATTCTTTTTACCATTGTTCAGTCTCTGGAATTCCCAGCAGACTTAATAGCATTGGTTTAAAGAAATGTTATTAGAAGCAAACATTTAAAATATGGCGAAATCTGAAAGAAGTTTTAAAAGGTTAAATATATACTAAAATTTGAGGTTAATTATTTTTTAAGATGTCTAATTTTGTCAAATCCCCTTGAAGAAATTAAAAAATAACTTTATTTCAGCCTACTAGAGGAAACTGATGTTTTCTCATACAAGGAAGTTTCCAAGAAAGGAACTAATTAGTCATAAGGGCCATTAAATCTCCTAAAATGAACAAAGGGTTCCACTGGAAACTATATAAATATTCATAAAAATATTACTTTTACTGACAAGATGTCATTTGCTTTATTAAAATCACCTAATTTGAGTAAAGTATCCTCAGAGATATACGAGAACACAGGGTGGTAGGAATATTAAACGTGATAAATTTTTAACACTTCAATCCTCCTCTTTAATACTTCTTATTTTTCCTTTTGTAGCAAATGAGTTCAATGAGTTGCTTTAAAACTTGGAAATTATCGTAATGTGTCCCATCATAGCCTTTGGTGCAATGGCTTATTGGTAATCACCACCTGCTACTTCTCACTAATGGAAAAAGGCTACACTGTCTAGAAAACTGCTTGACAAGCATAGGACGCCGAATTAGCTTCCCTGCGTTCTGCTTCCAAGTCATTCAAGGAGTTATAAAGCAGAGTATATAAAACTAGGTTTGGCCTATCCACCCTGGCTGATCTTAGAGAGATAGTTTGGTTTTATTTATTTATGTATTTATTTGCTTGTTTGAAGTTTATTTATTTATTTTGAGAGAGAGAGCAAGCAGAGGAGAGACGGGGAGAGAGAGGATCCAAAGCAGGCTCCTCACTGTCAGCATAGAGCACAATGGGAGGCTCGAACTCACTAACCATGAGATCATGACTAGAGCCAAAATCAAATCAGATGCCTAACTGACTAAGCCACCCAGGTGCCCCAGAGCGATAGTGGGTTTTCAGTCGTGGAATCTGAAAATGTGCTGCTGGATTCCAGGTATAGCAATTATTTATAGTAGAGCTGATGTTTTCTTAATTAAAAATAGAGGACTTAAAAATCATCTCAGATATGTGAATATTTTTCCCTCATAAATTTGTTTCTCTAGAAAAAAAATTAGACACAACATATCCTAAAAACTGGCACTAAGCATGTGTCAAAGTTTTAAAAATTGCATAAAGAAAGGAAAAAATGCTTTCTTCTGAAAACTACAACTTTCACTTTAATTTTTGCTAACCTAGTCTCTGGTAATATGCTATTTCTACTCTTGGAAGCAAAGGTCAGACATTAGAATGTCATTAGAATTGATCTACTTTGGGGGCGCCTGGGTGGCGCAGTCGGTTAAGCGTCCGACTTCAGCCAGGTCACGATCTCGCGGTCCGTGAGTTCGAGCCCCGCGTCGGGCTCTGGGCTGATGGCTCAGAGCCTGGAGCCTGTTTCCAATTCTGTGTCTCCCTCTCTCTCTGCCCCTCCCCCTCCCCCGTTCATGCTCTGTCTCTCTCTGTCCCCAAAATAAATAAACGTTGAAAAAAAATTAAAAAAAAAAAAAAGAATTGATCTACTTTGGGGCACCTGGGTGGCTCAGTCGGTTAAGCATCTGAATTCAGCTCAGGTCATGATCTCACAGTCAGTGAGTTCGAGCCCTGCTTTGAGCTCTGTGCTGACAGCTCAGAGCCTTGAGCCTGCTTCGGATTCTGTGTCTCCCTCTGTCTCTGCTCCTCCCCTCCCCTCTCTCTCAAAAATAATTAATCATTAAAAAAAAAAGAATTGATCTACTTTGTTAAAAGATATATTACTGCAGAGGACCCCAAATCTGTTTTACACACATGTCTCAGAAGCAGAAATAACTATTCTTAAGATATTGGCAATTTTCACCAGGCTCAAATTATGCTAACCTTTTAAATCACATACAATTAATTAAATTGCTTCATTAATTTTGAAATTTCATATTATTTCCTGTTCCTCATTTCCAATGTTTCTGTTAGTTTGGAAATATCCATACATGGGGGGGGGGGGGGCTTAAACAACAAACATTTATTTGTCACAGTTCTGGAGGATAGGAAGTCCAAGATCAGGCTGCTAGCAGATTTTATGTCGAGTGAGGACACTCTTCCTGGTTTGCAAACATCTACCTTTTTGCTATATCTTCACATGGCCTAGAGAATGAAGGCCCTGGACTCTTCGTCTTCTTACAAAGACACTAATCCAATCATGGGGACTCCATCCTCAAGATCTCATCTAAGTCTAATTACTTCCCAAAGGCCCTCTCCAAATACCATCATGCTGGGGTTTAGGGCTTCAAGATATAAATTTTTGGTGGTGGGGGTAGACACAAACTTTCAGTCCATAGCAGTGTCTTTTTAAGGACTTAAATCAATAATAATGCCAACAATATCAACTTTTATTTATGTAGAATACTTGCTCTGAGCCAAGCACTGTCCTAAGGATATTTTATATATAGAAGCTTATCTAATCCTTACAACAACTCTACAAGGTAGTATACTCTTATCACCTCCATTTTACAGATGGAGAAATAGGAAAAGTGATATTAAGTAGTTTGCTTGAGGTCATTAGGATGGGAGGCTGGCCAAACTGAGATTTAAATTTAGTCTGATTTCAGAGCCTACTCTCTTAACTGGCATGCTCCATAGTATTTATTTACTTCTATGTTTTTGTTTAACTTATTAGTATCTTTAAAAAAGAGTATGGTACATAATACTAAGGAAAGCAATCTCTAGTTTTTGCTCAATAACTGATCATTAGCTCTAGTAATTCTTAAAAATATAACTAACTTCTTCAACAACCAGGGCTCTTCTGCAAATCAGTGAATGTGTTTCAGGGCTCTACACAGTTACTGATTTATTTATTTATTACTGCTGAGTTGGGATAATGTGACGGTCTTTGTGAATAGCATGCAGGTAAGTGCATATAAGAAACACGTTTTTTCTAGGCAGGATAACTAAGGAGAAGGTACAGATTAGAAGCAGCCTGGGTAGGCCAAATTTCTCTCTAAATCTGGGGGATGTTTTTACTAGCAGAATCTGACTTAACTCAGGAAATTTTTAACCTTGCTGTTCAGTTATGGAGTTTCTATTATGAATTAAGTATACTTTATGATAATTATGGGCTTCCCTGGATAGCTCAACAGTATATTAGTAACAACAATTTCATTAAAATGACCCATATCAAAACAAGGAATAAAGCATGTTTTTATGTTTCTTTTATGTCTTCTTTTTATTTCAAAACCATTTTGATTATTCATCCATGGATATTTTAAAGAAATCCCTGGGAAAGTCTTCTATACTATTAATTTTCAGTTGCCCATAATAGTGTTCTTTGCTGGTCTTCAAAGAGCTTTTGAACAAAATGTTGTTACATTAAAGAAAATGGCAGCTATCACCAACCGTATCGTACAGACAATCGCTCCTGACACATAGACATATAATGGTCTTGCATGATATTACAAAACAAATTAGTTTCAGAGCTAGACTGCCGATTTAATCTGTATCCATGGCATAATCTGATAAAAAAGTTAAAATTCCTGTAAAATACAAATAATAATAACATCATGAAAATATCTGTTGTAGGGCACAATTCGAGGACATATAAATGTGCCTTTAGAGAATTCTTCAGCTTACAGGGAACTTAGGGAACAATCTTCTCAAATTTCCTGGTAATTTACAGGTAAAAATGAATTGATTTACCTAAAGCTGCATAGTTTTCTCATGATAAAGTACTAGAATTTCATTTTATGTTCATTCTACAGGTATTGAGAGGTTACTACATGCCAATTTTCTGCTGTGTGGCAGGAATTCAAAGATGACTAATGCACTAGTATTGGTAGTAGGAAAGAAAAAGAAGGTAAAAGAATAATTGTATTCTGGCATGATTGTTCTATGAGAGTAGAGAGTCCATTTCTATCTCTGATACTGCCCTGCCCCATACCACTGCCTCCTTGCTTTCCAAGTCAGGAAAACAAATGTACTATTGTCACAATGGTTATTTTTTCTTTCATTTTTAAATATGTTTATTATTTTTTTTTTGAGAGAGAGTGAAAGTGAGCATGGGGGGGCAGGGAGAGAGAGAGAATCTCAAGCAGGTTCTGCACTCTCAGTGCAGAGGCTGATGCTGGGCTTAAACTCATGAACTGTGAGATCATGATCTGAGCTGAAATCAGGAGTTGGTCGCTTAACCAACCGAGCCACCCAGGTGCCCCAAATGATTAATTTTTATTTGAGTATAATTGGCACACAATACTACATTAGTTTCAGGTGTACAATATAGTGATTCAGTTTCTCTATACATTATGCTAGGCTCACTACAATTATAGCTGACACCTGTCACCATGCCACACTATTATAATATCTGACTATATTCCTTATGCTGTGCCTTTTGTTCCCATGGATTATGTTAAAATAATCAATGTTTGCTTTGAAATTACATTCATAATTATACTTCCAAACTAGAATCTGGAAAAGTCAAGGATATAGTTGGCAAAGTGTTTGGTCAAATTTTGCCAAATGCTATCTTTCTAAAACGATGATCCATTAAGTGTGTGTGTGTGTGTGTGTGTGTGTGTGTGTGTGTTAGTTTATTAAAGCTATTAATCTCATTATAGTTTATTAAATTTATTGAAGGTAAATTGTGAGGTATTCTATCCCTTTAATTCTAACTATTCAGTATTCATGTCTGAGTTTTTGTCCTAAGCAAATTATGACAAATGTGAAGCTTTCCCCTGAAGCTTATAATTTGTTATCACTCACCTATAGATGCACAAATCAGCCAAAAAGAAACACTGAATAGATGAAGAAGCTGAATAATTAATTTAAATGATTCATTTTAATTTGGGGCTTTGAGAGTGCTTGTGGATGTTGTAGTAGGGGAAGCCTAGCAGGAAAATGATGAAATGGAAAAAAATCATCACTCAAATTCACCTCCAGGATTCCTGGAGGGATTGTGGCAGCAGTGAGAATCAGTGCAATCAAAACACTCTTTTAATCACAAGGAATATAAATTTGATCAGGTGTCTTAAATAGTGCAAGCATCTGGTGTACATTACATTTCCCCCTTATAGGGGAAATAATTTCATCTGGTATTAAAGATTTTTATATCTGCATATTCCCTTAATACACACTACTCTTTTTAAAATTCAAACTAAATTCATACTTCTAAGGGTAAGATAATAGCTTAGAATCTTCTATAATCCCACATTGTATTTTACATAATTGCTTCCCTTTGAGCACATTATTATTACCATTTCTTAATATCTGATCATCATCTGTCTGATCCTAAGCACACCAAAGATAGAATATCATTTCCCACAGACGTTAAATTTATGAAACTAGTTTTGCCAAAAACATCTCTGATATGAAAGGGATATTTTTTCCCAGAGAAGGTTGCCACTCGTTTTCTAAACACATTAGGCATGTCACTGAACCTCTCCATGGTTAATGTTTTTCTCTTTTTAAAAATATTTAAGTATCAGAAAATCTGAGGGCTTTTTTTACAATTTATTTTGAGACACAGAAAGAGTATGAGGGGGGGAGGTGCAGAGAGACAGGGAGACAGAAAAATCCCAAGAAGGCTCCATGCTCTCAGTGCAGAGTCTGACGTGGGGCTTGAACTCATGAACCGTGAGATCATGACCTGAGTCCCTGAGTTGAGATCAGGCGCCTTGCCTAAATTCATTTTTTATACTAACAGATGGTATTACAAAAAGATGTTAAACTCTCAAAAAGGAAGTCTCAGAAGTAGTTTTGGTTAATAGGATCAATGTTTTTTCTTTAAAAAAAAAAACAAAAAACAAGTTAGCAGAGCTTTTGTTCACAGAAAGGACTATTTAAAGTTATCAGGATTTAGATCAATATTTAATTTATTAAAGTTAGAAATAAAATAACATAATTTTCCATATGCCTTGAAGTTCTACTTACAAATCTCATTATGATATTTATAGATCTAGCAAAATGAGAATATTTCCTTCCAGTTTTTCTTGAATTAGTGCATGACTAAAATTAGAATACACACCAAAAAAACAGATATTTTGAAGTTTATTTATTTATTTTGAGAGACAGCACACAGCCAGTGAGGGGGGAAGAGAGAGAGAGTGAGAGAGAGAGGGAAAGAGAGAGAGAGAGAGAGAGAGAGAGAGAGAGGGAAAGAGAGAGAGAGAGAGAGAGGGAGAGAGAGAGAGAATCTGCATGTTCAGTGCAGAGCCTCATGTGGGTTTGAACTCACGAACTGTGAGATCATGGCCAGGGCTGAAATCAAGAGTCAGACACTTAACTGATTGAACCACCCAGGTGCCCCAAATCAGACTCTTAAATCCAGGGAATAAACTGGTGTCTGCCAGAGGGAAGGTGGGTAAGGAAGATGGGTGAAATATAAAAATGAGATTAAGTGGTACAAACTTCCAGTTATTAAATAAATGAGCTAGAGAGATGGAAAGTACAGCATATGGAATACAATCAACAATATTGTAATAACATTATATAGTGACTACATTTATTGTGGCAAGCACTGAGTCATGTATGATATTGTTGAATCAATACATTATACACCTGAAACTATATAAAAATTATGCAAATAATATAACATTGCATGTTAATATACTTTAGTTAAAAAAAACTGAACAGAATACTTGAAAAACTGAACAGAATTACTTGTTCCCTTAAACAAGTAATTTCATTTACTAATTTAATTAATTAAGTTTCCTGGAGCATTTTATACTGCTTTTATGAATAAACATATTTGAGCTATAAAACTTTGTGAAACTACAAAATACCACTGAAAGACATTAAATAATATCTAAGTAAATTAAGAGATAGTCCATATTCATGGGTCAGAAGACTAAACATTATGAAGGTAACAAATCTTCCCAAGATGATCGACAGTAAAGTTTAGCAAAATACAGTAAAGCTTAGCAAAAATCCCAACCGACTCTTTCTGCTAAAATTTACAAGCCAAGTCTAAAATTTCTAACGAAGAGAAAAACTTCCTGAAACAGAACAAAGTTGGAAGACTTACACTACCCAATTTCAAAAACTATTACAAAGCCGCAGTAATGAAGACAATGTGGTAAAGATAGACAAATAGATCAATGAAAGAGAGTTGAGAATCCAGAAATGAACCCTCATATATATCACCAATTGAATTCTGATATAGGTACTAAAGCAATTTGTTGGGGGAAAAATAGTCTTTTCACCAGAAAATGCTGACAAAATTGATTTTTCATATGCAAAAATATAAATTTAGACCCTTACATCATCATACACTACACAAAAATTACCTCAAAATGGGTCGGACCTAACTTCACCAGCTAAAACTCTAAACTCTTAGAAGAAAACATCCAAGTAAATCTTCATAATATTGGGTTAGGCCAAAATTTCTTAAGAGTGATGCCAGGCACAAGTGATTAAAAAAGACAATATATTTAAAACTTTGTGCTCAAAAAGATGCCGTTTTCAAAATGAAAAGACACAGAAAGGAATAAATCTTTGTAAAACATGTATTTAGCAAATGACTTGTATCCAAAACCATAAACGATTTTTGTAATTCAGTAAGAAGAGAAGTGACCCAAATTAAAAAATTATCAAAAGATTTAGATAGATATTTTACCAGAAAAGATTTATGGATAAACACATGGAAAGATGCTTAGCACAATTAGTCATTAGGGAAATGCAAATTAAAACTGCATTGGGATATTACTTCACATCCATAATAACGATGATAATCATGAAGACAATAACACGAATTGGTGAAATACAGAGAAACTTGAAGCCTCATCCATTGTTGGTAGAAATGTAAAATGGTAAAGTCTCTTTAGAAAACAATTTGTCAGTTTCTTTAAAAAGTTAAGTATAAATTTACCATGTAACCCAGTAATTCAACTTTTTTATTTTACATCTTTTTTTTTAATACTTTTTAATGTTTACTTATTTTTGAGAGAGAGAGGCAGACTGCAATCGGGGTGGGCAGAGAGAGAGGGAGACACAGAATCTGAAGCAGGCTCTAGGCTCTAAGCTGTCCACACAGTAGGTGACATGGGGTTTGAACTCACGCCCTGAGATTGTGACCTGAGCCGAAGACAGACGCTTAACCAACTGAGCCACCGAGGTGCCCCACATCTTTTTTTTAAAGTTTATTTATTTTGAGAGAGAAAGCTCAAGTGGGGGAGGGGCAGAGAGAGGAAGACTCAGAATCTGAGGCAGGCTCCAGGTTCTGAGCTGTCAGCACACAGCCTGATGCTGGGCTCAAACTCACGACATGTGAGATCATGACTTGAGCACAAGTCAGATACTTAACCAACTGAGCCACCCAGATGCTGCAAGCAATTTTACTTCTAGGTACTTATCCAACCAAAATGAAAACATGCCCACACAAAGGCTTCTATGTAAATGATCTAGCAGTTTGTTTATAATAGCCAATATGTGGAAACAACCCAAATATTTATCAACCAGTGAGTGGTAAACAAAATGTGGTGGATCCACACAACAGAATGCTATTCAGCAATAAAAAAAGAGAGATGTTACAGCATGAATGACCCTCCAAACATTATGTTAGGTAAAAGAAGCCACATACAAAGACCACATATTGTTTGATTCCACTTACATGAAATGTTCAAAAAAAAAAAAGCAAATCCATAGAAATAGAAAGTAGATAAATGGTTGCATTGGGGTGTATAACGGGAAATTTGGTAGCTGAATAATGGTCTCCCAAGATGTCCATGTCTTAATACTCAAAGTTTGTGAATATGTTACCTCATATGGCAAAAGAATTTTGTATAGTCATTAAGTTAAGAATCTTGAAATGGGCAGATTATTCTGGATTATCTGGATGGGCCCAGTGTAATCACAATAGTATTTATAAGAGGAAGCAGTAATGTTAGAGTTAGAAAGATTTGAAGATGTTATGTTTCTGGATTTGAAGATGGAGAAAGGCCAAGAGCCAGGGAATGCTGATAGTCTTTAGAAACTAGAGAAATGAGGGGCGCCTGGGTGGCGCAGTCGGTTGAGCGTCCGACTTCAGCCAGGTCACGATCTCGCAGTCCGTGAGTTCGAGCCCCGCGTCAGGCTCTGGGCTGATGGCTCAGAGCCTGGAGCCTGTTTCCAATTCTGTGTCTCCCTCTCTCTCTGCCCCTCCCCCGTTCATGCTCTGTCTCTCTCTGTCCCAAAAATAAATAAACGTTGAAAAAAAAATTTTAAAAAAAAAAAAAAAAAAAAAGAAACTAGAGAAATGAAAGACATGGGATTATCCCTGTAAGAAACCACTAGCAAGGGAACAGATTCTCCCTTTGAGCTTCCAGAAGGGACACAACCCTGTCAACATCTTGGTTTTAGTACTTCAAAACCTATTTTGGACTTCTGACCTCTAGAACTCTAAGATAAAAAATTTGTTTCCTTAAATCACTAAATTTGGGGGCGCCTGGGTGGCT
The DNA here is from genome assembly GCF_018350175.1 of Felis catus. NCBI lineage: Eukaryota > Metazoa > Chordata > Mammalia > Carnivora > Felidae > Felis > Felis catus. The sequence goes on from NC_058374.1 coordinate 68,212,926, forward strand.
CAAGTCGGTTAAGCGTCCCACTTCAGCTCAGGTCACGATCTCGCGGTCCGTGAGTTTGAGCCCCGCGTCGGGCTCTGGGCTGATGGCTCAGAGCCTGGAGCTTGCTTCCGATTCTGTGTCTCCCTCTCTCTCTGCCCCTCCCCCGTTCATGCTGTGTCTCTCTCTGTCTCAAAAATAAATAAACGTTAAAAAAATTTAAAAAAAAATCACTAAATTTGTGGTAATTGTTATAGTAATAATAGAAAATAGGGCTACTTTCTTTCTAGAGGCTCTTGGGGAAAACCTGTTTCTTTGACTTTGCTTGATTCTGGAGGCTGCCTACATTCTTTGGCTCATGGTCCCGTATCACTGACTTCTGCCTCCATAGTCACAACCATTCTTTGATTTCTGCTCCTCTTTTATCTATAAAAACCCTTGTGATCACATTGGGCACACCAAGACAATATATGATAATTTTCCATCTCAGGATCCTTAAATTTATCACATTTGCAAAGCCTCTTTTGCCATGTAACATATTTATAGTTTCCAAGATGCAGACATCTTTGGAGGTCATTATTCTGCCTACCACACTTAGTAAAAATGCTACAAAGTATATACTTGTTACCTATTTAAGATTTTCAAATATTCTGCAGGACAAATTAAAAATTCTGAGAAAAATATTTTAAAAATGAAAAACTCTCACAGATCTAAAAAAATAATTAAGCTTACAAATACATCAAATCAAGTTTTTGTAATGATTTCAATTCTGTTTACAAACTAAATCAAATTCTTTATGACTTTCTGCTTAAAATCATTAAAATTAATAAAAATTCAAGTTACTCCCTTATTCAAATTTAAAATGTTCGTATTATCAGTTTTATTTATCTCATCATTTCTAAATTTAACTCTAAATCCTCCCAGAGTTGAAAAGATAGTGAACCCACCAGCTTGGTTGAACATTTTTTCAGTCTCGGGAAGACTAAAGCTATTGATACATTGCTTATCAGTCTGAGAATTAAGATGAGGATTAATGAATGGGAGCTGTTATGTAGAGGAGTTAATGAGACTTTTTTATGCTTTTTGATATGAAGGTTCATGTTCACAGCCTTTAGACATATTGCTTTTCATATATGAGTCCACCATTTTCAAGTGGCCATTTGCCTAATTCTTTCATAGATCAACCCTTGTTTCCATTTAATATGATTTAACTTACCTATTAACTCTTTGATCGAGTCCCACATTTTTTCTTCCAATTTAGCTCACTACAACTCTAAAGTCATTCGAATGGCATCTCTTTAGAATGCTTTGCTGTCCTTTTTGTTCTTCCTTTTATAGCAAGAATCTGCATGCTAGTGGCAACAGGGAGGTTGTGTTGAAGCTTTGCTAATATCACTTCTCTAAACTTGTTTATACCTCTCCTTACTTTGTGAACAGTCTGTCAAACTGAATATAACCTTTTTAAATTGATAATACATTATCACATTGAAAAATTATTCTGTTATTGATATTGATGAGTTGTTCTGGCCTAAACTTCTTCATAGGATATACACCAAACGGTGCTTTTTTGAAATCTGTGATCTCTGTGGGCTTATTTCTTTTTAAGGAATAGAAAATATGCTTGAGCAGTATAACATTATTTTCAGCAAAATTAATTGATATATTGAGCACTGAGGGTTTCTTCTGTTATATTGTATTATATACAATATATACACACATGTACAATGTATTATATTCTATCACATATATACATATCCCATATATATAATAACATTACTAATTCTATTGTCTTTATCACATCTACTGAGTTGTTTGTAACTTGTAAATAAACAAACTTCCACATCACTAGAGGATCAATAACTCCTCTTTGTAAGCTTCAATGACTTATTTTCTGTTCAACTTAGGGAGAGACCTCAACATCACATACACATATAACATCCGACTTTAGGGGTAGGCATGTTTTTCTCATGTGAAAAGGAGTCCAGAAGTCAGTGTTCCATGGTTGGTGTGCTGACTGAAAGCAGTCATCAAGGCTAAAGTTCTTTTAGCTTCCTGCTTTCCCATCCTCAACATGAGACTCTCATTGTCATGGTCGTGAATGTCCATGGCCATACAAAGGCATATGTTAGAGTCATGAATATAAACTTGTATAACAATCATTAATGGCATAAGAAGGTGATTATAATATTGTCTTAGTCCCTTTGGTTTGCTATAATAAAATGCCATAAACTGGATAGTTTACAAACAATGGAGATTTATTTCTCATAGTTTTAGAGTAAGGGAAGTCTAAGATCAGGTGCCTGCAGACCCAGTGTCCGGTGAGAGTCTGGCTCACATGGAGGGAAGGACAAGCTTGTTTTCTGGGATCTCTTTTATAAGAGGACTAATCCCAATCACAAGGGGCACACCCTCATGACCCAATCACTTCACAAGGGCCCCATTTCCAAATACCATCACCTTGGGGTTAGGATTTCAACATATCAATTTGGGGGAACATACATATTCAGACCATAGCAAATATATTAAGTAAAGAAGCAATAACTGAGAAGTGTATATACTTTGTACTCTTTAAAAATAACATTATGTTAAGAGTCTATACAAGTGTGTACAAAGCACTAACAGATCATATATCAAGAACTACCAATGATTATCCGTATAAGGTCAACTATAGATGTACTTATTTTCCCACATCTCTATTCTATAACATTGCATTATTTTCATAATGCAAATATAAAATGGAAAGCATTTTAAAGGGGGGAAATGTTGCTTTCCCCAAAACCCTAACAAAATATACTTCCATTTATATAACCTTGGGCCTGAATGGGGTTGTCTGGTCTTACCTAACTGCCAAGAAACACAGAGAGGTAATTATTTCTACCCTAAATAAAGTTGGGGTTTTGACTATGACTAACAAATGAAGGAAGAATGTGTATTGGGTAGGGAAATGGCAGTATCCAGCATGGATGCAATGCATACTGAGTTTTGTATTTAATGATTACTCAGCTATAGAATGCCTAAGAGATTAATTTGTAAATAGGTATATATATACATGAGGGTTACATGTTAGTTTGTGTATAAACAAGACCAGAGGCTCATCATGTAGTGGAAAAAGCATGATTGAATTCGGCCCTGGGTTCTAATCCCATCCCCATCCATCTCATTTTTTATACTGAAAAGAGTGGAAATAATACCTATTTTTTGGTGATGCTTTAAAACAATACAGCTATGAAGTGTGATTTACATAAAGAGAGATAAATCAAGGGCTGAATTTACCAATAAGGTCATATGCTTTAGCCATCCACAGAGAGCTTATTCTAATTCCCTCTATATTGCATTAGGCACATTTGAGTTCCAGAGGTGGGAAACTCACACTTCTTAAGGAATTAATTCTATTTCTAGAGATATCTGACTATCAGAAAGTTCTTTCCTTTACTGACTCAAATCAGTCTTCTATTTTAGAGCCAAAGTTCCTAAAAAGGTAAGAACATCTCTTGGAATTTCAATATACCGTATGATAAATAGATACTTGTCTATGCATGGCGTTGGATTTGGGGTTGTTATTATTGTCAATATAATTTTCGTTTGTTTCAAAGGCAGATATTTTCTGGTATGTTTCCCATTGCAGTGATATTTCTCCTTGATAGTTGTTGCCCATGTGCGTCCAGCAAATAACTGCCTTTATAAATTAACTTTGATATTACCTAATTAATGAATATGAATGTGTCCAGTTTTTCCATTTCCTTTCAGGGCAAGCACATCTGGTACTCAGAAGCATTGCCGCAATCTCACACAAAGAGGGTTAGTTGATGAAGCTTCTTGAATATCCCAAGTGCCAATGAAAGCAACTTGGCTTCCTCTGAATACTCTATTTCATGCCCCAAATACTGTGTGAGTGTCTAAAACCGCACATGTCTTTCTGATAGTTTTTTGCTTCCCTGATACCCAGGCCAATGTCAAAGGCATTCCTCTATCTTCTTGGTGCATTAGCTGGATCCCAGGGTATCTTCCAAGCCTGATGTTTTCATGGGACTGAAAGTCAATAGGCCCATCTGCCCCACCGGAAGTAGCTTTGCCATCTGGCTTTAGGAAATTGGGTCACGTCTTGCTGGTTTAAAGTGAATTGGTAGTAAATCTTTCTTATGTTGCGGCACAAAACACAATCATGAAAAGACTGCCTTTGTAAGGTAGAGAGACACATCTTTGGATTGATCCTCAGCTCATTTTACCCACATATGCCAACCAGGAAATCATCAGTATCACACCATTTATGGGATGCCTATTATATGCCAGATGTTTTATACTCAGTATCTCCAATACTCACAAGAACCACATGTAAGTTTTCTTTCCCCACTTAACAGATGTATTCCTAGGCTTAGAAAGATTAATTGGGATGCCCAAGGATGTGCGGCCCCACAGAAGTGCATCTTGATTCCAAACCTGTGTGGATTGCATGGCCATACACACCTGCTTTCCATGCCCTAACATCAGATTGTTGTGTCATTCTTCCAATTTCTATGTCATTCACTTATACTGTGGTCAAAAGAAGTTAGTGGGTTTTTTAAATTTATATTTATTATTTATAGGATTTTTTCCTGAAATAATAAACAAGCTTTGAATTTGAAAAACAAAACAAAACAACACAGTACTTGCACTCTAACATTTCCCAAAGCCAGGAAAGAAGAGAGTCTTTGAAATCCTTTCATGGCTTTTCTTTTAGTGCATGTTAGTCATTCTGACTTTCAGCTCTTCGTCAATTGCAAAGATTTGTTTGCCTACTTGAAAACAGAATGTTTTAAGCCAACTTATCAGTATTCATTTGGGTAGAAGAGAAACTTAAGTAGCATGCAAATGTGATTTAAAAGGAAAAGTTATTATCTGGTTAAAATTGCTTGATCATTTCAAATGATAAGTCTCAGTCAGAAGAGAACGAAGGCTAAGACCAGATGTGCCACCACCCCAGCGTGGGAATAAAGGGTTCCAGAAAGGAATTATTCTTTTGTTTAAAATCATGGGGATAGCAAACTCAACAGACATTTAAATTTGACCCTCTCATCTTTATTGCTGATTGGAATACAACAGGAAGACAATTTCTTTGCAATCTCCAATAACAATTATTCAATTGAAAGTGTAAAATGAATGCTTTAGAACTCCTACAATAATAATTTGAGGGTACCTGGCTGACTCAGTGGGTTAAGTGTTCTACTCTTGATTTTGGTTCAGGTCATGATCTCATGATATGTGAGTTCAAGCCCCACATCAGGTTCTGCACTGCCTCATGGGGACTGCTTAGAATTCTCTCTCTCCCTTTCTCTCTGCTCTTCCCTTGCTCGTGCATGTGCACTCTCTCTCTCTCAAAATAAATCATTACAAAAATTTAAAGAACATTAATTTGAGAAGTCATTTTCTGTGGCAAACTGTGTACATGAAAAAAAAATATCTATGCGGACTCTAGAACAAAGAGCTTTATTTCTATCCTTTTTAAAATCCGTTCTAGTGTTAAGATGAAATTACATTTGCTTTCAGAGTAAGTGATATATTAATTTTCAGAGAAGATATATAGATATATACCAACATGGTAAAATGGCATGAATTGGAGCAATAAAAATAAAGAGCAGAAATCAGTAATTCCAAGCAAGTAATTTCTTTTTACTAGCAAGTTTCCACTTCCAAAATGAACAGACTTCTAAGAAAAGAACCTGAGAAATTTTATTTTTCATGAAGATTTTTAAAATATTTAGTTATTGGGGCGCCTGGGTGGCGCAGTCTGTTAAGCGTCCAACTTCAGCCAGGTCACGATCTCGCGGTCCGTGAGTTCGAGCCCCGCGTCAGGCTCTGGGCTGATGGCTCAGAGCCTGGAGCCTGTTTCCGATTCTGTGTCTCCCTCTCTCTCTGCCCCTCCCCTGTTCATGCTCTGTCTCTCTCTGTCCCAAAAATAAATAAACGTTGAAAAAAAAATTAAAATATTTATTTATTTTGAGAAAAATAGCACGAGCAGGGGAAAGGCAGAGAGAGGGGGAGAGAGCGAATCCCAAGCAGGCTCTGCGCTGTCCACACAGTGCCTAAAGTGGGGCTCGACCTCACGAACTGTGAGATCATGACCTGAGGCAAAACCAAGAGTAGGATGCTTAACTGACTGAGCCTCCCAGGTGCCCCTTTCACGAGGATTTTTCATGATACCCTTCCTTCACAGAAATCTTTAGGTCATCCAATCTATCGGAGTAGACTTAAGTTCCTGGCCAAAGGCCAGAGTGGACAGTTATCCAGATTCAAGGCTATGACTGCAAAAGTAACCAGGAACCAGGGCCCACAGATGGAACGTCTAATTCACCTGAAATGGCTACTGATAAATCTTTGGACAGAAGCAGACTGAAGGCCAAACCTATAGGATGAGACAGAGATTACAGTTTGTTACAGAGATGGAGACTTTTAAAAAAGCATGGGTTGGATACATAGCAGTCACAGTTAGTGGATCAAGAGAAGGAAAACTAGTGTGAAGGACACATAACAGGATGTGATTCCTCCAGTCATGCCTTGTCTTGTCCTCTTTCACACTCCCTTGGTGGTATTGTCAGTTATCATGGATTCATGGTGGTATTATATCCTCCCTTGGTGGTATTTTCAGTTATCATGGATTCAAATAACATCTTTATGTTATGTTTTTTCACTGAATTCAGAATAAAATCTGAAGTCCTTTCAGTGGCCTAAAGACTTTGCATTGTCCAGGTCTAGCTTCATCTTTCATTGATCTTCCCACCCACCACACCCATCTAACATCTTCTACGTACTGAATGTTCCAAGCTCTGTCTTATCTCCTGCCTTTCACACGTGCTATTTTCTATGTCTAGAATGCACTTATCCCACATTTCTACATAATTAGCTCATTCTCTTCCTTTAGGTCTCAACTTCACTGTTATATCCTTATGAGGTCTATCCCTGATCGCTTTTCCTAATGTACATTCTCATCTGATATTCCAGTCGACCCTTGTTTCCTTCAAAACTGTTATTATACTTTTCCACTGTTAATTTGTCTATTTCCTTTTATCTAATGTTATCCTTACTACCATGTAAGTTCCATGTCTACATTGTTCACCAAAGGATGTCAACACTTTTTAAATGAATGAATTGGTTAATACTCAAAAGCCTCATTTGTTTGTACCAAGGAACCATTTGAGAAGATGGAACAAGAGAGGCTTCTCTGGTTAAGGGCGGTTTCCAGGGAGTCCTGGGCTGACAACATTCGAGAAGAAGAGCTCCTCCAGGATTCCTTGTTAGCCCTGCCTTAACTCAAAGGAATCTGCTTTATCTCTTATATTAATGTCACTGACATTTTACCTGCTAACTGTTAAAGAAGAAATGGAACCACTGAACATTTTAATAACTATGAAAGTCAGAGAAGCCTTATGTCCGTTGGAACAAATTCTCTTGGGTTCTCAACAGACTGCTTTTTGGTGAAGCTGGCCTGTTATCTTCACAGGGGCTTGAAGTGGGACCAAAAGAGACAGACAGTCCGGTGGCAAAATGGGCTGCCATCAGATGGCAGCAAAGAGTTGTTTCTTCTTGCATGGCTACCTATTAATTTTGCCCCCATTAAGGACATTAAAATATGATTGTTTTCTAGATATATTTAAAGCATTAATGCACTTACCTAGGGTATTTATATTTCTTTATTTTAAACACTGCTTATTTGTAGAATCAATGGGAAAATTCCATTGCATAAAGGAATATCTTCAGAAAAGAAAAAAAATCTCAAGGTTGCAAATGTATTGAATTAAAATGATAGGTTTTCTCTTTCTAGAAAATTATTTTTTTCTCTAAGAATCATAGAATAAACATAACAATATATATGAGATGACCGGTATGATATAAATGTTTTCTGTTTGAAGATGAATTAATTCACTTGACACCAATTTTGGTCAAAGAAAATGAGAAAAGCTATGTGTGTTGTATCAGATGCTGTCAATAGTAATATGCTAACACCTGTGTGATTTTATTAATTGTTATGATCATTTTGCTCCCCTGTTAGAACTGAACTACTTAGGGTAGCACAGAAGCTTTTAACATCTTGAACCTGAATTAGCTTTACCAATGCTAGGGTAGCTACAATCATTTCCCTCTTCCTCACCTACTCTAGTCACGGAGAACTCACCAAGCCCCAAACATTTCATTCACTTCCGTGCTTTCACTTGTGCTAGTCCCAGTTCTGGGAATAATCTACCAGCTCTTTCTACCTGACAAGCCCTACTTATTTTTCAAGCCCCGTAGTGAATGCATCTTCCGCTGAGAGCTTTTCTCCCTTTCATTTTCCTTCAGGCCACAAGACACTCTTCTTTTAGTTTCTGGATTTCATAACTATAGATGGCACTTTAGTCATTCATCTAGGAAATAATTATTTAATTAGCCATGAACTACACTGAGTGCCAAGAAATACAATCATCATGTCACTGCTGTCATACACACTAGCAAAGTAAGGAGACATTATACGAACAATTAATAGTATGATGAAGGGTATGAAGACGTTAGGAAAACATGCCTTTACATGTAATAGAGGTGCTTTCGGGGAATAATTCTGAGAATGAGAAGTTAGCCAGCCAAAGAGACAAGCATCCCAGGCAGAGGAAAGAGCATGCATAAACCCCCTCAGTTAGAGGATGGCATGTATTAGTTTGAGGAACCATGAGAAGCCCCTTGTGCTGGAACAGAGTCAGTGAGGGGAAGAAGAGCATGTATGAAGTGGAGAGCTGGCAGGGGCTGGTTTGGGAATCTTTCCTAAAGTTTTGGTGTGGATACTGGACTCTCCCCAACAGTGAGAAGAAATCATCAGAAGGTTTTAAGAAGGGGAATAAATAACCAGATGTAGTTCTGACCTATTACTTTGATTGCAAAATAGAGACTGGGTAGAGGAAAACACAGTAGGTTTGGGAAAGTGTAAGGAGGTTTTTATAATAATTTAGGCAAGAGATTTTAGTAGATTGGATGGGAGCTACAACCATGGGAATGGAAAGAAATATGGTGATTTGAGTGTTATTTAAGAGGCAAAATTGACAGGACCTGGTTTTTGGCTTTGGGAAGTGAGAGAGAAGGAATCAAGAGGGGCTTTGAAGCTTCTAGTTTGAGCAATCAGATAGACGGATGGTTGTGCTAATTCTAGGAGCAAATGGATTTTTACATTACCAATTAATATTTAGAAATACAATGATACTCTATTTTTAATGTGGTCAAAAGTGAATAAGAATGAATACATATAAGTGTATAAGAATGTGTAAGTATCAAGAATGAATGTAAGCATACATTAAATCTAGGATATGGAATTTCTAAGATTTTTAAAATTTTATTTATTTATTTTGAGAGAGACAGAGACAGAGTGAGTGGGGGAGGGGCAAAGAGAGACAGAAAGAGAGAAAATCCCAAGCATGCTTCTCTCAGCACAGAGCCCAATGTGGGGCTCGAACTCACGAACAGTGAGATCATGACCTGAGCCTAAACCAAGAGAGGATGCTCAACTGACTGAGCCACCCAGGTGCCCTTGGAATTTCTAAAATTCATATTAAAAAGAAATTCTGGAATTCCTGGGATTCCTAAGTAATATGAGTTGTAGGAATTTTTTTTTGCCCTGATAGGGATGGATATATTGGACCAAGACATTTGCAGTAATAATAATACCTGCTGTCATCAAACTCTGTGGCTGCTTCTTAAAGGAAGCATTTGCAGCTCCCACTCTTTATTTTACTGTTCCTGGTAGGGTTCACACCCTTCTGCATTTTGCATACATAATAACTTAAAGATTAAAAATAGAATCACCAAGCTGCAGAGATTATAATTGAACATTTTAATAACTTCTCTCTCTCTCTCTCTCTCTCTCTCTCTCTCTCTCTCTCTCTCTCTTTTGGTGTTAATCAACTTTCTAAAGTGTGAGCTATTTTTAGCACCAGTTACACTTGTACCTTTGGGTCCAATTCTAATTCTCTTCACATCGCAGACGATCTCTCTGCAGCAGTCTCTTTGAAATCAATCAGTGCTTTCAGGAGGGAAAGTTATGCAGTGAAGGATAGAACTGGGTCATGGCGAGCATTCTTCCTCACATAATGCTGAATTCTTTTACTTCCAGGTGCAGAGACAGGGTTAGATGATTACTATTTAGAGAGCACAAAAAGGACCATTAGAGTAAACCAAAGAAAGAAAGAAAGAAAAGAAAAGAAAAGAAAAGAAAAGAAAAGAAAAGAAAAAAAAAAGCTCACCTCAGTAAGGTTATTTTAGACTGGCTGTGTTGTGGTTTCCAGAATTTTGACTTTACCAACAAACAAATTACACCGAGCATAATTATTATTAAAAAAACATTCCCAGTCTTAAAAATGGCAGGCAGTTTCTAATGCAGCCTCCTCACACCCACACTTCTCATGTAGAATCTTGAGGAAGCCGGCAGGCAATCCATTGCATGACAGATCATCGACTTCCAGGAACCTTAGCAATTTCCATTAATTTTAAATTTCATGGGATTTGGAGTGAGAAAAATAGAGTGATTTGCCCACTTTTCTTCTCTAAGGGAAAGAAAGCAAACCTACCCATCTGAAAGAAGGTTGCAAGACCTATGATCCTTCCCCACTGGTCTATCTTTTCATTAGCAGTTCAGATTCTTGATCAACCAGAGAAAAAGAAAATCATTCCTTTGCCAGTTTCATCCTTATTTTGAATTTGGTCAGAAGGCTATTCTTTTGGTCTTTTCTCTCCACCCCCATCATTCAGGTAAAGGGAACCAGCTTAGGTTTGGCTAGACAGGAGTCCTGAAGAATCCAGGAGATTTTTATCTGCATGTACTACATTAATTCACTTAGAAAACCAGGAAGGGAACACAAGAGGATATTTCTACCTCATAAGAAAGGCTATGAGGGGCGCCTGCGTGGCTTAGTAGGTTAAGTGCCCGACTTCGGCTCAGGTCATAATCTCACGGCTTGTGAGTTCGAGCCCTGCATCGGGCTCTGTGCTGACAGCTCAGAGCCTGGAGCCTCTTCAGATTCTGTGTCTTTCTCTCTCTCTCTCTGCCCCTCCCCTACTCACACTCTGTCTCTGTCTCTCAAAAATAAATAAACATTAAAAAAATTAAAAAAAAAAGAAAGGCTATGAGACGAAAATTTGGGGAGTGGTATGAAATTTGGAGCTCTAGCTTCTAATTTTTCACAAAGATGCAATTTCTTATTCATCCACCTACCCACCGACCCATTGAAGCAACTGCTCCTTATTGCCTTAAGTGCCTTTCTACTGCCTCTGCAAAGGGAGGACATGAAACATTTTAGGGAAAAAAAGAAATTTCTGAATGATTTCTTAAGTAACAACGTACCAGGAAGAATGGTCTCTAAATACAAGAAAAAGAAAAATGATTTTAATTTCCAAAGTAAATATGTAAATATAAAAATAGAAGCTTTGAGAATCCCGAGGTAAAACTTAACAGAAGAAAATGTAATGAGCTGGAGAGAAAGTAGATGAGTCAGTTTCTGGTTCTTTCCACTATATACATCTTCCTCTTTCATGACACAGAAGATAGATAATAAAAGTCCTTTATGGTCTGAGAGAAAAAGGTTAAAATTCGGCAAAAGAAACATTCTTCTATGTGGGCACTTAGGAAAGGTATCTTGCCTTTCTCCCTCTCAAGGCCAAAGTCTGGGTTGGTCTTGATAGATATTTTCAAAGGGGTTTGTCAATTGGAAAGCAGGGGTGCCCTGTCCTCTTCCTCTTATTCGAATTGTTAGGAGGGGGGGACATTAACACAGAGTGCCTAGTCATAATGGAACAAGAATGGATGCAGGGCAGTTATAGAATGACAGGCTATTACTCATTTCCTCCTTCTCTCCAAGGACCAAGAACAGTATACGTGAGCACCTGAATGATTTCTATGTCCCCTTGAAAATGATACAGAGGAAGGCTGAGAAAGTACAGATGGCATTACATATGCCTTGGCGCTGTGATGAGGAATATGTAGGGTGAGGTACATTATCCTAGCAAGTGGAGAACAAGACGGTATCACAGGTATTAGCAGCTGACAGCAGAGGGAATGAATATCAAACTTTCTAGAACAATATGGATTATATATCTCAGTGAAGGTAAACTAGGGAAGAAAATGGTAATGGATAGATATCAACTAATCAACTATTCCTTGCAGGGGAGAAGGGAAGGGAAAGGGAATAAATATTCTTCAATGAACAGAATTAAAACTCTGTTAGTACAGACTGAGTTTAAAGAGAACTGGCAGATTACAATTTGTCTTTAATAAAAACAAAATGGAGGCTTAAGAGCTAAGTTTAAGTTCAATTAAGGAGAATCAAAAGAAAGTTCAATTTTTGCACATCTGAGTTTTATGATTCTGAAGACCCCTTAGATGTAATAGGCATATAATATTCAGCATGGAGCTTATCTTCTGAAAATGTGTTACTACAATACAATGGATGTATAGTTCTTGACCAAATGGATTACGTTCTTGACCCAAACTTGTCTATATATTCTGTTTCTGGCACCCCATGGTTCTCTACAGCTTTGGCCACATTTATTGTTGAAAAGCTCAGTGGAAAAAAATACCCTCAATATGGAATTTCTGAGAAGAACCAGTGCTGTAGCATTAAGAAAACAAGCATTAACATGAAAAAGAAAAAGATTCTAGGACGCTAATTATTACAAGAAAACATTGTGGCATTCTGAGTAGCATAAAAGAACACATAGCCTCAATAAAAGAGGTTAACTCCAAGAGATAAAACAATGGCTTAAAAAAATGAAGACTGTTTGCAAAACAAACAAATGCAAAATAAACAAAACAAACACCCCAAATTGCTATCGATGAATGACTTAAAATATATTTGCAAGGAAGTAAGGTACCAAATTGACTCTTGGGAAAGAGAACCACTGATATTGGGGATAAACTGGAATGGCACTTATTGAATACAGAGGAAAGAACAAAGAACTAAAATAACAAGCTAGGTGAGGATAGATGTAGAGGATGAAGAGGAGAAAACCGAAGAATCAAGGTTATTCTTAACGAAAATATAAACATAACACAACAGAAATGATTGTTACAGGCAAAATTGAAGATAAAAATTCTGACGCTCATCCTCCTTCCTCCCACCCCAACAAAAGAGATCAAATGATCTTACAAGTACCCCATTCCCTTTAGGTATTTGACTTTTTGTGCTTTAGATAGCTAGAGTGTAGAGTGATTCTTGTTTCCTGCATCTGAATTCTGAATAACAGCACAGGAAGCACCATATACAGGAAGTGGTATGGTCAATGCACCCTCATGGATAGAAATGTGGGATTGCAGATTTGATCAAATTTGGGTTTAAAGGTGGGGAGGGACCCGTTGCCATTAAACAATGAGGCACTGGTAACACATGGTAGATAGTGACAAAGTCATTCTTGAAATTGTTACTTTTGATCTGGGATGAAGTAAAGTGTCTTGCTAAAAGCAAAGCTTCGTGGATAAAACGGCTACTTTATTTGTTTTGATGAGGAATAAAATATTTATTTAGAACTAAAATATCTCCTCACAGAATTAATACTCATTAATTCCAAATGGAAAAAATAGTAACTTTGTTTTGGAGTTACCTGATGTGGCGAAGCCTGGCAGACACCATTTATTTTATTTTATTTTTTAATTTAAATCCAGATTAGCATATAGTGCAACAATGATTTCAGGAGTAGATTCCTTAGTGCCCCTTCCCATTTGGCCCATCCCCCCTCCCACAACCCCTCCAGTAACCCTCTGTTTGTTCTCCATATTTGAGTCTCTTAGGTTTTGTCCCCCTCCCTGTTTTTATATTATTTTTGTTTCCCTTCCCTTATGTTCATCTGTTTTGTATCTTAAAGTCCTCATATGAGTAAAGTCATATGATATTTGTCTTTCTCTGACTAATTTCACTTAGCATAATTAACCCTCCAGTTCCATCCACGTAGTTGCAGACGGTAAAGTGGTTACTCTTAAACAAATACTGAATACACTAAAAATCATGAATTTATACTTAAAAATGAATTTTATGGTACATTAATTATACATCAATAAAGTTGTTGTTAAGAAAAATAAATTTAAGGGACACCTGGGTGACTCAGTCAGTTAAGCATCTAACTTTGGCTCAGGTCATGACCTCACGTCTCGTGGGTTCAAGCCCCACATTGGGCTCTGCACTGCACTTGGAGCCTGGAGACTGCTTCAGATTCTGTGTCTCCCTCTCTCTCTGTCTGTCCTGTGCTTCTGTCTTCTCTCTCTCTCTCTCTTTCTCTCAAAAATAAATACGTAAATAAATGAAATGAAAAAAAGTTTTAGAGAGATCGAAATAGGAAATTGTTTTTCATATTATTAACAAAATCCATGGAATAGATGTTCTGAAGCATATTTATAAAGCAGTTTGGGAAGTTACTAAGTGATACAGTTATAGAATGTGAAAAATCACTTTTTATGCAGTGTTTTTTAAAAAGGAATTTATTCAAAATGCATTCATTTTATTGGACAGTGACAACCTGAAAAGGATAAAGAGTTTATTGCTAATTATATGCAGCAAACACAAAAACAAGAGAAATCAAGTCAAAAGAAGACACAAATAGTTCTGGGGAGTGGATTAAGGCTTCCATGAAAGGTCACCCCTGAGCATTGTGACTGTGATACAGATTTAGCTTTTGTGACATCTTCTTGTGTCAGTTTCCTAGTGCTTATAATTCCTTCAACACAGAGCATGACTTCTTTTCCCTTCAGTTTCTCCAAAAGCTATCAAAAACAGTGTTGGATTTTAATTCCCTGGCAATTAGTTATTAAAGAAATAAAAGAAACTTGCATCTTGTTGCCACAGAATTAAACTTAGTAAAAGAGGTTTTCACTCACTTAGTAAGAGAAATCCCAATGTTGTCATAATTACCATTTGACTACAGAGTAGCAGAGTCACTAAGCTGGAAACAAGTTTTTGTGTATCAACAAATTGTGTAGGATTTATCTGCACCCCCTCTGAGCACCCACGGCCTTAACCAACCCTCCCTGAGCTATTTTGTAACCTGCTGAGGAAGACAAAAACACAGAAACAGTTTGCAATAGGGCTTGTGGTATGTGTTCCGTATTGAAGTTCTGGCTTAAAGTACTGTGTTCGAATTTCATACAGAAATGGTGAAGTAGATTGTTAACTTCAGAATGAAAATATTGAGGCTGAAAAGTCCCAATGCTGGAGATGTACAAATGTAAAGACCAAACCCTCTAACTCTGAAGCCCAGGAAAGGGGCGTTATGATTTGTGAACTATCTTAAGAGCTACACTATAAACAGTGCAGTTTATATTTACTAGAGTATTTCTAGTGAGGCAGTGCTTCAGATGGAGAATGTTCTTTTCTCTTTCATTAGTCCGATTCAAATGTCTGAGAAACAGAATCTCCTTTGTCTCCTAGCCTGTAGTGGAACCACTATCTCAGGGATTTGGTATTTCCCTTCCTTTACAGAACATACTCAGCAAACTGTACCAGTTAACCACAGACTGCTAAATTAGTTTACTATAATTGTGACATCTGTAATGTGTTGTAAGTCAGTTGGTTCAATAAATCACAAATGTGGAAGCATAAAAATAATTCCACGAGTAAGATTTATGCATCTTTCTTAGTCTCTCCCCCAGCCAGTCCAGTGCTTATTCAAGGCATTCAGAGACAGGGACGAAATGGCCATGGTGGCATTTATGTATGGATTTCTCCTCACCAAGGCTAATTTGGCTAATAGTACTGTGACGTGTCCCACTTGCCCAAATCTCTGTTTTGTACCTCTAAATGCTGTACATCATATGCTGGCTTATCCCAGAGGTACCAGAAAACGTTTGCAGGCGGGTTGATTATTCTGAGCCACGTCACAGTGATTTGTTCTCTCTAGAACAGACACTTATCCATGGTCTTACTGAATACCTCATTCACAGCTTCAGGATTCCTTGTAATGTTGTTTCCACACAATGGACTTGTTTTCTAGTTGGAAAAGTGGGACAATGTCCTGAAGCCTGAGGAATTTTCTGGTTGTACTATGTTTCCTGTTACCCCAAAGGAGATGCCTTTTTAGAATAATAAAATAGCATATTGAAGCCTCAGTTTTAGCACTTTGGGGAAGATAGTACCTTGTGAGGCTAAGAAGAATGCATTATATGATCTTAAGCAGTGATTCATGTTGTAACTGGCCTTGATTATAAGGAGCATCGTTACTTTAAGTACTGTTAAGAAGGAAAAACACGGTATCAGGTAAACTATGATTTGCAGTCATTTTAAGAAGCAGGCCAATGTCAGAGACACAAAAATCTAAAACAGAACCAAACAGAATGCAAAGACTTAAAATAGAAGAAATATTGTAAAGGATACTCCCCCACCCCCATAGCCATAATATAAGAGTTGAGGAAGCAAGGAGTGGACATGAAAGTGATGTTCTAACCTACAGGAGCAATGTCACCTTCAAAAAAACCTCTTCCACTTAAAAACAAATATCTATTCTGACAGTTTAATTATGTGAACCTGTCAAAACTTTATTTCAGGGTTGTTCAAGGAAAGGGGCCTAAGCAGACCAATTCAAAGGCTTATCTCTTTCTAGTGCCGTTTACAGAAAAGTGTGGCTCGTAGCCGGAACAGATCTTAGGCTTATTACAGTTCCTTAGGCAAGTATGCAATGATACCTAAGCAATTTCATTAGAAATGCCAATTTTTTTTTCTCCGAAGGAGGTTAAGAAATAGGTATCATACCAGGCTTGGGGCAATATTTTTGTCAAGTTACTGAAGGGAAGAATGCTTCTACAGGGGACATAGTGAATGATGGTTGCATTTTAGACCCTTCTTGCAACAAGCAAAACAAAATAAAATTAAGCAACATCCACCAGGGTGAGGCTAGAATAACTTTGTTTTCTAGTGATTTATCTAATTTCCAAAGGGAAATAGGGCTGGTGCCTTGCGATGGGAACAAAGCGGAACGTGGTTGGGGTCAAGTGATCTCTGAGTTGCCTCCTGTACTGGCCAATCTAGTGGTAAAAGTTAATAGAAGATGATACTGACCAAATGGTCATGCAGGCAAGACCATGAAGAGGCCAGATATCTCAGAAGAGAGGACTTAGATCAACCTACAGACCAAACAAATAAACCATCAAGCAAAGTAAGCAAAGGTAACCAGCCGAGTGTTGCATGAAAGCAAGATGATGTGGCATAGGCCTTGTGACTACTATTAGAAATACATAATTTCTTTGTGTCTGTGTTAGGTATGTATTTAACTTACGAATTAATTTTTCTCCTTTTTCTTTCTGTCACTTTTTTTTATATAAGATACATCATTGATGTTCAATTTTTAATTAAAATTTTAGGTTTATGGATAAGAGAACAATCAAAGCTGCTACTGTGGTAACTCAATCCATAATAGGGTGGCTAAAGAGAAAAATCATGTCTCTCTCATATATTAGTCTGGACTGTGGTCTAAGGCTGGATGATAGTTTGAGCCATTGTCAGGGATTGGAACTCTTTTCATTGCTTCTTGTCCCATTCCTAAATGGTGACCCTACCCATCACGTCAAATATAGCTCACCTCCACATCTGTATTCAGCCTGGAAGAGAGAGAGATGAAAAGAAAAATGGGACAGCATGTTTAAGATGCCATTTGGGTTGAACTGAAGAGGAATGAGTATCATCTAGAGGTGAAAACAGTCTTTGATGAGACTGATTCTACCTTCCTGAGGGGAGGGTAAATGCATTTATATCTGTATGACAATGGGTATTGTAGGTTGCCATTGTTGTTGGAAGTATAAGGAGAAATGGGTGTAAAAATTATTTTCATAAAGGTTGGATTTGGTGGATATGGTGAAATGACACATTTTCCTCCAGCTTTCTCCTGATGTGGCCTCCTCCAATGCAAAAGTCGGAAAATAAAAAGTCCATTTTTAAAACTCCCTTGAAGGGGCACCTGGATGGCTCAGCTGGTGAAGCCTCTGACTTCAGCTCAGGTCATGATCTCATGGTTCATGAATTGGAGCCCTGTGTCGGGCTCTGTGCTGACAGCTCAGGGCCTGGAGCCTATTTCGGATGTCTCCCTTCTCTCTCTGCCCCTCCCCTGCTCATGCCCTGTCTCTCCCTCTTTCTCAAAAAATAAAATAAACATTGAAAAATGAATGAATAAATAAATAAATAAGTAAATAAATAAAATTCCCTTGAAGGTTGAGGATAAGAATTGGGTTGTGTCCTTTGGATGGAACAGCCTAATGCAGGGAAGGCAGAACTCTCCTGTTTCGTTGGGTATTGTTTCTGGCAGACAGCATTGTATACTTGTTGGGTTTTTCTAAAATGGCATTCCAACCACTGACTTCTAGAGTAGAGGTTGGCATTACTTTTTCTTTAGAGAGACAGACTGTATATCTGTTACATTCTGTGGGCCCAGAGGCCACACACAAACTCTGTCGCAACTACTCAACTCTGCTGTTGTGGTGAGTGAAGCCATGGACAAACTGTAAACACAGGAGTTTGGCTGTGTTTGCTGATTGAACCCGGCCTGGGGAGCCGAAGTCTGCCAAGCTCCTTTTAGAGCATGGTTTACAAAGGCAGATGCAAGGGACATTTGTGGTCCAACTCAGCATTTTGTTTTCTAGTCACTCCCTTTGTGGCTGCCAGGAAGTAGTGGCAGAGGTAGTGGCTTCTGATTCTCTGGGTCACAGCCATTCTTTGGATCACAATTTCAGAGATGCCCTCCTTGTCTCTCCAATCTGCTTTTGGTAAAGATTGTAGCTCCCTGGTGGGTCAGTTCAATGGTATTGATCTTGGAGTCACTAAAGCCTACTTTTCCTTCAGTGATTTTTGTAAGCACCCAATTTCCTATGTTTTAAACCAATGTCTTCTTAAAACGTTTCTAAAGTGTGTTGTTTCCTGCAACTGAAAGCTATCTGTTCCTAGCTTATCTCTATGTATCGTTCAGAGACCATAAATCACAATGAGCAGCATACCAGGGAAGCAGGGCAATGGCTAAGTGCATTCTGGGATTTTGGTTGCCAAGGATTTTTTTTTTTCCTCAGTAGAAAGCAGGAATAACACTGTAAACAGCACCTACTGGTAATTAGTCTGAAATCCCTGCCAGGAAAGTGTAAGAGCTGACATTAGACTCCTCAAAACCAGCCTGGATTATGGTTAGGTATCACCAGTTGATATTATCAAGCTTTCTTTCCATTTGTACTGAAGGCTATGAGTAGCCAAGTGGGCTATAAGTGGTACAAGAGATAGTCTACTTTGTCTTTTAGCAGATGCTAGGCTCATTCTCCAAAGTAGTAAAGAGAAAATAATTCACAGATATAGTTAAAAATGCTAATGGCTGAGAGGTATGGTTGTGAACATTCATTTCCATTCGAAGTGGAACATTAGAGGGCACCTGGGTGGCTCAGTCCTTAAGCATCTAACTGTGGCTCAGGTCATGATCTCACGGTTTGGTTTACGAGTTTGAATCCCACATTGGGTGAGCTCGTGCCCCGCTTAAGGCAAACATGAGCCCAGCTTCGGGTAAGCCCCAATTCTATCTTTCTCTGTCTCTGCCCCTCCTGGGATTCTCTCTCTCTCCCCCCTCCTCTCTCTCTGCCCCTCGCTCACTTGCACCTCTCTCTCAGAAGAAGAAAAAGAGGAAGAAGAAGAAAAACAGAATACTAGAACATGTTAAAAGACATCTGACTGAAGCAGATATGGAATAATAAAAACCCCTGGGGAGTAAGAAGTAAAGGCAAGGACATAAAAGGAAATGGCAGAAGTGAAAAGGTATGGATAGAAATACCGAAAGCAATCACAATTTAAAAATCAGAAGAGAACATAAAATATTTGATATTTGCAGAAATAATTACGCCCAACATGGGGCTCACACTTACAACCCCAAGATCAGGAGTCACATACTCTTCCAACTGAGCCATAGTGCTTCTTCCATTGATCACACTCCCCATTGGCTAAGATATTTTGTTTAAGACATTTGTGTCATTACACATGAATATTTTAATTTTAGTCATCTTCTCAGTCAAGAGGAAATGACCTTTGTTTGACATTGTTTATTTTGTTGTAAATTGTACTTAAATAACTTCCATTAATACCACTGTGGGACCTAAGAAATATTCCAAAGGAAACTGGACATAATAAACAATTACTTTATAGAAAATTCTTCTGAGCTGAAGAAGAACCTCCATGTTTTGGACTGCATGTACTCACCAAATCCCAGGCAACAGCAACAGAAACAAAAACAACAAAGAGAGGACCTATCCAAATTTACATTTCCAAAGAAAAAAGGTTAAAAATTTAAAAAGTAACCTTAAGAGGGATAATTCATCTCTCATCCCTTCTGCCATGGGATGATACAACAGAAAGTCAGCAGTCTACAACGTGGCAGAGGCCTCTCACCACAACCTGACCTTGCTGGCACCCTGGCCACAGACTTCTAGAGCTGTGAGAAATAAGTTTGTTATTTATAAGCCAAAAGAAAAAAAAAGGAAAAAAAAAGGAAAGAGGTATATTCAAAATAATGCATTTAACAATCAGTCTGGCACAAAAACAGACCAACATGAGGGATGCTGGCACTGGCCTGGCATGGCCTGACTAGTAAGTACTGGCTAAACAGGTTATGACCTGAGTGACCTGTTTCCACATTTGTGTGAAGTAAGTGAGAGGGATTCTTAAGTATGCAAGGTCTCAGATCATATATTGCTAGGAACATATTTCTTGCCAGGAAAACAACTTGAAAGTGCTCCCAACAAAGGATGAATTAAAATCAATATTTGGTGGTGATAATTAAAAACAAATATGGAGATTTAATCATAAGCACTTCTGTGTATAAAGTCGTAAAATTAAATGAAAAACCAAGAACTCTTATTTTCTTTAAGTTGAATTTATGTACGACGAAATGCACAAATTGTAATTTTAGTTTGATGTTAATATGTCTACATGTGTGAAACCGCCAAATAGAACAAGATAGAGAATATTACCAGCACCCCCAATGGCTCTCTGATGTTCCCCCACAGGCGAGAGTGCTCCCTCAAGATAACCAGTTTTCTGGTGTTTATCTTCAGTTTTGCCTCTTCTCACTGCTCACTTTCCTACAGTATCTTTTTTTTTTCATGTTTATTTTTATTTATTTTGAGAGAGGGAGACAGAATGTGGGAGGGGCAGAGAGAGAGGGAGAGAGAGAATCCCAAGCTGGCTCTGTACTGTCATTATGGAGCCCAATGCAGGGCTTGATCCCATGAACCATGAGATCATGACCTGAGCTGAAATCAAGAGTTGGATGCTTAACTGACTGAGCCACCCAGGTGCCCCTTACAGTATCCTTTAATGACAGAACTTCCTAGTTTAATGAAGGACAATTTATTAATCTTTCCCATGTTTTTTTTTTTTTAACGTTTATTTATTTTTGAGACAGAGAGAGACAGAGCATGAATGGGGGAGGGGCAGAGAGAGAGGGAGACACAGAATCAGAAGCAGGCTCCAGGCTCTGAGCCATCAGCCCAGAGCCGGACGCGGGGCTCGAACTCACGGAACTCACGGACCGCTAGATCGTGACCCGGGCTGAAGTCGGACGCTTAACCGACTGAGCCACCCAGGCGCCCCTCTCTTTCTGATGTTTTATGTTCTGTTTAGAGAAATCCGTATACCTCATGCCATAAAGTGATTTGCCTACGCTCTCTTCTAAAAACTTACGAATTTATGTTTCACAATTAGGTCTGTGAATTCATTATTGTGCATAATGCAACATGGAAGTCAATATATATTTTTTTCATATGTATGCGCATTGGATCCAGCACCATTTATCAGGAAAAAAATAATTTCCCTATTGATTGTTAGTGACACTTTTGTCATAAATTAGATTGATTGTGGGTATGTGTCTCCTTCTGGATTGTCTTTTATTTCATTGGTGTCTACTTACCATCCTTGTATAATACCACATTGTCATAATTACTGTAGCTCTACAATCAGTCATGATACCTGGAATTGTAAGTTCTTTACATATATTCTTCAAGATGGTTTTGTGTTCTTTAACTTCTTTGGAATTTCATGTAAATTTTAGAATTAATTTGTTATATTCCTGAAACCAGTATTAAACTATATGTTAACTAACTAGAATTTAAATAAAAACTTGCAACAAAAGAAAAATAATTAATTTGTCAACTTTTACATACCTGATGAGGATTTAATTGTGCAAATACTAGATCTATAAATCAATTTAGGGAGAATTGAAATGATCTATACTATTACAAATACAACAATGGTGCTTCTCTTGACAAGTTTGTAACTGCAATAATTACAATGGCTTAGAGAAAAGAAGGACTCATTTTAAAGTGTCTTTTGAAGTCACTGAGATTTGTCAGCTTAGAAAAATATCCTGGGCTCTTGGGATGCCTGGGTGGCTCAGTCGGTTAAACATCAGTCTTTGGCTCAGGTCTTGATCTCACAGTTTGTGAGTTCAAGCCTTGGGTCAGGTTCCATGCTGACAGCTCAGAGCCTGGAGCCTGTTTCAGACTCTGTGTCTCCCTCTCTCTCTACCCCTCCCTCACTTGCACTCTTTCTTTCAAAAATAAATAAACATTAAAAACATTTAAATTAAAAAAATATTCTGGACTCTTGAAAATCAAAAACAGTAACTTCTATCTTAGGAAAATACACATAACACAGTGAAAATATTGCCTAATACACTATTTTTTTCTTCAAAAGAACCTGGAACTAGTAACATTCTAGATAATTATATTGATTTATGGCTGCTTCTACCAGCAAATGCTTACATGGAGCTTTCCAATTTAATATATTTTTATAAGTGTAAATTTCTGCTATAGTTGCTGAACTTCCCACATTGGTATTAATGGAAGTTATTTAAGTACAATTTACAACAAAATAAACAATGTCAAACAAAGGTCATTTCCTCTTGACTGAGAAGATGACTAAAATTAAAATATTCATGTGTAATGACACAAATGTCTTCAACAAAAGATCTTAGCCAATGGGGAGTGTGATCAATGGAAGAAGCACTATGGCTCAGTTGGAAGAGTATGTGACTCCTGATCTTGGGGTTGTAAGTGTGAGCCCCATGTTGGGTGTAAACATTACTTAAAAATAAAATCTTTAAAAAAAAGATCTAAACTTTCATTAATGCCCTGATTAAAATGAAATAATATTAGAGATTTTTTATTTCAACTTGACCCCAACTCCCATTCTGCATTGGAAAGGCTGCTGATGGAAACTGTCAAGTTGGAGAATATTACTTTCTAAGTGTTTGATTTCAATACACATCCAGTTTGACTGTCTATCATGTCAGTATCTATCATTTCAAATTCCACCGTGATATCTTGTACATGGCATGTAAACAGACTCAGCTTCTAAGATTGCTACATAGGTAGTGATTTATCTTTACTCCCCTCCTTTCTGTACCCATTCCTACTTCCCCTCCTCACTCCCACCTCCCATACTTTCAGAGTCTTGGATACTGTTGCTGTCAGCCTACTTGTCGCTGCTTTCCAGAGATTGCTAGTAGTTTCTAACATCCATATTCACCTCGAATTCCCACTGCCACGGCTACATTACGTGGTCTAGTCCCTTCACAGGTGTGGCAATGAGGATGAGTTCGGTGATATACAGCATATATAAGCCTCACCCCTAAAATCCCTTTCAAGGTGCCCTTTCTCTTGCCCCCCCCCTTCTCTGTGAGCCAGACAGGGAAGCCTAGGTTACAGGGTCATTTGACAGAAGGAACCTGAGTGCATGGAAGACCATTCAGGACAGGGCAATCCACTTCCCACTGGCTCCATCCCAACCAACCTCCACATTGTACCTAGATGGTACAAATGGTCAAAAGTAACTGATTTTGTTAAGTCATGGTATTTGGAGATGGTTTGTAACAGAAGTTAGAGTATTTTGGAAAATAAAGTGCTACCATTAAAGATCATTTGTTCACTTCGCACCCACCCTTCACGGAGGGGTTGGGAAACTACAGACTTGATCAAATCTTACCGTGGCCTGTTTTTGTGCAGCCTGCCTCTAAAACTGTGTTTAATTTTTTTTTAAAGGGTCTACTTAAAAAGGAAGAGGAGGAAGGGTGGGAGGGGGAAGAAGAGGAGAAGGAGGACAAGAAGGAGGATGGTGGGAAAAGGAGACACAATGTGACAGAGATAGCATGTGGCATAAAAACCAAAAATATTTACCATCTGGTCTTTTCCAGAAAAAGTTTGCCAACCTTGGCTCTAGAATACGAACAGGCTCAAATCCTTTGTAAAAGCCTCAGTGTGCCAGGATTGTCAATCAAAAGACCACCAATCACCATGCCAAGAATGCTGACTCAGCACACTACCACAGCTTTCAGCATCCAGGTATCTAAACAGCACAGGGCTCTCTGCAGAGACAGGCGTGGAAGCTGAGGTCGGTGGTTGTCCGGACACAGCCTTGAGTATGATTTCTACCCATGACCCCAAAGCAGCTCTCTTTGTGCTCCGAGTCTCACAACTTACCTTTAAGAAGGGCTATAAGCTTCGGTTTTAACTCTCCATGGGCTGAAAACCAGTCTCAAATGCCTGGGGAAAGAAAAAGTCCTCACTGTCCCTCTCATGGTTTCCATGTTCTAATTTCAGTCCCCATCTTCTTTTCTCTATCAGAGTAAACCTTGTCCCCACAAATCTCTCATGGACATAAAAGCAAGAATGGAGAGTACCTGATACCAGCTATTCATGTAGGGGGTGTGTACCTGAATGTGTGTGTGTGTGTGTGTGTGTGTGTGTGTATGTAGGGTGTTATCTATGCTAGCAGGCAGCTAGTTAAAAATACTGTTTTCACATTTGTATTTATAGAGGGCTGATCACCTAATAAAGTTATTGAAATTTTAAGTGGCCAGTAAAGAAGATATCCATGCCAGGCATTGCATTTTGGAAGCATGAGTTTCCTGTCCCTGAAACTATAAAAACTGGTAATTACTGAGTCAAATATATTTACTTATATATTTATATAAGAACATTCTAAAAAGCAAAAACTGAGGTACTGGGGATAGGGAGAAAATACCATGGCTTCTCTTGTTTGAGTAAAATCATGTGTACCTCAGCAGATGGTGGGAGACATAGTCATAGTAGATAAACAATAGGGATGAATTTTATAACGGCAGTACCTAACCCAAACTACCCCATGAAATGTAACCAAATCTGGCAACTGAACTATCATAGAATACAAAACACAATTTACAATCAATGAAGAACTTTAAAATCCTGGCATTTAAACTCATGCTGGACTAAATCATAATTTCATTAAAATAAATTTGAAGGCCAAAAGAAAAATAGTATAAAGAAATGGCTGGTTGCCCAAACACTTCCAGACTTCATGACACCTGCTGACTGTGCGATTATTTGGTGTTTGCAATGTTTGGTTGAAAAATAAAGCTTATCCCAGATATGTAATGATATCTAAGCAATCATGGACTTTCAATGAGGTTAGGTTGGGAAAGGTTTTAAGCAGAATCAAGTTTTAAATCCTGGATATTAGAGAACATTGAAACAAGGCCAAGTGTTATTATGCTTTGCCAATAAAGATCACATATCTGAGCTAGAATAAATCACCTATTTCCCTAAAGTTGATGGACCACTGAATGTACACGTCTAACTCTCTCTTCCATGTCTGAGAGAAACATTGCAGAGCCAAGGAGACTTTCTGGACTGAAGAACACATGGAGAAAGCAATCCTGTTGCCAAGCTCCCTCCACTGACTTCCAGGGAATTAACACTGACAGGTTTCCTGATGTCAGTCCATCTCCTCCCCCAGGCTTCTGATTCATTTTAATTCCCTGATGGATTGACTGGATAAACAAATCCACACTAGGTTGGCATCAAAAACTAATATTTTATGTGACTTCCACAAATTTAATAACTTTGGCTTTTTGGCAAGGTTTGCTTTCTTAGGGAATAGCATGTCAAAACCTTTCACAAAATCCTACAGTTATTCTTACTTGTTTAAAGTTATTTTAAACAGAATGCTTAAAGGTAGAAAAATTGGCATGAGCTGTCAGCTTTTAATGTGGTTGATTTAAACTGGAAGCAACATGGCATATAAGATCTTTCTGTTTCTGGGGAAAATGGTGATGTTTCTTAGCAGGTAAAGGTCTTAGAATTTATACAAGGGGTTTTTTAATTTGCTCTTTTCCCAAAGAAAAATCAATGTTTTTTGGAAGACAACATATTTTAACATGCTTTAACACATTTTAATCATTCCTAGAATGACTGGCTAATTTAAACTTCAGAGAAGAACTAAGGATGAAATTCCAAGAAAGGCTGGCATCAAAGACTAAACCTTGGACAGGGCTAATATTTCTTGTACATGATCAAAATCTAAAGACAGCCATATGGCTTCTATAGGAGGGCAGTTTGCCTGGATGATCATGTCTGTACTCTTAGAATGATATCCCATTACTAGCTTCACAAGCCATTCCCACCTTTGTCATAAAAGAAAATGGGAGAAAGTTTCTTCTGGCGTTTCATTCCCTTGTTGTCCAATCACCTTTTTCTTCTCTTCAATGACAGAGCCCTTTAATAGAGACCTCTAGGAATATTGCAGGGCCTCTGCCTACTCCAGACCCTTCTCTTGGAATTCTGGAGCTTTGCATTTCATACTCTCTAGTGCTAATTCTGATTTGATCTTAAAACAGTATTTCCTAAAATGAAGGTTAATTTTTCTTCTTCCATAATAGTTTAGATTATTTATACATTTTTAGAACTATATTATAAAAGCTCATTTATCACTATTTGATGTTGTATTTTTTTCCTATATCACCTCATAATTTATTTGAATGATTGATGGTGTCTCATAAAACAGTACAGTCCTTTGAGTTTTGAATGTCTATTTTCTTTTCTTAAATTGATGTACAAAGATTGTACATATTTAATTTATATATTTTGATGAGTTTGGACATATGCATACACCTATGGTACCATCACACAATGAAGGTACTAAACATATCTATCACCTCCAAAAATTTCCTTGTGTTCCTTTGTGTGTGTGTGTGTGTGTGTGTGTGTGTGTGTGTGTGTATGTGTGTGTGTTGGGGGGGTTGTGGGTGTGTTCTGGGTAAGAACACTTAATATGAGATTAACTTCCAACAAATTTTAAAGTGCACAATATCATATTGTTAACTATGGCCACTGTGTTGTACAGCAGACAGATCTCTAGAACTGATTCCTCTTGTATAACTGAAACTATATACCCAATAGATCAATAGCTCCCCATTTCCCTGTCTCTCATGTCTGTTTTTTTATATTCTCAGTATTTCCATGCCTTGACTAAATGGCTATAAAAACCAACTCTTTGTAGAAGAATTATTTACAACAATAATTTTGATAAAATGTTAATACAATTTCTTAGGAATATCTGTGAAATTGCAAAGCTGTATTTTACTCATGCCTTGAAGAAGGGAAGAGTAACCTAGAATATTTTGTTTCATATCTACCTAAGCCATGGGAAAGAATATTATAAAATACTTCACTAAGTCTTAGATGGTTCATAATCTTGAATGAAATTATTTGAATCAAACTAAGTAAAGACAATTGGGAGATAATCAATGAAGAGAAATTGACAATTTAGACAGGAATCAACAACAGCAGCCATTTATCACCCCACTGTGAGAGGTAATTTCATAACCTTGGGATGTTTCTGAGATGATGGAAGGCCAGGCAGAGGAGAAAGCTGATGTGGCTGTTAAGAGTTCAAGAACTTTTTGTTCAAGCAAAAATAACATGTGTCTTGTAGAGAGGAAGAGAAGGCTGAATTCACTTTCAGAGTAGTTCCTTAAAGGCAGAATTTTCTTTTTCCACACTTGAGGTATTTTTATATACTTAAGATCTTAGGTTTATAAAACAATATACAAAAATGTAATAACCATATTACTCCAGAAAGTTTCTGTTCTTTTTTTCCCTTTTTTTAAATGTTTATTTATTTTTTGAGAGAGAGAGAGTGCAAGCAAGGGAAGGGCAGAGAGAGAGGGAGATAGAGGATCGGAAGCCAGATGCAGGGCTCAAAGTCATGAACCAAACTGTGAGATCATGACCTGAGCCGAAGTCGGACACTTAAGAGTGTCCAGGCCCCCTAAGTTTCTGTTATTTTAAAAGAAAGTGCCTGATTCATTGCAGGAAATATATTCTGACTTCACCCTATCCATGGTAACATTCACAAGAATAGGGTCAATGGGGAACTTTCTGGGAAGTCATACTAAATCTCAGGGGCAGAGATACTATAAAATACATGTAGTTAAGAAATTTCAAATACAAATCAGAATTAAAGCAATAGGATTCTGTGACAAATAGCAGACCTATGTTTCCTATAAGTGCATGAATTTATCACAGTTTCTACTGATACACGGAGGCGGGAGGATAATATATTGAAATAAAACGTTCCCTGTCAACCCCTGATAGTAATGGGATTTAGTGCCTGAAAAAGGAAAGAGAGAAAAGGAGGAAAGGGAGAGAACCATTTGAGAATGAGGAAAGGAGGTAGGAAGGAAGAAGAGGAAAGGAAAGAAGAGGTTTCTGAGGGCTTACTATTTTAGGCACAATGATTGGTGCTTTCATATACATCACCTGATCTAATCTTTAAAATAACTTCTAGATAAATATTATTACCCCATTTATACATGTGGAGAAACTGAGACCCATGAAAAATTCAAGTAAACTGAAGCAGGATTCAAATTCATTTTGACTGTGAAGCTCATTCATTTTCCATGCTCTCATAATTCATCCTGTGGAAATCATAAAGATTAATCTTCTTGCATTTAAATGACTAATCACTGCTCAGTGAAGTGGATTTAAGTCCTAGAGATGCTCATTTTCCATTCAAAGCTTGAATCTCCAAAGGGACTTCGATGTTTTGGCTCCAAACCACGTACAGTATGTTTTAACTGTGGAATCCACAATGTAGGAATCAGGACAGGCAATCCAAGGAGACTCTGGCATCCATCAAATTATTAGAATATATGGATGGAGAATTCTTTTGGGATGGTTGCTGTTTTCTGAGTCAGAATAGTGATCTCCCTTTTAAGATAGAGAATAGTATAGCTACTAAGAGGGAAGAATATCATTGTGGAGACTCTCCTTTATAATTAACCTCCAGATTCCTGGACCAGGAAATGGTTTTGCACCTCAGGATTTCCACTGTCTCCTATATTGCTATTTCTCCTTTCATTCTCCAGGTCTGTCTTCCCTCATAAGCTCCACTCTCAGTTATTAACCAGACCCTCTTCCTGTCCCACATCTTTTATTGAAGGTCATTTTGATTCCTGCTCTGTCTCTTGCATCTTTGCATTATTGATTGCACCTTGGTTACGTATCTGGATTTGCCTCTTGCTCCATTTTAACCTTAAGCTCCTTGTTTTCTGGTTTGAGCCACACTGCCCTCCTCCCAATCTCTTTGAAAGCGAGGTCCAGGATTTTATATGATTTCCTTCTTTCTGCATTTATGCTGAATCTCTGGGGGCCTCACTAAAGCTGGGATATTGTTAACAATATGTACCTAATGACTGTGCTGGAATATATTGACTTAACTATTCTCTTACATACTCTTGCCCCCTATTTTCCCCACTGTCCTGACCTTCATTCTCAAGACAGCCCTCCACGTCACCCAGCAACTCCACCATGTTTTGTTAGTATATTCATATATCTGCTGAAATATATGACTATTTAATGCCTTCATTTCTCTCCTCCAACCATCGGTATATCCTTTCTCCTTTCCAACCTGAACTGTTGGCTTTTCTTCCTCCACAGAAAATAGAGAAAACCAGATGGAAAAATTTCACATCTTCCCAATGCCATCCCTACAAATGTACTGGTAAATTTACTTCTCCCTTGTCACTATGGATGACATATGCACCATCCTATCTAAAGTCAATCCCTTCATTTGGACCCAGGATCCCAACCTTTCATGCCAATTCAATAACATTAATTCATCCAGTCTCTTTTCCATGGTATCATCAATCCACCCCCCCCCGTTTTTGGATCTTTCCCAACATCAGACCAATAAGCTGTAATATCCCTAATCCATGACTTTCTTGCTACTGTCCCATTTTCCATTCCCCTTTCCAGTAAAACTTTTTGAAAATGTTGTCTATGTTTGCTGTCTCTTTTCCTCTCTTCTAATCTTTTTCTGAACCCATGCCAATTAGGCTTTTAATTCACTGAAACAGCTCTTTTCGGGGTCTCCAATGACCTATTCGTTGCCAAGTACAGTGGTCAATTCTCTGTTCTCATCTAATATTTAATGGAGTTGAACATTTCCTCATTTTCACTTAATTCACGTGGCTTCTAGAATCAATCAATCCCTCTCTCTGTCTCTTCCCATCACCCCATCTCTCTCCCCTTGTCTCTCCCCCCATTTCCTCTCTCTTCTTCCTTATTAGCTACACCCTCACAGTTTCTTTTGCTGGTTCCTACTCATCTCTCGTAACTCTAAATTGGAGGGCTCCATCACTCAGTACTCAGACATCTTTCATCACTTCTTAGGTGATCTCATCTCATGGCTTTCAATATGTTGTCAATTTCAAGTTTATAACTCTAGGCCAAGTGTCTGGTGTCTCTGGACTCATATACCAAACTACTCGACATTTCTACTTAAATGTCTAATATGCATCTCAAGCTTAACATATCTAAACCAAATGCTAATTTCCCATATCCTGCCCCAACCCACCAGCCCTGCAAGCTCCCCCATATCAGTAAATAGCAATTTCATTTTTTCATTGCTTAGGACAAAACATCACCATTCCCTTTCTATGACATTCAATGTATTAGTTAATCCTACTTTATCTACGTTAAAAATATATCTGGAATCTCACAACTTCTTATAAACTCTACCATTATCACCACTGTCCAAGCCACCATAATCTTATTTGCATCATAGTAATAAGGTATTAACTAGTCTATTTCCACACCTGTTTTAGTATTCAATCTAATTACTATACAGCAGCTAGAATGACCTTTTCAGAAATGTAAGGTCAGGTCCTGTTACATCACTGACGGATACTGTTCCATGACTTCCCAATTCAGAGTAACAAAGCACTACAGTGACTACAAAGCCCTCCTTCCTCTACCCAGCCTTTCTACCTTGTCTCTGGCCACTTCTCCCTCACTGTTTACTCTGCTTCAGCCACACCAGCTTTGTTACTTTTCTGGTAAAAGGCAGTGTCAAGAGTTCTGCACCTAGTTTTCTTCTACCTGGAATGCTCTTCTGCTGCCAGTTTCATGACTCCTTTTTTTTTTCTTTTTTTACTTTCTTTAGGTCCTACACTCATGTAGCCTCCATCAGAAAAGCCTCCCTGACTCAGTGTTAAGAAGCATCCACACCTCACAAGTATCCCCTCCACTCTATACTTTATCATACCGTTCTTCCTTCATTTGTTTTGTTTATTTTTTGTTATTAGCTGTCTCCTTTCCCATGAGGGCAAGAAGATTGCCCTGTTCTTTGATAAGTCCCTCATGCCTAGAATAATATACATCTTAGAGTAAATTTCAATAAATATTGTTGAATGAAGAAATGAACGTCACAATAAGATTAGCTAATCTGGCTTGTTTGGCGAGGAAGTATTTTCTTAAAATGAACAATAAGCTATAAATATTAAAGACCTTAAGCAAAAGAAAAAAAAACATCCAAAACGTCTGGGTAACTTGCTTACGTTGTTACAAAATAAAAATTTGTGGGGTTTTTGTTGCTGTTGTTGTTGTTCTATCTAGGAGTCAAGAGAATTCAATGAGTTTAGCCTCTGTTATTCTGTTCTGTGAGGAATACTACTGTATCTCCAGACACAGCTAGAGTTGCTCATGGTCTAGCATTATCTACTGTGGGCCAGGGCTTGGCTCTGGAGACAGAATGGCCCATTAAATTGAGCAGCTAACGGGTGGAGGTCCAACAAAGAGAAGAGGCCATGGGGCAAAATTAAATAGGTAGGTAGTCTAGGAAAGCAAATCTCACAGGAATGGGGGTATTAAAGTAACAGTATTCTTGGAACGTGGATGGGACACAGAGAATGCAATCCAGGAATCAGTTTATTGGTGAGGAGTTCTCTGAGTGTTAATGACAGAAATCCAACTAAAAATAGATTTCTCACAAAAGGGCATATATTGGTTCATGTACCAAGAAGTCTGAAAGCACTGAAGTTGTAGTTACAGCTAGACCTAGGGGCTAAATGAAGATATTAGTACTCTGCCTTGACCTTCATCTCTTGAACAGATTCATGCTTCATGGTAGGTCAGATGGCTTGCCCCATTTCATATTCCTAGCAAGCCCAGAGCCTATCAACCCCAATGGGTTTATTTCTAGAAGAAATATTCCAGGGAAGATTCTGCTTGCATGGGCTTGAACCTTGTACTTGTTCCTGAACCAGCCAGAATGTCCAGGAAAATGGGGGGACTTCACCAAGTCTGGATCATATTCCCTTCCCCATGATTCATGGGAAATAACCAGATTCACATGACCACAATGAGTTCCCTAAAGGAATGAGGGATTCTATTACAGAATAAAAAGTAGAGAAAACTGCATTGATAAAAACAATACATATCTACTGCATACATAGGCAATAAAAACTCAGAAAAACTGCCAGGTATTTGATGTGAGGGAATCTTTTCAATGTGAGGAAAGAAAAATGAATTCTTTATACATGCTAGGAATGACCAGATGATAAAGATACTAGTAAAGAAGGGACAGTATGCCATTGTAATATTTATTTTTCCCCAGAATATGTATCAGTAAAAAGCAATAATTGAATAACATCAGACTAAAAGGTAAAGGATGCGTTCTCAAAAAAGAAAAAAAAAAGATGAATTCTCTATAACCTTTTCTTTGTCTTTTACATAATTGGCAGGTAAAAATATGCTCTCCCAACATGGAATATTAGTTTAAAACTAGCTAATCTTAAGATGTCAGAGAAATGTCAGAATTATGGATTTTCAGTATAGTTGTTGAAAATATATTTTATGGCTTAAAAATGAAAATAAAATACAGACCTTTTCTATTATTTTACCATTTACCCGTGGCCCAATTTTTAAATTATAATTATAGAATTACCTTCTATATTTCCTGTACAAATCTTTATAGTATATATATTTTTTACTATTTCTACTTTTACATATTTCCTTTTACAGTTAATTAAGGGATGTTTCTCTTCCAGTGTAGGAGGCAAAGATATCTATATTGCGGAAGAAGGGGTTTGGGGTTATTGGCTGGCCATATATGCTTTACTTTGAACTACTGTTTCTATCTAACGGGGAGTGGAAACGTATACCGGGTGCAGCATTAATTAGATGTGGTTCGGTTCTAGAGCCAAACTGAATTTCTCTGAATAATGAGGAGTTGCTGAAAATAAACATTAATGATAAAGTCTTACTGACCAGGAGTTCTTACACTTTGTGAATCATTCTGCTTATGTCTGAGTCTTTTTTTTTTCCAACATTTTTTATTTATTTTTGGGACAGAGAGAGACAGAGCATGAACGGGGGAGGGGCAGAGAGAGAGGGAGACACAGAATTGGAAACAGGCTCCAGGCTCTGAGCCATCAGCCCAGAGCCAGACGCGGGGCTCGAACTCACGGACCGCGAGATCGTGACCTGGCTGAAGTCGGACGCTTAACCGACTGCGCCACCCAGGCGCCCCATGTCTGAGTCTTTTAAGAATTTAACATCCCTAAATTCTGCAGCCTTCTGTCTCACTTCTCTCTTTAGTACCCAAATAATAGAGGTTTGCATTTCTCTCTCTTGTTTGATTTACAGGAAATAGTGTCTTTTTTATTAAGTTTCCTCCCCCCGTAATATTTCTTGGTAACTTTCAGGAATTTTTCTTGTTCTACAAATGTTTCTTGTATGTCACTTGGCGTCTTCAATTCAGGCTGCTTCTCTTGGCCTCTATATAGATCACTGCTTGCCAGGTCAATATTATTCCTCCAGGACTCTGAAGCTCTGGTAAGTGTGAGAACACGTCCATCCAATAATTCCTTAAAGCTTACTGTTTCACAAAGTTTTACACAAAGGCCTGAGAATAGAAAAAGCTACAATGTATACCAGGGAAGAGACCCATGGAAATCCCACCATTCCCTTTTCTACCATATAGCAGACCTAAAAGTTGCTGCAATCCATGTGCCATACCCCTCTTCCAGGGCACTGCAAGTTGCCACTCTGATTTCTTTTTCATGATCATGTTCCTCTCCACTGGGTCCTTCCACCTCAAAGTCCAGACATACAAACTCAAGAGATATTACGCAGAGCATTGAGTACTTTATACACAAAAATTCTCCTTTCTAGAATAGGATTGACTTTACAGTTTCATATCTAAAAGTCCTCCTCAAAGAGTTTCCCAGTCCACACTCAGTCACATATACAATCTTCATGAAGAGATCAATTGTGCTTTCATATCAAAAGGCACATGCCAAGTAGTAGTTTGTCCTGAAAATATTATTTAAGAGGAGAAGCCAGTAAATATATTCTAAGATAATAAATTGCATTTTGGAAATGAAAGTATAAAACTTAAGACTCTCTGGGGATGTAAGAGAGAGGAATGTACTCTCATTCTCATGAATACACCTTTGTTCCTCTCTAAGAATGATCCTGACTTTCAAATATGCAGATGTATCACTGTGAATTTAAGGAGCCACAGTTGAATCTCCAACCCTTTCTATAGGCCGTTTCTAAAGTTGCCATGATTTGGAAGTCTGTGGAGCAGAAAGTGAATTGCCAGAATCTATGTTTGCAAGCGGTCAGATTATTTTGTAATAGTTCTATGTTGATATAATTATAAAAATGTGTGACCAGAATGCTTCCTTTCCTGAGGGTTGGCATATTCACACTAAATTGAAAGAATAGCACCGTCAAGATGCAATGCAGAAAATGGCGCTACTCTCCAAGAGAGACGGGATTCTTCTGCCAAGCAAGGTTTCTGTAACTTTTGACTAACAGGTATATAACAAGCAACCGGTGGAAAGACACCTGATGTGTGGATGAAACTGTGAGATTGAATGATGGTTTTACTGAGAAATGTAATAATTTATTTTTAAAGTTTATTTATTTATTTTTGACAGAAAGAGAGAACAGAAGCGGAAGGGCAGAGAGACAGAGAGAGAGGGAGAGAGAGAATCCCAAGCGGGGCCCAACACGGGCCTCAAACTCACAAACCATGAGATCATGAACTGAGCCGAAATCAAGAGTCAGTCACTTAATCAACTAAGCCACCCAGGAGCCCCCATCATTTACTTTTTTATTCAAGGCACATGTTTTGAGTACATGCTATTTGTAATGTTCTGAATTGTAGAGGATATAAACAAGAAATGTCCTCAAAAACTTAACAGTTTATCAACATTGTGTACAGACACATACTCGTGCATGCACAAGGGACTGTTAAATATGCTAACATATAATACATGTAATAAGGAAAGGCAGAAATGATTAGGCAGTTTAGAAGACAGCCATTCTGGGCAGAGAATTAGAAATAGCAAGGGGAATAATTTGACTGGAAAAACAGTACATGCAGATGAAAGGAGGAATGTGAGACTGGGAAGATAAGTTGAACTGGACTTGGAGGCCTCTGAATAACACACAGATATGCTTGTACATTATTTCATAATAGTGTTCTACCAAAAGCTTTAGAGCCAGAGAGTGACGTGCTTTGGAAGTCAATCTATCGGTTGGTGTGGAGAAGCTAAGGTTAGAATGGAGGAAGATAATGAAAAGTCTGGGGGAAAAATGGACATACTAACAGCTGGTTCTTGAAATTTGTCATACAGCTATTATTAATGAATTTTGCATGAGGAAAAGTAGTTTGACCTTTAAGCGTCTGCATTTAATGTTTATCTGGGCTTATGTAAGTTATTAAGGTAAAACTATTCCAGATGTTTCACAATGTTTACTAAACTAAAGTTTCTTCCTGGTATTTGCAAATATATTGCAATAATGCGATAAATGCTTAGAAGTGGAAGAAAGAGAAATCTGCCCTTTACCTCTCTTGTGTCATACATATGGTTTGTGGCTGGACGGAGCAGTGTCTAGAACCCCTGAAAACACAGAGCCAACCACATCTGGGCTGTGTGAGAGAATGGGGTTCTTAGGAACATATTTGCTATTCTTTTCGCTCCTCTTTTCATGTTGAACAGTTTAACTGATCTAGCCTTTGGAGAGTTAAGAGAGTGTCAGGAAGACAGGATTCCAAGCTGCCTCTGGAGACTTGTTATGAAAAACAACGAGGTGGTAGCTGAAGGAGGTTTTTTTATTACACCGTATTTGGTAAATAATGTGGTTAGCATTCATGCCAGCAAGAGTAGAAGAAAAAGTTCATCCTTCTCCAGCACTGATTCTTCTTTATCCATTCCCTCATTTATCCAATAGAAATTTCTGAGTACCAAGCACACATTAGCATGCTAAAGTCTGGGGAGGTTGTCAAGAACTCCAGCTTAGGGCGCAATTGGCAGTACAACAGCTAAGGGGACGTGGGGACAGGAAATAGCATGGTGTGTGCAGGAATGGAAAGTGCTGGAAAGTGCCAGGGAATGAGACTGATTAGAAGGCAGAGACCAGATCATGGTCTGCTTTGCATAAATCATTAAAAGGTCTGGAACTTACCCTGAGCAAGTGTGATTCTCTTGGATGGCTATTTCATGTACTCAAAACTTGAAATGTATAAACAACATACTTACAAACAAAATCTGTTCTGGTTGGCATTCCTTTGATCCTTCTCTGAATTTGTATATGACTCACTCAATATTGATACAATAAAGAGAGACATTTGCTAGAGCTAGAGCTCTCCGCTCTGCCAGATCTGTGGGTGACTGGTTTAGGCCCTACATGCGAAGTTGGGCAAGTTGAAGGACTTTCCAGTGGAGGATGTTTTTTGGTCAGAGCAGTAACATCGGAGCATGAAATTTAGATTGTGAAATATGCTGTGGAAAAGAGCTCAGGAAGCCTCCTTAATTTGCTTAAGTAGAAGAGTTTAATTCGCGTGCGGGGCTTCAATATTTGGCTCATAGCACTCAACAAATGTTAGCTACTAATATTACTTAATATGATTTAATTTTCTAAAAGAAAACTAGAGTAGGAGGAAATAAAGAAGATTGTAAATGTGGAATATTATTGTTTGCTTATTAATATAGCATGAAGGTATCCCAACTGATACATTCGACCAACACTTAGCAGCACATCCTCTGTGCCAGGCACTGATTAGGCTGTTGGGACACAGCAGGGATCAAAGGGGGACAAAAAAGCTCTGCTTTGGGGATGT
The DNA here is from genome assembly GCF_018350175.1 of Felis catus. Lineage (NCBI taxonomy): Eukaryota > Metazoa > Chordata > Mammalia > Carnivora > Felidae > Felis > Felis catus. The sequence continues at coordinate 68,250,119 of NC_058374.1, forward strand.
TGTACTCTGGGTGTTTGGCTTAGGCTTTGGAGTCTGGAGCCTGGATTATGTGATCGACTTCCCAATCTGTGGGTCCTGTGTTGGCTTTTCTCACCTCGTCCTGCAAAGTCCGGTGAAGAGGATGCTGGTGAAGGGCAAGATAATGGCTAGAAGGGAAGGCAATGGCCCAATGGTTATCACCTGAGTGCAGGGCTCATTACTCTTCTGGCTGCTGCTTCTGGATCCCCGAGGTCAGCGCTCACCCCTACCTCACAACACTGTTGACTTCTCCCTGTGCCGAGTGGTGGTCCTTTCAGGGTATGTGATTCTTTCTGGGTAAGGATGTTGCCCTTGCTGCATGGTGGGTACCAGTACAGATGAGTTCAATTTTGTACTGAATGCTAATCAATTACCAGATCAATTATGACAAAGAAGATTTTGAAGCATGTTTTTCTAAGCAGCCTGACCTAATCTGTCATTGCCAAACTGATACTTACCAGGAAAGAAAGAATGTCTTTTTTCTTTTGTTTAAACTATATGCTAAAAGTGGGAGTAGATGATAAGAGAATGAAGAGTTTCCAGGTCTAAAAATATCTTAATTATTGTTCAAACCATACTTTTTCTATGTAAAACTAAAACCTTGCTTTGAAAACTTCTAAAAATTCCACGCATACATCTGTGAAGCTTGTTAAATTGATTCTGCTTAGTAATGATTCTTTGTGGTCTGTATCGATGTCAAAAACTTGCTACAGCACTGCTCTACAGAGCCATTCAGCCCAAGCACCTAAAAAGAACTCTTTTTGGTGTCTTATTATCTTTTTACCCACAGGAATGTGGAGTCAATTATATTAATGACTCTGAAGTAGTTCTTAAAGCAAGAAGTATATTCAAGCTTTCAGGGTTAAAGCATGGTGTTTGAAATGGTGTGGATAGATTCAAACAATTATTTTTAATAATTATTAAAATTATGCACACACACACACACAGTCTTCTGCTAATAATTAGGCTTAATTAAGACATCCAGTAAAATAACAGGGGACTCAGAACAATTGGTTTGTGATAACAGGATGAAAAGTGTTATCTACTTAGAAAATGGCTTCACTAAATGTAAATTAACCCAAATGATACTCTTTTGGGGGAGTTGGGATAAATAGATTGCTAAGTCATTAGATTTACATATATTACTGTGTACTACTTTCATCAAAATTTTTGACAAAATGTCTCAAGGTATTGTTGACAGATATCCCCAGAACAATGTATATTGGATGACAATACAGATTGGAAAATTTTAAAAATAGATGAACAATTGTTTCCAAATATATTCATTCTAGTAAGATATACCTTAAGGGATCTTCTTCTATTTAACATTGTATCAAGAACATAGTGATATAAGCTATCTTGCCAAATCTGTTAATTAAACAAAACTGGAAGAGAAAGGTAATACAATCAAGATTATAATACAATCAAGATTCCAGAGAATTGTCCAAGAACTCAACAGTCCAAAAGACTGCAACTAACAATGTGATAATAAAGGAAGATTAAAGTTTTGCATTTGAATAAAAAATGGTTTTTACTTTAAAAATTAAAGCATAAGGTGGGGGGTACCTGGCTTCATAGAAGTCTATATGGGAAAAGAAAGGGAGTTTTGATAAACTGGAAGTATAAATATCTTATGACTATCAATATAGTATACACCAAGAAAGGCAGTATAATTTTCATTTTCAGTGGTCGTGATACATCTGGGGTATGATGTTTAGTACAGATGGTCCCCAACTTAAGATGGTTCTGCTTACAGTTATTTGAATTTATGATGGTGTGAAAATAATATGCATTCAATAGGAGCTATACTTTGAATTTTGAATTTGGATCTTTTCCTGGGCCAGGGATAGACAGTATGATACTCATTCATGATGTTGGGCGGGGGAGCCATGGCTCCTGGTCAGACATGTGATCGTGAGAGTAAACAACCAATACACTTACAACCACTCTGTACCCATGCCACTGTTCTGTTTTTCACTTTCAGTACAGTATTCAGCAAATTATGTGAGATATTCAATACTTTATTATAGAATAGTTTGTGTTATCTGATTTTGCTCAACTATAGATAATGTAAGTGTTCTGAGCATGTTTAAGGTAGGCTAGGCTAAGCTACGATGTTCAGTAGGTTAGGCATATTACATGCATTTTCAGTTTACAATTTTTTCAACTTACAATGGGTTTGTTGGGACATAACCCCATCATAAGCTGAGGAAGATCTGTACTTGATGTAATATTTTAATGGAAACATCTGCAAACAATGGGTTCTTCAAAAGAATGAAAGTGATCCAGTGAAAAGACTGGAAACCATCTAATGTGAGGAAGCATTAAAAGATCTGGGAATGTTTAGACTGTAGAAGAGAGTGTGTGCAAAAGAAATGCCAATTGTAATCAAATATATAGAGCAACGATACATAGATAGAAAATTAGATTTATTCTATATTGGTCAAGAAGACAAATCTAAAATCAGTAAGTGAAAATTATAAAGAGGCTTTTGACACAATGTAAAAACTTTTCCATTCATCAGAATTGTGATCAAAGAAATCTTAAGATGAAAAGTCCCTTATCACTAGAAATTTTCAGCTAGAAATTACACAACCATGTGTTCAAAGCTGTGAAAGAAAGTATTCCGATATTGTGCAGAGGTTTGAGTGTTGAGCTCATTGGACTCTTAACATTCCAACTATATTTAAAAATTTGGAAATTGTTTAATATTTTAATTTCCATATTTTGATATACAGTTCTCTGGAGGAATCTCCTTTAGTTAAAAGTATTTATTTTTTTATTGAGGGGTAATTAACTTTTAAATCAATTTAAAACTTTAAAAAATTAAACCCACAGAAGATGTAAATGCAAAATGGATTCCACTACTCTCTTCAACTCTTTCAATGATGACAAAGTGAAATTTTTTTTCTTTTTCAGCTTGGTATGACCAAGCAAGCTTACACTGAAATTATGCAAAGTAGTTATTTCCAAATAAAACCACCAGTTTTTCTTTAACCAACACACTCAACATGCCTTGATTTCAGTTTACGTATGTAAAAGGCTTTGGTCTCTACTTGGAAATACTCTATTTTTTTTCTTTTCTCTTTTTTTGGAAACTACTTATTTCTTCCTTATAGAGAATCAAATTTGCTATCAAAATTACAACCCTAATTTCTCCCACAGGCCTGTTTGCTAGGAGCATTTTATAGCTGCACCCTATGTCTGGTCACGTGCACCTCCTCTTTGGATTCACTTAGAGATGGGCCACAGCCAGATAACTTAAGGTCTTTCAAACCATGGGAAAAAAAATTTGTTTTTCCTTCTGGGAGCTGGAAAGCTATTAGGAGATTTTTGAGAATAGGGATGGCATGATCTATTTTCACTGGAAAAGTATCATTCTTTCTACAGCTGAGTGGTGAAACGATGGCAGATGGCCAAGGGGAGGCAGGCAGCCAGGGACAGTTATCAAGTCAGAACTGACTGTAGCTCAGGCTGGAGGAGAAGTTAGGACTAGGGGTGTAAGAAATGTTAGGATTTAGGATACACTGTGTTTTAAAATATACGTATCAGACATTTAACTGGTATGAGAACATCTTGTACTACATAAAAATTGGAATTTGGTCTTTGAAATTATTATTTCATGGCCTCTCTGATTTGGTAATTACTAACATGAGGGAAGACTTAAAAGGACAGGGCATTATACCGGTGAGCATTTCTGCAATAGAGCTGAGAACAGGTTTGCTTTTCTTGTCCCCTTTTTTTAGGAAAAGAAAGAAAAGGGACTCCTAAACGCTAAAGAAGTTACAGAGGCAGATAAAGTTTTAAAGGTGTGGTTTTTACACGTGTTCAATTAGTTATTATTGTCTTTATTTTTCCTAGATCATACACACTTAAGAATCATCTGCATTGCCATCTTGTTGGATAAATAAATGACATGAGAGATTCATGCATTTTTCTGAAAATGTAAGACCTTTGGCACACAAATGGAAAAGCATTAATAAAGCAGGACGGCCTCACTATCATTAGTCTGCCTTCCCTGTTAGTTCGTGGTAAATTTGGTGGTTTCGAATTCCCCAGTATAATAAGTGTATGCTATATAATTGTTTTGGTCTAAATTCCTCATTCGAGTTAAGAATTCATGTTCTCAACAGAAAATCTGTACATCAGTTCTTCAGGTACCCATTTTGTCCAATATCCCAGCTCTTTATTTAGGTTGTTTAGTTGGATAGACAGCAGGGAGGGGCGTGGTGAATCTATTAAAGTAGCATTTTTCCTGTCTCATCATAACCAATGGCTACACAAAAACTTGGAGTCTACCGGGAGAAACCCCTACGTACTGACCATTTGACAGATTTTTTTCTTTACCTTTTGACAGGGGAGTGAATATTTGTCTTGAGTTTTCATAGCTTTGGAAATAATGCAAGATTTATGTAACTGGGGTTTTAAGAGTAAAATGGAAAATTACTTGGCTACCATTGGGGATTGTTATAAATAAAGGAGTTTGTGAGTGTGTGCTTACTTACTAGAATGAATGCACAAAGGTTTTTTTTGTTTGTTTGTTTTTGGGTTTTTGGATTTTTTTAGTATAAGCTGCAAGATTTCATTTGGCACTGCTCCTAGAATGTAAGGGAAATTTAGAAGCAGCTAGAGTTGCCCTCCTTTTCACTTTTGTTGAGATTGATGCCTGAGGCTGGATAGAATACAAATTTGTGCTACTCCATCTTGTAACTGGGAACATCCTGTTTACTTAGGCAAAATGCACATGTTATTGTGTTGATTTGATTCTTTGCATAAATGATGAGAGCAGGAAAGTCAGCACAACAAAAGAGGAAAGAGAAAAGGATTGTTGACTTGCTGAACTTGAGCACTGCTGAACTCCAGTAAGTTGTAGTGAAGTGATGTGAAGTAATTCAGAGGATGTTGGAATTGGAGTCCAAATATCTGGATTTGAATCACAACACTGATGCTCATTAGAATTATGGCCTTGGATGAATTATTTGCTTTCTCTGAGTTTCATTCTCCTTATTTGTAAAAATGAGGGTACGGTGCCTATCTTAAAGATTTGTAATGAAATCCTGACTCAAAAGGAGCTTCGTTGAATCTGAGAACTTTGTTGTTCCTTTATTCCAAGTTGCCTGGCTATGCTGTACTTTATTATTTCTGAAGGTTTTGCCTTAACTATTTAGCAATAATGCTTCACAGTACCTCCAAGACAAGACAAAGTTAAAAGGAAGTCTAATGAATGGGCTGTAGATTTATTTTTGTCTATCTTCTTTTCCTAGAAGTTTCTCCTAAAGATTTAGACAGTATACATCTTGTTTTACTCCTTTGGTGGTGGCCTGTACATTGAAAATTGTCTTTCAACCAATTTTATTTAGTTATCAATGTTTAAAGCTATTGACATCTCCTACTTTTGTTCCTATTATTTTTTTGTTTCTGTTCTAGATACCTTTTGTTGTTCACTGTCATATATTTTACTTTATTGGTTTTTTTAAAAAAATGTTTATTTTGAGAGAGAGAGAGAGAGAGCATGTGTGGATGTGACAGGGAAGAGGTGCAGAGAGGGAGGGAGAAAGAGAATCTCAAGCAGGCTCTGTGCTGTCAGTGCAGAGCCCCACGCAGGGCTTGACCTCACAAACCATGAGATCATGACACAAACCAAAATCAAGAATTGGACGCCTACCAGACTGAGTGACCCAGCCAGCCAGTATATAAGATATACTGTCAGATATTTTATAACAGCTTATTCCAGCTTTAAAAAAGTTATTACCCAGATATGTTTTTGAGGCACATAAAATGTCTAACTGCTTTTTAAAATAGGTGGAATATTATGATTAAAAATAAAAATAATTATAAAAGTGAAGATGTCTTTTCAGATTATAGTTATACTTTGACACTTACAATTTCTATAGTTTCTAATGTTCTGTCCCTAGGGTGATGGTGGAGGAGGTCATCAAGAGGATATGATCACCAGTTGACCCTCAACCTGGACTCGGGCAATCAGAGGCTCCTTACCCCTTTTTCTGTCCTTGGAAAGTACATTCTGCCCACCATTCCCACTTTAGGGTAAGTTTCAAGTGAAAAAGGACTTCAACTACCACCATTTTGACCTCAAACTTTCTGCTTGATTAAGTTCTTTTTCCTAAAATATCTCTTAACTCAGGCAAGGGACCCTGTGAGCAAAGCATCCCTTGATGGGAGAAACTACCCTCTCAAGCAAAGAGGACTGCCCTGAGCCAGCAAGACCCCATGATTAATTCCAGGACAATAATCCACTTGACTTTCATTTCCCATCTGCACTGATCTTTGTCTACAGTTTCTTTATATAGACTTGGAAGAATTTTTGGCGCTTTGGAGACAGTCTTTGAGACATTAGTCCAGTCTTCCCGGTGTTGGCCTCCCTGAAAGAAATTCCTTTCTTGTTTCAGCACCACTGTTTTCTCTGCCTTTGGATTTTGTCAGTGGTGAGTTGCCAAATCTGGTCTGTTTGGGACCCCCAGAGCCAGGTGCTCTTGCACATCTGTGTCCTGGCTATACAAGGACACAATCTCGAGAGAACAATGTGTTGTTGAGACCATCTGAACTAAATTATGTGGCTTAACCCAGTTAAGAGCTCTTTATAAACTTTTAAGATTCTAGCAGGCAGAGGCAGAGATCCATCTGTCTTGTGGCTGCCTAAAACACATCTCACAGGTAAGTTCCCTTGTTTATTAACCTGCTACCTACTGATCCGGAGTGGCCTCCCTCCCTCTTCTGTCTCTCTTTGCCTTCTCTTTCAGATTTGGAGTGTACCCAGTTCCAGAGGTTGTAAACAACAGATAATGTATCCAGTCACTCTACCTCTCCCTCCTGCCTGAAAGTCTTTGTTTTAGCTCTGATTTCCCCTTTCTTAATTCATGTATATTAATCCATTTTTGACCATCTTTACATCTTGTATTTTCCCCCTCATAAGGATTCACAAGTAGTATACTTTATGAGACCTGAATTTCTAAAATTTATATCCTTTGCCCTTGAAAAGGAATAGAAAAATGGATCTGACTCCAAGAAAGAAAGCAAAGAGAGAATCAGTGAAACTCAGCATCAGGATGAGGTGCATTTATTTATATGGCGGTTAGGACTAAGACTAGCAATTTTTTTTTAGGTAGCCTCCACACCCAACGTGGGGCTTGAACTCACAACTGTTTTGTTATAGTTATTGCTCTGAATAGGTCCAAGAAATTTCCAGTGTTTTATGTTTATTTAGCGAGGACAAGAACAGAGAGGACAAAGTTATAAGTATACTTCTTGATCCACAGTGGTGAAGCAGTAGCAAATCAAGTAGGATGGTGGGCAAGTCTTGGGGGATAACAGAGAAAAGGGCAGAGAAATGACCCAGGGTATAATCCCAGGAGAATTGTTCTAGAATGAGACCACCAGATCATTCTGTGATAGTATGCAACATAGCTCCTCAAAAATGTCACCAATTCATAAACAATTTCCTAGTAAGAATATAAACTCTTGAAATGTCATTAATACTACAAAAATAGCAAATGTCCTCTGCTCTACTCTTCCTACTCCCAATTTCTGTTTTTCTACGGCCAAATTTTTAACTCTTGTAATTACTTTTTCTGGCCTTTATTGCCACAACCATGTTGTATGTTTATTCTACAAAACATCGACTTGTCTACATGTCATTTTCAAAATATCTAAAGATGAAGACTGACCACTCTTAATGTTTCATTCCGAACCTTCTGCACTCTTTCCTTCCCTTTCTTGTAAAACCATTTAACTAGACTTTTTATAAAGTAGAAGCTCTTATTATGTTCCATGATGACATTTCCTTTGGTGAATATATTCACACCCTCTGTAATTAATAAATATTGTGTATATTTATGACACATGTATATGTATATATTCATATGATCTATTTTTATATTATATTTATATAGAACATTTTTTGGAAGGGCATCTGGAATCCTCTGTTGTCCCGCTTCAAGGAGGACTTAATTCTACCTTAGCCTATTGCACAGCTGGCTTCCTTGTCCTTTTTTTAAAAATTTTTTTAATGTTTATTTATTTTTGAGAGAGAGAGAGACAGAGTGAGAGTGCGTTAGGGGCAGAGAGAGAGGGAGCCACAGAATCCGAAGCAAGCTCCAGGCTCCGAGCTGTCAGCAACTCATGAACTGCTGTATTGTGACCTGAGCCTAAGTCAGGCGATTAACCAACTGAGCCACCCTGGTGCTCCACGGCCTCCTTGTCCTTCTTTTGCACCACCCCTAGAAGTCCTCTATATTTATTTCTCTTTTCTGTTTGATCCTTTGTTTCCTATATGCTACATCTTGTTCTATGTTGCCATAGAGGTGTCATTGCTTCTAGGACCGACAGAAAACATAAATTTATAATGACATTTTTTATTTCAATGGTATACCACATGATCATCCTTTGCCTTTTTCCCATTCCATATTTCATTTCCTTCTTTCACAGTATCAATGTTAACTCTCAACAATATTAACCAACTTTTTCATTTGCTCAATCCTACAATACATGTGAGATAGAATCAGAATTGATATGGTTATAACAGATTCAATGCAGTCCTTACCAAAATTCCAGTGGTATTTCTCATAGAAATATAACAAACAATCTTAAAATTTGTATGATAGCACAAAAATCCCTGAATAGCCAAAGCAATATTGAGAGAGAAAAACAAAGCTGGAGGCATTATGCCCTCTGATTTCAAATGATACCGCAAAGCTATAGTAATCAAAGCATACAATATCAGTATAAAAACACATTGATCGGGGGCGCCTGGGTGGCGCAGTCGGTTAAGCATCCGACTTCAGCCAGGTCACGATCTCGCGGTCTGTGGGTTCGAGCCCCGCATCGGGCTCTGGGCTGATGGCTCAGAGCCTGGAGCCTGCTTCCGATTCTGTGTCTCCCTCTCTCTCTGCCCCTTCCCCGTTAATGCTCTGTCTCTCTCTGTCTCAAAAATAAATAAACGTTAAAAAAAAAAAAAAAATTTTAAAAAAAAATAAAAAAAAAAAAAAAAACACATTGATCAATGGAACAGAATAGAGATCCCAGAAACAAACCCATACATATTTGGTCAATTCATTTACTGCAGAGGAGGCAAGCATATACAGTAAGAAAAGGACAGGCTCTTCAATAAATGTACGGAGAAAATTGGACAGCTACAAACAAAAGAATGAAACTAGACTATCATCTTATAACATACGCAAAAATTAACTCAGAGTGGATTGAAGGCTTGAATGCCTTGAGACCATAAATCTCCTAGAAGAAAACATAAGCAATGAACTTCTTAACTTCAGTCTTGGCAATGATTTTTTGGACCTAACTACAAAAGCAAAGGCAACAACAACAACAATGACAACAAAACAAAAATAAACACATGAGACTGCATCAAACTAAAAAGCATTTGTCCAGCAGAGAAAACCATCGACAAAATGAAAAAGCAACCTACTGAATGGGAGAAAATACTATAAATTATATACCTAATAAAATGTTAATAGGGGCACCTGGGTGGCTCAGTCAGTTGAGCGTCTGACTTCGGCTCAGGTCATGATCTCACAGCTTGTGAGTTTGAGCCCCGCATTGGGTTCTGTGCTGACAGCTCGGAGCCTGGAGCCTGCTTCGGGTTCTGTGGCTCCCTCTCTCTCTGCCCCTAACCCACTCACATTCTGTCTCTGTCTCTCTCAAAAATAAATAAACATTAAAAAATTTTTAAAAGTTAATATCCAAAATATATAAGGGATGCATACAACTCAGTAGCAAAAAACCAAACAATCAAAAATGGGCAAAGGACCTGAACAGACATTTTCAAGAGAAGACATCGAGATGGCCAACAGGCACAAGACAAGTTGCTTAATATCACTAATCATTAGGGGAATGCAAATGAAAACCACAATGCAATACCACTTCATACTTATTAGAATGGCTATTATAAAAAGAAAAGAAGAAAAGAAAAGAAAAAAGAAAAGAAAAGAAAAGAAAAGAAAAGAAAAGAAAAGAAAAGAGAAGTGTTGGGGAGGATATGGAGTAAAGGGGACCTTAGTGCACTGCTGGTAGGAATGTAAATTGGTGTAGCCACTATGGAAAACAGTATGGATTTTCCTAAAAAAATAAAAATATAACTGCCTTATAATCCAATAATTCCAGTACTAGATATTTATCTGGAGAAACAAAAACACTAATTTGAAAAGATATATGCACCCCCACTAAAGCATTATTTACAATAGCCAAGATATGGAAACAACTTAAATAACCATCACTCAATGAATGAGTAAAGAAGATGTGAGATACACACACACACACACACACACACACACACACACACACTATGGAATACTACTCAGCCTGAAAAAAATAAAATCTTGCCAGTTTGACAACATGGATGGATCTTGATGGAATTATGCTAATAAATCAGAAAAAGAAAATACTGTGTGATTTCACTAACTTGTGGAATAAAAAAACCAAAATAAGTGAACAAATAAAACAAAGCAAAACTCATAAATACAAAGAACAGAACAGTGGTTTCTAGTAGAGAAGAAGTTTGAGGATGGATGAAATGGGTTAAGATGTACAAATGTCCAATTATAAAATAAATAAGTCATGGAGATATAATGTACAGTAGAGTGACTATAACAGTAATAATGTAGTACAGACCTAGAAGTTGCCAAGAGAGTACATTTTAAAAGTTTTCATCACAAGAAAAAAAACTTGTAATTTTATATGGTGACAGATGGTAACTAGACTTATTGTGGTGATCATTTAGCAGTGTATATAAATATAGAGTCATTATATTGTGCACCTGAAACTAAATGATATTAGATGCAATTATACCTCAATAAAACCAAAACCCAAACAAACAAAATAATTGATACAGTTATGAAAAATATACTTACTAAAATGCCTTTAATATTTGATTTTATTTCTTTTTTAAATACAGATTGTGGATATATAAAGTATTCTGTTAAAAGTTATGTTGGTTAGGTCTCCCCATACCATTTCAGTATGATTATATAATTCATTTGGGTTCATTTGTTTTTGATTACATAAGGTTTTAGTTTTTTTCTTTTATTTTAGTATTTAAATATGGAGAATATTAATGTGCTTCTAAAACCAAACTACCAAACCAAAATGTAAACCAGGCATATATTACTCTCAGCCATGTATCTTTCTCGGCTCCTGCTCCCCTGAACTCCTTGCCAGTAACCAATTTCATTTTCTGTCATCTTTCCTGTTTATTTTTTCAAAGGTGAGCAATATGCCCACACGCAAACATAGAGTATATCATATACTGATTCGCACTTTGCTTTTTTAATTAATGTATCCTAAAAATCACCCCATATCTATTCTTAGAAGTGTTCCCCATCCTTTTTACAGCCATGTAGTCTGCCACTATGTGGATGTACTTTAGTAGACCAATCCCTCTGGGCATTTAGATGGTTTGCAATTGTTTTTATTTAAAACCATTTTCTTAATTTATTTTTGATAGAAAGAGAGACAGATCACGAGGGGGGGAAGGCAGAGAGAGAGGGAGACACAGAATCCGAAGCAGGCTCCAGGCTCTGAGCTGTCAGCACACAGCCCAACATGGGGCTCAAACCTAGAAACTGGGAGATAATGACCTGAGCCGAAGTCGGATGTTTAAACGACTGAGCCACTCACCTAGGCACGCCAGATGATTTCCAATATTTTGTCATTACAAATAATGTGTGACATATATCTTCATACTGTTTTAAACATATCTTCCTAGAAGTGGGATTTCTGGTACAGAACATAAATGCATATATTTTTGTTAGATATTGCCAAATTCTCCAGAAGAGTTATACAATCTTGCACTCCAGTAGCAAGGCATGAGAGTGTCTATTTCCCCTAGCTTTGCCAACAGAGTTCATTATTAAGCTTTTGAGTTTTTACGAATCTATCATGAGAAATGGTAGCTTAGTGAGATTCTAATATAAATCTCTTTATTATAAATAACATTATAAATAAGTCTTTATTATAAATAATTGGACACCATTCCATGTGTTTAAGGATTGCATGATTTTTGTGAATTTATCTATATTCATGTCTTTTGTCACTTTTTCTATAGAATTTTGATTTTTTTAACCTAGCTTAAAAAATACTTTTTTATATGCTAGTTATATTATCCCTTTACCTGTTGATATGTGTTGCACAAATTTCTGTATTTGTTGTTTTGTTTTTTTTTAAATTTGATAACTTTCACTATGTCTTTTATGGAAATTATTCTATTGTCTATCAGACAATTTTGACAAATTTTACTTTCCTAATGATTTATTAATTATCAATTTTATCTGTTTTCCATTTTTATGCAAGTGTGAAAAATTGGTTTCTGATTATCTTATATTACATATGTATATATAATATAATATACATGTTAATATAATATACATGTATAATGTAATATACATTTCTTCCTATCAATAGTTATGTCTCCCATGTAATTTCTTCTTCTTTTTAAAACATATTCATTTAGCTAGTATTTTGTCTATTTTGTTGATTTTTTTAAGAGTAGGTAGGAGTTGGATTTAATTTAATAGACTCTTTTCTGTTCCCTACGTAATTAATCTTCATTATGCTTATTTTGGCTTATTTTTGTTTGAATTTTTTAAGTTGGGAATTTAATTTATTTAATTATTATCTATCTTTCTATTGCTATGGAGTAAGAATCAGCATTTTTTGGTACAGGTCTTATAAATATTATAAATTGTAGGTTTTGTGAGCTATATAATCTCTGTCACAACTATCCAAATCTGTAGTTGTAGTGAAAAGCAGCCATAAGATATGCAGAAATAAATAAACTTGGCTGTTGTTGCAAGTCATACAAAACAGGCATTGAGCTAGACCTGCCCCGGGGACTTTAGTTTTCTGACCCGTGATATAGATGTTTAAGACTGAATTTTCTCCTGATCATTACTTTAAATATATCCCACAGATTCTACTATGTATTGTTTTTTCTTTTCTCAGAGATTTTGTTACTTTTGGTTGTATTTCCTCTTCCACCCAAGAGTTATTTAAGAGAAGGTTTTTGTTTTTATTTCCATGTGCAATTTCTTTTAATTTCAAGTTGTTTTGCATTGTGATCGGAGTGTTGTTGTAATTGATTCTGATATGGAAAATACTGATGCTTCCTTTGTGATCTCTTATATGGTTTATTTTTGTGAATATTCCACATGCATTTGAATTTTTTTTAAATGTTTATTTACTCTTGAGACAGAGTCAGAGCGTGAACAGGGGAGGGGCAGAGAGAGACACACATACAGAATCTGAAACAGGTTCCAGGCTCTGAGCTGTCAGCACAGAGCCCAACGCGGGGCTCGAACTCACAAAACATCAGATCATGACCTGAGCCGAAGTTGGATGCTTAACCGACTGAGCCATCCAGGTGCCCCATTCCACATGCATTTGAGAAGAAAACATATCCCTGTGTGGTGTTTGATATATCCCTATAAATTCTATGCTGTGGATTATGTTATTTAGATTTTCTCTGGTCCAAATTTTAAATTTTGATTTGCCTTGAACCAAAAATAATGTGTTAAAGTCTCTTGGTTTTAATGTTTCTATTTCATCTTGTACCTTTTGTGATTTGTGTTCACTAAATGCTTACTGTATTATTTGGGGCATAGCTATAACTTTTATTTCCTCATTGTGAATTATGGCTTCTAGCATTTTAAAATGCCCTTTTTTTTTTGTTCTCATGTAATGTTTTTTGGCTTGAATTTTACTTTGATAACAGAAACACAAACCCTGCTTCCTTATTGTTCCCATTTGCCTAGTATGTCTTTGCCTTGGCCTTAATGGTCCACACTTTTCAGTTACCATTTTAAGTGTGCGTCTTGTACACAGCAGAGAGTTGGGTTTGCTCTATGAGCCAACTGGAAAATCTTTTCCTTTAGTACATAAGTGAAGCCTGTTCATATTTATTGTTATGATTAATATGTCGCTTTTATAATAGTATTTTATGATTGCTGTGTCTAGTGTATTGTATTTACTGCACCTCTTTCTGTATTTATTGAGTCTTCCTTCCTTTGTTTAACATTTCTTTTGATATCGAGGGAGTTTTGTCTTATGTTTTATTCATGTATACCCATTCATGTATACCCTCTATAATGCCTTTAATCACCTTATTTCCTACTTAATATTTCCCTCTGCTGTTTGTGAAATGTAAATGGTATTCTTTGCCTGCTGTCTATTACATTTACACCAGTCAATGCTCTTATTCCACTTTTTCCTCTCTAGTTTCTCCTTCTGTTTATTAGTTGCATTCCTTCTATTTTGTCAGAATAGAGGATGTTTACATACTATTTTCCCTCACGTACCTAAACCTGCACTGAACCCTGCATTAGTTCTGCACTTAAGTATATTAAGTGCTCATCTTTTCTCCTTTTGGGGAAACTTCCCAGTCATGTTTATTCTCCAGTAAGCTCATCTTATAGAAGCCACATGAAGAGCTCATGGTTACACTGTAACTTGAGTTCCTCCTGATTCAAAGTCGTGTCTTTTTATAGGCTTGATACTTGAAGGAGTGTTTGGTTAGATATAACATCCGTGGCTCACACTTTTAGATTTTTTGAAATGCTGCTGCACTGCAGCCTTGCTTTTGAAAAGTCTGGCACCAGTGTATTTTTTTTTTTATTTTTATAATTTAATGTTTTTGTCCAGGAATCCTGATGATTTTGTTTTTGTTTTTAGAGACTAATGGTTTTACTAAGATACTTTTGAGAATTTATTGTTCTGGGTCCATTTTCCCAGGTACACAAGGGGGCCTTTCAGTATGTAAATTTAGTTGCGTTTTGAAAGCTTTGTTAGATTACAGTTTTAAATATTACTGCTGTTAGATTGCTTTTCTTTTCTTCTGAAACTCTAGTTGTCTGCACGCTGGGCCTTCTTAGATTGCCTTCTGTTTCATTTACCATCTCTTTAATCATTTTTATTTCTTTACCTCATTTTATTTTCTTGATTGTTTTTCTTCCTTTCTTCAATGGGCCTTATTAAATTTTCATGTGAATTTATTATCCTTGAGCACTTTGTAATTTGCTCTTTTTTTTAAAGAAATGGTTTATCTCTTTGTTAAATTCCTTTTTTGAGCTAACTAAGCTCTTGTTTTCCTTCTGTGAGAATTTTGTTGTTGTTATTTGGGAAACCATTTCTGTTTTTAATTTTTAAATTTTTGATCCTTATTTTTTTAGAAAATACCTTTAAATTCTCATTTAAGGACTTAAAATTCAGATTCAAGTGTTGTGTTGCAGTTTTCTCCAGTTGTGTGTACGTGTGTGTGTGTGTGTGTGTATTTGAGGAGAATTTTCTCTACTGAAATCTTTGATTTACAGTTTACATTTTTTTCTTTCAATAGCTATGTATGAAATTTTACTTTTCTCTATTTCTGAACATCCAATGGACAAGATGCCTGAATTGAAAGTTACCTCTTTCAGTGTATCAAAATCTTATTAAAGGATACTATTGTCACATGTGGCTTTATACGCCTTCCTGTTGCTCTGATGTTTTGGGGGTAAGTCGTGAAGAAATTGACATTCAGGCAATCACTATTATCCTCCACACATGAAGTTTTACCTATACAGGTGTTTCCAAATTGAAACTATATTAGAAAATACATAGCTAAGTCTCCATATGTACTGTCCTAGTGAGACAAGCCTCCCAGGTTCACATTCTTCCGAAAATTTCCATTTCTTTGTAGCATGCCAATATCATTTTATTCTCCTAGGAATGCATCTTTCTCTGAAAAGGTTAGTATGTTTCAAGAAAATTCTTTTAAATGTGTATTTATTTTTGAGAGAGAGGGAGAGAGAGAGCCAGTGGGGGAGGGGCGGAGAAAGAGGGAGCCAGAGGATCTGAAATGGGTTCTGTGCTGACAGCAGAGAGCCTGACACAGGGCTCGAATTCACGAACCGCAAGATCATGACCTGAGCAGAAGCTGGATGCTTAAGAAACTGAGCCACCCAGGTAGGTGCCCCTCAAGAAATGTTTTTTATAAATTGGTAACAGAAATAAATTAATGTTGGTCTCCCTCGACTCAATCTTGTGATCATGCTGCTAAATCTGGTCTGTTTATGGTTTTTTTTTTCAACGTTTATTTATTTTTGGGACAGAGAGAGACAGAGCATGAACGGGGGAGGGGCAGAGAGAGAGGGAGGCACAGAATCGGAAACAGGCTCCAGGCTCTGAGCCATCAGCCCAGAGCCTGACGCGGGGCTCGAACTCCCGGACCGCGAGATCGTGACCTGGCTGAAGTCGGACGCTTAACCGACTGCGCCACCCAGGCGCCCCGGTCTGTTTTTGGTTTAATTGAGTAGCTTTCCAGCTCTTCCTTTTTTCCCTTTGGTGTGAAGCTTATGTTTACTCTAACTTTAGGGAAATTTAGTCTGTGTAGGGGCCTGAAAGTTTGGATACATATCCAGAAATTATGGGGCTCTTTCAATTATTTGAAGGGATTAGGAAATGACCACCACTAGGAAGTGAAACACCAGAGTTGTTTCATAGAAAAATGTCAGAAAGATTTTCTTCGATGTACTGTATCAATGGGGTGCTGATTCTCAGGAGCCCACCAACTTCCCAAGAAGTAAAACCAGGCAGCCTGCTCTGGAGAGTCCAGATGGACAACTCTACAAGACATTGTATCCAGAGGGAGCTGTCAGTCTGGACTCTGTGAGTGCTCACCAACAGTGTTCACTGATCATATGTATGGCTTGTCATAGGGGCGCCTGAGTGGCTCAGTCGGTTGAACCTCCGAGTTCGGCTTAGATCGTGATCTCGCGGTTTGCGGGTTCCAGCCCCACGTCGGGCTCTGTGCTGATGGCTCAGAACCTGGAGCCTGCTTTGGATTCTGTGTCTCCTGCTCTTTCTGCCCCTCCCCCATTCATGCTCGTCTGTCTATCAAAAGTAAATAAAATGTTTAAAAAAATGTATATGGCCTGTCATGGATATTAAAAAAAAGAATCACATGTCACAATTTTTATTAATTAGTATAAAATATCTGTTGAGCACATACCATGTGCCATGGACCATGCTAGCACTGGGAAGATAGTAGTGAATAAGACAGCCAATGTTCTTGTCCTCATGGAGCCTACATTCTACAGGGAGAGAAAGAAGATACACAGACAAACATTTAAATACCAAATATTATTTCTCACAGTGAAGTGCTATGAAGGAAAAATAATCGTGTGATATGACAGAGAATCTGAATTAGGGGATACATGTTGGGAGTGTTACAGGAGTCTTTTGTGAGAGGTGACACTTAAGATTAGACTTGAAAAACCATAGAAAGCCAATCATATGGAGAACCAGGAGAGGAGTATTAGAAAAAAAGCAGGAATCATTTCTATAGTTTGTTACTAGAGAAGTTTCTCTGAATGTAGAGTGCCTGAAACCACGGGGTGGGGGTGGGGGGGTGCAGTGTTCTCTCCTGAGCGTGAAGTTGGCTGTAAGTGTTGTTCCTGCCACTGTCTATTGCCATTGATGATTGTTCTTGTCCTCCGTGGGAATAAGAGGGAGAGGATGCAGTCTGGGTGGAAAAGAAAGAAAGAAAGGAACAACAAACTGAGTTTGGTTTGAGATGAGGCCAGAGAAATAGGGAGGAACCAGACCGTTTGTAATGGGAAAGTTGGACATTCAAACTCTAATGCAAGGTCTCTGTAAAGTATCTGATGGGCAGGTGATCTAAACTGATTCCTGCTTTTAAATGATTACTCTGGATGATTTGACAAATAGCTGGGAATGGAAGGTGAGAGACCAATGATCAGGTTAGTGCACCAGTCGTAGAAGAAGGGAATGGTAGCTTCAGTCAGAGTGGCAGCACTGTGATACATTAGAATATGATTGGGAGGATGGTTAATGGATATTAATCAATAGAGGGTCACCTTGGTGGCTCAGTTGGTTTAGTGTCAAACTTCGGCTCACGTCATGATCTCATGATTCCTGAGTTCGTGTCAGGCTATGTGTTGTCAGTGCAGAGCCTGCTTTGGATCCTCTGTCCCCCTCTCACTCTGCCCCTCTCCCACTTGGACTCTCTCAAAAATAAATAAACATTTTTTTTTTTTTTTTTTGGGACAGAGAGAGACAGAGCATGAACGGGGGAGGGGAAGAGAGAGAGGGAGACACAGAATCGGAAACAGGCTCCAGGCTCTGAGCCATCAGCCCAGAACCCGACGCGGGGCTCGAACTCACGGACCGCGAGATCGTGACCTGGCTGAAGTCGGACGCTTAACCGACTGCGCCACCCAGGTGCCCCAATAAACATTTTTTTAAAAAAGAAGTTATTAAATAAGTTAAATCAGTTAGTGAGGGAAAGGGGAGAATGGAGGATGACTTCTACATTTTGGAACTGATCATCTGATTGAATGTTGGGAAAAGAATCTAAACAAATTGGCATTTAATGTTGCAGCATTTGTTGCTGATACACTGTAGCGTGGTCACAGAAGGAGAAAGGAGGAATGAGAAAAAGCTAAACGGGATCGGTGGGAAGTTTCCATTTTCTTCTGTTGCACCTGCTCAAATTTACAGTTGAATTTCACCGTGTTGTCAGGATTCAGCTGATGGCCCAGGGGCAGTTGCTACTGCTGTAACATGCCCAGTCACGTCATCACCAAGTCTTCTCTGAGAAGTAACAGGTAAGATGAGGCTTGAAAAATCATAGAAATCTCATCACAGAAGAACCAAGAGAAGAACCTTTTAGAAAAAAGAAACAGCACTGAGTTTGGCATTCGAGGTCAATCAAGGCCATTGTGGGCTGGGGCATAGTGAGCAAAGAGCTGAGTGGTTTGAGATAAAGTCAGAGAGGTAGGCAGGAGCCAGACCATTTGTAATGGAAAAAGAGTTGGACATTCAAAATTGCAATGCGAGGCCATTATGGAATTTTAAATGTGGGGAGGACTATGACAGGAGGGGACTCAGAGTGAGAGGCCATCCCAGAATGGATCCTGTGTCCACAACCTTGGATTTTCCTTTCAATTCTGTTGACCTCTGCAAGCATCCTCTCCAAAGAATTGTGCAACACATGAAAAACTCCAGGCTTTCCTATCATTTTCAAGCCTACACTCTAAATGAACCACTCTTTTTCCTTTTGTAGACGACCTGCCCTATGTCCTATTTCTTTGAGTTCATTCTAGAAATTTGCTGCTCAACAGAGGACTTCTTGGGAGTATAAGAACTACCCACTTAGGGGCGCCTGGATGGCTCAGTCCATTGAGCGTCTGACTTTGGCTCAGGTCATGATCTTTCAGTCTGTGAGTTCGAGCCCCGTGTCGGGCTCTGTGCTGCTGACAGCTCAGGGCCCGGAGCCTGCTTCAGAGTCTGTGTTTCCCTCTCTCCCTGCCCCTCCCCCACTCATGCTCTGTCTCTCTCTGTCAAAAATAAATAAACATTAAAAAAATAAAAAAAAAAGAACTACCCACTTACCCTAGATTGACTAATAAAGTTGTAAACAGCAGTAACAGCATAGAAAATATTCAGGCATTCAGGTCAACTGGAAAGGGGGGGTGAGCAGTTCCTAGTCATGTATACATGATTGACATAAATTTAAAAAAATATATGTCAACTTTCTTCAGGTAGGCCACCAGCTGGAGAGGAATCCAGGCTTTGAGCCAATTTTATTGCAATGTCAAATGGTACAGAGTTTTGGAAAAATGAATGACTATGTCCACATAAAGGTTAAAGTAAACTTTCTTTTAAGTAGTGCTTCCAATTTGATAATTGGATAGCAGCAGAAAGCTCAGACCTATTGGCAGTAGGTAATACTTCCTTCTTAAACTGTACTCTGTTTTCCTTATGTGCTGTTTGTGCTGCATGTTCCTCCTACTATTACTGAACACCCAAAGGAAGGGCAGGACTAATGGAATGGCATTGCTGACCCCTTTTCTTCAGAAACAAGCAAGAATTCAGAGTCCCAAAACTTGAATTTTACATATTCTCTAGTTGTCCAGATGGATTTATAATTTTCCATGTTTTTATCAGCAAATTGCCATATTTCTTCATAATGAAGCTTCAAGTTTATAACTCATTAAGGTAAAAAGTGATATATTCTTTTCATTGCTTTTTATTTGTAATGAAGGGAGATATGCCAACAAATGCAAACAATAAAATGTAATAGAATGATAAATTTATGTGTAAAGTGTAGAAGTGCAGAAGTGGCCGTGACTGTATGTTGTTATAAGAGAAGAATTTGAGTTTCACAAAATAAATACCAGCTAACAGTGTTTTAGAGGATAAACAAGAGTTCGCCTGGCTGCAAGCAGGTAGGGAAGAGGGAAGAATAGATCCCAGGTTGAGAGAACAAGTGTGAAGACAGACTCAAGCAAAAAGCATGGCATTATGGGTGCTCTTTCTGGGGGTTCTTTTTCACAGGCAACAAAGATTTATCGAGTACCTATCATGCCCCATGGACAGGCATGTGATGATAAGTAAGCACACAGAAGTGAACAAAAGAGTCAGTTTAAACCACAGTGGAGCTTAAATTCTAAAGGGAAGATAAGGTGGCCATATTCTATAAGACAGTCAAGAAATCAAATGAGTACAAAAAGTATGTAGCACAGTAGCTGATGAAAAGCCTCATGGAGAAATATGGAGGACGTTAAGGAAATAGGAGTTCTGAGGTGGGGGCATATTGATTTTAAGTGAGATGATCAGGGGGAGGCTGATGGAGAAGATAACATTTTAATAAAAATCTGAAAAAGTTCACGCTGGAATTGAGGAAGAGTATTTCAGGAAGGGAGGCCAGCAAGTATAAAAGCCCTATGATTAGAGTGTACCTCATATAAGGAATAGCAATAAGGCCAATGTAGTTTCCAATCTGTTTTTCGTCCTCTTTATGTTTATGCTTTAATCATAATCAAATCTCAATTATTGAGCGTGCCTTGCTATTTTACATTATATCTTTCACACTTTTTTCTAACTGGGAACATTGTCTTCAGTTCTAGATACTGACAATTCTTCCTGTAACAATATACCTAGATATCATCTCTATTTCCTTTTTCTCTCTCAGATATATTAAGGTTCTGTTTTCATAATGTTCCTTTGTAACTTATAACAAGGTAATTATTTCAGTTTTGGACATTTTGAGTTTGATATGATTTTGAATAATTGAAGAACAGAAATTAAGTAGTAAATTAATAATATCACACAATAATTTGCTAATTTCTGGGTAGATTTCTTTCCAACTATTATCTCTTCTAGTTTGTCATACATTTATATAATGAGCATGTATGATTTATTAAATTGTGTTCAGTCATCCAGGAAACATTATAGGATGAAGATTTGTGTGTATATAATTTATTTGGGAAAATACCCATCATGGACAAATTTTCCTTTTTGCCCTTGAGCATAACTATAATAGCAGTTTTAAAATCCTAGTCTCCTAACTGTAATATCTGCCTTTACTCAGAAGTATGAATCTCACTTTTGTTTTGTTTTGTTTTGTTTTGTTTTTGGTTTTGGTTTTGTTTTTCTTTTTGTGAGGCAGGCAGTGGCAGGGGGAGGCAGGTAGGTATAGTAATTTTAGATTATATCCTGGAAATTGTGATGAGACATTAAACAATTTTTTTATGTTTATTTATTTATTTTGAGAGAGACAGAGACAGTGCGAGTGGGGGAGGGGCAGAGAGAGAGAGAGAGAATCCCAAGTAGGCTCCACACTGTCAGTGCAGAGCACGACGCGGGGGTTGAACTCATAAAACCTGGAGATCATGACCTGCATTGTATACTTAACCAACTGGGCTACCCAGGTGCCCCGCGATTATACATTTAGTGATTTTTGGATTCTGTTGTGTCTTTTTGAAGAGCATGAATATGTTTCATTTTTTTGTTTATGTTTTATTTATTTTTGAGAGGCAGCATGAGCGGGGGAGGCACAGAGAGAGGGGTGGGGGACAGAGGATCTGAAGCAGGCTTTGCAGGGACAGCAGAGAGCCTGATGAAGGGCTCAGACTCATGAACTGTGATATCATGAACTGAGCCAAATCAGATGCTCAACACACTGAGCCACCCTCTTTGTTTGTTTATAAGGCAGTTAGCTAGGATGTCCTCCAATTCTGAATTCTCTCTCCTCTGTGCAGTTGAAATCTTTGCTAAATTCTCATCCTAGTTTCCTGTGGCTGCTGTAACCAATTACCACCACAACAAAACAATTGCATTTATCCTCTCACTTAAATCCACAAAAGGTCTTAAAACAATAAATAATATTCTCTCACCACTGTAGAATCCAAAATATCTAAACTAGCATCACTGGGCCAAAATCAAGGTGGCCCAGCATGGCTACACTCCCTCCAGTGGCTCTAGGGAGAATCCATTCCTTGCTTCCTCCAGATTCTGGTGGCTGCGGGGGTTCCTTGGCATATGGCTGCATCACTCTAATTTTCAAGGCCAGCATCCTCAAATCTCTCTCGGCTCTGTCTTCATTCACATCACCATCTGCTTTGTGTATAGTAAAATCGCTCTTTGTCTGCCTCTTACAAGGATACATGTGATCGAATTTAGGACCTGGTTGGATAATCCAGGATAATCTCAGGATCTCAAGATCTTTAATCACTTCTGCAGAGACTTTGCCATATAAGGTAACATTCACAGGTTCCAGAGAGTCAGGGGTCATTGTTCATCCTACTACAATTCTTTAAACTTTATCTATACTGTTTGGAATCTATCCTGTGTACATATAGTTTAGGAGTCAGCTTAAAATCTGAGTACAGGGGACATGTACCAAAGATGCAAAAATTGGCATTATAAACAAAGCCTCAACATATCACTAAAAGTTGAAATCTTTTTAGAGTATTTTTCTGACAAAGATAAAATCAAACTGAGATTTTGAAACAGAAAGGTAAGTAGAAAACCTTAAGTGGCTATCAATTAAATGATGTACTTCTAAATTATCATTGGACTAAAAAAGAAAAGCAGAGATTAGAAATTATTTAAACTGACTGATAATAAAGATCAGACATAGTAAAACTTGTTAGATACACTAAAGCAGTGCTTAGAGAAAACAGTGTAGCCTTAAAGGCGATATTAAAAAAAGATGAAATGCTGAAATATTAGTGGCATCAATTCCCACTTCAAGAATAGAGACAAGGAACAAAGCAAAACTAAGTAAGAGGAAGGAAATAATGGAGATAAGACTGGAAATCAATAAGATAGAAGACATATACACATTACAGAAAAATTAAAAAGCCAAAATTAATATTTGAAATGATTAACAATATTTCTAAACACTGGAAAACTAACAAGGGGAAAACTGCATAATTTATCAACATAGAAAATGAAAATTGGAAAAAAAAGAAAATGATAATTGGATTATAAATACAGATCCAATATATATTAAACACACACAAAAAAAGGATTTTATGAACAACTTTAGTCCAATAAATGTGAAAATTTTGGTGAAGTGGAAAATCCTTTCCTCTGTATCTTTCCCCTTGCTTCTTTTGGTTGTTTGGGGGATAGGAGGTATATTTGGGTAGATGACCTTTTATAAAGATGCTGATACCATATTATTAGCAAATAGTTTTGCATCACTCTGCTGTGACACATTATAGCATAGCAACTGAGGATTCTGTCCCTACCCTTTCAGCTATTTTCTAGTTCAGAGTGGAACAAAGGTCTTCTGTTGTCTCATTCCATGTCCACTCCAGATGTGAAGGTATGTATCATTTCAAGGACACACTCAGTAAATGAAATTTTCAGTGTTAGTGGCTGTTAGGAGAGAAGGGAAAGGACATGTTAATTAAGGTTGACAGTGGAGTTCACTAATAATAACTGACTGCTTACTCTCCGTGAATAACAGAGACCAAGCTACAATTTAACAATTGAATTGAGCATCGTCCTTCCCCATGAGTTTCAGGAGGTGAAATAAATTGGAGGACATATTGGCTGACTAAGGGGTAACATGCCTTTTTGTTATATCACACATTGGTTCCTATTATGCAAATGGGGCAATTTTAAGGAGACACAGTGGATTCTCCTGTGAAACAACTGAATCTGTGTGAAGATATCCTTGCAAATATCGGCATGTGGCTTTCTATAAATCTGCCCTTTTGGTGCACAGCAGTCATTGACAAAACAAAAGGAATTCTAATCTTACTGTTAATCTCCAAAAATACTGCAGTAGCCCGGGGCTAAGTAGCAAGCTGCTGCTGTGGACTGTATTTCCAGTATGCAGTATTTGAAAACTATCTTCTCAGCCTCTTCTGCCAGCCACATGGTACAGTGTGTGTGTGTGTGTGTGTGTGTGTGTGTGTGTGTGTGTGTGTATGTGTGTGTGTGTGCGCGCGCGAGCGCGTGTGTGGCTACGCGTGTGTGTGCATCGCTTTGCAATCATTCCCTATTGGCTATGTGAAAGCTAGGTCAGTGGGCTGATGTGATCTTCTTTGAGACGCTGCATACTGGGTTTAGCATGACTCTCTTCATACTAGTGGGCAGAGCCTCTGCTGTCTTTCTGCTGTGTTTAGTTTGAAATTTCTATTGGAAAAGCCCTTTTTTCTCATTCTCCCCCTTCTTTGCTACAACAGGCTATGCTAGCAACTGTTCTGGGAAGCTTCGGAGTGAGGAAATGGTGGGTGGAGCAGAAGAGAAAGAAAAGGAATACATGCTGTGGAACACTGTACTGCTGCTATAGTTTCCTTTCCTCTCACCAAGATTTAATCACTGGTTGGAGGAAATTGGAATGTTTCAAGAAAGAGGGCCAATGCCGGGTGGAAGAAGGAGGGGATGGATGGCAGGAGAATTCAATAACAGGGCCAAGGGAAGTTTAGCAACGTAATATCCAATAAATTGTGCGGTGGAACTCTGCGAGTGATTAGGGAATCAGAGCCAGCCAGAGAACCAGGCAAAATATTCCTACTGTTTCTTATAGAGATTTGCAAATAGGTTCTATCCCAGGCTGTCAGTGGGGATTCAGACTGATGTTTCTGCTGTTCTCTTTTTCCTCACTTTAGGGACAGCATGTGCTGGAGGCAATCTGCCTAGCTAGCCACCCATTTTCATCAGCTTTCTTTGTACCTGAACGCCAGCCCCAATTATTCTGATCCCAGTCTTCTGAGGCAGACCCCAAACTTACAAGCAAACTTAGTCTCAGCTACTTATTATGTCCTGCTTAATTTCCACTTAAAGTGGCATGCTCTCATATAGTTTTATAGATGCTGGAAGATGGGTACACTGTTGGGTCAGAATTTTTTGAAAATTTCAAAAGGATGGGTGGTTCGGGGAGGAAAAAGGGCAAGAACTCTGGTGGAAGATATACCAGAGAAAGTTATTGTTCATTATGCTGGTAAAAATAATGAAAGAGTTGCTCTAAGATCTGGGTTCTAGACTCACATTTGCTTCTGAGTAGGTGCAATACCCTGAGCAAATTATAATAATTGATTGTCTCCTTCACAGACTAATGGTGGAAATTGATAGTTTCTGAACTTCTTCAAACTCTCACATTTTATAAAGCATATATTCATCTGTAAGTATATATTATCTCCTATATACCAAGCATTAAATACATAACTATTTTTTAATTACCTTTACCTTCAAAGGAATACGTTTCCTTGGCTACTTTCATTTCCTGAGTTGTGAAGTGGAGCTGATAATGATTCTTCTGCTTACTTAAGAAAAAAAAAAGGGGGGGGGGGCAGAGTTTATCTGAAAGTGATCTGAAAAATGTAAAATGTGCTGTAGCAGATACTTTTGATATATTCATATACGTAAGAACATACTTATTCCAGGAACAGAGGGGGAGGTGTTGCTCTCTGAGATAACAAGCAATAACCTGGAGATAGTTTGTTTTATTTGAAAATATAAGAGGTGCCTGATGCCCAGATAGAAATTTTAATTATTTTAATACTGTTCCCAAATTGTGTGTGTGCACACACACATACGCACACCTAGAGAGCTGTAATTATATCAGTAAATATACAGAGTAACACTGTATATTTAAAAAATAAATATGCTCCATGAGAGCTTGCCTACCTTATTCACCACTATATTTGTGATAGCAATATTTGTTGAAGAAAGGAATGAATTAAGGAATGAAAGAATGAGGATAGCAGAGATCTTTAATATTCTTTTCACTTCCAATTTCAACTCTTGTGCTAAACCCAATGTTCAGTTTCTTTCCTTGATATTTCACCTTCTCCTCTCTGCTTAAATTTAGGGGAAGGTCTGCTAGAGTTCATCGCTACTCAAAATGATTTAGGTTTAGGAATTGAAAGAAGTTAGTGCTGAAAATACATATGCCTGGGGCACCTGGGTGGCTCAGTTGGTTAAGCGTTAGACTCTTGATTTCAGCTCGGGTCAAGATCTCACAGTTCGGTGAGTTACAGCTTCAGTCTCTGCCTTGACCCTGCGCAGTCTGCTTGGGACTCTTTCTCTCTCTCTCTCTCTCTCTGCCCTTTCCCTGCTTGCGCTCTCTCTGTCTCCCTCAAAATAAATAAATTAACTTAAAAATATTAAAAAAGGAAATTACATATTCCTTACTATGTTACTATCTTTATTGCTTCCTGTTCAATGTATTATTTTTCTTTAGTTCCCTGGCACCTAACACAGGGTGTGGCACAGAATAAGTGCTCAGTAAATGCACTAAGTAATGAATGATTGGTCCAATTCAATGGAACAATTGGTGTGGGTCCCTGGGGTAGAGACACAAACTAATGGGCATATTATGTGGAAACATGGCTGAAAGGTTTTGAAATTTCCCATTGCATTTTTAGTTATTCCCAGTCAGTGGTAAGTTAAGTTCCCAGCATAAAAGCCATATCTATTGTTCTCTGTAAATTATCTCTAGGGTCCTTTCCCACTTCCAAGTACATTAATTTGAATCATCCAGTTTTATGAAGAGAACATTTTATGAAGAGTCTCCCCTAATAGTAATAACAACCATAAGCACTAAGCTAAGAGCCTACACTTATTTAGCATTTAATAACAATGCTATCTTCTCGCACAGTTGTCCAGTGGGCTGTGTTATGTTCAGCACAAGTTAAGACGCTTAAAAATTCTGTGGGTTGATTCACTGATTCCACCTGGCCAAATGGCAGAGATGAAAGATGGGAACAAAATGGTTTTACCCTTGCTCCCCTTCATCTAAAAGGCAGGTTTGGGATTACCTATGTTGGGGTTGGCTTAAGCATCCTCTGCAGCCTCAGGGTTTGAGCATAAAAGGAATGAGGGACTAATATCAGTAGAAGAGAAACAGATCGATTATCAGTCAGTCTGGTGGTGATTATTTTAAGACTTCCACGACCAAATGAACTGCCCAAAGCAAGTTCCTTATGCAGTTTGGCCTTAATTTCTCTCTTTTAGTCTTTCTGGAGAGGTTATTATTGCAGCGTCTTCCCATTTAAAGCACTGTTCCTACCAGGGAATATTTTGGAGTCTCTCTGCAGTACAGAAGAAACAGTTCAACCTTTATTCCACAGGAAAAACTACCGGGTTACATTTAGGCAAAAAAAAAAAAAAAAAAAAAAAAAAAAAAAAGGAAACTTGAAATAAACACAACCCTCATGTCTTTTTATTTCTTGTGTTTTTTTTTTTCACGTCAATATACGTATTTCTTGTATTTTTCTCCATTCTTAACTGAAGTTCGTGCTTCCCTATCAAGGCACTGCTCCTGATATTTTCTCCTGTCAAATTTCCCAGAGCAGATGGTCCCTTCAGGGAAGCTCTGGAAAGTGCTGGGTGTCTGGTGCTGCCTGGCCCTTCCCTCCCTCTTGGGGCCTCAGATGACAAGCCATCAAACCAGTGTCCCTCCTCTGAGGGGTCCTTGATCCTTTGGCAGCAGGGTTTGGTTCCAGGGACTGCAGAGACCCTTTGCAGTTGGGCTTAGCAGCTACCTCAGTCCGCAGCAAACCTTGGTCTGGGGTGAGAGTGGCATCCCGCCTGCCCAATGAGAGGCGCGGGTTTCTCTCCGGGGCCCGCCCCGCTTTCCCCGCGGCCCCAATGACCGCTCTAAAAGGCCCGGCTTCTGCTGTCAAGTAGCTAGGCAGGGCTCCGCGGAGGCTAGGAGGGGCGCCGGGTGCGGAGATGCGCTCCCAGGTGTTTGCAGCGGAAGTGGGAAACCTGTAGGTTATGGTCCAGCCGCGCGGCGCCGAGGCGAGCAGGAGCACAGAACAGGTAGGAGGCAGGACTTTGCCTTCTTTGCAGCTCGGAAAAAGAATGCGTATTTTCGTGCTACTGTTGCCTGCCTTCCCCTTCCCCCAGCTCTGCCCCGCCCTCGTCACCCCCAAATTGATGTGGTCGCCGCAGCTCTGGTCGCGAAGTACGGCTGGAAGGACCGGGATGGAGGTCGTCTGGGTGCTGCTGGGAAGGAGGGGCGCGGGAGCCCCGGTGACGGGCGGGGCAGGGCGGCAGTGCCCTGGGAGGGGGGACCGAGCCCCCATCCGCGTCTCGTCAACTTTCCTCCCGGAGGCTTTGGCCGCCGCGGCGGATGTTGCGCCCTAGGAAAGCTATGTCGACCCGCAGGGGAGGGTTTGGATGTCAGCAGCCGGGAGCCCGCAGGTCTTCCTAAACCGGGAAGGGCTTCTCCTTCTCCCCACGCCTGTCCGCACCCACTCATTTTCCCTCTCGACCCTTGCGTCTAGACTAGCACATCCCTGCAAAAACTGGGAATGACTGCGCCGAGGGGAGGAAGGCACTTGTTTGTTCCCTGGCTCCTCTGTGAAGAAGTGATGCGGTGGGGAAGAAATCCCGCAACTCTAAGGGCATTTACCGATTAATTATGCCTCCAGTGAGAAAACCTGGGCCCTTCTCCCCTATTTACTGCAGGCCAGGGAGCGGAGAGACAGGAAAGCTTCGCCTCTCTCTTCTAGTCTGTCGATGTCCATGGGGACCCACCTCCTAGCCTGGTTTCTAAAAAATGGGTTTATGCACAGGGATTCCCAGAGACTCAAGTAATTGTACCCGGATGGGCTCCCCGCGGCTGCAAGGCAGCCTCCCTGGATGACCGCATCTGGGTAGTAGGTGTTGGCCCAATGCCGGTTCCTTCCGGAGTCGGATTGCTGGAAACAGTAGGCAGAAGAATCGCAGGGAAATTAGAGGCTGCATCACTCTAGGGAAGCGATGACACCCTGCTTTGAAAATTATTGAAAAATTGGGGTGATGGGGAAGAAGGAGAGAGGAAAGCTGCAACCTTCTCTCGTTTATTCATGCCAAATACAGCATGGGCATTTGCATGTGTGCTTCTGTGTGCACATCTCCAAGGTGGGGCTATATATAGCTCGTTTGCCTGCTGCTGAGCAGGCTGCCTGGGCCTTCTGAAGCAATCTGGAAGCACTGAGTGGGAGGGGCAAAAGGGAATCAAATTCTCCACTGGGGGAAAAGCCTGAGAAGATGTGCTCAGACTGAGGAAACCCTGCATGAAATGATGTTTCTGTAACATATCTGAAGACCAGTATTTCCAGATATTATTTTGAATACATCCTTAGAGTGTGCTATTTCCCTGAAATTTTCAGCTTTACAGTGTACATATGAGCCTTACCAACCTGAAGTGTAACACACATATGAAATAAATACATATCATATCCAAGATATTTTATTAAACTCATCAGAGCATAATGGTTTCTATATGCCCTGCCTTCCTTTTTGGGTTGTAAATGTATTTGGATGGTAACTTACAGATAGCAGCAATTGGAGAACTGGGGGGGAAAAAGATCCACCCACCTTGCAAGAGGTAAAACTAAGGGACCTTTGGAACCTTTGAAGTTGGTATAAATCTATTTCTTTGTACAGATTTTACTTGTGGATCTGATATTTAAATGTGCGCTGCTTTTTCATATCTATTTGCACTACACGGACTTTGTTTTATAAATGTATGTGCATTTATTTTTCCCATTGC
The DNA here is from genome assembly GCF_018350175.1 of Felis catus. NCBI lineage: Eukaryota > Metazoa > Chordata > Mammalia > Carnivora > Felidae > Felis > Felis catus. The sequence continues at coordinate 68,279,946 of NC_058374.1, forward strand.
CTGAAATTATTTAATCCTGATGATAACTTTTTCATTTTCCTGGATGAGAAAACTAAGATTTAGAGGACACCTGTAATTTGCCTAAAGCTTTCTGAAATTCCACTATTTCAACCCTAATATTTCAACAACCTACTATGAATTATATTGCATAGCAGTTTCCCTTCGAATAGAATACCTCAGCTTCCTGTGATTTTTGGTATTGATAACAAAATTTGCTCAGTGTTATACCAGTAACAATACAGGCCAAGGTTATTCAGTTATCCAGGCACTCGGTCTTATTTATTTATTTGCATAGCCATTTACGTATATCTGATTTGTCTTCTAATTGGGCAAGGAAGTACTTTGCAGAAAAAGACCATGACCTATGTTTTTGTATACTCCACAACACTGAACACAGTTCTAAGTAGCCTCAAAGATTCTTGTTGAGGAAACATCATACTAAGGAATGATTTGGAGCAATGATTTAGGGATAATATATCCTATATATTGGAAGGCTGTGTGGTGAGAACTACTTTTGGAAACTTCCCTTAGCTCTTTTATTCTCTCGAAAGGAGTAATGGATGACATCAGACAGTTCTATATCCTTCCACAAAATAATTGAATTCTCCAATAGGGGTTATGGCTATGTGTAAGTTAGTCTATATATTTTCTCTAATCTGTGCCCCGTGAGACAAACTAGAGGCCAAGTTGAAACAGATGATTTATACTTTTCTATACAAAACATGCAGTGTTAGATCTCTATTAAAAGAGAGATCAACAATGTCCATCCATTTTTATATACAAATTGGCCACAGTTTACATCCTAGCAAAGAACCCATTCTAGGTCACCAGTAAGCTCTTCATTAAGTCCAATGTTCATTTTCTTTTACTGGTGTATTGTTCATTTTTCTTCCCCTCTGAACTGCCATTTTCCATATTCTCAATCTCCTCATTGATCTTTTACTTTTTGATACCACCAATGATCTGATGTGATAATTTTTTTCTAACTTTTTTTCTAACCTTTTCTTTGTCTTCCTCTTATCTCCTCTTCCTGCTTCAGGTTTTCAAGTGAATTCCCCCAGTTGATGCAATTTATTTTATTGGGAACAAAATTCTCTCCTGCATTTCTTTTCTCATCTCTCCTCCATTAGCCATTTCAAATTACTAGTCTAGCAGCTAAGCACGCAGGCTTTGGAAGGAAGCCTACTTCTGCTATCTATATATCATTATGCAGATAAGTGAATGTCAGTAAGTCAACTGGGGATTATAATAGCACTTACCTCAGAGTTTTTTTGTGGGATTTTTTTTTTTTTTTAGTATTAAATAAGAGAATGCGCACAACACTTTTAAAATAAGGCTTGGCTGTAGTCATTACTCATAAATAATAGCCATTAGTAGAAGCACTGTTTAAAGTTGTAATAATATACATAGTAAAAACTTTTTTTCCCCCCATCAATAGTCATCACCCTTCAACTGGCTTTTAGCAAAGCATACCACAGTTTTCCAGGCTTCTGGTTTGTGATTAGTTATTTTTTTTCAGACTTCCTTCCTCTACCTCCAAGTGCCCACAATCTATTCAGTAATTAATTTATCCATTTTTATTCTGATCTCCAATCTGTATCATATATTTTCCCCAATACCAGTGTATATGTCATTGCATGCCTTGGATTAGTACAGGAGGCAATTTTTCAAATCTCCCAATGTACGTTTTCCTGTTTTAATCTAAGATGTCACATATTACTGACACATTTTAATTTTCATTATTGATGATGCTCTTCTTTGCAACTTTTCCTGTGCTTTACTTCATATATTTATATCCATAGTGCTAACTTTGGAGCAAGGACACTTAGGTTCAAATCCTGAGAATGGACTTACCAGTTTTGTGACTTTGGAAATGTAGCAGGAGGAAGATAGATTATTATTTTGTTATGGTTGTATGAACAATGTAGTGTATAAAATGGCATTCAAAAGTATACCTATTAATATTACATTTAAATAACACTTTTATAAAGAAATACAGATTTTTTCAGGGAAAATTGAAAATGAAAGAAAATTCCACCATGCAGAGAAATCTACTCTGAACCTTCCAATTTTATTTCTGTGAATATACCTAGGTATTTTAAACATATAGTTTTAGAATTCAAGTGAATATTTATTTTTATTTTTAGCTTTATTTCCCACTTAACATCATACCATAAACATTATTTTATTTAATATTTTTACTAACCATTTTTTAATGGCTGCCACCTATTCTTTTCTATAGATAGAGGCTTTAGATTCTTTCCTGTTTTTTACATTTATAGAAATGAACATGGGAGTGCCTGGGTGGCTTAGTTGTTTAACCATCCAACTGTGGCTCAGGTCATGATCTCATGGTTCCTGGGGTTGGAGCCCCTTGTCACGCTCTCTGCTGGTAGCTCAGAACCTGGAGCTTCCTTCACATTGTGTCTCCCTCTCTCTCACTGCCCTTTCCCTCCTCATGCTCTGTCTCTCTCTCCCTCTTTCTCAAAAATAAATACACATTTTTTTAAAAAAAGGAAATGAACATGATTATACATTAACCTTTGCAATTTTGACCATTTCCTTATAATAACTTCACAGATATTACTGGGTCAGACACGTAAATATTTTCATACTCCTAGTGCTCGTTGCTAAATTGTTCCAGGGAAAAGTTTATGCACAAATTGATACCCAGTGTCAACTAATTGGGCAAGATTCTCATTAACATTTGGTATTGTGGTTTAAAAAATTGTGACTACGTTGATAGTAGAAATTGTGGATCTGGTTATTCTTTTGAGTTGTGTTTCTATGATTTTGGATGATTGTGAGATATGTTTTCATGTTTATTGGCTCTTTGTATTTCTTAATGTGTGTATTTGATTTGACTTTATTGGGTTATGTTTTTCTTAACTTGTTTCATAGAAGAATCTATTGTATACTGTGAAACTTTTCTTACTTTTTTTTTTTTTTGCCTTTTACCTTTTATGTTTTTGGACATATAGAAATTTTTAATCTTATTGTAGTTTAACCTATAAGTCTATTTGCAGTAGTATTTCTCATTGCCTTAATGCTCAGAAAACGTTCTTCTGACAAAGAATTGAAATTAAAACACACATTTGAGGGTGCTATTGCTGAGCTTGTTTTATTCTTTGAAGTGGGATTTGGCTTACATATATCGTGTATATATCACTGTGTGAAATGGCTCCTGGGGACATATAAAATACCCTCTCAGTCTATTAAGATCCCATTATTATTTATGTGTCTTTCTCATGAAGTGAATAGTATCTTAATTCTTTCTGAGCTACTGTTGTCCATTTCAGAAGTGCCACGGGGCAAAACGTACTATGGAAGATATTAATGACCAGGTTACTCAGCCAGAGCAAGGCACATTGTTTGCACAATTATCTGAATGACTCAGGCACTAAATCTGCTTTTGCTAGGATTATCCAGATGGTCCTTAATTCACTGGATAATTGCTCACTCCTGTACTTGATTTTGATGATGTAGACCTGTGTCATTGTTTTCCTACAGTTTTATTTGTTACTAGTCTCTAATACTGAGAGTTGGTCACATTCGTTTATGAGAAGCAGTTTCCTTGGTCTTTAAAGAACGTATGTATTAGAATTATGCAAAGCTTTGCAGGAAGGTCAGTTTAACCAGTTACAAATGGTGTGATGTTTGGCAAGTTACTTAATCTCTGTAAATCTTTCTTTCCCATGTAGGAAAGGAGGATATTCAGAGTTTAGGGTCCTTACGTGAGTCTCCCTCTCTTATAGTCTTCTTCTCAAGCACATTCTCCACACCATCATCAGTTATCTTTCTAAAACCAATTCCATCCTGTGTCTCCTCTACTGATAGTAACATGCCTAAGGTCCTTTGCATTTCACCTAAAGTTCTGTATTAAATGGTCCCTGATTAATTCTCCAAGTTCATTTTTTTTATTATTCTAGTCTCTTCCATCTCCAGTCCCACAATGCCAGTCACACTGAACTGTTTGCATTTCCCCTAATGCATCATGTTTTCTCTTTTTTCCCCAAACTTCATTACCTATCCATACTCTCTTCTCTGCCACAAATGACCTGTCTCCTTTCTGCAGTGTGACTGATCTGCCTAACATTTTCAAGGCTTAAGTCAGCTGCCACATTCTCTAGGAAGACTTCCTGAACTTCTAGGCCGAGTTTGGGGTCCTTATTTCGTGCTTCCATAACAACCTGTAGATACCCCAACCATAGCACTTACTATACTAAATTGTAACTGATTGTTTATGTCTATTATCCCCACTGTAAGCCCTAAAGGATAGAGACCATGCCTTCTTCCTTTTTTAGGTCCAGTTAAGGCTCTGACATATAGTTGATACTTAATAAATATTTTCTGAAGAAATGAATAAAGGAAGGTTAAGATTCTTGTTTTCAGGATTTCAATGAATAAAGGATTTGTATCACTACCTTGGAAACAAACAACTAAAAACTAGAAGCTATGTCAAACTTCACCTTTTTTTTCAAGAATTAATTTCCTGGTTTTGTTGATTTATACAAGATACATTAAAAAGAGTCCTTTAATAAGCAATTTTGACATGAAGATTTATGCCTTGGACACTGTATAGACACTGAATAATTCCCAAATGCTAAACCAGTAGGTAACTGTCTTTTAAATCTACATTTTAAAAAGAATAAAAGATGTGTGGTTGCATGGATAATGTACATATATATTTAGTTTTATTGGAACTAATATTGACAAAACGAATCCCCCTGTCTTCATTTAATAAGAGGCCTTCCATTGGTGTGATCTCCAGAAGTTTACAAAACATGGTTACATTCATAACTGCAGTTTATCCTTTGCAACAATTCTGAAAGTTAGATGGAAAGGCATGATTATTCAGACTTACAGATAAGGAAACAAGCTCAGAGAAATAAGTAATTTGCCTAAAATCATGTTAGCTAGTGGCAAATCTGGACAAGAAGTAAGGTCATCTTACTTATAGTTGTTTGCTTGGTGTATCATGGTTAGCCAAAACATCTCTCCTCAATGCCAGCCACCATTCTGCCCACGTCTAGGACACTGATATTATACTGAGACTCTGGAACAATCCAGTAAAAATTCACTGCACTAATATTTATAGACAGTTTTTACTTTGGTTTTTAATGTCTGAGATGAAACCTACTGATAGGAACATTGTGTCATAAATATTTTAAAGTCTTGTGTATATTTGATTATTTAGACTAGATGTGTTTATGTGTGGGTACATATTACATTTATAATTTTTTTTTTTTACTTCAGGACGTATTTCTTTTTTTTATTTTTTCTTTTACTTCAGGACGTATTTCTTTTTTTAATTTTTTTTACATTGATTTATTTTTTGAGAAACATAGAACACAAGTTGGGGAGGGGCAGAGAGAGAAGGAGACACAGAATCCGAAGCAGGCTCCAGGCTCCGAGCTGTCAGCACAGAGCCTGATGCAGGGCCCAAACTCATAAACCGTGAGATCATGACCTGAGCCAGAGGCCGACATTCAACCGACTGAGCCACCCAGGCATCCCAGTACATATTTCTTTTTATTTCTGGCAACAAGTACAATGCTCTTCACACATGTCTTCTTTACTAGAATTATTAAAATACCTTTTCCAGATATTCCTTTTTTTCCATCATCTCCATGTTTTCTTTATTGTATTTTTTTTAAATATAATTTGTTGTCAAGTTGGCTAACATACAGTGTATACAGTGTGCTCTTGGTGTTGGGGGTAGATTCTTGTGATTCATTGCTTACATACAACACCCAGTTCTCATCCCAACACATCACTTCCTCAAGGCCCCTCACCCATATTCCCCTCTACACTGTCCCCCACCATCAACCCTCAGTTTGTTCTTTGAATTTAAAAGTCTCTTATGGTTTGCCTCCCTCCCTCTCTGTTTGTAACTATTTTTCCCCCTTTCCTTCTCCCATGATCTTCTGTTAAGTTTAAGTTCCACATATGAGTGAAAACATATGATACCTGTCTTTCTCTGACTTATTTCGATTAGCATAATACCCTCCAGTTCCATCCACGTTGCTGCAAATGGCATGATTTCATTCTTTCTCATTGCCAAGTAGTATTCCATTGTATATATAAATCACATCTTCTTTATTCATTCATCAGTTGATGGACATTTAGGCTCTTCCATAATTTGGCTATTGTTGAAAGCACTGCGATAACCATTGGGGTACAATGCCCCTATGAATCAGTACTTCTGTATCCTTTGGATAAATTCCTACTAGTGCTATTGCTGGGTCGTAGGGTAGTTCTATTTTTAATTTTTTGAGGAAACTCCACACTGTTCTACAGAGTGGCTGCACCAGTTTGTATTCCCACCAACAGCCCAAGAGGGTTCCCATTTCTCCACATCCTTGCTAGTATCTGTTGTTTCCTTAGTTGTTAATTTTAGCCTCTCTGACTGGTGTGAGGTGGTATCTCAGTGTGGTTTTGATTTGTATTTCCCTGGTGATGAATGATGTTGAGCGTCTTTTCATGTGTCTGTTAGCCATCTGGATGTCTTCTTTGGAAAAGTGTCTATTCATGTTTTTTGCCCATTTCTTCACTCCTTTTCCAGAATTAAGTATACAGTATTCACGTTTTCAGTTTGGTTTAGCATGTATTATATATAAACTTGGAGAATCTAGTGAGTCAATTATGTTTTTCAGAATTAATGAAAGTATTGAAAAAGACATTTATGAAAAATAGATGGATACTTACCTAGAGCATTGAAGTAGCCTAGTTTGAAAATTAAAAATACTGAGATATGAGACTGATTTTTCTATTTGGCTTTTGTAAGCAATGTGTTCTCTGTAGTCTCACCTCAATTATTGATGACAAAAACCATTTATTGAGCACTCACTCAGTGTTGGGCTCTGTTTTAAATGTGTTCAATGTGATTTCTCCTAACTTAACCAATCCAGTAAGTGGATTTGTGTTATTTTTACTATTCTTCAGATGAGAAAGATTAGAGATATTAAAAAGCTAGAATTTACACCCAAGTTATTTAACTCCTAAGGCTAAATTATTATTAGGCTTAACGCCTTTCCATGATATCCGGTTTTAGTTTTCTGTGAGTCACATTTTAAATTTTCTCCATTTTAGGTGACCAATATCTATCTCAAATAAACTTAGTATCCACACAAGAGATTAAAACATTTTAGAATGAACATATGTTCGTTCTAAATATATGAATTCTAAAACATTCATAACATTACATGTTTTATTTATGGATATCATATAAACAAAGTGGTCTTCTACTATAGTGATTTACGTGGGGCAGTTTCCCAAACATTAAGTGATTGCAATGTGTTTTTTTAAAAATTTGTTATTTTAACTTAGATCTATGCATCAGAAGTATTTATGCATTTCTGCCTTAATTTTGCTTCCTAACACCAGGAACCATAAACAGTAATGCTATCTTAAGGCATCTAATCTTATAGTATTTAATTGTCATGGTTACAGAAAGTACAGATTTGCTATCTATAACAGACAATATTGCCTGCTAAAATATTACAAATGATATTTATAATATTCCAGTTTGGGACTCAACTTAATATAACATAATTTTATGTCAGATAAAAATTCCCATGGCATAATATTTTTATGCAATAAATATACTATATTTTAATTGAAAACCTTTAAAAATACCTACTGGATTGATTGACTATATTTTTGCATATGTTATTTAAAAATTTTTTTAACACATTCATTTTTGAGACAGAGACACAGCATGAGCAGGGAAGGGGCACAGAGAGAGACACACACAGAATCCAAAGCAGACTCCAGGCTCTGAGCTGTTAGCACAGAGCTGGACTCAGGGCTCAAACTCAGGAACCTTGAGATCATGGTCTGAACCGAAGTTGGACCCTCAATCGACCTAGCCACCCAGGCGCCCCAGAATATATTATTTTAAAGATCATAGCAACTCCTTTTTGGTACTAGAAAATTAACCCAGCTTTTTTTAAAAAGTTGTTTTTAAATTTTGGCTTAGGCACAAGTTGAATGGCAATGAAACTAAGGCCTTTGCTTTAAATAAAACATTGTATTGTATTGTTTTGTTTTGTTTTACCCTTTTAACTAAAGAATAATAGAAATACAGAGAAGTGTCAGTTAAATGAGCTGAATGAGAAGTACAAAGTAATTCTACCCATGAGATCAACACTCCATTCAGGATGGAGAACCTTGTCTGCACCCAAGAATGCCTCTTCCAGCCCCTCCCAATCACTACCACCTTGCTCTTCCCCGAAGGTAGACTCTATTCTGACTTCAAGACCATAGAATAGTTTTTGCCTGTTTTTGAAATAAATATAAACAGAATCATATATTCTGCAATTTTTTTTTTTGCATCAGATTTATTTTGTTCAACCTTTTGGGTGAGAAATATCCATGTTCCTGCATATAACAGTGCTTCATTTTTCTTGCTCAATAGAATTCCATCTAATGAATACTTCAGAATGTACATATCTGTTCTGCTTGTTGGGCATCTGGGTTGTTTCCAGTTTTGTATTATTACCAATAGTTCTTCTATGTACATTTGTTATTGTACATGTTTTGTAATACGTAATTACTGATTCATAGGCTAATGCTACATAGAAATTGTTTGCTTTTTCCCAAGTGGTTGAGCCAATTTCCAGTCGAGCCTATGGTGTATGAGATTCCAAGTTGTTGCTTAGCTTTACCAACACTTGCTCTTAATAGTGTTTTTAACTTAAACTACCCTAGTGGCAATGGATACCTAATTGTGGTTTTAATTATTTATTTTTTATTAATAAATTAACACCTTTTTTATGTGTTTTGGCCATTTGAATATGCTCTTTTGAAGTGTCATTCAGAAATTTTATCCAATTTGCTATTGAGTTATCTTTTACGTATTGATTCATAGGAGGTTCCTTATATATTTTGAATTTGAGCCCTTAGAAAATGTTTGTAAATATCTTCTCCCACTCTGTGATTTGCTTTGCCACTCTTAATGTTATCTTTTATCAGCAGCTGTTCTCAGCTCTAATGTAGTCCAGAATTAGTATTATTTTGGTCTTGTTTAATAAATCTTTCCTAACTATAAGATTTTTTTGTATTGTGTTCCAGACACTATATTGTTATACATTTCATCTGGAATTCATTTTTGAGTGTGGTTTGACTTTTGCTTTCTTACTTCTATGGATTCAGAAGTCATCAGGGGCATTTACTGAAAAGGCTGTCCTTTCCCCAATGTTTGGCAATGCTACTACCTCTGTTTTAAATCAAGCGTACCATGTATGGGCAGATCTGTTCTTGGACTTGCTATTCTGTTTCACTGGATTATTTGTCTATCATTGTGGCCATAGTCACAGTCGTAATGAATAGATTTAAATTATGTCTTAATATTTGCTAGAGTAGTTCTCTAGCTTGCTAATCCTTTAAGTTTGTCTTGACTGTTATCGACTCTTTGCCTTGCTATATAAATTTGAAATTTTGCTTATCAATTTCTACAAAATCCTTGTTGGAATTTCACTAGGATGGCACTTAATCTAGAAATCAATTTGAGTGTAATTGACATATTTAAAAACTCAAGTCTTTTAATTTATTATCATGGCTTATATATATGTGTGTGTGTGTATATATATATATGTATATATATATATATATATATATACATATATAGCGCTTTTTTAAGATCTTTAAAAACTCTTTAAATGATGTTTAAATTTTTCAGTGTGAAAGCCTTGCACATCTTTTGTTGTATCTATTCCTAAGTGTTTGATTTTTTATGCCATCATAAGCACTATAATTTCCAAATTTCCAATTTTATATGTTGACCTTTTATAGACTTGTAAAGCTCACTTATCAATGTTAATTTCTCTGTTGATTCCTTTTATTTTTCTAGATTTTCAGTTGTATCATTTGAGAATAATGAGTTTATTTCTTTTGATCCATTCTTTATAACTTATTAAAATTTTCCCTTTTTGTACTGCCCAAGGATCTCTAGTGCAATGTTGAGTAAAAGTGATGATAACTTATCTTTGTCTCATTCCTGATATAAGAAAATTCCTCCAAACTTCACCATTAAGTATTAGATTTTTCTGGAAAACCTTTATCAGGTTAAGGAAGTTCCCCCCTATTTCTATTTGTTAAGATTTTTTTAAAAATTTAATAATTTTAAATTATTTAGATGACCATATGATTTTTCTCTTATGCTAAGTTATTGCAGTGGATTATATTGATTGATTTTCAAATGTTAAACCCGGATTTCTGGAATAAATTTGACTCATTCATGATCTGTTTATTACCCATTATGTATATTGCTGGATTAGGGTTGATGATGTTTTGCTTAGGATTTTTTTTAGCTATTTGTTTTTCAATTTTTGTAATATTATTTGGTTACAGTTTAGTCTTAAGTTTATGTTGGTTGAACTCATAAAATGAGTTGGAATAGATTGCCTCTTTTTATTTGCTAAGATTCTGGATGATACATGTTAATTTCTTTCTTAAATATTTTATAGAATCCACTGGTGAAGCCATTTGGTCCTGGATTTTTTTGTGTGTGGCACAATTTTAAATGAAATAATCAATTATCTTAGGAGTTATGAGTTTATATATATTTCCTAATTATTACTTAATCTTTTTTTGATAATTTTTTTCTAGGAATTTATCCATCAAAACTTTCAAATATATTCGATAGTATTTTTGAAAATATTTTTTTACTATTTTTCAATAGCTATAAAAATTTTAATGATGACTCTTTCCATTCATTTAAGTCCAACCACAGAGCTATTATTGACATTATATATATATATATATATATATATATATATATTTAAAATAAATATTTTTATGCATAGACTATAATTTTAAATATACTACTATCAAAATTGCATCATACTATATAAAATGTTCTGTTGCTTTTTAAAAATCTTGGTCAACTTTTATTTCCTTACCTTATAGTACTAACACATTCCTTTTAGCATTGCCAAGTACCCTGTAGCATGGAACCTAATTTGTTGATGTCCCATGATTGGCTCTTTGGGTTATTTCCAATTTTCTTTCTTTTAAGAATGTGCAACATTGTTCTACATGTGCTTCTGTATATTCCTGGAACTATTTCTCTAAGATACATTTTTACAGTGAAATTGCTGGCAAGAGATGCATCTTTTACACATTATCACTATTTCAAAATGGTCTTTTAAAGAGATTGTACTAATTTATAATCCTAGTAACAGGAATAAGAATGTTTGCTTTTGCATCTTGTCTTCAGTGTTGAGTCTTGTCAATCTTTCAAACACCTGTAGAAGATTTTGTCTTGCCAAATTAAGCTTTAAATAAAGAAATTATATTAGAGAAGCATAATTATGTGCTGATGACATCATAAGCATAACTTTTTTTGCTATAGATCAAGTTTTATTATTTTATGCATAAAAATATTTTAATTGTTATTAGACTTATAGAACATTTCAGTTAAAATGGATCCTATGTTGTTTTCATAAAATTCAAGAACTGAGAAATTCCCTTGCTTTCATTGTCATTTTAGGGTCATAGACTTTCAAGATAATATATGATATGTTTGCTCATGCAGGAAAGACTGTAATACTAGCTATTCAATAGACATAGATTTAAGTCAATATTCTGGTACTGAGTAGGTATGTATTCTTGGGAAATGTACTCAACTTCTGTAACCCTGAGTGACTTCATTTTGTAAAGTGAGGGGAATAGATATGAAAGTATGTTTGCAGTATTTTCTGTCTGATTGTTTTCTAGGTTTGATTTAGGTAATCATCTTAGGCAGGTGCCTCTTGTCTTTCACTTAACTATTTATGACCCTCTCAAAGTTGCTTGTTCTTCAAGGAAAACAAAAACATCAGCTTTCAGATGAGGCAAAGGATCTCTCTCCCCTGAATAATCTACAAAGCAGGTCCTTCTGCTAGAAATGCAAAGAAATAAAGTGAATAATAATTTTTTTCATCATTTGTTCTACATTGTATTCATAAGGGAGGGAATAAAAGGGGGAGAGAGAGAGAGAGAGAGAGGGAGGGAGAGAGAGAGAGAGAGAGAGGGAGAGAATGAGAATGAGTTTAGAAATACAGATCTACTGTGTGGTAGACATTGCACTGGAGCCTGGAAATAGTAATGAATAAGTCAGACTTTTCCTTGCCTTCAAAAGTGTTCTAAGCTAAGTGGGAAAAATAGATAAAAAGATAACCCCAAACTGTGATGAGTGCTTTAATGCAAGGAGAATCAGTGTGTTAGGTGAATGGTCTATGTCAGGGGCATTTAGTAGAGTATGACTGATTCAAATAACTGAAAGAAATCTAACATATGATAGAGTATGAACTATACAGTGGCTAGATACATGGCTGAAAGAATGGAAAATAGTTCTTTTAAAGAACATTCTTTGTATTTTAGCCTAGGAGCAATGGTTGCATAAGACAGTGGTTTAATATCTTAAAATGTTCTTTGAGGATTTAATAAAGTAAAAGAAAGATATTAGTTAATAGAGGACTTTGTAATTTCAAAAATGTTAAGGAAATTTACTACAGATTTGAAGCAGCATATCTACACAATTCTCAATAAGAAGTCTTGCTCCAAAATTGGCTAGCCTGTAGTCTCTAAATTGTCTCTTTTGATAAACTCTAATCATAATTTCATTTTTTACTTCATCTTGTTTTTATAATTTTATGAAAATGCCCTTTGAGTAATTACGGAAAAATTTAGTAAATGTACTAAGTCATATATTTTCATCTTAATGTTTTTCATAGCGTCTTTAAGAGCTAGATTTCTGCTAAGAGATACCTATCTTTTTAAGAGCCATAGACATCCACAGGTGTACAGGACTTTGGATTTCATCCCCAGCCATGGCTGAGAGCACCAGAACGCCACCATGCTTATTTGAAACACATATGGTTTCCTGTTTGCATATAATAATATTTGTTACAGAGGCATATAAAATGGGCATTTATTACATGCCTAAATCACTAAAGAAAGATTTCTAGTAGTAGTGAGATCTTTAGAGATATTTGAAACAGAGGGTTTCTATAAAATGCTCCCTGTGTCTGATATCACTGGACTGAAAAATTTTTCCTTCTTTATTTTTATGGTGGTAAGGTGGATAGCTGTAAAGAGGAAAAATTGCCATTACTACTGACCTAAATGAACTTATTAGTCCTGGTAAAATGAACTTAAAAAATCACTGCTTAATATGTGAAAAGCTTATACTTGCAATAAAAAATATTTATATTTTCTGATACCCTGCTAAAATCATATATTGAGAAGTCACAACAAATATCTGATGTTTAGTGATTGTACATAATTTCTTATTTTTTTTTTACTTTCTGTCTCCTTTGAATGCTGATGTTGTTCAGGTAAGTGTCATCCTGAGGTATACCGACGATACTGGTCACTTTTTGAATGTCCAGAAGTTTTCTAATGTACTTTTCAAAGCCAGTTTTTGCCCATTAGTTGATTCATTAGAGAATGAAAATTTAAGGAAGCCTTTCCCCAAGGGGATTTTGTTTCAGCCAGAGAATATTTTCCTTCACAATTGGTTGCAATGTTCTTTGATCTGATACTACCATTTGAATCTTGATTTATTATTTCTGCTTCATTATTGCCATGGTTGTTCGGTTCAGCTGACAAATGCGTATCTGTTCATGTTTCCCAGACTTGCTCATGTTTGAGATGGGACAAATGCTGTGGATAATGGATAGTAATGGAGAATTATTTAATTGATAGCAGATCGTTGTTTTCTTCAATATTTCTTTAATAATGGACTTCAGACAGAATTCTGAGCAAAAGCAACATCTGTTTTTTTTAAAGTATCATCAATGCTTTATAATGAGGTAGAAAGTTTTGCTTGTGTCTGCATTGTATATCTAGCAGGCATCTTCTCACCTTTCAGATTACTCTGTGCCACCCCATTCAGGAAGTTTCTCCTAGCCTGACTTCTTCCAGTTATATTAGCACCTCCTGTGTTTATGTCCCCAGTGTACCTCTTACAAACTTCTACCATAGTCCCTTCATTATTCATATTTATACCTATGTCTGCCTTTCTTTACTAGAGTGTACATTTAGGGATATTCAAGTCTCCATATGTCTTTTTTATTTTAGTAAACAAATAAGATATTTTAGAAATGTTCTATTGTAAAAATATTCCATATTATGAAAATACAAGAGGGAAACCATCAGTGTAATAGCAGGTGCTCACACTACTTTCTTCATGTTGGTAAATACAGTTAAAATCCTACAATTGTTCTACAAGTGATATACAATGGGGCAGTGGCTCTCAGACTTGGCAATTTATAATAATTACCTGATATTATTTGTTAAAAATGATGTTCCTGACCTCCATCAATACAGAGTCTGGTTCAGTAGATCTGAAATATGACCCAGAAATCTGCATTTTTAACAGCATTTCTTGTGGGCCTGTGTTCCAGCCCGGGTCTGGCTCTGTGCTGACAGTGCAGAGCCTGCCTGAGATTTCTTTCTGCCCCTCCTCCCCTCTCAATATAAAGAAATAAAAACTTAAGAAAAAATTCAGTAAGCCTAGATGGAGCCAATGCTCATAGCCTAATAATACATACATATAAACACACGCGCAAGCATGCGCGCGCGCGCGCACACACACACACACACACACACACACACACACACACACTTACAGCAGCAGCTCAGACTAAACCTAAAAAAATTGCTTTTAAATACATTAAGGATCACCACATTGCCAGAGCCATTATTTCTTTTTATCACTCAGTTCACTGCTTTCCCCCCTTCCTCTTTCCTTTTTATTATCTTTTTTGTTGGTATCGAAAGATGACTTACTACAAGTATCACTAGCCAACCAGGGCATCCTATTCTTTCATGTTAAATACTAACCTATTTTGATGCATAAAATAATTTAATCTTTGGGTCTTCTGTTGTGCTTGGCCTTTCTTTTCTTTTTTCTTTTCTTTTCTTTTCTTTCCTTTTCTTTTTTCTTTCCTTTCTTTCTTTCTTTCTTTCTTTCTTTCTTTCTTTCTTTCTTTTTCTTTCTTTCTTTCTCCTTTTTTATAATAAGCATGGATGAATGATTGGTTTTGAAAACAAGTGCCTAACGAGTAGGAGGAGGAAAGAAGTGTAAAGAGGGAGCAATATTATGGAATCTTTAGTTTCCTGGGTGACCTTTGGAGGGATGGTTTCTGGATTGCTAAGAATATTAAAATAAGATGTTGTACTTTGCCAAGTTCTTAAGGTGGTTGGGAAAAATGAATAATTTATTTACAAACTCAGAGCAAAGATAACTTGCTCTAATTCTTATATAAATATTAATAAAATTGATGCATTATTTTATAATATGAATTTCCCCAGTGGCTTTTTATTTCTGCGTATATTTTTCCACTGTAAATTGTTTTATGTACTAGAATTTTGTGTCTAATTTGAAGCTTACATTTTTCTTCCATTTATTTGGTTTTATATTTGAGAGAAATAATAACATATTACTCACGGATATGCTTTTATATTAGAAATCAAACTGTATCACTAAGATTCTCTATTCACATTTTCTATTAATTATTGCTTTCTGATAATATACTGAAAAATTTCCATTGACTATTGTCTGATCTAAGGTGGTATGACTGTGATGACTGCTAGCCAATTAAATACTTCTTAAAAACAAACTGAGAAACAATGCTACAGATGTTGCCACAAATCATGTTTATTCATATTGCCTTCTGTTTTTGAAAAGAATACTGAAGAACAAAGGAATTTCTTTTAGGTTTTTGCTAGTATGTAGGTAAGGAGACCATCTTGCTGGATTCAGCAACTATTTTATTTATTTATTTATTTATTTATTTATTTATTTATTTATTTATTTATTTATTTATTAGATTTCTTAGCGTAATTCACACATAACCTATTTATTTCTGTTTTTGAATTTTAAACCAGCCTTCCTCTCCAACTCTTCTGGACCATTTGGAAGATGACACTAATATATATGTTACTAAAAATATCAGTGTCAAGTGAAATGCCTTAGTAAATTAAATATGGCTTCACTCAACATGTCTGTATCCCTACTTCTGTCCTTTAAACCTCAGAGAGAGTGATCTTTTCTCTTTCCTAATTCCAATACCTCTACTTGTATTCTGGATCTCAATTTTGTACAGCACGAGAAAATATTTGCTCTTGTAGTTATATGCTTTCTCCCCAGAAATTCCAATTTTTTTCCTACTCAGCTCCCTAATTTTTCCCCATGTTCAAACTTTCAGTTTTGTTTTTCTACTAACTTTTCTAGCTACTTTTTAAACTTCATTTTGTTCTCTTTCTTATTTTAGAATTATTAGTCTGTAGTTTCTAAATATATGACCTAAGCTACGGCAACATTCTCCTTCCCTTCTTCCAATTCATTGTAATGAAAGAGGAAAGTCAATTTCTGTCTACATGTTTTTCTCTTCCTAGTTCAGGATTGCATCTGCCCACTTTTTTAGTGTTGTCATTGTACCCATTATTACCTCTTTCTTTAATCTTCAACCTTGACCTCTCTACTAGTTTCCTGATGTCAGCATTTAAGCATGCTTAGTTCTCTTTCATCTTAGAAACCATGCAGACAACATTAAACAAACAGAATCCTTCCTTGAACTCTTGCCTCCCACAAGTTACTGTATTTATTTTTCCCTTTTCTGTCCCACTGCCAAATTTCTTTGAACTTTCATCTATGTTCAGTTTACCTTTTTTTTTTAAGAGAGTTTGGGGAGAGGGCCTAAGGGAGAGGGAGAGAGAATCTTAAGCAGGCTCCATGCCCAGTGCAGAACCCGGCATGAGGCTCAATCCCACGACCTTGGGAGCATGACCTGAGTCAAAATCAAGAGTCAGATGCTCAACTGACTCAGCCGCACAGGTGCCC
Source organism: Felis catus (assembly GCF_018350175.1). Lineage (NCBI taxonomy): Eukaryota > Metazoa > Chordata > Mammalia > Carnivora > Felidae > Felis > Felis catus. The sequence continues at coordinate 68,296,780 of NC_058374.1, forward strand.
CTCACTTTACCATTCCTTACCTTCAATTTATTTTCTAATCTCTGAAACCTGGTTCTTATAACAGACATTTCAGTAAAACTGTGCTTTATAAGGTCACTCAAATACCTCTTAGTTCCTAAATCCTGTGGGTACCTTTCACATAGCACCTACTAGACCCTTTGGCAGATGCTACACTCTTGAATTTCCCTTCTTGTTAAAATAGTTTGGTAGTTTGGATTTATTGTTAAGACATTTTCATTTTTCTTTCATTCCCACTGTAGTTAAGCATATGACCACACCCATTGGTGTTGTGCCCAGTCATGTGACTTGCTCTGCCCAGTGGCATAGTAGTGGGTGTGAACTAAGCAGACATTATACATCTGTAGTTTGGCTTAGTTCTTATACTCTGTTATCTGCTGTGAGAAGCACATATGCTGAGAACTTGCTCATCCAAGGAGAATGTGGAAACATGTGAGCAGACATGAAGTCAATACAAAGCTGGGAGCCAAGCACACTCACCCTGAAGCATATCTGGCCCAAACTGTGGACTTGTGATCAAAAAAAAAAAAAAAAAAAAAAAAAGGAACTTGTTATAATTTTGGAATGTTTGTTTTGCAGAATTATTGGGCAATAGCTGATGGATATAATGCAGTTCCTTGGGATTTCATGGAACCATCTTCTGGTTTTTAAGTCGTAGAAACCTTTGTAACCTTTGTAGTCTTTTCTTTACCTTGCTTTTAAGCTTAAATTTTCTGAGACTTCTGTCCTAAACCCATTACCTCAGTTTAAATACATTTACTATGAGATATTATTTCCAATGATGGTTTTGATTGCTGTCTATATGCTGATAACTTCAAAGTCATTAATTTCAATTTGACTTATACAGTAGGCACATCTTGTTAAAAATGCATTGTATATTTCCACTTAGTGGTTTCCAGTTTAGTGGTTTAATAAGCACACTAAACTCTATTTCCTGAATGCTGTGCTTTTCTCCACAATGTATTTTAAGTTTATTTATTTGCTTTGAGAGAGAATAACGTGTATCTCTATGTATGTAGAGAGAGAGGTAGAGAGAGAATCCCAAGCTCCATGCTGTCAGCCTGTCAGCACAGAGTCTGATGCAGGGCTTGGTCTCATGAACTGTGAGATCATGATCTGAGCTGAAATCAACAGTTGGATGCATAACTGACTGAGTCAGATGCCTCTCCCCAATCTATTTCATACTGAACCACAGGAAAGAAAAAATTTAAAACAGTTCTGTATTATCAATAGCATTACACAAATTAGCATGGGAATTAATGATTTATTGCATTTTTGCTTTATGCCTTTAAATGAATTATCTGACTTAATTGTCAAAATGACTCTGTGGATTATATATTATTGTGTCCTCCTTTGCAGATGAGAGACCTAGAAATCAAATAATCTATGATTAATCGGTAATAGGGGATGAGCTAGATCAAATGCAAATCTGTATGACCCTAATGCCCCACATTCTACGGACATCCCCAAACCACTAATGCAGAAACAACCTATTTGAATATTCTCCACTCACTAGAAGAGCTCTTTAGAAAATATATACCACCGGAACTTAAATAAGTATTGGCTAATAAGCAAAAAAGAAGATTAAGAAGTATGTCACACATACAAAAATATTGGCTGCTTATTTAAATTATAAATTTATGGAACAAACTCTTCAATCATCTTTTTAATATATATCGTATATATTCAACAATAACCATTACTGCTCCCTAAAAAGAAACTTCCTTGCTATCCTCCAAACAAACCACCCACATTACTGCTTCTGTGTCTTTGTTCATAATATTTGTTATAAATGGTGGTATCCTGTCTCTACATTCATTTGAAGCTTAAGGCTTCTATGAAAGATTCTCAGATTATTTCCAATGACACTAGTCGATTTCTTAAGGACCCATAATATTTATTTTTCTAATTGATCAACTAAGATTCATTGTAAAGTACTTACAAGACACTGATCTTAATCATATGGAAGTTTTCACATTATATGTAAATAGTATCTACCTCACAGAAATGTTCAACTTAGTTGGATTATGCAAGTAAAATATTACTAAAATATAATTCTTCTATGTTATTTCATACTTCCATATTCCAACTTTTTAAGCTGTCTCTTGAACACAAAGTTTGTGTGGGCTTCCTACTTTGTGTTCATTTCAACTCAACTACATTTCATTGAAGAGTTGTTAAATGAACTGAATCTTTTATTTTCAACCCCATATCATCGCTTTTTCTTCTACCGTTTTCTCAAAAATATCATTGAAGTGACATAGCATCTAGAGAAATATTTCTCTCCCTCAAATCATGAATTCATAAAATTCATGGAAGTCCTTATAGGAATTGATTTATATATTGAGCATAAATTTAACTAAACTTTAAGTTAGCCCAAATCAAAGCTGCAGTCTCAAGAAGCTTATTTGTCCAGGTCTTCATCATGTTTGTTTATACGATAGTAAATTAAAGTATGTGGAACCAAAAGTGGAAGAGATTTACTCAGTGATTTCTATTCCTGTATGCTAATAACCTCTTGATTATGTGGCATATTTTTGTAGGCAGATTTTTTTTTTAATTTATGAAATTGCAGGACACATGTAAATTGTTTAGAACAGTTTCTCACAAAAGAAGCATTTGATAATGGAACTAGTAGGGAAGTCATGCTGTTAATGTTATGTTTTTAAGGTCCTATCATGTCAAAGAAATGTGTCATGAAGGCACAAGAAAGTTGTTAGTATTTAGGGAGAATACTGAGGAGTTATGTATATAATGAAATAAATGAAAAGGTAAATAAAACGTCCAACCAGAAACTCTATGCTTTGTTGCCCTGAGAACCATTGGGAAGTAAAGTTATATGTCTTTTCTGTATTTGGTGCTTTGGTTTAATCTATTATTAAATAGCAGAATCCTACTGCTTTTTTCCCCTGGTATTTTCAAATTATACTCTGCTCTATTTGTCACTGCTAAGAGGAGCTAGATGAGGTCAAGTGACCTCCCTGAGAAGTAATTGGGATTCTTCTGATCACTCCAAGACCTCTTTCTCTCTGACTACCTAAGTGGTAAGAGATTGGATGATTAATTATAGCCTCATTCTCTTCTCTTGTTAGAATTTGGGATACTAACTAAAAAACAAAATCAGGATTGACCACCTATGAATATAAATTTGTGGTCTATTATATAATATTTTGTATTGTAGTTAATATAAAAGTCAATATAAAAATTTAAATTATGTTTCCTTTTTTTAGATTATGTAATAGGTCTTCAAGAACTTTATGTTAATTTCAAGAATTAGTTGTTAATTTGAAGCATTAGTAAACCCAGGAAGTTCATGGGTAACATGAAACAGATTTCCTGGAGTGGTAGTATGGGGCATTTCTGGAATTAATAGGTTGGGGAATAGCAATTGTTAAATATCACTCAAAGGGTCCATTATTACTGAATTATAGCCCCTTCATCTCTCCCTTCCATACATGGTTAAAATGTTGATCATTAATGAAGTTATATTGTCCATCTTTAGTAGAAAGTGAAAGATACAGTAGCATATCAAATTGCTAATGCTTCCTCATTGAGGTGCTCTCATCTCTTGTATATTCTCAGATATAAACATTGCTGGACAATATTATGTATTATTTGCTTTAAGAAATTATACTTTGAATTAGCTTTCCTACAGATTTTCATTTACTCAATTCTGAACTGATTACCTTATGAGATGTAATAGTTGTCAACAACTCTATTTAATATGAATTCTTTTATGAACACATATATAGGCATTCATCATAGATCAACCAAAATGCAAGATCTTATTACAATGAGCTACAAAGTGAGTATTTCAGGTTAATGTTCTGCAGCTTGTTCAACTTTTAGATTTTATACTATCCAGCTCCTGGTGATTCAGATTTCTTCAGGACGTGCTGAAATATAATATGACTTTGATATTTTATAGGCATTTTTTGTAGAAAAAGGAAAAATGGGTGAAGAAAGGAATAAGATGAGAATATAGAACATGATAAGTCATGAACTCAATTTTATTTGCCTTAGACATCCTCTAAGCCTATGATTCTCAAGTATGAATATGCATCAAGTATCACTAGAATAGCTTTCTTAAAAACAGATGCTCTCAAAGTTTCTGATTCAGTAGTTTGGAGTGGGGTCTGATAATTTGCATTTTCACAAACTCTCAGATGATGCTAATGTTGCCTTTCTGAGAACTACCCTTTGGGTAGTATTGCTCTAATTAAGTTTAGACCAACCCTTCTTTGTAAACTGATAATACTTACTTTCAGAAAATAATAGCCACACCAAAGGTACTAAATAATGGAAGAAAACAACAAAGCAATTTATTTATTGTATAGGATGATGCTGCATTAGCAGGATTCTTTGCCTTGATTTAACATTACTAACACATTTTTTCCTTACTATCAAAAAATAACACAAGTAATCTCCCAGGGCCTGATTTTATGATTTGTGTTGGAGAAAATACTGACATTCCTTTTACTTTTAAGAAATAAGTCTTTCTCATTGCCGTGTAGTATTCCATTGTGTATATAAACCACACTTTCTTTATCCATTCATCAGTTGATGGACATTTAGGCTCTTTCCATAATTTGGCTATTGTTGAAAGTGCTGCTGTAAACATTGGGGTACAAGTGCCCCTATGCATCAGCACTCCTGTATCCCTTGGGTAAATTCCTAGCAGTGCTATGGCTGGATCATAGGTAGATCTATTTTTAATTTTTGAGGAACCTCCATATTTGTAGCAACGTGGATGGAACTGGAGAGTGTTATGCTAAGTGAAATAAGTCATACAGAGAAAGACACATACCATATGTTTTCACTCTTATGTGGATCCTGAGAAATTTAACAGAAGACCATGGGGGAGGGGAAGGAAAAAAAAAGTTAGAGAGGGAGGGAGCCAAACCATAAAAGACTCTTAAAAACTGAGAACAATCTGAGGGTTGATGGGGGTGGGAGGGAGGGGAGGGTGGGTGATGGGCACTGAGGAGGGCACCTGTTGGGATGAGCACTGAGTGTTGTATGGAAACCAATTTGACAATAAATTTCATATTAATAATAAAAAATGAAATAAATCTGTTAAGATATCAAGTTTTTATTGCAATCAAGTCAGGGGGGAGCAAGTAGGACACCTCTGATGCTTTCTCATTAACAAGTAATTTTAAGCTTTTTATAGTATAGCAGTTAGAGAATATGGGGGGGGGATGTAATTTGCCATGACAAATATCTAGTAAATGTACCCTTGAGATTTAGGATTAACTTCCACAGATATTTCTAATAGTTTGAAAGTCAGGATGATAGAATATCTTACAACCTAAGCTAGGTATTAAAATCACCTGGGACCTTAACAATATTGATGCCTGGGCCCCACCATTCAGACATTCAGATTTAATTGTTTGGGGTCCTGTCTTGATATAGGGAAATGGATAAAGGAGAATGATTAAGGAGAGAAGTGCAGACAAAAAGCCAACTACCATTTCTTGGGACCTACTTTCCATATATTAAGCATTAGATAAGGTATTTTATCAATATTGTCCCTAAACTTCAAATAAACTTAAAAGATAGCTATAAAGTAAAGGCATTTTTTAAAAAAATCTAAGCAAAAAGACTTAAATATAGGGATAGAATAACTTTGTTATGCCAAGAGGTTATTTGGTAAGTAAGGGACTGGCCGTTAGAGCCTAGATAGACATGGCTTTAGGGTCCATCTTTCTCCATTTCCTTATAGAGATACTGGATAACTTTCTTTCGTTCTTTCTTCTCTCTTTCTCTCTTGTTTTTTTCACTTCTTCTGTTTGTCATTCTACTACTACTCCTACCTCTAGTACTACCACTTTACTACTGCTCCTCTGAAATCTAAACAGCTTGGAAGAAGAGACAAATTAACAAATGTTGAAAGGCTAGAATGCAAGGTGATGAGCAATGTTTCCTGTAGAATACAGGCTCAGTGTATTATTGCCTATAGAACCTTGCTGTCAGATGTGGATAAATACCACTATCTGGATGTAGGAATTCTGGCTGTATTTCCCAAGCATGTCTGGAACCCATAGGCTTAACCTATGGTAAAAAGTGAAAAGAGCTTCAGAAGATAGGAAGATGGCCTGGATTCAGAATCTGGCATCAATTATTAGTGTAACCATAGTTGAAAACCAATTGGATCTCTTCACATGGTTATAGGGACAATAAAATTATTGAAGGATATTCACTAGGCTAAAACACTAATAAACTCATTAGACTAAAGCAAAATGAATGTCCAACTATTCCTATAGTATACAACCATACTCTTATTCTATTCATACTATTTTATACATTGGGCTTTCCAACTGAAAAGAAATTCTTGCTTTAAGTTCTGGAGTAAACTCCTTAAGGTTTAACTAGTAAGATAAATCATTATTTAAATGAGAGAATTTCTGCATGTCAACTGGGTGTCAGCATTAGAAAATATAAAATCATCTTCAAATATGTTTCATTTCTTTTATGTCAAGTCAGTTCTACTATTTTCTTGAAGGAGTGTTATAACTTCATGAGGAAAATTGTTTCACAGCTGTATATAAGAACATGGTTTTGTTTTTCTTGTATTGGTTTAAGCTAAAATCAGCATTGCCACCGACACTGGATACAATTGCTCCTTTACGCATGATGCCTAGTGAGTTGGAGAAATCTCTTTTAGTATTTCTCATGCAAAGTAGGGGCCTCTTATAAAAGAATTGTGCCTATGAATTATTGAAAAAATAGATTTATCATAATTAGGTGTGTATTCATTCTTTAATCAGCTTTAAAGCTACTAAGGTAACTGGGGTTTCTTTGGGAATCAGTTACATACCTTGTCTTTCAAGAGAAAGATTCCAGATTTTTAATTGACTGACTTATAAATGCAATAGATTGGGGCGCCTGGGTGGCTCAGTCAGTTAAGCATCCGACTTCAGCTCAGGTCATGATCTTGCGGTCTGTGGGTTCGAGCCCCGCGTCAGGCTCTGTGCTAACAGCTCAGAGCCTGGAGCCTGTTTCAGATTCTATGCGTCCCTCTTCCTCTGACCCTCCCCTGTTCATGTTCTCTCCCTCTCTGTCTCAAAAATAAATAAATGTTAAAAAATAATAATAAAAATAAATAAATAAATAAAATAAATGCAATAGATTAAGTTTTAATTTTTCTCAGTTTTTAATTTATGTTTTCATGTGACATGGGGCCTTTATAATATTTCTTTTATCCCACCTGATGGATATCTGTTTTTAGTGCAATGTGCATTTTCATTCGAAACCAAGCACATGCTCGGTGGTTTTAAAGATACTTTTGAAGGTTATGAAAGTTTTTTATTGCCTTCTCTAATGAGTAACCCAGGTGGCTTCCAGTCAACACCAAGAGTTGGCTTCAGTGAATTTAGTCATGTCTGTCGAGTCCATTAGTCTGTTTCTGTTCCACTGGGCAAAAAAGAGCCCTCTGGGGGAATGGTAGAAGTGCTCTAAGGCCCAATATGCTGGAGCAGCGAAATTGAGTAGATTATGCATGTGGCACTATAAGACAGAGATTATTCCCTTTTTACAGATGAAGAAACTGAGGCCGAGTGAAGTTATGTATTTACAGTTCTGTTACATATTTAGAGTTCTTAGTTCTGATGGAATTTGTAGATATCCTCTAAGTTTTTCACAGATTCTACTGTTTATCTTTATTTGAACAGACTTGTATTAAGCATTTCTGGGTCCTGGCTGTCTATCAATGAAAATTTTGGATTTCTTTCCATCAAAGCATATTTCCAAAGTGACCTTAGGTGCATAGCCTCATTTAATTTTATTTCCCTTCACCTTGGGTGGTATGGGGTGTTAAATCTTTTAAGGGAAGCTATTTGAATTCTTTCCTGTCTGATTACCTGCATGTTATCCAAGTTTGAACCTTTTTAAACACTGGACAGTTAAAGTTAATTGTATAGTCATGTGTGCCTTGAGGACAGAAGTGTTATTCGGTTGGAAATAATGTGCTCAAGATGGAAAAATTAACAGTTGCTGATTCATCGTATAGAATAATGCACATTTATAGATTTTTTAATATTAGAGCACGTAAATCAGGGATATGTTACTGTCACCTTAACAACGTGTTACAGAACACAATGGAATGATGAAGTATTAGTCACTTTGATTTAAAATTGAGGATAGTTATGTTTTCAAAGTACAATATTTAGGGAACCTTTCTATATAGGCCTTTTTAATTATCACAAAAATTTTTTACGTCAGAAACTTGCTATATAATTTCTAAGCTATTTTATAGGCAGCTTCTAAATAGTATCACTCTTAACCTGATCATCTGGAATGTAGGACAGAGTAACTAAATATAATAGTTGAAAGAAAGGAAGTATAGTGGCTTTTATTGAAAAAAGCATTAAACCTTGAATCAGGACCAGAACCTTGATTATATTTCATGTGAAATTGTGGAACTCACATTATCTCCTTGTGCTATGTGATCAATAAAATAAATCATTCTTATTTGCTTAATGTACTCTACCATGGTTAAGAGGAAGTACATAATATGCTTGCTACATAAACTGCTAGGGCTCTTAGACAACAAAGTAAGTATTTATTAAGTATTTACCATATGTCAATACCATGCTGAAGTTAAAAGAGTAGAATATTGTCAAAAGATCTACCTTGCTGGTCTAAGACTTTGACATTCAACAGTGTGCCTTTAAAAAAAAATCAAATCTGCTTATGAATCTATTCTCTGTATTTTTCATTAAAATTTGTCTCTGAAGTATGTTAGAGTCAAAAAGGTAAGTATAGAAGCTCATGTTTGTTCACAGTTATTTGGACTTTTTAAGTTCTGGATTTGTTCATTGACTTTCAAAGGTTTAGTTCAGAGTCTGATTGTTTTGTTGTTAAACACTATAGACAGATCTCCATCTAAGAAATAGTTACCCATCTCAGAGGGTGTGTGTGTGTGTTTGGGTATACATGGGAGTAGAGAAGTATAAAAAATGACTAGAAATGCAGGCAAAGAGCATTTACTTTATGTAGCAATTTGTTTTGTGTTTTTGAAAATTGAGTTTTATTTGAAATGCAAAGGTAATATGGTGCCAGATAATTGAATCCTGTTAGAAATCTCCCAAAAATGGACTATAATCAAATAGTTTTTTGGTATAATTCAACATTTTGAACATAATGTTGTCAGACTATTTAAAGTGAAACCCAGCTATGGTTGTGTAAAATACAAAGTGAGGAAAATGCATTTTTTTTTTTTTTGCCCTTTGAGAGAATAGTTAACTTTACTAGTTGATCCTGTCTCTCTTCTTTCTAAACCCTGAACATCACAACTCATACAGATGTCCTCATTTATCAGAGTTATTTTTCAGACAATGATGCTCATATAAAGGATGTGGTATTTTGTATCTCAGTCCTTCTTCATAATGATCCCAAGTGCTCAGGTTGTCACCTTTCCTCTAACATTCTGCCCCAAAAGTCAGTAAAGTAAGCTATGTGAATGATGGCTGTAAAAGCACTCAAGACCAGCTCCTATTTTCTCTTTTATGTTGGATCTTTTGTCTACATTTTAAAATTCTTTGTTATGTAAAGGACTCTAAAAATATCAAAAAAATATCATTTTTATTGGTACAGAGGAATGCCCATTTGACTTTGACACTCAATCTCAAGGCTTAATATATATATTTTTAATGTTTGTTCATTTTTGAGAGAGAGACACAGAGCGTGAGCAGGCAAGGGGCAGAGAGAGACAGAGACAGACAGACTGACAGATTCAGAAGCAGGCTCCAGGCTCTGAGCTGTCAGCACAGAGCCTGATGTGGGGCTCAAACTCAAACTGTGAGATTATGACCTGAACTGAAGTCAGACACTTAACTGACTGAGCCATCCAGGAGCCCTATATGTTGTTTTTTAATTTGTTGTCAAGGGATGCTGTTTGGTAAATTGGGTGATATCACATGAATCCAAGCTGTGGTGAATGACAGACTTCTCCATTAACTAACAAGTACCTCATGGTAGCTCCCCATGGGAGCTACCCAGGGTGCAAAGGATCTACTAGTCACCATTTACTTTCTTATAATTCTGGAATTCAAAAAAGCTCTAAACATGCAGTCTTTGTGACTCATTTGGTGACAAAACCTCATCTTGACTTGAATTGATAGAAAAACCTACTTTGAACTGGTTTGAGGCCTTTTATACCTTATTCATTGTTTTCTGGTGTGAATATTCAGTTTTTCCTAAAGAAATATTGCTGTTTTACATTACATATTGTGATTCTAGACAGGTATGTGCTCTTCCAAAATTCCAAAAATTCCAAAATCTATCTTAAATCAAAACATATTTGATGCCATACATTTTGGGAAAGGGATTATAGGTCTCTATTAGATATTGTCCTCACCCTCAAACAGCTTGTAGTTTATTGAGCTGTGTGGCTGGAAACACTGCCCTCAAATAGTCAACACATAGTTACTTAAAGTCTATTTATTGATATACACACACATATGTGTATACTTATAAAACTACATAACATAATTTATAATATATAACTTATCTAGTGTCAATTTGCAGTATAGGACAAAAGTAGTATTAGTTTAGAATAAGTCTAGTGATGTAATGGGTTTCAGAGAGTAGTAGAACTTTCTAATTAACCATCTTTGAATTTGTTTTTTAATAAAATAAAGCACAGTCAACAAGGAAACCTCTGTACTCTGAAGGTAAAAACAAATAAGGAAGTCAGCTCAGGTCATGATCTCACAGTTTGTGTTTGAGCCCCCCATTGGGCTCTGTGCTGACAGTGCAGGGCCTGTTGGGGATTGACTCTCTCTTTCTCTTCCCCCCCCCCCCTTCCATTCCCTCTCTGTTTCTCTCTCTCTTAAAATAAATAAATAAAATTAAAAAAAAATTATCCAGGAATTCACAAAAAAACTACCAGCTAGAAAAATCTGTAAGATACCCAAATAACAAAAGACTAGTGACAGGTAACCTAGCTAGCCTTAAAATTCCCCTCATGTTAACTAACTTTAGACAGGCTTCTTCCTGACTCTGGGCTCCTGATCTTCCTTTTCTTGAAGGATTTACTTTAGAAACTTGGAATTGCAATTTTTTTCTCTCTGCTCCTATGAAATGTATATTCATTTTTCAGCCTCTAGCCAATTTTACAATCTATATCTTTTTCAAGGACCAGGGAGCCATCATTTGAAATGTAATCATCAAGAAAGATAATGCCCTTAACTCCCAGTTTCTATGGGAGGATAGAAACTTAAATTTGCAACAATTAGCATACTTAGATGGCCTGATCACACTGGGTGCTCCCAGCCAATGATTATCAATAGTTTTCCACTAGCTCACCAACTGTGTCCCCTCCCCCCAAACCTCTTCCACTGTTGTTTCAGTGTAGTTGAGTTCAATCTCTTTCGCCTACTGCATTAGTCTTGAATAAAGTCTCCCTTGCTTGTTTAAATCTGTCTAGTGCTATTTCACTTTTTCCAATTGAGGCCAGATTCTTGAGATTCAACAAATGTTTAGTAGGCATTCAATAGAAATGTTTTTTAAGAAGACCAGAACAGAGAAGCAAACCTTTAAGACAATGGAAGAAAATTTCATGAATTAAAGAAAATCATGACTCAGCAAATTAAAATGGCTAAAGTATAGGAATAACTAATGAAAAGAAATGGTAAAATATCTTACATTACAAGGACAATAAAAAATTGTTATGACAACAGTAAGGGGGAAGAAGGTGGCAAACAGAAAAAAATAAGTTTGAATAACTTCTGAATTAGAACATCAGCAATTATTCTTTATTGTTATTGATGTGATTATATAGTAATAAAAATGTCAAAATATTTTGGAAAGTAAACATAATACAATTCAATAATTACACTGTAGATTTGTAATATTATTAGATATGCGGAAACTTGGTAAATGAATTTTACCGAGGCAATAGACACTGTTACTTTTGGATTAATGATACTAAGGAGAGATGTAAAATGTGCTGAAATTTTAAAAAGTCTCTGTTGGAATAAAAATATAATTTTTATCTTCAAAAGCACTCGATAAGTAATAAAGAAAAGCCAAAATAGCCACACAAATAAGAAAAATTCTAACAGTAAAAAAGAGACTAAGGAAACATTTAAAGGAAACCCTGTGATGTATCATAGTTAATGTGAATGGCTAATTGCATCTCTACAAAGACTAAGTTTCAAAAACAGGAAAGAAAAGAAAAAACAAAGACTCTAAGATTGGGGCAAAAAATACAAATCTAATATATGCTATTTCTAAAAGAGAAGTTTAAAAGTCATATACAATGACATAAAGGTTTAAATAATTGGAAAATATGTCTGAAAATACAATAACAAATGAAAAGCAAAGTAGCAGTATTGAAATATTTGAAAGAATTCAAAGCAAGGAGCATAATGAATATAGAGGGTTGATTTTAGTGATAACAAGAAAATTTACATTACAGGTAAAAGATGTCTACCTGAATGAGTCAGAAGACATACATGAAAGTTTAAAAAATATAAAAAGTGCAGTAAATACAAGGAAAGTCAAATCATAGGTAACTGAATTTAAGTGATATAACTAAAAAAGTTAACTTTATATCAAACTTGGTAACTTAGAGAAAAAAATGTCTCTTATTTCCAAAAGTCTATGAATATAAACATAATCCTTTTTATATTAGGCCATAGAGAAATGGTTTAAAAATTATAAGAAGCAAAAATTATACACGCTGTATACTTATACTATAATAAGGCAAAATGTTTATTTTTAAAAATGACATAAAAATACTCACTGAATCAGATCGAATTTTGTAGAAGAAAATGATTGCTTGATAGTGTATGAACTAGAAAAATCTATAAGAAACTGAGGGAATCAGATTAGAATGGGGGTGGGGAGGATTGAAATCTACCCTCAGTCACTGCCAATAGAAACTATGGAGTATGACTCCATAGAAGTATCCCACCTTCAGGCAAGAGAAGTTGGGCTTTTGTACTGCCTTATCCTAAACAGCTCTTCTTCGTCCAGGACAGTATTGGAGGACATGTAGACTGATCGATAAAGGAGATCTGAGGGTAAGGACAGACAACATCTACTATAGCCACACTTTTAGTTAGGATGAATTTGGGCTGCAAGAAAGAGAAAATCTGGTGAAAGTTGGCTTAAACAAAGCAAAGGCTTTATTTTTCTCTTGAAACAATATGTCTAGAGGTGGGCAGTTTAGACCTATGCACCAAACTCCAGTATATCCTTAACTATCTCTGCTTTTTTCTCTTTCCTGCTGCAGGATCTTAGTGTGCAGTTTCTTCTCATATTCAAGATGTCTGCTAAATCCTTGGGCAAAAACCACATTTTAGGCAGGAACAAGGAGAAAGGAAGTGGACTAAAGGCCTAAAGGGACAAGCCAACCAGTATAGTTAGCTCTATTTAAAACAAAACAAAACAAAACAGAACAAAACAAAACAAAACAAAACAAAACAATGCAAAACAAAACAAAACAATATGGGGAAAAAAACCCCAAAACAACAAAAAACTCTTACAGAGCTTTCCCAATAATACTACCAAGATACTTCTGTTAATACCCTCATGGGTTAAAACTAGACCACACATTCACCCCTAGTTGCAATGAGTTGTTGAGAATTTTAGCTGTCCATCTTCCATAGGAAAAGAGATCAGATGAGAAGGGAGATTTGGGTTGACTCTAAATACCCACAATATTTGCCAAACAAAAATTTTACCTTTGAGATAAATGACTCTCTTAATTAACTTAGGAAAATAGAGATTCAATTCTACAATTACATCATGCCTTACAAAATAAAAGAGAGAGAAGTACATATAAACTATACAAATTATGTAATAGGTCTAAGCTATACTCAGAATACAATTTTACATAGTAAGGACTGAAAATAAGTGAACTAAGTATTACACTAAACAAAAAATAGAAATAGAATAGGAAAATATGCTTAAGGAAAATAAATCACCCAAAGTAAAAACTGACCTTTAAAAATTAGACAGAAAAGGGGAACATACCATTGTTAATTTAATCCAAAATTTGTTCTTTGACCAGGTCAGTAAAATAGACCAACCCGTGGCAACACTTAACTGGAAACAAAAGAGAAGTTCCCTATATTATATCAGGAATTATGGAGGATATGGGCGTCTGGGTGGCTCAGGCAGTATTTCCACTGGGTCATGATCCCAGACTCCTGGGATTGAGCCCCTCTTGGCTGTTGGGATCCAGACCCTCATAGGGCTCTGCACTCCGCATGGAGCCTGCTTAAGATTCTCTCTCCCTCCCTCTGTTCTTCCCTTGCTTGTGTGTGCATGTGGGGAAAAGAAGAAGAAGAAGAAGAAGAAGAAGAAGAAGAAGAAGAAGAAGAAGAAGAAGAAGAAGAAGAAGAAAAGGAATGATTGAGGGGATATAACAACATATTTTGGTTGGGTGTTTTTCCCCTTAAGACTAAAGAATGATACCATGACAATTCTATGTTAAGAAAAAGCAAAAATGTGGCTAAAATAAATGGGTGTTTTTTTGTTAAATAAATAAGTAGATGAATAACCAAAATTTACTCAATAGATAAGAGTATGCCATAGGGGGAATGGATAAGCTAGTCATTCAGTTTCAGAGTAACATAAATCAAATGGTAATAGAACCAACAATTGAGTAAAATACTCAGCACCATTTAAAATTACATTGCAAGATAAAAAAAGTACATATCTTAGATATTTTGCTTACAGGGAGTTTTTCTTGAGTGGAGCATGAGAGGTGTGTATAAAGATTTATGTGACTGGATAGGCAATGTTGCACTGTCTGTTAGCATTACTTATAGAAAAATATGGAACATTGTTTATGCCACTGTAGAGCATTGTGGTCCATATACACAGTGAAATATATTAGAGTGAGCTCTATGACATTGTTACAATTGACCATTTTAAGTCTACAAAACAGTGATTTCACATGTTCCAACACATACATACCCCATATTTTAACCATGGCTCTGTCTCAGTGAAGGGAATGTTAATGATTTTAATTGTCTAATTCCAAAAAGTAAACAGAATGAGCACATGCCATGAATGTATTACTTTCCATCAAACTATGTGCTCTTGGGGAGCATGCATTTGGTTTAGGTAATCGTTATATTCCTGCTACAGAGGGACCTCTGCAAATATTTGTTGAATCAATGATTGAAAACATATTTATAGTATAAAATAGAAAATTTTAAATTGCAAATGAGGGGAGCTAGGGAAATTGCTCATTAAATTATTTGCCTTATGTGGAAGGGTTAAAAAAATTGTAAGTCTATCATGCTCAATTTAGGCAATTATTTTTCCTTCATGGATTTAGTATGTGTAGTATCTGATAAGATCTCATTATGAGATGTTATGTTACCTTTATGGTTATCTTTGAAAGTAACCAATTAAATTTTATAGATATAACCTGATGTGGGAAATAATGAAAATATCAATGATAAATGCAGTAATACAATCTCAAGAGGAAAGCTTCTGTCCCAATGTGCAGAATCGAATGGTAACAGAGTATTTTATTTGTTATACTGATATATGAAATTGTATCAAATACACTTTACTGATTCATTATACTTATTCTCAAACTTCAAAAATGGAGTCCTGAAAGATGTCACAGTTTTGTAGACCAGGCTCATGGTCTACCAGGAAAACTGCATTTCAGCATTGTAGTTGAGTTATTTTCTTCTCTACTATCAAAGGGGACACAGGAAACCATTGGCTGTACTGGTCTTTATTGAAAAGAAGATTGAAATCCACATTTGCTCAGAAATCCTATTAGTGCCTCTATTGAGGAAAAGGCAATGAAAAGCACTGAAGTGTTTGTTACTGATTTGCCTACATTTTTTTTTGTCTAAATATTTGGAAAAATTGACAAGAGTTAATTCCATAGGAATCCTTTCTTTCAAATGATTTTACTGATGTAAAACTAATTCTGTAGCATTCTTTGATAGTTCTTTTAAATATCAAAATGCTAATTTTTGCCTTTATGATATTAAAAAAATGAGGCAAGCATTTTATATCATTCTCTGCCCTTACCAAGTTGGCATATATTTTAATTAGATAGATTTAATTAGATTTTATTTATACTAGGAAATTCTTCTAGTCATGGATGTGGTGACTCATAGAGACTGGGGATCTTTGCATTCTGTTTATAAAAGAGATGTAGTTCCTGCGTATGAACTTGGGCTTTGAGTGGAGACAGGGAGACCAAGATGGGTATTTATGAATATTATAAGTGAATGAATTTGGTCATAATATTTTGTGGCTGGTATCATACTTGATTTGCAGTATTTGAAATACAAAATACAGTGTCTTTGAAATTCAATGTTGTCTGGAAACAAAGCTTATAAACTCCAACCAGGCTCCATTTATTTTCCAGTATTGTATTCTCTTGGTCATGAAAAAATAAAAACAGCTTAAAAATGAAAGGTAAAATATACCTTCAAAACTAGGATACCTTAGATGCCATAAAAGTTAGATTCCCCCCCCCCCCCCAGAAATTGATATATATTTAGTGGCAAAATTTGGCAGCAAAACATAAGGTTTGCCTTTTCCTATCATGCTATCATTTTCAAAAGTGTTCAGATAAGGAGATCTTCACCACCCCCACCCCCCCTGCTCCCAGAGGTAGATATGCAAGAGATTTTTTATCACTCTGAGACAAAGAAAGATAATAAGCTTAAAAAGCAGCATGAATGACTTAGGTTGACTGTTAGGAAGTCTTTATCCCTAATAGTATTTGTTCAATTTTGAACTAGGAAGAGATTGCAGAATATTTTCATCTGATCACAAAGTATAGAATACATTTTAAATATTTTATATTTAATAAAGATACATTTTCTTCTTTGTCCTGCCTTTTTGCATTCACTCTTAGTACCACACAGTTCCATTAAATTTGGAAGGTTTTTACCTGAAAAACGGAGCATAATCTCTTAGTTGATCTCTGTGTTTATCAAGAGCACTGATGATTGATTTGATTACAGCTCTAGCAGTTAGAGGTCTGTTCATTTTATGATCAAGAAGCTTGAAAAACACTTCTTTAAAATGAATGCTTCTTTTATATGTGGTGATTCTTTCAGTGCACACCAGGGTCCCTCTTGCCTGGGCTTTCCCTGCAACCCTTCTTGTGACATTTCCATTAAACTGTAAACAATTAGTGTTGACTGATTAACATCTTACTTTAAGAGTTCTGCTAAAAGCCATATTCATGAATCAAAGTCAATGTGTACCACTGGTAATTAACTTGACAAAATTCAGCTTTCCAGGCTAATCATCTTCTGGCTGCTTTATGTAATGGCTGTCAATTCAGATCTACAAAACAATTGGAGTCCACTAAACGGGAGGGGGAGGCATAAGAACTAGTGATTAGGCCATGTTCTCTAGCTGGGAACATATTCTCATTAGAATTCTGAAGTATAATGGGAAAACAGAAACATTAAAACATGTTGACTTGAGATTCCCACATTTATAATTATATAAAAGTAGCCCAAATAAGATCAAACAGATGGTTAGGGGTAAATGATGAAATTCAGTGGAATAAATATGTTAGGATTTGCCACGTTAAGTTTCTGAGCAAGACCCCAAAGAGGCAGTAGGTGACCTGCGGCACTGCAGAGCATCGTGGTTAAGAAGGCTGCTTCTTCAGTGAGACATGTTCAAAGGCTGGCCAGTTCTAGTTGTGTGATTTTGGAACTACTAAACTTGATTCTACCCATATTTTCTCATTAGAAAAGTAGAAAAAAAATTTTACATACTTCATATGTTTGTTTTCAGGATTAAAGCAAATGATGACCTTAGCCCATTGCCTGGCATTTAGTAGATGTTAAATAATTATCACATATTACCATTCTATTATCAATTATGATCTATCACTATGGGAAAAGTCAAGTACACAAATTATCATATAATCATGTAATAAGCATGTCAAGAAATATACAAATGAATTGCCCTTAGGTTTCAGAAAAAGAAAACCAGCATGTACAAGACCTTGAAGGAGGAGAAATTGATTTTGAAAATGTTTTTTAAAAGACAGGTTTAATTTATCAACTAAGGTGAGAATATATATTTCAGTTAAAGAGTATGAGGAAATCATGTAGCAGTGAAAGCATGAAGCATAATTGAGGAACAGGAAAGAGCAATCATTTTAATAGGTCATAAAATTTTATTATAAAGCAAAAGAAGATTATATCTCAAAGAAAGGCTGGATAAATATTGTAGGTTGACTATATATTTTTTAATGTTTATTTTTGAGAGAGCAAGAGACAGTGTGTGAATGTGGAAGGGGCAGAGAGAGAGAGAGACACACACACACACACACACACACACACACACACACACAATCGGAAGCAGGCTCCAGGCTCTGAGCTGTCAGCACAGAGCCTGACACAGGGCTCAGACCCATGAACCGTGAGCTCATGGCCTAAGCCAAAGTCAGTAGCTTAAGTAACTGAGCCACCCAGATGCCCCGTAGGTTGACTATAATTAAATCACCAAGAAATCCTTGAAAGTTTCAAAGGATATTTTATTTACTTTTTGCAGGCTAACATACTACACCATTGGGGAGTCCAAGAGAACCTGAACTAAACGTTTCTATAAAATCTGAGTTAACATCTAGTTAATAATTAAAGCCATTTATAAACTTTTAGAGATTAAAACGGATAGCTTTTATGGAAGTCAATTTAGTACTATTTTTAAGAAGTTGCAAGCATCTTAAAAATATATAACAACATGCTTAAAAATGTACATTTGTTTGATACAAAGAAAACAAAGTTAAGTAAGAAGAAAAAAGTAGAGGGGTGCCTGGGTGGCTCAGTCTGTTGAGCGTCCAACTTCAGCTCAGGTCACGATCTCGCGGTCCGTGAGTTCCAGCCCCGCGTCGGGCTCTGGGCTGATGGCTCAGAGCCTGGAGCCTGCTTCCGATTCTGTGTCTCCCTCTCTCTCTGCCCCTCCCCCGTTCATGCTGTGTGTTTCTCTCTCTCTCAAAAATAAATAAAACGTTAAAAAATTTTTTTTTAAAATAAAAAAAAGAAAAAAGTAGAATATTCTAAGTATTGTTAAAATCTATCTTTGTTTAGCTAAGCCAAGGGTCTCACTCCCACAGAAGAATCACCTATGGAGTTTGTCAGCTTACACAGGTTTTGGACTGACCCTTGAAGGGGGACTGATTCCATTAGTAGAATGCTGCTTAAGGCATCAATAATTTTCAAATACGTAAGTGAATTCCAGTTGTGAGAAGGGGGAGTACAGACCTTTCTTTCCCTTTCTCTAGTCTGTAATCACTGAAAGAAGAATAGCAAAAAAAAAAAATAAATAAATAAAATAAGTATAAATCACGTTTTGACAAAACTAGGCATATCTGTACTCTTGAATCATAGTTTAAGATGAAGCATTGTCAAATGCAATAAATATCGATCCAGGATACATGAAAATACTGTCAGAAGACATATGCAGTTACATTGTCTCAGACACAGCCAGCTAAACACATTGTTCAGACCGTGTGAAAGAAAAGGCAACAATCTTTGGTTTGAGCCAAGGGAAACAACATGTTTGAACAATTTGTGTAAGTTTTGAAGACCTTCAAAGGCAATGCCATTAAGTATTTAAGATCACATAATATGTAACAGTATAGTTTGAAATGTTTAAGAATAATAAAAGAACAAATTAAGGATATTTCTATACCTCAAGAAGTAGATTATCATTCAAATTGCCTATTGCATGAGATATATTAAAAATTGAGTCACTATTGATCTAAAATTCAGTTTTAACAAGCAATCCTGAATTTTATGTGGCATTCTCACTGCAGAGGAGATCTAGAGAGGTAAACAGAGACTCCAATCACATCTGTAATGTTTGATTTCATTAACGAAAAATCTGAAGCAAGTATAGTCAAATGCTAGAATTTGACAGAGGTAGGTGTTTAGTACAGGGATATGCATTTTATAAGCCTATTTACTAATGTAAAAATAATTTTAAAGAAAACACAATGGATGAATAGACCTCGTTGGTAGTAACACAAAGTAAAAGCTATCTTGATGTAAACTTATCAATAAATCTGAGATACACTGAATAACACATACTATACTGTTTAAGGTTAGGAAGGAAGATACGCATAGAAAGACATGCTGTATTTTATTTTGGATAGAAAGACTTAATGTAACGAAACAGGCTTTTCTTGTTATTAAATAAACTTAATCAATTTCCTTAAAAACTCTGAGTATAATTTTTTGTGAACTAGACAACATAATGGATTCTGAAGTTCATAAAGATAAATAAATTTGCAAGAACTGCCAGATAAATCTGAGAATGATGATCGATAAAGGGAATAACACAATCTTGTAATAAAATATATTATGAATAAATCTATGGTTTTTAAAATGAGTGGTATGTAAAAATATCATAATTACATTTGAGCTGAGGTTCTGTCCTAACATATTGGATGGCCATAGAAGTAAAATTGTGACCATCATTGCATAATGTGGATTTACCCACAATTTACTTTTGAGTCTTCACTGCCTTCCCTTTCTTTCTGCCCTAGTTCAGTTCTCCATCACCTTTCATCAGGAAATTGTAATAGCTCTTCACTTTCTTTTCATACTTGCAGTATTTTTCAAGTCTTTCCTCCCACCTCAAACGATCGATGGCAAATACACATAATGTGTTAGCTTCCTTACATAAAATGGTTCAATGCCTCTTCACTGCATACTAGACAAATGTTAATCACATTAGCAAGGTATGAAGGACACTCTAGGGCTCAGCCCTGCCTCCCCCTTCAGCCCTGTTTTAGCACTCAAATAACTGAAAGTTTTTCCCCATCCCTTCCGACACACCAGGCCATTTCTCACTGCCTGGAGTTTCCTTTCAACTTACTTCACCTGGCCAGTTTTTATTCGTCCCCCAAAATAAATTCATCCACCATATCTGCACCTTTCCAGTGGGATGGACTAAGTGTGCCTCCTCTGGATATCTCCCAGTAAGTGTGAATTTTATAGCTCACAAGTGAATCTCCTGAGTGAATCCTGCAAGTTTAAAATTATATACCAGTCTTTTCCACTACTCAATGTACTCCTGGAGACAAAATTTTGTTATCTTTGTTCACTTAGATCCCAATAGAGTGTATACATAATCAGTGATTAATAAACATTAAAGTGACTTGTTGAATGTGAGTTGCAGCCCTTTCAGTAAAATATCACACACATAGTCAGGCAAATGATCTCTCATACCAATAAGCAGGAAAAAAAGCACACTAAAATTCCTAGAATAGGAAGGTGAACGGTAATATTTCTAGTTTTTTGGGCTATATCTTTACATCTGCTTGTTTCCTTCACTTTAAATCAGCTTCAATAATTTTGAATTTTGACTTGACATAAACTTATAAGTAAATAAATCATAATCCACATTTTTTCAATTTTCCAAGTGTGGTTCAAAAAAGCCTCTAATGAACAAGGTTTCCTCTTTTATTATGGTCCATCGTTATTTTTCCCTTTTATGTTATATAAAATATCATATACTTTACCACAAAAGATATAAGAAAGATAAACTAAAATGATGAATGTAATTAGAAATAATCTGACCATTTAGCTTTAATTAAAGCCTATTGAACAATCCCCTCAATGAGATACTAAATTTGATCCCTTTATTGTTTAAATTTCATTTCAAATGACATATATTGATCACCTATTTGTACCAAATATTATAAATATCAACGGAATACTTGAAATAGTGCATTTACATACTATTTTTATTTGACAGATGAGGAAATGTCACACTGAGTGATAAAATAAATTGTTCAATATAATGAATGATAAATGCCAACCCACAGAGAAGCAAAGAAGTAGACTAATTGATTTTACTTCAGACTTATGTTCCTTGATTACAAGTATGATCTTGTTTTTACTTACCTTGTACGTTAGATGTTTATAAATAACTTTTATTAGATTAATTGAATTTTAATGGAAAGACTGAAAATTCTACCAGTGAATTTATAATATCATTACTAATTCATTACATTTAAACTTATTATGTATTTTTAATTTGCTTTGAGAGACTGAATTTTTTTGCCTTTTACCCAAAAGGGAAAAAATCTAGATTTATAAACTTTCCAAGTGTTTTACGTATACTCTCAAAATATCAAGCAAAAGTACTTCTACTTACAATAGGACTTTCTCTCAAGTTAGACAAACTGGCCCAATAATATCACATTACAGTGGGAGTTTGCCCTGAAATGTTTAGAATATAACCCATGTAACCTAGCCACAACTGGAGGGAGCCAATAATGTTCTCCTACTGTTTGAAGATAAAAAGAACTTGAGGGAAGTTTCATTTATCCTGCTCTTTCACTGTGCAGCAAGGTGACTGCCAAGTTGAGTTTTACAATAGCTGAAATGGGCTAAAACTGAAAGCATTTAGTAGAGTGGTATTTCACCATAATAGCTCCATCGGTCAATAGCTGAACCAAGAGTTTACACAAAGAGGGAAAGAGGACAGATGCTTTGTCTTTGTGGCAGATAATTCTATCCAAATCGAATTGCATTTGATTATTTAATATTTCAGAAATGGCAACATTTTCAAGGGAGTAAAATTTGTCTTTGCTGCTTTTGAACTCTTCCATCATTTCATTTTTTAAAATTTTTTTAGTGCTTATTATTGACAGAGAGAGAGAGAGAGAGAGAGAGAGAGAGAGAGAGAGAGAGAGAATGAGTGGGGGAGGGGCAGAGAGAGAGGGAGACACAGAATCTGAAGCAGGTTCCAGGCTCTGAGCTGTCAGCACAGAGCCTGACGTGGGGTCGAACTCACAGACAGCGAGATCATGACCTGAGCCGAAGTCAGGCACCCAACCGACTGAGCCACCCAGGTGCCCCTTGAACTCTTCCATCCTTTCTATATCTCACTCTCTTTCATGTCCTTTGCCTTCTATCCCTAGAGGCCTTTCAGGCTCTTGTATTAGTTCTCTTATAAGTGCCCTTGATCTTGAATTATCTGATCTATAAGAATTACCCTTTCCAGGGGCGCCTGGGTGGCGCAGTCGGTTAAGCGTCCGACTTCAGCCAGGTCACGATCTCGCGGTCTGTGAGTTCGAGCCCTGCGTCAGGCTCTGGGCTGATGGCTCAGAGCCTGGAGCCTGTTTCCGATTCTGTGTCTCCCTCTCTCTCTGCCCCTCCCCCATTCATGCTCTGTCTCTCTCTGTCCCAAAAATAAATAAACGTTGAAAAAAAAAAAAAGAATTACCCTTTCCATGAATATCTGTTTTGTAATATGGTGCTCTGAAAAATTTACACATTCACCATATATTGAGTATCAACTGTGTGCTAGGCACTGAGCTAAGCATTAGCATATTGTAGATAGGCAACTAGTATATTTGGATGAAAAAGTGATATGATCTCCTGCTCTGAAGGAGATTATCATTTGGGAAGGAGGATAGATTAACCAACAATTAAATTCTGTTAATTTACAGTAGAGAATGTGTTAGATATATGAATACAGCGTTATGGAGATCCGGAGAACAGAACAAGGTAACTCTGCAGCCTGGTGACAGGAGGAGAGGTTTCATTAAAGAGGAAAGCCTTTGAGTCTGGCTGTAAAGGATTTTTGAGCGGAGGGGATTGGGACAGTTTTCTAAGTAGCTGAGGTTTGCACATAGTGATGGGGGTTGAGAAGGGATCACTATGACCTGAGTTCATTCTGATCAGTTTCTGCAGGAATACATGGTGTAGGGTAAGGGAGTATCAGAAGATAAGCTTGGACAAGTACACTTGCTGTAGACTTGCAAGAACTTTCTTTGAGACACTAATATGTTTGAATTGCTATGTGGGCAATGGGGGACAAAACAATATTTGAAAAAAAATAATTAGGAGTGACATAGACACAGGAGATTGTTGGAAGAGTGAAAGATGCCAACTCTGCCACTTACAAGCTGTGTTATCCCATTACTTACCTTTTATGCATCAGTTTTGTCTGTAAAATGGTGTTAATGTAAATAATTGGCATAAAGATTAAATGAGGTAATATTGACTGAGTTTTTGAAAGGAGTGTTTGGAAAACAAATATAAGAACACCAGAGATGAATGTATGGATAAAGAGAGAGTTGAGAAGATATGTCAGCTTCAGGAGACTTCCAGAGTGGAAGAACTGGTAATCAGTGACTTGCTATTCATGATGGGAGAGGTAGAGAAAGGAGTGAAGTTACCTATTAAGGTTTCCAACTTGAGAAATAGGCATGGTAACATGAAACCCTGTACAGGAGGCCAGAGGTGATAAAGGAAACTCCTGTTAACATTTTTGTACAAAATCCTGTCAAGAAAATGTACATTCAGTTCCTGTTAGAAAACACAGGGCAGGAACTTAGAGGTAGTAGGTAGGAGAGAGAGACTTGAGAGTTAGTGGAATAAAAGTGATTGTTAAAACCATTGAGGGTGAATGTAGGAAGTAAGAAATGGAAAGAATCTCTTTCCCCAGTTTTTCAGGATGGACAGAGAAGAAATCTCTAAAGATAGATTCATAGATATACTGGGAAGGGGGATGTTTGGGTACAAAGACTCCTTCATGGAGGCATGACATATATATACTACTAGTGAGATGTATTTGAAAAATAAAATCACTTTCTTAGAGACTACCAGAAGGAATATCTTTTTTTCCCATCACAACCATGGTTATCATTTTATGTGTCTATTTTTAGTCTTTTGTTTGGTAAACAAATGTTTCTTTACATAATTGTGATTGGAGTATAACAATGTATAACCTGCTTCATTCACTTAACATTTAATATGATCCACATTGCCACATAATCATAATCACCATGTTTAGCAGCTGTAAAGTAGTTCATGTTGAATTGTACCATATTTATTTATTGTACAATTTATCTCTATGGGGAGATACATTATTTTACTTATTTACTTTGTGCAGGCAAATATCAAGACCTAACCTGTTTTCTAAATTTCCCATTTTTTCTTAGGCAGCAGTATGTATGAGACTGGACACTGATCACAAACTGCCTATTCTCTAACAGATGTGTTATTTATTTTTACAATGAACTGCATATATACCTTTCCAACAATTATTATTCATATAACTTAATTATTATTGACATCTTCACTCTCCACATTATTACAGTCATTTTCAATCAAGATATGGGTATTGGCAACAAATACTTCACTTTTATGTTTATTTATTTTTGAGAGAGAGAGAACGAGCTGGGAAGGGGCAGAGAGAGAGGGAGACAGAGGATCTGAAGTCAATTTACTGTGCTGACAGCAGAGAGCCCAATGTGGGGCTCGAACTCACAAACCAGGAGATCATGACCTGAGGTGAAGTTGGACGTTTAACTAACTGAGCCACTCAGGTGCCCCACTTTAAAAAAAAGATAAAGTGCTGGCCAGGGTTACTATTACTGATTGATATTTAATTTTATAACATTTGAAGTATTAAAAACAGTTTCAAATAGTCTTGGATATTCTAAAATATATTAAATAACTTAGTTCTTTATTCCTTGCTAATTAAAGAACAAACTATATGAGCACTTATGTAGATTAATATAAACTAAATATGTTTTGCATAATTGAAAAAATAATGATATGTTAATATAAAAACCCATTCTGTCTCTATTACTTAATTTCCAATTGAAAAAAAAAATTCCTTTCTTCTCAATTGGTGTATCTTTTAAAAATGAAATGATCACATACTGCATTTCTATCTCATTTTTTTTAAACTGGATGACAGTTATACTAATATTATAATAATATTCAGGGACCAGATATTTTGTCCATCTCCTTACTGAGGGCCTCTTAAAGTGTTTTATTTATTCATTTAAAAAAAGTCATTGAATAATAACCATGTGCCAGGCATTTTGCTCTTGTCTGCCTTTTTAAATCTTTCACTGTAAACTTCAGCATGCGGGTTGAGTAGAGGGATGGAAAAAAGAAATGGCTCAGCAACATAGTTTGCTATTAGATTTTGAAAATATTTTGATGTGAATTATTTTGATTTCCTTTGAAGTTTTAAGACTGTTGGTGTTTTTATTTATTTTTTTTTAATTTTAAAAGTTATTTCTGAGAGAGAGAGAGACAGAGTGCAAGTGGGGGAGGTGCATAGAGAGAGAGAGGGAGACACAGAATCTGAAGCAGGTTGCAGGCTCCAAGATGTCTGCACAAAGCCCAAAGAGAGGCTTGAACTCACAGACCATGAGATCATGACCTAAGCCGAAGTTGGATGCTCAGTTGAATGATCCACCCAGGCACCCCAAGACTGTTGGTGTTTTTATTGATCTGTGCTCCCCATCTATATTATCAGAAGGACAAATTTGTCTGGTACAAAAAAAAAAAGCTTAAAGAAAAAAAGCTTAAAAATCATTGTCTTGGTTTTAGAAATACGCACTTGACCAAAAGGTACCTTGTAGGCTTTGTGGGACCTAGAGTTAATGAATTCAATTCATCTCGGATTTGCAAAGCCCTGTGGTTTAGTTTCATTTCAAAAGAGCTGAAATTCTGTACAAAATAATTCCAAAAATGACTTTGGCAATAAAATCTCTCCATAAAGCAGGTTTTCATAGCACATTGAGTGAGAAACCAGCTATTTTATAAAATGGGTAGAAAGATATTTTTATTCTATTTTTTGTTTCACTTTGGAAATTCTACCTGTTTTCATGTAATTCCTAGCATGCATTTTACTCTAAATTGATTCTACTTGTTAAAAACATGCGCACACACACACACACACACACACACACACACACACACACACATACTTGAGCACTTATATTCAAACCGCTTTACTGGATTCAAGAACATTCGAGCATTCAGACAAATGTCTTTCCTTAAGGAATTAGTATTCTGTTTAAGGAAACAGATTATATGCTTGTTAACAGAAGGATTAATTTACTAATTGAACAAATGTTTATTGTGCATTTCCAATATAGTAAGTTAGGGATATAGCTATAAAGATTATCTCCACTATATGGAGTTTACATTCCATTTGAAGAATTGGCCATAGAGTAGCATCAGAAATTAATAAAGACAGATGATGCTAAATTCTAAGAAGACAACAAAGAAGGGAAAGGGTAGAGTGATCATGCGTGCCTGAATGTGCGTGTGTGTGTGTGGGTGTGTGAGTGAGTGTGTGTATGCATGTGTGTGCATTCATATGTATGTGTTTGTTTTAGTGAATCTTTTAGAAAAGGTAGTCATAGAAGGTCTTGTCAGAGAAGTAAGCCATGCAGAGATGTGTAGGAAGAATTGCATAGAAAAAGGCTAAAAGTGTAGGTTCCAGGAGTCTGGTGAGCAAGGGCAGAATGATAAATCCCAGAGCAGAAATGAGGACGCAGGGCAGGCAGCTGCAGAGTGATGTGTGAAGCTTTTGTCTTTCCTACTGAGTATAGGAAGCCAGTAGAGGCTTTTGAGCAAGGCTGTGACCTGATATGATTTGCATTTTTAAAATATCAGTTTGGCTGCTATATGGAGAATGTATTGTGGAGCGCAAAAGAAGAAATAGTCTAGTCAGGAGGTTATTGCTGTAAAATGACAGCATAAATAGCAATACAAGAAGTTTTAAGAAAAATAAGTGATAATGAGTGTTAATGGACTTGACTGTGATATGCTGTTAAAAAAAATACTCCTTGATAGGAAGCTGTAATACAGAGAAGGGTGAATCCATTATAGGCACTGGAGAACTGTTTTGATATAGGAGGTTTGAGTTTGCATTATTTCTTTTTAGGCAATGATTAGTCCTAGTTGAGTGAAATGGAGTATTCGTGAAGGAGCATATTAGGCAATAAAGCTTTATAGACAAGAGATGCAGATTGTGGATGGCATAAAATACAAGTTCAGGAATTTGTACTTCATTGTGTAGGCAGTGGGGGTCATTACAGATATTTGAAGAGGACAGGGGAATGTGCAGTTTGGTAGTGGTTTGTAATACTGTCTAAAGAGCTAATATTGGACGGAAGAGGATCTGGGGAGTAAAGTAATAGGTGAAATAGGAGGCATCTGGGCAGAGGTCAGGGTTAGTGTTAATTATTAGGTGAGGAACGTTGGAAAGACTATGTATTGAAGGTTGAAGGAGAAGGAAGAATGAAAAATAACTCCAAGGTTTAAGTAAAAGATACATATCACTTTTAATCTCTTCAACAAACTACTGAGTGTCAGATGGGATTTTAACACCATCTGCAAAATGTTCTGAAAATCTAAAGTTTCTAAAGATTAGTTGTGCATAGATATAGTGCTATATTCTCAAGATTTTTTTTTCATGTTGGAATAGTTATACTTGAACACTTATGCTCATTTATAAATGTTGCTGTTGTTGTACTCAAGATACTTAAAACACAATGCAAAGTGAAAACTGTCTTAATAGAATTTTGGCTTTTATTCTCATTGTTTAATCATAAAAATTACATTAATATATTGGTTTCTAATGTCATATATTAGATGTTTTACTGCAAATGATTCATTACTGATTCAATCAATGATTTCTCTACAAGTCTAACTGGATACCACCAAGCATAAGAAAAAAGAGTGGGACAAAGAAGAATCAATCTAAGAAACAATTTAGCAGAAAAGAAAATGCTTTTCTCATAAACAATAGTTTAAAAATTATAGGTACAACATATATTTTTAAAAAATTTTAAATGTTTTTATTTATTATTGAGACAGAGAGAGACAGAGCATGAGCAGGAAAAGGGCAGAGAGAGGGAGAAATAGAATCCGAAGCAGGCTCCAGGCTCTGAGCTGTCAGCACAGAGCCTGACGTGGGGCTCAAACTCACGGACCGTGAGATCATGACCTGAGCTGAAGTCAGACGCTTAATTGACTGATCCACCCAGGTGCCCCTTTACAATATGTATCTTTAATCTATCTTTTCTTGCAGAGTTAAAATTACAATATTTTAAGACTGAAAACAGAACACCTTTTAGGTTCTTATACTTGCTTTTATATCGTAGCATTCTTGACATTAATGAATTGTTTCCATTTAATTCTTTGAATTGTTATTGCAATGATTAACTTGGTGTTCTTATTTATTAGTGCTAACTAAAGAGTACCAATTCTTTATTATGTCTCTGGATTCTATTCCATTTTCTAAGAATTGTCCAGGAACTAAACTATATGATAATTGTATACAGTTGTCCTTTTTAAAAGATTTTAGGTACATTGACATAAATTACTATTTATTGACTTCATACAGTGGACCAGGTATTATAGTAAAGTAGATAGAGTATATTTAAAGTATACAGCCTATATCCCCATTGTCCACCTTTCAAGTTAACCCACTACAACTCAGTGATATTTTTACTGAAAAAATATTTCTTTGTATAATTATGCTTAGTCCAATACATGTGTTTGCAAATATTGGGAGGTATGTTAATATTACTTGAGATATCTATCAAATGAAGGAAATAAAGCATCTTTGGGTAGATAGAAGACAGAATATAAGTTCAGTCTAATACTTTTTTTTTTTTCAATGACCTGGTAGATGCGAGGTCCTGAGTGAATATTGACCAAAATGAATAATTACCTATATATATATATATATATATATAATAGCAATAATAGTAGTTATACACATTAGTTCATTTAATTCTTCCAACAACCCAGGACCCAGCTCTTACTTATGATCACCCATTTTCATGGATAATAAAAATGAAGTTCAGAGGTTACATAACATGACTCAAGTCGTTGGATAGAAGAGCCACAGTTATTATCCAGGTATATATGACCTTGAGTGCTATAATGTACTCCTAATAACTACATATATTTTTCCTAATAACCATATTTTAATATAAACTAAAAGATATGTTAATTGGCCTATGCAAATGTTCAGTAAAATATGAGTTTTCCTGAACTTTAATCAAATTGTGTAAGATATTATGTTGACTTCCTTCTTCTTAGCATGTTACCATTGTTGTAGATGTATTTACTATGTTATCTGATTTGTGCTTCTGGATAATAACAACATAAAAAGTGATTTTAACGGAAAGAAAATTGACGTAAAAATATCCATTTAGTTGTCACATGAAATAGTGTAAGTAAGAATTAGGAGGATCTGAACCTTGGATCGCAAGTAAAGTGTTTTGTGAGTGTTCTGCAAGACAAGCAAACATTTCTACTAAATTTTAATTTGATAAACAAGTGATGTCTTGTAATACAAGTAGTATATGGTGCCAGATGTCACATGATCACTGTTGAGCCAATGGTTCTTGAAATTTGCTTTAATATACAAGTGCTTTGGATTGCAAGCATTGTTCTTGAACAAATTATGCTTGCACACCAAGGTTTTACTGTATATTAGTATGATTGTACAAATAGTAAAAATGAGTTATATAAATGATATTTAGGGAGTGCTTAATATGGGCTGGAGACTAGTATAAACCTAAGCCCTTGCTGTCATTGAGCCTATATTTCACAAAAAATAACGATATATACAGGTAATAGGTATATACACACAGTAATAGGTACTGTGAAGAACTTCAGTAAAGCTGGATAAGGGGGAAAAGAAATGTGGAGAAGAAGGGGCATTGAGGTCTGAGGTGTTGGGGACAGGATATTCACTATTTTATATATTTGGTTAAGGAAGTGTTGAAATGGTCTCAAGAAGGAAGGAGTGATATACTGTGTCAAATGCCCCTATTAGTTCTATGAAAGAGAATTGAGGATTGGCCATTAATTTGTTGGTGCAGCAGACACTGGGGCCTTGACAAGAGCTGTTGCATAGATTGGGAAAAACAAAAGCCTAAATGAACTAGTTCAAGAGTTTGGGAAAAGAAGGGGAGATGGTGTTAACACCTCTTTTGAGCCTTGCTGTAAATGAAAGCAGAAAAATGAAACAGTGGTTGGATGCAGATGTGGATCAAGAGAATTTGTTGTCATTTTTAAGATGGAAAGTTTTTAAAAATCAGGTTTGCATAATATTGGGAACCTTGGTTAGAGAGGAAAAATCAAGGAGGCAAGGGGGGTACAGATTTTGGAGTATTGTCTTTGAGTAGCTAAAAGGTATGGATAGATTCCAAGTATATAAGGAGAGACTAGCTCTAGGTAGGAGTAGGTCAGCGTATGCATATTAACAGAACAAAAGATGTGGTATATGGATACACATGAAAGTAAGTTGGTGGATGCGATATTGGCAATATTTAGGACTTCTCTTTTTTGATTGCATCTTCTTTTTCCCCCAAAGAAATAGAAAGCATAGACATCAGCTGAGTGTCAGAAAAAAAAAAAAAATGCAAGCGGGGGGAGCCAAGTGCGAAAACTCAAGACAATTCAGTTTGGTGAAAGAGGATTATAAAGAAAAAATGTTTATTTTGAGGATGTTATGTTTGAGGTTCTGTGGGTCATTCAAGAAGACAGGATATGCAATCTTTTTGCTCAGTCAGGAGATGAAATCTAGAAACAGTTTTGAATATTAGTGGCACAGTTATGGTAATTTAAACCATGATGTAAAAGATATGGCCAGGAAGAACTAGCAAAGTGAAGAGAGGAGCCAAGGTCATAATTAAAGAATTTTATTATTTATTTAAGTAAGGGAAGCGATGCCAGCAATGGAGAAAGGAAGCAGAAAGGGACAAAGAAAAGTAAGATATAAAATAGCAATAATAGTTAGAGAGTGTTCGGTTTTTCTTATTTTTAATATTTATTTATTTTCTTTAGTTTTTTAACAGTTTATTCATTTATAGAGAGAAAGAGACAGAGTGAGAGCAGGGGAGGAGCAGAGAGAGAGGGAGACACAAAATCCGAAGCAGGCTCCTGGCTCTGAACTGTCAGCACACTGCCTGACATAGGGCTGCAACACATGAACCGCAAAATCATGACCTGAGCCGAAGTCTGACGCTCAACTGACTGAGCCACCCAGTCTCCCCTCTTTTTTTTTATTTTTAAGTTTATTTACTTATTTTGAGAGAGAGCTAATGCAAGTGGAGGAGAGTCAGAGAGAGAGAGAGAGATAGAGAGAGAGAGAGACACTCACAAGCCGACTCATGCTGCAAGCATAGCCCAATTCATACCTTGAACTCAGGAACCGCAGTATCATGACCTGAGCTGAAACCAAGAGTCAGTTGCTTAAAAGACTGAGCCACCAAGGTGCCCCTGTAAATGTCATCTAATAGGATGAAGACTATAAAAAGACCATTACATTTTGATTATTAGGAAGTTATTGATTACCTAACCTAAGAGTGGGTGATTTTGAAGCTATAATACAGGAACTGAAGTTTCAAGATATTTGATTATGATAGTGAAAGGAAACATCATGAGAGGTTAGTAGTTCTAAAGTGAGGTGGACCAGGGGCGCCTGAATGGCTCACCCAGTTAAGTGTCTGACTCTTGGTTTTGGAGCAGGTCATGATCTCACTGGCGTGCCTCAGTGGCAGTGTGGATCCTGCTTGGGATTCTCTCTCTCTCTCTGCTCCTACCCCACTCACGTGTGCATGAGTGAGTGTGCATTCTCTCTTTCTGTGTGTCTCAAAATAAACAAACTTAAAAAAAATAAAGTGAGGTAGACAAAGGGAACTTTTATGTTTTAATAAATTTTACAAAGTATCTTCTCTGTGCCAGACACTATTCCAGGTATCCTTAAACAAAGTGGACATTGTGAACAAATTTGACAAAAATCCCAGTCCTCACTATCTTATATTCTAGTTTAGGTGGCTTCTTTTAGCCTAGAAAGCATTGAGCATTTAAAATTTTCATATCAGGAGAAAGTCAAAGAAAAGACGAAAATAAACAGTGTGATTCTAGGGCACGGAAGAGCCAAAGGAAGTGCGTGGGGTCACTTGATGTCACAAGAAAAAAACATGATAAGATAGAAAACAGGCCTCCTTAATTTTCAGTTTATGGCATTTACATGTACGAGGATTTTGTACAAAAACGTGGTGGTTCAGTCAAAAGAAGAATATAATAGTTTTGAGAAGACTGTGGTGGTCTATATCCAAAACGTAACAAGCTATATGAGCGAAGGAAATAACCTTGAGAAACCATAGCTTCCTCACGTGTAAGAGTTCTATGTTCTTTCAGAAGGTGGTGTTGCGTTGGTCAAATGGGATTGTATATTCTCTAAAAAACCTTATAAATCAAAGATCTTTTTATAAGAAAATGATAATTGGTAAGGCATATCTGCAAAATCTTGTGACCTATTTTTTGTAATTCTTAAAATCCAGCTTTTTATAATCATTTTTAATTTTTATTTATCTGAATATTTATCTGAATATGTTTAGAGTGAAACTACATCTTTTTATTTCACATTTAAAATTTTGTATTTGTAAAATACATTTATGAGACCCCCTGATTGTCTTTTATGAGTAAGTTAACAAAATATAGAATATATAATTTCCTTTGACCACTGTGCACTAACGCAAGAACAAAGACTTTAGTATGCCCTGTGTGATCACATGTTTATAATAGATGAGGCTTGGCTTACAATGACTGCTTTGTTTGATGTTTATTAGCCCATGCCTTAGTGCAATTGAACTTGTCCTAAATTCACTGTTTCAGAGCTACGTGTGTAGCACATTCATTGTCCTATGAATGATGCTCTCTTGCTTCAGTCAAAAGACAATAACTTTAGGACTTTTCAGATTCTTTTCATTACACAGTCTAGAAACTCCTGTTAAAATATTGAAATGTGTAAAACAATGAAATATTTCAAATGGCAGACACTTTATGTGATATGATTTTGAAAAAATATTTAACTATGTTATCTGCATGGGATCAGCTTTGTCTTTCATCCCCCATCTAGGTGCTAGTTTTAATGAGTGAGATCCAAGTATAGATTTCAATTTGTGGTCGTTTTATTTAATCCCAGATAGGACAATTTCATGGTACATTAAATTGCTTATAATTGTAATCTCTATTCCCAGGAGTTTCCAATAATTTTGAAGACTATTACTTAATGCTTTCAAATGATATCATAAAAGTTAAAGACTAAAAATTTGAAGTCTACAGAATTTTAAAGTCTACAGTGCTTTAGAATCTTTTTATATGTGCATACCATATGATTTATAAAAGTAATAGTTCTGTATTTCCCCTTATTCTCTCTACATTACTAAATCAAACAGATAAGTAATCAAAGTACTAAGGTAAAGAGGATATCGCATTCATCCATTTTTTGTTCTCATTAAACTTTTGTTTTAATGGGTCTCAAAATTCTGTGACAGATTTTTGTTCAAGTTGTTTCCATTAAAAAGTACTGATTTTAAAAAAATAATGGCTTAAAACTGCTACACACACACACACACACACACACACACACACACATATGCATGCACAAATGGTCCACAAAACATTCTCCTTTTCCTTCTTAAAGTTTTATGATGCATTGTTATCATTAACAAATCTTTTACTATTAAACTTAGATGGCCAATTGGCACAAGTAGTTCTGAGACCATTCTTCCACCATGGATTAAGACTGGGGTGACAGGCATTGGGGATGATATTCACACGGCCTTCTCAGCTTTCTGGGCAGATTTGGTGACCTTGCCAGCTCAGCTGCCTTCTTGTCCACTGCTTTGATGACACCCATAGCAACTGTCTGTTTCATGTCATGAACAGCACAATGGCCCAGATGATGACAGTCAGAGAAGATCTCAACACACATAGGCTTGCCAGGAACCATATCAATGATGGCGGTACTACCACATTTGAAGAACTTGAGACCATCTTCCAGTTTTTTTCCAGGATGATGATCAATCTTCTGCTTCAACTCAGCACACTTATAAGCAATATGAGCTGTGGGACAGTCCTGCACAGGTGCATATTCAGCACTGATTTGGTCTGGATGGTTGAGGATAAATATCTGAACTGGGGAGCCAGGTGCTGCCATCAGTGGGTCATTTTTGCTATCACCAGTCACATTGCCACAACAAACATCTTTGACAAATAACGTTCTTGACATTGAAGCCCACATTGTCCCTAGGAAGAGCCTCCCTCAAAGCCCACTGTGTATTTCAATAGATTTTACTTCTGTTGTAACATCGACTGGAGCAAAGGTGACCATCGTGCTAGTCTTCACTCAGCCCACAGAGACAGTACCAATACCACCGATTTGTAGATGTCCTGAAAGGGTAGACACAAGTGCTTGTCAGTTGGATGAGTTGGTGACAGAATGCAATCCAGAGCTTCAAGCAGTTGTGGTTCCACTGATATTGCCATCTTTACGGGTGGCTTTCCATCCCTCGAACCAAGGCGTGTTAGCACTTGGCTCCAGCATGTTGTCACCATTCCAACCAGAAATTGGCACAAATGCTACTGTGTCAGGGTTGTAGCCAATTTTCTTAATTAGGTGCTGACTTCCTTAACAATTTCCTTGTATCTCTTCTGTCTGTAGGGTGTCTCAGTGGAATCCACTTTGTTAACACCAACATTTAGTTGTTTTACACCCAGTGTGTAAGCCAGCAAGGCATGCTCACAGGTTGGCCCATTCTTGGAGACACCTGCTTCAAATTCACCAACACCAGCAGCAGCAATCAGAAGAGCACAGTCAGCCTGAGATGTGCCTGTAATCATGTTTTTGAAAAAGTTTCTGTGTCCTGGGACATCAATGATGATGTCGGTCTCGATGTTGCTGGTCTCGAATTTCCACGGGGAGATATCACTGGTGATACCACATTCGCATTCAGTTTTCAGTTTATCCAAGACCCAGGCATACTTGAAGGAGCTCTTTCCCATCTCGGCAGCCTCCTTCTCAAATTTTTTGATAGTTCTTTTGTCGATCCCACCTTGAGCAGTAGAGCTAGCCTTGCTCGAATCTACATGTCCAATGACAATGATGTTGATATGAGTCTTTTCCTTTCCCATTTTGGTTTAGGTTTAGCAGGGGTTTTTACAACATCTGTGTTCTGGTGGCAAACCCATTGCAAAAAAAGTCAATCCATTTATTTTGTGATTAGAACTGAAGTTCAGAAATACTCTCTGACTGCCCAATCCACATGGTTGGCATAGAGAGCCTAGAATCTCCTCATTGCTGTGCTAGATGTCATTGCCCTTGGTGGCTTTCATAAAGTATCTGCAAATATGGTGGTGGTGGGGGTCGTGAAGAACCTGCAATAAACTAATTGTTCCTGTGCAAGGACCTACAAACCATGTGACTACCTTGAGGCACTAGTGATTTCTGACCAATTCCCACTTAAAAAAGTGGAGAGAAGAAAACTTTACTCTTCTCAACTTGCCTCCTTCCTCTTCATCATCTTCAATATTTGTTGCTTTCTTAACTTTCTAAATATACTGCTGTTAGAAAAGGTGGAAAATACTGAAGAAAATTGCAATTACCCATAGCTCCATAACTGAGAATAGTTACTCCGAATACTTTGCTATCTTACCATTTTTTGGTATATTATTTATAATAAATATTATACTTAAGGAAGTATAGGAATAAATATTTATAATAAAATTATAAATATTTATAATATAATAAATAATTTTTATTAATTAATTTATAATAAATATTATACTTTAGGAAGTATTTAGGAATACTTTAGGAAGATGAGATCACTTATTTTATACTATTTTGTAGTACTATTTTATACTATTTTATACTATTTTGTAGGATGTGGGAGGGTGCCTGGAGTAATATCAGCTATCCTCACATATTATTCAAGATTATGATTTTTGTTGTCATATCACATTCTAACATAAAGATATATTATAATTTATGTAATCTCCTATGGTCGGGAATTTATATTATTTTTAATTTTTTGCTGTTATAAAAGAGCCACATTTTTTAGACCTTTTCTTTATATTGTCAAGTTGCCTTCAGGGAGTTATCAGCTGATAACAAATATGAAAATACTTTCTTGTATGTTTCATAATATAGGGTACACTACGTTAGAGATAGAAATATAGGCATTGGGGTGGAAGTATGTTGTACATCTATATATACAGGTGTGTGTATATTGTGCATGTATATGTATATATGTATATATAAGCAAGAATAATATATCACCTTTGTTTTTTAATATTATTAAATATGTGTAAAGTTAAATATTTTTCATATGTTACTGGCTATCTATACATCTTCTTCTGAATTTCTCAACCATGAGAATTGCCCACTTTTTTCTTTTGAGCGATAATTTGTAACAGTTATTTATGTTTTAATATTTTCTCTCTATTAATTATTTTGCAAATTTTCACCAGGTTTTCAATATATTTAGAGTTTTGGTTTTACTTAATCTACCTATTTTTGCTTTGATTTGAAGTGCCATAATTATCACATTTAATGTTAGGTTTGTTTATTGCCTCTATTAAAAAATTCTATTTCTGTTTTTAGTATCATTCTTCATGCTATTATGCTTTATAATTTTTTTTTGGCTTTACAATATGACTTAATACTTAAAATTTTTTTTTAATGTTTATTCATTGTTTCGAGAGAGAGAGATGGAGCATGAGCAGAGGAGGGACAGAGAGAGAGGGAGACACAGAATCTGAAGCAGGCTCCAGGCTCCAAGCTGTCAGCACAGAGCCTGACATAGAGCTCCAACTCATGAACCACAAGATCATGATCTGAGCCAAAGTCAGATGTTTGACCAACTGAGCCACCCAGGTGCCCCATGACCTAATACTTTTAACACAACCACAGCTTCATCAATTCGGTAAATTAAAAAAAAAGAAAATACAGGGTTAGTCTTATCATTTATTCTTACAGAAAAAAAAATATTTATTTTCTTATTTCCTAAAGAAAATTATCTGGGAAAAAACAAGTTACACCAAGTTTGTATGTTGAGAAGAATGAACAGTGAGTGTAGAAAGAAACTGTCGACCCAAGAAGACAAGGGGAGATTTGCTGAAGTGATGCTGGTAGGGTAGAGGGATGGGATCTTATGTACAAGTGGCGGCTGTGGTTTTGTAGAATAACACTTACATGGTGTTTATTCAGTAAGGATGGAATGAGGAAAGACATGTTCACAGTTGTAGGAGAGAACAATAAGTATGAACTTGTAATCTAGGACAGTGGGAGACTAAATAGTCTGGTTTAACAGCTCTTTTGAGGATACTGTTTATGAATGTAAGGCAAAACCATTCAGTATGATTCTATGCTGTGATTTGTTTTTCTAGCCATGTTCAGATACATAGATGTGGGCATAGAATAGATGGAATTGATTTTAACTAGGGTTGGATTTATTCAAGAATAGAATAAAGCAAGAAAGGGGCAAGAAAGTTGGAGTTTTATATAGTGGAGTGATTTCAGTGATGTACCATAAAATTTATGATGAGAAAGGAAAGTGGTGAAGGCAAGAGTTGGGAGTGAAATATAGGAAACAAGTGGTAAATCCATGGATTGTAGGTCCTGCTGGGATAAGAGAGTTATTGGAGTCAGGGTACTTAGAGGTAGTGAACTGGTAAGAAAGGAGGAGGAGTAGTCAGGGCATGTGGTGTTAGAAATTGAGATTATGGAGGGGTTTTCTTCTTTTTTTAAATGTTTGTTTATTTCTGAGAGAGAGAGAGAGAGAGAGAGAGAGAGAGAGAGAGAGACAAGCAGGGGCAGGAGAGAGAGAGGGAGACACAGAATCTGTAGCAGTCTCCAGCCTCTGCGCTGTCAGCACAGAGCCAAATGTGGGGCCTAAACCACAAACCATGAGACCATGACCTGAGCCAAAGTCGAACTCTTAACTGACTAAGCCACCCAGTGGGAGGAGTTTTCTTATGGATATGACCAGAGGAGCTGAGTTAGTGTTGATGACAAGATCACTGAATGAGGTTGAGATGAGATTAGTGTTGGAGGTTTTTACAGTAAATTAAGATTTCTGAGAACTGGGTAGGTGACTGCACCAAGAAGAGGTACTCTATCAAAATTGAGGGTTAATATGGAGAGCTCATGTACTAGATGTTCCTCATGCCTAGAACATTTTCCACCAGACCACTGCCCCCCATAGTTTGTTCCTTCTCATTAATTTGGTCTTTGCCTAAGTATCACCTCCTTCAAGAGGCTTTGCCCATCATCCAATCTAAAATCATCCCTAAGGCATGCTCTACTTTGTGTTTTATTGGTTTTATATTTTAAACCCATTTATAACTAACTGAAACTAACTTGTTTATTTATTTGTTTTCATACACTGGTCCTCTTATAGAATACAAATATTTTGAAAACAGTGATTTTTGCATATCTTGTTTGTGGCAGATTTCCCCAACTTATGATTACTGACACGTAGTAGTCAGTCAATAACTCAATGTTGAATGAATGAATGAACATTTATAGGGTTCAATATCATCTCCCACTTTCCTGTGACTTCTTCCAAAATCCAAATATACTTTCTAAAGGAATTTTCCAACTCAGAGTATTCATTCATCTTATAAGAATTGCTATTCACAACCTTCTCCTCACAAAAGGTGAATTAGTAACACAAGTAAGAAGAAGGTATAAAGTTGTTTTGTTTGCCTTATGATAGTTATTAGTTAGGACTCAAAGATGTTGTCACTCATTACTTCCAGAAATTCTTACCAGCAGAATAATGAAGTATAGTTATATCTCCTGATTTATTGGTTTCAACCATCACTTTTCCTGTTATGATCAGCCAATAGTCAGCTTTTCACAGATTAGCACCCACGACTGTAAAATTGAATCTCTCCTATGTGTGACCATAACCTTTGCTTGCTTTTTTTGAAAAAGATTAAAGATAAATTGACAATCTTGTTAATCAGTAAAAAAGTAAAAATAGAACAATTTATATTCAGTTTTTTATATTAAAAATCTTTATATTTTTGTGCTAAATACAAAGTACTAGAGATCAATTTATGTTCTTATATTTTGTCAATAAGTAGAAAGGTTATATAATTAGTTAACATGCTATTTAGTTTATATGTAGAAAACTATATATAGCATGGTTATAGTAGAATGAGTCCTTGGTGTTGTCAAGGATTAATTAAGATAACAAATGTAAATTAGTTTCCCCTTTTTTTCTTTCTAACAGACCAGATATGTGTTATTCATCTTCTTAGACAAAATAAAACTATCTACCTTAATTTGATGCCCAAGGCAAGAAATTTTTTCCACATTGTAGATGGTTATTATGAAGCATGATTCTAATTGTCGCTGCTCTATTTTTATGAAGTACCATTCTGTAATCACATCAGTGATTTAATGTTTCTAATCATTTACATTTTTAAGCCTCTGGTATTATGAATATTTTACACAGTAGTTGATTTATGTTTGTGTATTCAGTATATTTCAAGTTTAAGACAAAATGTTCTTTTGTGTTTTGAGAATTTTCAAGGCAACTTAGAAATCTACCATTTTAAATTCTGCCGTTTAATGAGCACTAAAAATGAAAGGCCCTGTATCAGCCAGATTGGGCTGCCACAACATAATACATTAAGCTAGATGGTTTAAACAACAGAAATTTATTTGTCACAGTTCTGGATGCTGGGAAGTCCACGATCATGGCTGGGTTCTGGTGAGAATTCTCTTCCTACATTGCAGATGGCCATTTCTCATTGTGTCCTCACATGGTACAGAGAGGAGAGAGCAAACTCTATAGTGTCTGTTTTTATAAGAACTTTATAAGAAGGCTCCTCTCTTATGATGTCATTTAAACCTAATTATCTCCCAAAGCCCCATCTTCAAATACAATCACTTTTGGAGTTGGAGCTTCAACATATGAAATTGAAGAGGTACAATTCAGTCCATAGCAGACTTTGAGCTAAAAAATACACACAACGTTTTTGAAGTAAAAATCAGATACAGTATAATTGCAAGAGGTTACCATCATTTAGATTTTCTGTTGGAATGTAGCCCTCTGTAGCTGCTTCAAAATTGTGTTTTATATACATTATAAAACATTTATGGACACTCTGCATTATAAAAATTTACATCCAAGTAGACTATGGGACCTGGTTCTTTTTTGTTTTATTTTGTGTGTATTATGAAAAATTTCTTAAATGTTCAAAACTAGACAGAAAAGTCTAATGAATTCTTAATGCACCCATGACCCAGTTTCAGCAGTTACCAACTCAAGGTGAATCTGTTTTTTTTCCCCTTACCTCACCCACTGTATATAACTTGCCTCCAGTCTGGAATCAACCATTTCCTCCAAGTTCTTTGATTCATTTAGTCTTCAGTTTTGTTGTTAATGGATCTCTTATGGTTGCTTATTGGGTTTTTCATTCATTTGTTTTGTTGAAAGAGTAAGAAAAATGTTTTGATTTTGAACATCAAATATATTATGAGTTCATACTGATTTTTGCAATTAAAACTCAAGGCTTCAGGAAGTTTAGTTAATTTCTTCCAGAAACTAGAAATCTCAAGTAGATTCTCTTGCTCAACTTATCCATAAACCCCAGTGGGTGTTTCTAGACAGACGAATGATATGGTAGAACAAGATACATGGGGAACAAGATGAGAAGATAAGTTGCAGAGTGGGGATGAAATCCAAAATGACAGATATTTTAAAAGTAGGACCCATTAAACTTGGTGACCGATCAGATGGGTCTGAAATTAGGCAAAATCATGA
The DNA here is from genome assembly GCF_018350175.1 of Felis catus. Taxonomy (NCBI): domain Eukaryota; kingdom Metazoa; phylum Chordata; class Mammalia; order Carnivora; family Felidae; genus Felis; species Felis catus. The sequence goes on from NC_058374.1 coordinate 68,338,184, forward strand.
TTGCCACATTTTAGACATGAGTCATTGTGTGGGTAGCTGTTCTTTTTAATCAAGTGGAAATATAGAGACAGAAGTGGATGTCAGAGGGTGGGAGATGTTGAATTTGTTTTGGAAGGGGCCAAAGGGTCCATGGGAAATTTCCAAGTATTATGTCCAGTAGATAATTGAAAACAGGAATGTGGACTTTAGAAGAGATATTGGTAGTGGAAGTAGATTTGAGAATCATATATTAATAGTAATGAAAACCAGAGTGGGTAACATTTCTCAAGGAGAGTTAGTAGAATAAAGAGAAAACAAAAATGATCAGGATAAAAAAAAATTAAGAATTTTATATGCCTTATTCAAAATTCTTTTGCCATGTAAAACATGTCTGTGTTTTATAAAGTTATTTTAAAGGAACCAAATGTAACAAATCAAAAAATGATACATTTTTAACATACCCAATAAGGGTATTTGAAAATTTCCAATTTAATTTATATTCTATCTACTCTGGTAATTATTAGTAGTCAAATGGTACTATGACATAAAATTTTTACTCTTCAATTATTTCTTTATAATGGAATTGCCTTATTTTATTTTTAGTATCCATTATTCTTATGTTACTTAAAAACCGCTTGGAAAGTTATCAAACTGAGGTAATTCTCCATCCACTTTTTTGATTTTTTTTCTAAGTGAAAATATCTTTTAAGTGTTTTTATTTGAATTGACTTTTCTAACCTAATAAAAATTGAAAGGATCATATATTAATGATTCTGCAGTCTTTGAATTCATGTTCCTAAAAGTGAAAATCTTAATCTAAGAAATTATTTTGTTGCAATATCTCAGTTTGTTAGCTTATACCTCTATGGACAGATCACAATAATTTAAAACTTAATTTTATTTCCAGTAGAAATGGAGATTGGCTTTACAATCCTACTTTACATTATTATTATATTTTGTTATCTTTTAAAATTCTTCATGGCATTTGTGTTGCAGTTTATCATTTATATATTATTTATAGTTGTCATGTTAGTTAATTCTTACAACTCTGTGACGTGGGTATTAGTAATGCCGTTTTAGGGAAAAGGATATCTCATATCAGAATTCATTGTCATACAGCTTGTAAAGATTGCGCGGGCCTTCAACTCAGCTCCTCCTCCTCTATATCCAGGGTTCTTTGACCATACTTGAGCAATTGCAAAATGATACCCTATTTTTTTTTTAAAGCATTTGCTGTATGCCTCTACAAGCCCCTTGGGAGCGCGCTGTAAGTTAGGAGATTATATCCTTTATAGACAATGGCTAGGCCTGACTAATTCCACACCCCACCCTTCCCCCAATTTTTTTTTAAACTAGGTATGAGGGTCTCCTATGAAACTGAAACAAATACTACATTTTTGGGATCATAACAAAGAAAGGTTATTTTCATCTCTAACAGTTTCTGGCTGGTCACAGTGTTCCATGCCACAGAAAAGCCTGAATGATTTCTTTAAAGAAAGCACTGAAGCCAAGAATTAGCATTCTTTCTGGCTGAACTGCAATTGCACACAGGTTGGCTTCTCAATTTTGCAGCAGTGTTTCATTAGGTCAGCTGAAAGGCTGCCCCCTCTGCTCTAAAGCAAAATGGTAAACGTGGACAAGGAAAGGGAGCTGGAGCAAGAAAGTATCTCTCAAATTTCTGAAATTTTAAATAATTGAAACCTTAATGCTTATTGCAATCAAGGACTATTTGTTTTTATGTTATTGTACATAAGCACCTGTTTTTTTGGTCTTTTTGTTTGGTTTTGTTTTGTTTGCTTGTTGGTTTTGTTTTGTTTTATGTAACTACTCGAGCTCTGGTGGTCTTCCCTAAAGCAGTGTGCAGTGAGGATCAGTGTGAGCCATGCCTCTAGAAGCAGCATCAGCAAAGGGTCTGACAGAGTACAGGTGCTTTCTAGTTGTAAATAATTATTATAAATTATAAAGTTATACTATAGTGTTTCTGTATTGAAGTATAAAGAATTTATTATTATTTGTGGATTCAAAATGCTTAAAAAAACCTTCATAGGTGGGATAACGTCATCAAGGTGACATTAAATAGTTATAATAATATATTTACCTGAAGCACATGAGTAATTTGATTATTATTAAGAAGGCGAGAAGACTAGCACTCTATTAAATTGGATCTCCTTAAAATTCTTTTGGAAATAGCAGAATATAAAGTGCATCTCATGAGTGTCCATGGCCAACAATTAAAATTCTATTTATAAGTATGGAAAAATAATAAAAGTATAGATTTAGTGTTTAATGATATGTATACTGACATTGATGACTTGAACAACTGTAGCTATTCTACAATAAACCAGTGCAAGATAAACAAACGGCAGGTGTGAGGACTTATTTAGCTAGATATAGTATATAATATCTTTTCTTTACTTAAATTTTTAATATTCTGTTCATCGGGGATTTTTGCTTTAATTTTGATGTTTTAGAATATTCTGTTAAAATATTATTTATCTTGGGGTGCTTGGGTGGCTCAATAGGTTAAGCATCTGACTTTGGCTCAGGTCATGATCTCACAGTTCATGAGTTCGAGTCTGGCGTTGGGCTCTGCTGACAGCTCCAAGCCTGGAGCCTGCTTTGGATTCAGTGTCTTCCTCTCTCTCTGCCCCTTCCCTGCTCATGCTCTGTCTTTCTCTCTCAAAAATAAATAAACCATTTAAAAATAATATTACTTGTCTTGATTACTGAATTTGGGGAGGTTCCTCTTAAATTTTTCCCTTCTGACAAGTGCCTTACTGTTATCATCATGGGCTTGGCCCTGGATTGTGTTTAGATATTTTAAGGCAATAATAAATTGCACTGCTTGTGGAACTATACCTATATTTTACCCATTATCTTCACTAGTTGCTTGTAATATCTCTTTGAGACAATGTTATTAGGGAAAAAAAGAGAGTTACATATTGAGGGGAGAAAACACAGGGCTTCAGGACTGTATTGTTGAGAAGTAAGAAGAGAGCTTTTAGATCCTTTTGCATTCTGGTACAATGTTATTTCTAGAGGTCATGAAATTGAAACTATACTCCCATCAAGTTTGAAGGCACTGTGTGGCCTTAGTTATGCCAGGCTTTGTATTTCAATAAATACTACCAAAAACTTCTGTATGAAGCAATCAGGTTATTTGAGCCCCTCAAAGGATGCCAATTTTACCTGGAGAGAGGGTCCCTTGTATAACAGATTGGTGGTCTTCAAAATCCCTGTTATTCTAGAGAGACAAATACACTAAGTTGGCCATCTGGAAAAAGAATAGCTCTCAGGACCAGTGTTTGATTCAGAAAATTTTCAGAGGAAGTAATTAAGATCCTTTTAAGCTTATTCTAAAGACCAGTTTAGGTGTTGTATTATTTAAAACTGGAAATAACACTTGTGCCAGAAAAATTAAATTTATACATAAAAAGTATATAAAAATGAATGAGCCTGGGTGGCTCAGCTGGTTAAATGTCCCAAGTCTTGATTTTGGCTCAGGCTCAGTCATGATCTCGTGGCTCACAGGTTCAAGCCCTGTGTTGGGCTCCAGGTTGACGGTGCAGAGCCTGCTTGGGATTCTCTCTCTCTCACTCTCTCTGTCTCTGCCCCACCCCTTCTCTGTCTAAAAATAAATAAATAACCTTAAAAAAAAAAAACCCAAATTTTTCTACCTCAAAATTTTAAGTATTGCCTTTTTAAACTATCTGTGTATATATCAGAGCTTTGGATATTTAGGCCATGAAAACAATGTTTAAAGGGTGTCTGTACAGACACGTAGGTGGCTCAGTTAAGCATGTGACTTCAGCTCAGGTCATGAACTTGTGGTTCCTGAGTTCAAGCCCTGCATCAGGCTCTGTGCTGACAGTTTGGAGCCTGGAGCCTGCTTCAGATTCTGTGTCTCCTTCTCTCTCCCCTCTCCTCACTCACACTCTGTCTTTGTGTCTCTCTCTCTCAAAAATAAACATTAAAAAAAAAAAGGTGTCTGTATAGTTAATATCGATTTCCATATTAAGGTTGAAATTGTAATTTTAGTGGTTAGATGCTGCCATAAGGAGTACAGAAGGCTTAAGAGATAACATATAATTAACAAAAATATAATCACAAGAATTGCTCAAATGTGTGTATAAAAATGATGATCAGAGACTGCAAAAAAGGCTGAGACTGGCCTGGCTTGATTAATGCTTTTTCTATTACTTTCTCTAATCTGAAACACATGCTATATGCAAAATAATAAATATGAAATATGAAGCAATTAAATTTTACTAGTGACAGTGAAATAAGCAGAAACAGGTACATTATGAAACTGATGATGTGGAAACTTCCTTATTAGGATTTCAATTTTAATTAATTGTTTTCCAATCCCATGACTTGAATCTTGCTTTGCTTATCAAGTTAGAAGCCTCAGTGCATTTCCATTTGTTGATAAAATATTTTGTGCATGTAGTAGAGAAGACTTCTCCAAGGAAAACCTAGGAAAGAAATCCATACGGTCTCATGAAATCCTTAGACATATATGTTATTCCAGTAGGAAATCACATTAGGAAAATCTCATTGTACTATATCTAAAAGAAAAAAAAAACAAGAACAAAAAATGACACCTGTGAAAGTTTGTTCACTTGCTCAGAATCACAGTTTGAACGTATTAGAATCTTGGCTAAAACCAGTTCTCATGGATTACAAACCAGATGTTTTTCCCCTATACCAGCCTGACTCCGTCACCTTCTTGAGTTGTCAATATGCACATTTTTTTCCCACACTGGCTTGAGGATAATTTACTGATCAGCTTAATTTTCAATTAAACTAAAGTCGATATCCAGTGTTATTTCTTTAATAATGTTATTCTTGCAAATATTCTGCTATAGATGGGAAATTATATATTTAAGAGGATATGTTCTGGCGTAGGTAGTTTAGAATTAAGAAACTTAGAATATTTAATGTATGTTGTTGCAGAAAACCCTCAATTTGGTATTCATTAATGATAATATTAATAAGTGATCAAGATTTGTATTGCTATTTTTGTTTTTTTTAAAAAAATTTTTTTTTCAACGTTTATTTATTTTTGGGACAGAGAGAGACAGAGCATGAACCGGGGAGGGGCAGAGAGAGAGGGAGACACAGAATCGGAAGCAGGCTCCAGGCTCCGAGCCATCAGCCCAGAGCCCGACGCGGGGCTCGAACTCACGGACCGCGAGATCGTGACCTGGCTGAAGTCAGACGCTCAACCGACTGCGCCACCCAGGCGCCCCTGTATTGCTATTTTTGTGAACACCTGAGCTGCATTTGAACATGCAAGATGGGCCCCTCTGGGCTGTGGTGGCTTATAGCATTGTCCAGGAGGAGAATGGCCCATTATAATTCAAAATCAGCTTGGGGTGGGTGGTGGATTTCAAGCATAGCTGACTGAAAATAAAATATATGATCCATTGTTATTATTTGATACTACCAATTACTTAATCATAACAATTGTATAAAGATTTTTAGTTGTTGCAAAAACAATTTAATGTTCCTTATCTTCTCCCTCTGCCCTGTAGCTGCTTATGCAGAGGAAAGGTGTGAATGTGGAGGAGATGGTTGTGGTTAGGAGAGGAGAGTCTTTCCTTTGGGGAGTGGCCTCCCCAGCATCAGTAAAGCTGATGGGAGCAGTGGGAGACAAAGCAATGTAATTCATTTGGAAAATAAATAAATGTTTTCCTCTTCATTTGAGGTTTTTCTCCTTTATCTTAGACTTCGTTGTATACATTCCGTTAGTCTTCTCAACACTTTGGCAGCAATGCTGAGGGAGTAGATGCTTTTCTAAATAAGACAATGTGGGATAAATACCCAGCAATTTGGGAGGAATCATGTCATAAAGGTCAGAGGAAGACTATGCCGTCTGCTTGAAGGGATCCTGACTCCTTAACTTTCCCAGGCAATCATGCTTATACTTTTATATGTTAAAGTAAATTTGCCCGAGAAGAAGGAAGCCTGAATAGCTTGAAATTAGAATATTAATTTTGGCTTTACCTCTTACTTTTCATGTAAGCATATTTCTAATTCTGTTTTATTTGTAGAATAATATAATGTCGATGTTATATAGAGCTGTGAATTATTCGAGTGAGTCTAAACAGAGTTGTTTCTAAACTACCTTCACGTATCTGGATTATAAGGAAAAATTGATTTTATATAAATTTGTATACATTTCAGTAGAGCCCATGACTCTGGATCTTGGGTTTGTGAGTTCAAGCCCTACATTGGGGGTAGAGTTTACTTTAAAAATGTTGCATAAATTTATATAGTATGAGTCAAAAGCAATAAGAATGTTATTTCCTTGATTGAAACAATCATATCTCATTTGTCCACAGTCATGGTCCTACTTTCTGTTGCATTCACTTTGTGATATATGAATTCCATTGTCAAGTACCTGAAACAGGAATTTTAATTGTAATGTGAGGCATTTAAAGCCAGAGAATAAGTAACTAAAATCCATTCTAGAATTAACATTAGAGAAGAAATGGAATAGAAGGGAGGTATGTAATGCTTGTTCAAGTGCTGTATGTTTTGAAGATTCACTTTATAACCTATAGGATGTTTTCTATCACCTAGTAATCCAGGACTCTGAGTTGAATACTTAGGCTCACCAAAAGGGATATGAGTATCTTTCTGTGCCTTCATAATCTCTTTTTTTTTCAACGTTTATTTATTTTTGGGACAGAGAGAGACAGAGCATGAACGGGGGAGAGGCAGAGAGAGAGGGAGACACAGAATCGGAAACAGGCTCCAGGCTCTGAGCCATCAGCCCAGAGCCTGACGCGGGGCTGGAACTCCCGGACCGTGAGATCGTGACCTGGCTGAAGTCGGACGCTTAACCGACTGCGCCACCCAGGCGCCCCTGTGCCTTCATAATCTCAAAATTAGTGTTCAACGGATGCTGGGAGGCCATTGAATGTATCTGAACAGGCCATTCAGATAATTAGGCTGTGACACAAGAATATTTGTCTGGAATCAGTGCACAGGATAAAGTAGAAGGAGGAAGCTAGTTGGAAAGTTGTGCTCATCAAAGCTATAGAAAGAAGGGCTTCATTTGGGTGGGAATGTGAGATTTAAGAGGATGGAGACTCCATGAAAATTGCTACTTTACATTCACTTTCCAAGAGAAGTGGAGGTAAAATTCACTAACATTACTAACATTTCAAGTGTAGATACATGCAGAAGAAGGGATTAATAAATGTGGTGCCTTACTGTGTGCCATCCATGATATGCCATTTACATATATTATCTCATCTAATAATAACAAAAGGCAGTCTACTGGAAAAGAAAGAAGCTATGAAGGGGATTAAAGAAGAGGAGCCCCATGAGCTTCAGACACAGAAAACCTCTAGCAGCATTTGGAAATTCAAGAATTGTGAGCATGTGGTTCTGGAACTGACAAGAGTGATCTGGAAATAATCATTGAAGCTTTCAAAGTATATGACTGAACCATTTACGTTTAGAAATAAAAGATAATAGAATGATGGTCAGTACTTTAGGTAATGGCTACTACTTTTAATGGATGACAGGAGATATGCAAGCCAGTGGTAAGGGCAGAAAAGACAATGGACAGCTATCACAGTACCCATGGTGCTGCATCATAACAACCAAAGGAAAAAAAAAAAGAGTTTTAAAAAGGAAAAAAAAATTGGACAACACCAATAAATATGTTGTAAGGAAAATGAGGGTAAAAAGAGTTAAGAACAAAGCTTTGTATTTTGAAAGTAGAAAATAATTAATGATAAAAAATATGAGAAAGCAGAAACAATTCTGTCGCCCTTTATGAGAAAAGCCAGTAATGCAGAGACCAAGCCAGGGTGTAGCAGCTGTAACGCAAAGCAGTATTTACTTTGGGGGTGGAGGGTTCTTGGCAAAAATGTAATTTGGGGAACTTCTAGGAGCTCCATTGTAGAATGCATCCAAGCTAAGGCATTCAAAACGTCCCATTAGTAGACAGAAAGTAAGTCCAGGTTCAATCTGGAAGGTATCGAGAACTAAAACAGAAGCAAAGCAGGGAAATAGATATCAGAAACATTTATAGGATAAGAAATAATGTGTCAGTGCATCATTATCACTAAGAGGAATGAACAATTATGATTAATGTAAAGTTCTGAAACCATAAATATGAAGTCTGGGGTTAGCAGGAGAACCAAATCTTTGCTGCAGGAAAAACAGCGTCTTGCTGGATAATATTTTGTGGTCACCATAGCCCTGGCACTCTACAAAGTACCTAACATAGTATAATAGCCTGTAAATAGACAAGGAGTATACTGAATGAATGAACGAAACAGTGGGGAACCAGTTAAAGGATTTTGAAGAGGAGAACGAAATGACTAGCATAACATTTTAGAAAGGTCACATGGGCTGCAATTAGGATGCGAGATTTGATCTAGGAATAATTGTAAGCAGCCAGTTTGGTGCAGAAATAGATGTGAGCTGTGGAAGAAATGGCTATGATTGTTTAAATGGAGACAAAGTGGATAGACTTAAGAGATGTCTGAACTGAAGGGTCAACAGAACTTGGTTATTGGATGTATGATGTTGAGAGTGAGGGAGGAGCTGGGAAGGTACTCAAGGTTTCTCGCTTGAGCGACAGGATGAAAGATAGTGCCTACAACTAAATCAGAAAACCTAAAAAGAGGGCTCATTTGGGGAGGGGTAATGACATAGCAATGAATTCAGTTTTAGATTTGTTAAATTTGATATCTCTATGGACCATCAGTAAACCTGATCAGTGGGGAGTTGTATTTATTTCTGGATCTCAGAAAAGAGACTTGAACTAGCAATGTTGAGATTTGGGCTTATCAGCCTAGAGCTGGTCATTAAAACCATAGAGGTAAGTAAAATTGCCCATAGGTAATATGCATAGGAAGAAAATAAAACCCAAGACAGATTGCTGTGGGACGTCTGCATTAAGGGATGGACAAAAGAGCTCACAAAGGAAACCGAAGCATAGGAACAAAATAAGGAAATTGTGGTGTGAGTTGGAGGAAGAAAGCTTTTCCAAACAGAAAGGGGGATAAAAGGTGATAAAACTGCATAAAGGTTAAGCAAGATCAGAAGTAGAACTATCTGTATGTTTTTGAGTTGCTTGTAATCAGGCAGTTGACCTTGATGAGAAAACATTCAGGGCAGGGAGGGAGTTGAGAGCCATCTGCAGTGTTAAGGCCTGGACAGGATGTGAGATCTTGGAGTTTACCAGTGTGATGGGGAAGCAAAGGCAGGTTGAAGGAGAGCGATGCAAGGTCAAAGGAGAAGGCAAAAGTTTCAGCTCTTCCTCTCAGAAGTTGGGTTTGGGATGACAAAACAGAGCTGCAAGTTTATATTATTATATCCCCCCAGACTTCCTCTAAAGTGCCTCCTGTTGTGTGGAGGGACTTAAATGTAGATGAGAGGCAGAGTCCCAAACATTATCTGTGTGTTTTGGTTTATTCTGTTATTCAGATTTGTCGACAGGAAAGAAAAGAAGCATTGTTGTGAGACACTAGGCTTCATGTTCTAAAATCAGATAAACCTCTCTTTTCCTGCTTCAGTAGTCCTTCCTTTCTTTCATTGTTTTCTTACTTTCCTTATGTTCTTCTTATTCAAAACAGGCTAGAATATTTTGTCTTTCCTCCACCTAAGATATAACATAAGGTTAAAATATTCCTCTCATGGAATTTTGTATTACAGAGTTTACTCAAGTTAATTATATAGTTTATGAAAAACCTTATGGTGCCAAAATATATCATATTTTTATGCCTTAAATGAGCCCTCTTCCTTGAATACATATGTGTGTGTGTGTGTGTGTGTGTGTGTGTGTGTGTATATATATATAACCTGAGTGATACTCAAAATATTTAACTACAAAACAAGTCCTGTATCTATACTTATATACATATCTATGTCTATCTATTTATCCATATGTATGTGTTAGTACAAGCTTTCAGTAATTGATCTTCTGTAGTCAAATGTGCATAACACATTACCCCATGGCTGTATCGTCTCTTTTAAAGCTTAATATAATGTAGTTACCATATCTTGACACTCTGATATTCATGTCTATATAAAGTAACACCTTTAAAAAATTTAAGTCCGTGAAAATTAATACCTGAATTTAAGAAAACTGAATTTCAGACTTCCATAAAGCAAACTGCTGATAAAACACTCTATGTAAACCTGTAGCCTATTTCCTTTTGAAACTGACTGGCTTGGCACTTTCCATTTGAAAAAAAAATAGCAGTATGGTTAAGTGCACTTAATTTTTACTTTTATGTTCATCCCTTGGAACAGTGATGATTCAGTTATTTTTCCACCCTCTCAAATGCTTAAAAGCTAGATTTAAAAAAACAAGAATAGATGTATACACCTGGAAAATAATTTATTTTACATGGTACAGCATTTATTTTTTTACTTTCAAAGAGTTAAATTTGTAATGTTATGCAGGGATTTCATTTAAAAGACCATTGTAGTAACCTGGGGGATAGCATGGGCCAAGTTGTTAACCATGGAAATGGTGACAAGTGGTCAGATTTTAGATTTGTTTTGGGGTAGAATCAGGGCTTACATCAGAGGTCTGACATCTGTGTTACCACACAAAGTCCTTTGCTCAGAAGAGCCCATGCTTGGTTTTATGCTCTGCTGTTATCATCTTGAAACTATTTTTCCTGTCTTTTTAGAGATACACTTGACATATAACATTATGTAACTTTAAGGTGTCCCATGTGATGATTTAATGCACATATATATTGTGAAATGATGTCCACAATAAAGTCAACACCTCTGTTACTTAAAAAGAGTGTAAGCTATTGTGCACGGTAGGAAGCAACAGGGATTTAGAAAACCAAAACCAAAACCCAAATGAAAAAACAAAACAAAACAAAAGATGTTTGCTTTGTGATAGTGTTCAGAACTCTTTACTTCAAAAAAAAAAGGTATTTTTTCCCTGACCTCTGCTCTGTTCATGTCGCTATTCTAAGTACTTTGTGGCAGGTATTTGACACAGATCTCCGTTCTTAAGACACAAATTGTACACCAAAGGTAGAATACAGTTTCAAACCAATGTATCAGCAGATATTAGGTTACGTGATTTATAATTTATATGTAATTATCAGAAACATGTGTTAATAAACATGTGTTAATATTGGACACAGGACTCTACATAGGGTCCTGATCAAATACAGTCTTCATAGCAACTGTTTTTAGCAGCATACTTCATATCTTCCTTCCCTAAAATTTAAGCTTAATTGTAACAAAGATGTGTTTGACTTGTTCCTGTTGGTTATCACTGTATTTGCAATATCCAGAAGCGTCTGGCATATAGAACGAGCTCAGTAATTTTCTGTTAATGATTTTTATTATCCTTAACATAACTTCTTAATTCTGTGGTTACTGATGCAATTCTGTGGTTACTGATGCAATAAAACCTCTCTCATTAGTATTGACTCATATTCAACATTATCAATTCAGATTTCCAGATTTCTGTTTTTTCCTTCCTTGTTTTCAAAATCATGACTTCCCCATCCTATATGAATGCGACTGGAAACTAGTAGTTGATGCTAATTTACAAAAGGTAGCGAGACTCTTATGAGCAAAAACAGAATTGCAGACCAAAAAGATTGTAACACAAGTCACTTGACTGATGTCTGTGGGCTGAGTTGATCAGTGAAAAGAGATGAGTAGAAAACAACTTGGACTTGGGATAATGTCTTTCAAAACCATATCTAAAAGTGAGGATTGTTAATGGAAGAAGCCTCACATTTGAAAGAGTTGCTTGAAAGATTCCCAAGCAGTATGGGCTTTGTGTGGTTGGAATGGAACTCTAAGGAGGCGGTAATAGTTACTGTGTCGGGAGAATTTCAAAGACCAAAATTCATTTTTGGATGATTAAGGGAAGCAATGGATCTGTCAGTAGTTTTATCATCCCTGAGAATATTTGCAATTTCACAAGACAACACATAGTTGAACAATGATTACAGAAAATACCTTTGAGGTGGTAATAGTCTCCTTTCATGGAGGAAAACACTAATGGTGATCGTCAACTCCTGTGAGGATTTTAACAGACAAAAAAACTAAAGGTGATAAAGTCAGTGCTTTGAAAAAGTACTTCACCTCTTCCCAGCCAGTCTAATTTCCTGAATGCTTATAGAAATCACACATTAAATCTTGTCTCAAAATGTAATTGAATAATTCTTTATTTTTTCATTATGATAAAAACATTTAAATTAGATTTATATTCTTCCACTTTTAAGCTTTTTTTACCTTTCTTTAGCTTTTTAAAAAAATCAATGTTTACTAAAATTTTGAGAAAGAAATTAGAGTAAGTCTTATGTATTTCTTTCTAATGTTTAATAAGAAAGTTGTTATTTTTCTTTGTCCGTTCTATGGAGGAGAGATTTGTTTTAATAACTACCTATTGTAGTTGAAAAAGAGCTAACATATTCAAATGAAGGGTTCAATTAAATGGTTTTAAAAATATAATATATACTTCTTTAGGTAGATTTCCTTATCTAAATCTGTTAACGTGAGAAAATTTAAGAACATTTCTTTTAATGTTTATTTATTTTTGAGAGAGAGAGACTGAGCACAAGCGGGGGAAGGGCAGAGAGAGAGGGAGACACAGAATCTGAAGTAGGATCCAGGCTCCAAGCTGTCAACACAGAGCCTGATGCCTGATGTGAGGCTTGAACTCATGAGTCATTGTTATGCCCAGAATTCGTGATCCCCAAAGACCACTAGGGAGCCGAGTCCGATGCAAAAGCAAAGAGCCTTTATTTGAGCTAGCTCGAGCTCAATCCCCTACCTGCACCAACGCAGCGGTGAGATACCAGGGAAAGAGAGCGAGTTTCAAAAGGACAAAGGTTTTATTGGGGCCTGGGGGCAGTTGGTGAGGTAATGGCTATGGCCTCAGCCGATTGGCGGGGGAGGGGTCCTGGGGAAGGGTCCGGCAGGTGAGGGAGGGTTTACTCGAGGGGAGGAGGTGTGGTCAAGGTGAAGGACACAGGACAAGATGGAGTCAAGGGGAGGAGGTGTGGTCAAGGTGAAGGACACAGAACAAGATGGAGTCAAGGGGAGGAGGTGTGGTCAAGGTGAAGGACACAGAACAAGATGGAGTCGAGGGGAGGAGGTGTGGTCAAGGTGAAGGACACAGAACAAGATGGAGTCGGCTGGCGTAGGCCCGCCCTTTCATCATGAGATCATGACTTGAGCCGAAGTCGGACGCTCAACCGACTGAGCCCCCCAGGCGCCCCATGAAGAAGTTTTTAGATATGAGGTTTAATTACTTAGAAGCTTGGGTAGTTTTTAGCTTTATGATTCTTTTTTTTCTGTTACATTTTTGAATATAAAATAAGTATACAATTTCCCTTACATCTCTGTAAGTCTGATAACCTGATGAGAGGTAACATATATAGGTATGTTACGAAGAAACCGTGGTTAATCTTCATTTTTGTACTGTTTGCCTTTTACTTAATTGAAGAGCCTTTTCTTTCAATTTAGGTAAGGCATAAACATGCTGTAAGTCTAGAAATCATTCTGAAAGAAAGTGTGCAGATACCTAAATTTGTGAATTTCACAAATGACTACAGAAAGAGATAGATCATTGTATGATGTTTGTTATTTGTAGGCACCAGTAAGTTTTCACAACCCAAGATTGAGGTTAAACACAAAGAACTAACACAATGACTACTTTGCATGGTATGAAATTGCCTTGGGATGTATGACCAAAAACAAGCAAGTGAACAAATTAAAGGAAACCTTAGAGATCAATATGAGGCAAAATGTACCAGAAGTAATATATTACTGCATAGTTACTCTATGAGTCAATTATAGATCTAGATAGATTCTTAATGTTATGAAACAAAAGCTTACTTGATTCGTAGAATGTGGCTCATTAATTATCTATTGTAAAGGCTACAAAAGTGACTATTTAAGCCATTTGCCTCATTCCACATGATAAGCTGTAATGTTATTGCAGCACACCGCACTGGTGTTTCTGTATTATTTTGTTTTGTATTTCTATTCTCATGATTAGGTTCTGAGTTCTTGCAGCATTCTAAAACAAGACTAAGCATTCTTATGCTTATGTCCATTATTTGACGTGTAAGACTAAAGCCTCTGTAATTTTCTAAAACTCATTGAATTTTATACTTAAAATGGGTCAGTATTATGGCATGCAAATTATATCTCAATAAAGCTATATCTCAATAAAGCTGCTTAGAAAAAAAGAGAACCAGGACAGGATTTTATTTTTGCATCCACTAGTGATTTGTGACTTGGGATTTTTGGGTCTTCTGTGAAATACAGTGGTGTCAATGATTTATCCCCGGTTTTTATATTTTTCAACTTCAAAAACTTCGAATGAGCTTCTGTTGTTTTTTTTTTTTTTCAACGTTTTTATTTATTTTTGGGACAGAGAGAGACAGAGCATGAACGGGGGAGGGGCAGAGAGAGAGGGAGACACAGAATTGGAAACAGGCGCCAGGCTCTGAGCCATCAGCCCAGAGCCTGACGCGGGGCTCGAACTCACGGACCGCGAGATCGTGACCTGGCTGAAGTCGGACGCTTAACCGACTGCGCCACCCAGGCGCCCCCTGGTTTTTTTTTTTTTTTTTTTAAAGAAAAAATCTTTTTCCTTTCTTCCTCCTTTTCTGCCTTCTAAATTTTAGATTAAAAAAAATAGCCTGCGCCCTCTGTTTCTTTTTCTTGTTTTCTTTAAATGTTTATTTTTGAGAGAGGGAGTGTGTGCACAGGCAGGGAAGGGGCAGAGAGAGAGAGACAGAGAGAGAGAATCCCAAGCAGGCTCCATGCTCAGCCCAGAGCCCAATCTCACAACTGCAAGATCATGACCTGAGCTGAAATCAAGAGGGACACTTAACTGACTGAGTCACCCAGGCGCCCCTGCATACTCTCCTTCCACCTCTTTATCCCTCACCCTATTCTAGCCCCTTCCTTTACTATTGGATTGAAACTGACTTTACAGAATTCACTAGTTACTCTTGAACTGCGAGCTGAAGTGATTTCTGCACAGTTCTCATCTTCCTGGAACTCCTTGAAGCAGGAGACATTCCTAAAAATCTCTTTTCACAGGGCACCTGGGTGGCTCAGGTCAGTTAAGGTCCGACTCTTGATTCAGGCTCAGGTCCTGGTCTCACATTTCGTGGGCTGGAGCCTGCATCAGCCTCCGTGCTGACAGTGCAGAGTCTGCTTGTGATTCTTTCCCTCTCTCTTCTCTCTGCCTCTGTCTGTCTGTCTCAAAAATAAATAAATAAACTTAAAAAAACTAAAAAAAAAAAAACAAACCCAGAATCTCTTTTCATTAACACATGTTTTGTTTTGGCTTCAGTGATCCTGTTTTTAACTTGTTATATCCATTCTCTGATCACACTTTAACTTTCTTTCTATTTTTTGACTCATCTTGTAGATCCCACCGCTGCTAGTCCTAGATTCTTCCCATGTATGTTCTCTCATTTTCTTGGCCTTAGCTCTTACACCTCTATGGAAATTACACCCATATCCCTGACTCTAGCCCTGACCACTCTCTTAGCTTTGGGTACATATATTCCATTCCTCTGTGACTTCTCCATCATCTGCATGCTTTGAACCTTAAAAATAAGTCATTTTCCTTCTCTCCCAAGACTCTATCTCCCAATCTTAATATTATGTTTATATATCCAGTCAATCATGCTGTAATGTTCAGAGTATCTTTAATTCTGCTCTCCTTTTTCATCCTCTGTATCCGTTTTCATAGTAATAAACTATTCCCAGGACTTAAAGGCTGGGAAGAGGCTGATGTTACACATACAGTCTAGGAACACAGACTTCCCTCAAGACCTTACTCTTTGTAACCTTCCAGGTGGCCATCCTGGTACAGATTTCCTTTAGTATAGTGTAAAAGAACAAGGTCATAGGACTGAAGCTATTATATATGGCACATTGCTGTGAATTACAAAAGGTTGCTTATAAAATATATATTCTTTTATCAGAAAAATTTTCCTAATACTGATTTTGTAAGACACATGAAATTTATTGTTGCCTGTGGAAAATTTCTACAATAAGCATACCTATGTCATCTGTGCCCTTATGTGTTGTAAGAGGTCCATAACTTGCACAATCATACAGAGTAGCTCTAAGTATAGGGCTACATTGTTCAGATCCTGGCCTTAGAGTTTAGTAGCTATATAACCTTGGTAATTTACTTAGTCACTTTAAATTACAGATTCATGACCTATAAAAGGTGACTAATAACATTATCTCTTTCAGAGGTTTTAGAAGGGTAAAATAGGGAAAAAATAGGGTACCAGGGTAATTTAGGAAAAAAAAATATATAATTAGAAAGTTCAAATTTACCTACAGATGTTCTCAGTCTACTGCTTCAGAGGCACAAATCATTAAACATGCCAGATTGTGAAATTCTTTACACTGAAGAGGAGATGAAACTACTGTTGTTTTTAACAGCTCACCCTATGTCATTGAAAATTTTGTCTTTGAGAATATTTCATTTAAGGACATTCTAAAAGAGCTAGAGGAGCAGTTGCCCTATTTTTCCAATGAGTAAATGTGTAGCTCAGAACCTAATGTTTCTACTTGAATGTTGCTGCTAGCTATTTGGACAAAACAATGAGAAGGCTTTTAAGGTACTATGAGAAAATGTCTTGACTTCATCATTTCCAAGTTATGATTATATTTTATTTTTCTCCTATTTCAGGGTCAGCAAACTACAGGCCAGGGGACACATCGAGCCCATGTACGGTTTTTGTAAATAAAGTTTTGTGGGGACACAGCTACCCACATTCATTTATGTATTGTCTTGCCTGCTTTCCCACTGCAATGGTAGAGTTGTGTAGTTGTCACAGAGACCTGTTGGTCCACAAGCGTAAAATATTTACCATCTGGCCCTTACATATAAAGTTTGCTGACCCCTGCCTTTTGATAGTTTTAAAATATTGCTTCAGTCAAACGTCCATTTTGCTCAATTCTACACATAGAAAAAAAAAGATTGGATTGATCTGGAGTCTAGTGGGTCTTACTCTTTCCTCCAGAATATCTTTTACTGATGAACAGTGGAAACCTAGGTGCATTGTGCTGCCTTAAAAGCATTCAGTTCCTTAGGTTTTACCAAAGATAAAACAAGACAAATGAAAAAACCGTAAGGCAGAATAACCTGTTCCTTTTCCCCAGACTACTGGCATTATCTAGAAAATGCTTCTTATATGAAATAAGCATTTAATAAATATCTTTTCCCTTCTTTTGACATTAAAAAGTGATAGTAGGGAAAAGCCTGCTTAATATCAAAGAACCATCTATTTGATGACACAGTGAGTGACTTAGTTCACTGTTGAAAACAAATTTGGATTGAAACTTGGGGAATTCTGTTAGTACCTGTCTTGTTCATTAAAGCAAGTGGTTGAAACCATGCCTTTCACGTGGGAAAATAATCTCTATTTTGCAAGATTTCTAATATAATAATGTATGTTAAAAAGTTGGTAAATGAGTATTTCTCAATTAATAGCTATTATTTTTATTTTAAAGATTAAGTTCATTATTTAAAATATATCAAATTATTTCAATTTACCCTTCAAAAAGTCTACTTAATACTCAATTTCCTGTTTTTTTCCAATTACTTAATACCTTCTGTGTATTACTTCTTATTCTTTAAAATGAATAAATATGTAAACTTCCTCACCTTTTTTTACCTCCCACTTGAAAGAATTCTACAAAGAAGATTTATAATTTAAAACCATTTTTTAATGTTTATTTATTTTTGAGAGAGAGAGAGAGAGCGAGCGAGCATTGGAGGGGCAGAGAGAAAGGGAGACACAGAATCTGAAGCAGACTCCAGGCTCTGAGCTGTCAACATAGAACCTGACATGGGTCTTGAACTCGTGAACTGTGAGATCATGACCTGAGCTGAAGCTGGATGCTGAACCAACTGAACCACCCAGGTGTTCCTAGAGGATTTATAATTTAAAAGCTAGTTTTTAATAACTTTCGTGTGGTGTCATTTGGATGTGTCGATACACCTAAAGTTATAGTTGGTTATGAAGCCCAAGAATATATACTAAGCCTTAAGAAATTTACTTCTTTGTCAAGCTTTCCAATGTCCTAAACCCATGGTTATGGATTGGGCCTTAACTGTAAGTACATTCTCCAAGAAGTTTGCTGTCACTTAAGACATTCTTTGTAATGTGTTTTAGAGTCAAGTCATGAAAGTTAAATTTTCTACTTTAACTGTGAAGCAGTTAAGAAATATTTGGGGATCCAATATAGAAAATTCCCAAAGTTAAGTGAAAATTGGAGCAGAAGGGAAATCCCTTTTTAAAAGAAGAAATTGATTTTTAAAAATATCATTTCCACTGATACCAAAATAGAGCTACAATCAAAGTACAACAGGATATATTTTCATATCCAAGCATAGTTCAAAGCCATCTAGTTCTGGTGTCTGCTCCTATCACAGTTATGAGGACTCATTTTTGCTGGAAATCTAAGTATCTATAGAGTCAGTGTAGTTTGGGGGCAAATATAAGGGTTTTAAAGTTAGAATGTAGTCTGGATTCCTAAAATCTTCAGGACCATGTATCTTTCTTTTGAAAAGATACTTCAGACCAAAGTATAGTTTGTTGTTGTTCTTGTTTGTTTTTGTTTTTGTTTTGTTTTTTAATATTCTATTATAGGTCCTGTGAAGCTTAAAATTACCTAGTCTGGAGACTATAGTTTATCAGTACAGGGTTAAGGAAGAGATGTTTATACTCTTATTATAACAGGATCACTGCTCATCAAAACAAACAGCATATGCATGTGTACTAGAACTTGAAGTAATTGAAGCCAGCATGAAGTATTTATATACAGTAAGTGTAGTCTAAGAGGAACATACTTTGGGGAAAATTATAAGAATTTAGGGTTGGAAAAGACAATCATGAGGAGCCACTCGTCTCACAGTTTGTGGAAGGTGGAAATACTGGAGAAGTTTCAGACTTGTTGCGTGCACAACCCAGTTGGGAAGAGGCATATTAATCAACTGAATGATTAGGCTTTGAAGTTTAAGGCCATTAGGGTTTTGGAATATTAGAGATGAAAATTCTGAAGCATCAGCCAAGAATTTATTGAGTTGGCAATTCTGTGGGAAACTACAATACGATTCTAGGATATCTTACATATGAAGTAAAATTTGAGACGTTTTCTGATACTTGTCTTTTGTATCTTCATAGAGATATAAAAGTGTGGTGTTTTCCTTTTTGTTTTGAGAAACAAAGGATCAAGCCTCATTTTAAGGTTCATCTCCAAATTCCATGAATCAAAAGAGAAGAACTTAAAATAGGAGCTCTATTCAAGCTTCTTGTTTTGGTTAGGGGTTCAGGGCTCATAGAGTAGGAAGATGTGATCTATTTCCTGGAATTGATCACACCAATGGGTAGATTTTCTTTTTTTAATGTTTTAACTTAAATTCTACTTAGTTAACATGCAGTGTAATATTAGTTTCTGGTGTACAATATAGTGATTTAGTATTTCCACACAACACCTGGCGCTCATCATGACACGTGTGCTCCTTAATCCCCATCACCTTTTTAACCACCCCCCCCCCCCACCTCTCTTCTGGTAACCATCAGTTTGTTCTCTGTAGTTACAGGCCCGGGGGTTCCTGGGTGGCTCAGTCTGTTGAGTGCCCAACTTTGGCTCAAGTCATGATCTCATGGCTCATGGGTCCGAGCCCTAGGTTGGACTTTGTGCTAACAGCACAAGAGTCTGGTCTGGATTCTCTGTCTCCCTCTCTCTGCATCCCGTCCCCTTGCACTCTCTCCCTGTCTCTCAAAAATAAACATTTTTTTTTTAAAGAGTCTGTTTCTTGGTTTGCCTCACTTTCTCTTTTTTTTTTCCCATTTTCTCATTTGTTTTGTTTCTTGAATTCCACATGAGTGAAAAATTGTCTTTTTAAAAGAATTTTTATACCAGGATGATAAAAGGCTCTCATTTATTAAGGTGGCATGACTCATTAATTAATCAAACTTTGTCTTAGACTAGAAAGTAATAATGTGCTCACTAGTAAAGTTACCTCTGTTAGTAAGAGCTGTCTCATTCATAAACAACTAAAAGTAGGAGCCAAATACATGATACTAAGTTGGATGTAAAACAAATTCAAGATCCTTAAAATGTAAGTGAACAGCACAAGCAATGTTAATCTTGGGATGTAAGCAATGATTGTATCAGGCCTCCTAAACCATCTGTGCATGAGTAAAGTGTTAGGAACAGGTGAATTCACAACCATATCTGGGAAAAATGGCTTCAGATGAGACAAAGGGAAGAAAAATTTCACCTAAGCCACCAGAAGACATAATGACTCTGCCCTCCTGCACTCGTATCTCTAACATTGCACATCTTAAAAAATTTTTTTAAGTTTACTTTTTGAGAGAGAGAGAAAGAGAGAGAGATAGTACAAGCAGGGAAGGAGTAGAGAGAGAGAGACAGAGACAGAGGATCTGAAGCAGCCTCTGTGCTGAGAGCAGAGAGCCTGATGCAGGGCTCGGACTCAAACTGTGAGATGACCTGAGCTGAAGTCGGACACTTAATCTACTGAGCTACCCAGGGACCTCTGCACATCTGTCTTGATCATTCAAAATAGAAAATGTAAATCTCAGTTTAGGCTCAGCCATTGAACATGACCCTGTTCCTATGTTGACTATGTGTCAGAGATCCTTGGACAAACTCTCCTTTCCTTTCCTAAGGGTTTCACTGGAGATAAGTATACCCAACCCCTCCCCCCACCACCCTGCCATGTATAAGAATAACAGTGTCGTTTATTTTTTTTTTATTTAGTTAAAAAATTTTTTAACGTTTTATTTATTTTTGAGACAGAGAGAGACAGAGCATGAACAGGGGAGGGGCAGAGAGAGAGGGAGACACAAAATCGGAAGCAGGCTCCAGGCTCTGAGCCATCAGCCCAGAGCCCGACGCAGGGCTCGAACTCCCGGACCGCGAGATCGTGACCTGAGCTGAAGTCGGACGCTTAACCGACTGAGCCACCCAGGTGCCCCAACAGTGTAGTTTAAATCTTGTTATTTCGTTATCTTATATGGGATAAGGGGAGAATTGTCCTTGTTCTGCCTCCCATGAAATTAGTCACCAAAGTGAAATACTGGTGACAGAGAATCCAAAAGCAGCATCACTGGGTGAATATAGCAGCATAAAAAGCTATAAATTTAATTGCCTCTGTGTGTACCCTTTGTCTTCTCAATTGTACTCTATTACAGTCAAAACGGATCTTTATTGATTTAGTTAATGCCTCTTTATATTTTGGCTTCCGCATCTGATTTCAAATTTTCTTAGGAGAAAAAAAATAACTTCCCCTTAGAGTGGCTATATAAATGATCAAAATAAATGAATGAGTTTTAGAAATCGAATGCTCTCTTTTCTGTCCTCTTTCTATTGCTTTTCAGCAGTCATCTCATGAGATTAAATGGTATGTAGAATATTACTTGGGTGCAATCTTGCCTTGTCACAAGAAATTGTCAATCCTCGAAGTTCAATTTTGTGACAGAATATTTTAGTTGATTAACTTGTCAGGTCTGCTGTAAATAACAAAATATACTGAGTTCTTAAGGAGAGGTTTATAATGCTCCTGCATGAAAATATTGAATAGTAAAAATATGTCTGGAAAACATATTTTTTTTCTCCCTAACTCATCACATGATTTCCTCCCTTAATTAAACACACACACACACACACACACACACACACACACACACACACACACATGGAGTTCGAAAATGCCAACTCTGCTTTTTTAATTGACCAGAGGAAAAGCCAGTGTTACCTTCCTGCATCTTACTGAATCCACCGAACACTCTCCAGTCCTCATCTGGTTTGCTCTCTGTAGTGCTGCACACTTTTACTCAGTCTCCTTCCTTGCACACATCTTCTCCTTTGCTTCTGTAATGTCATACTCCCTTGGATTTGCCTGATTTCTTGGTTTCTCTACAATCTCCTTTGCTGGTTCGTTTTCCTCTGCCCATTCCTTAAATGTCTGCATTTGCTTCAGGGCTCTGTGGTTATTAGTCTCTCCTCTCATTTTCCCACCTCTTCTACCTTCTGAGGTGTAGCTAAGTCTTTAACAGCCCAGGTCATGTAAACCAACTACTCAGATTTTATCATGTGCATTAGTTTTCTATGATGTGCAACAAATAATACAAACTTTATGGCTTAAGACAGACCTTATTTAGTATTTTACAGTTCCCTGGGTCAGAAGTCTGGGTGGGTTTCAATTGGGTCCTCTGCTCAGGGTCTCAACAGCCTGAACTCAAGCTGTTAGCTAGGACTGAGGGCTCATCTGAGGCTTGAGGTCTCTTCTGAGCTCACTGGTGTTGGCAGAATTCAATTTGTTGTGGCTATAGGGCTGAATTCCCCATTTTCTTGATGGCTGTTTGCCAAGGGCAGTTCTCAGCTCTTGGAAGCTGACTGCAATGCTCTGCCATGTGGCCCCCTGCATAGGCCCTCTCACGCTTTTAATCTCTGGTGGCAGGGAGGACCTCATTTCCTCTGAAGGGATCGACTGATTAGGCCAGGCCCACAAAGCTCTCCCTTTTGGTTTTGATTAACTCAGAGTCAACTCATTAATAACTAAATCATGAGAATTATATCCCATCACATTTACAGGTTCTTCCCTACACAGGACAGGACATTGTACAAGGTGTGAACATCATGAGTTGGGCATGTTGGAGGCCATCTTAGAATTCTGCCTGCTATACCCTAGTTCTGCCATTTACTAAGTCTGTGAATTTGGGCAAATTCTATAATTTCTTTGTGCCTTGGTTTTCTCATCTTTAAAATGGGATGATAAACAGAGTACTCTTTATGGGGTTATTGTGAGGATTAACTGGATTGAAACATGCAAAACAGAACAGTGACTGATACATAGTAAGAGTCTGCAAAAATTCTGTTATCATTGGGGTACCTGGGTACCTGGGTGGCTCAGTCAGTTGAGCATCTGACTTTGGCTTAGGTCATGATCTCATAGTTCATGAGTTCAAGCCCCTGTGTCGGGCTCTGTGCTGACAGCTCAGAACCTGGAGCCTGTTTCAGATTCTCCCTCCCTCTCTCTCTCTCTCTCTCTCTCTCTCTCTCTCTGCCCGTCCCTCACTCACACTCTGTCTCTTTCTCTCTCTCAAAAATAAACAAACATTAAAAAAATGGAGACACCTGGTCGGCTCAGTCGGTTGAGCGCCCAACTCTTGGTTTTGGCTCAGGTCATGATCTCTCAGTTTCGTGAGTCCAAGCCCTGCATTGGGCTCTGTGCTGACAGTTTGGAGCCTACTTGGGATTCTCTCTCTCCATCTTTCTTTGCCCCTCTCCTGCTCACACTATCTCTGTCTCTCTCAAAATATAAATGAATAAACTTGAAAAAATTCAGTTATCATTATTGCTCTCTTTTCTCCCCATCCGCTCTCATGGCATCAGTGTTACTGATATTCCTATGACTTCCAAATTTATGTCTCCAGTCAAGATCTCTGAGCTTTAGACACTTAAAATATCCTAATTCATATCTCCACTTGTATATCTGATGAGCAATCTAAGTACAATTTGTCTAAATCTAAGCACATGATTTCACTTGCAAACCTGATCCTGGCTAGTAATTCTTATCACAGTAAATAGTACTCCTTCATGAAGTTCCGTACACTCCCTAATTTCTTCGTATTTTTGTACTATGCATTTATTCAAAAAACATTTTTTTGGAGTATCTACTGTGTACAAAGTATTGTGGCAGAGGATATAATGGTCAGTAAAAATTGAGGTCTCTACCTCATGTAGCTTACAATCAAGTGAGAGAGACAGATTATAATCTATCCCTCCAAACTTATTAAAACAAACCAATTTTATCAATGTATTTTGCAAATATTCTAGTCCAAGGCACTATCTTTCTTTCCTGAACTAGAGCAATAGCCTTTCAACTGGGTTTCTACATTCACTCTTCCTCCACTTTCTCTTTCCTCACCAGAGCTACCATCTTCAAGATCACACTACCACACTCCTGTGTGTAAACCTTGCAGTGGCCTCCTGTAGTCTGTAAGATAGAAACTCATCTTCCTCATAGCCTGCTATGGCCCTGCATGACCTCGCCAGCTTTATGCACCCCTACACACTGCTCCATTCCTGTTTCCGCTTTAACAGCCTTCTTCCTGCTTCTCAACACTGCCACACTTGTCCTGCCTCAGCACCTTGCACCTGCCTGTCCTTCTAAAATGGGCATTCTCTCCTTCTTGACAACTCTATCTTTACCTGGTAACTCTCAGCTCAAATTTTATCCCTCTCCTTTATCCTCCCAGTTTACTAAGTGAGGATCCCCACTGGAGTCAAGGTAGTTTATGAGTCTTCTTCATGACATTTAATGTGGTACATCGTTATGTATGAAGTTGAGTCATTACCTGATTAATATCTGCTGTCATTCTTGGAGAGGGGTGTTTGATGCAAGATCTAAAAGATGAGCTTCAGCCATATGTAGAGCTAGGTTTTACACCTATGTTTTGTTTATGAGGGAATATGACATGGGCTGCATTTTAAATGGAAAGGCTATTCTCACAATGTGTATTTGATGGGACAAGTTTTCTACCTCTGTGTCGATTCAGCCAAGCTTACCCTAACAGTATTTGAGAGGAAACATTTGTGGTTATGAGGGGTACTAAAGACCTGGACAAGAATGTGAAAATATTCTGTAAACTGTAAGACTTAACACAGAGTTTTTATTGCATTTACTGTTGTTAATATCACCGAAGTATCAGTTTATCCAAAACCTGAGCTATGTTGAATTTAATCCATTTGATTTTACCCAAATATTTGATTTCCTCTGTGAAATGTTTTAGATTTACCTGTTTTTTCCCCTCAAGTTTGTGTGTATGTGTACGTATTAGTGTACTATCAATATGTATACATACATATGTAATGTGCACACACAAACACAGTATATACAATGTGGGTATGGTGTATATACAGGCTTCTTTAAAATATATTCCAATCTAGTGTTCAGTATCATAAAATGGGACCAGCTCAGCAGCAATTACCCTGTTTTATTTAAAATGTTTATTTTTAGTTCAATTTAATGATGGTGAATAACAGGATATTTGGACTCTGAGCCATCAATAGGCTTTGCAAACAATGAAAAAATCAAATCCCTTTAACTTAAAAGTGCTTACTGATTTTATAAATGTATTTTGCAAATATGCTAAAATTTTACTGTGATGGTGAAAGCAACAAACAAAAGCTTGTAGAGGATTAAAATGCAACTTTTTTTTGTAGAAAATGTTAAAAATCATTGCTCAAGTAGTGATACCTTTGTCTTCAAGCTAATTGACTATAATTTCATAATTATTGATTTGTAGATATCCAATTTGGATCATTTCTGAAGCTGAATTCAGAACAATCTTAAGGTAAGGTGTTTACTTAGAGAAAGAGAGATAGTGTGTGTGTGTGTGTGTGTGTGTGTGTGTGTGTGTGTGTGTGTTGCAGAATAAAAAAATCTGATATTGAAAATGGTATTGATTCCATTTTAACTTATAATATTTCTCAACTTAAAAACATATCAAAACATATGATAAATAGCTTGATGACTACTTAATAAATGTCCTCTAACTGTCCTTTCTGCAAATGCCCATATGAGCAAATCACTGAAAATATACAAAACAATTAGAGTACAATTAATACTAAATAGTGTAATGCTCAATGTTGCTGAGTTAATAGATGTTGGAATGAGCTATCAGATGTGGGCTGAATAATAGGGACGTATCATGGAATTAATAGTAATAACAGTAACAATAACACCAACAGCAATAATAATACTATTTACTTAACATTATAATCCAGTCTACTAAATACTTTATAAAAATGCTTTATGTCATACAATCTTTACAAATTTCTGAAGCCAAAGTATTATTATTCTCGTTATTATTGTTAATATCATTTTATAATGAGAAACCCGAGGCATGTCTAGAGTCATGTAGCTGGTGAGTGGCATGGTTACCAGCTGAGGTCTATACCACAGCAAGTTTTGGTTTCCTACCACTATATAAACTGCCTGGGGAAGGTAAGAGTTAAGCAGCATGTTGTGAACTTTGGATTCAGAAGAGAATGAGAAGGGAAGTTTTTGCAGTATGAAAGCCACTTAACAAAAATGTGAAAGGTGATCTAGATATTCCCTGTGCTTGAGTGACAAGTTGGAATGAAGAACATTTGAGGAAAATGTAATGAAAATTGTGTAGCCAGAGCAGATGGAGCTTATGGACATATTTTGGTGGATAAATACCAAGTGTTCCAGTTTCATCTTTATTGCCCTCTACCTGAAAACTACTAATCTGGATTTTTGCTATTATAGTTGAGTACAGTAATCTACAATCTGGTCAGGGTAGCCAGTTAAAAAAATCAATTAGCAATAAAATACTAGAATTAGGAAGGATCATTGAAAATTATGTAGTCCTGTTAAAGCATGAAATGACAGCCTACTCCTGATAGAGGCGTTAGAAACAGAGAGGCATGCTATTACCAAAAGACATAAAAGTAAACAAATATTACAGGTCTTCATGGTAGATTAGATAAAAGGAATAAAGGGGAATGAAGAGCAGAGATGGTTTCAAGTTTATTATAGCAAAAAAGAAAAACTACAAAACTGATGAAAGGGAAATATTGTGAGACAACAGAGTAAGTTTGATTGTTCTTTCTTGCATCCAAAATGTCAATGGAGCCCCATATTCATATATCCTATAGGACACAGAAAATTACATGAAGAAAACAGGTGAAGATTGGGTTCTAATATCATTAAATGTATTTTTTAGGAGACTTTAGAGTGGATGATAACTGTGGAAGGATTAGTATAAAAATAGAAGCACATGGGCTGATTTTTTTCTTTAGTTTTCATTTTCTTTTTAAATTTTTAAAAAAAGTCTTTAATTTTAATTCCAGCATAGTTAATATACAATGTTATGTTAGTTTCAGCTGTATAATATAGTGATTCAACAATTCTATATAGTACTCTGTGCTCATCATGATAAGTGTACTCTTAATCCCCATCACCTATTTCACCCATTCCCCTACCACCTCTCCTCTGGTAACCATCAGTTTGTTCTCTAGTTAAGAGAACAATACTTAAGGAGTGTTTCTTGGTTTGTCTCGCTCTCTTTTTTTCCTTTGCTAGTTTGTTTTATTTCTTTAATTTTGGATATGAGTGAAATCATGTGATATTTGTCTTTCTCTGACTTATTTTGCTTACTCTCTAACTCTATCCATGTCATTGCAAATGGCAAGATTTCATTCTTTTTCATGGCTGAATAATATTCCATTATATGTATATCCTGCCTCTTCTTATCCACTTATCTATTGTTTGACACAGGGTTGCTTCCCTAATTTGGCTATTGCAAATAATAATACAATAAACAGAGGGGTGCATGTATCCCTTTGTATTAGTAGTTTTGTATTTTTTTGGTAAATATCCAGTAATACAATTACTAGACCATAGGGTAGTTTTATTTTTAACTTGTTAGGGAACCTCCATAATCTTTTCTACAGCGGTTGCATCAGTTTGCATTTCCACCAACAGTGAATGAGAGTTCCTTTTTCTCCACATCTTTGCAAACACTTGTTATTTCTTGTGTTTTTAATTTGAGCCATTCTGAGAGGTGTTAGGTAATATCCCATTGTAGTTTTGATTTGTATTTCCCTGATGATGAATGATATTGAGCATCTTTTCATGTGTCTGTTGGCCATCTGTATGTCTTCTTTGGAGAAATATCCATTTGTGTCTCCTGCCCATTTTTATTTGGATTATTTGGTTTTTGGGTATTGGGTTGTGTAAGTTCTTTATATATTTTGGATACTAACCCTCTGTCAGATATGTCATTTGCAAATATCTTCTCCCATTCCATAAGTTACCTTTTAGTTTTGTTGATTGTTTCCTTTGTTGTGCAGATGCTTTTTATTTTGATGTAATTCCAATAGTTGATTTTTGCCTTTATTTCCCTTGCCTCAGGAGACCTCTAGAAAGAAGTTGCTATGGCTGATGTCAGAAAAATTACCACCTGTGCCCTTTTCTAGGATTTTTATGGGCTCAGGTCTCACATTTAGGTCTTTAATCCATTTTGAACTTATTTTTGTGTATGGTGTAAGAAAGTGGTCCAATTTCATTCTTTTGCTTGTATGTAGATGTCCAGATTTTCCACTACCATTTGTTGAAGAGACTTTCTCCCATTATGTATTTTTTCCTCCTTTATCAAAGGTTAATTGACCATATAACTGTGGATTTATTTCTGGGTTTTCTGTTCCATGGATATATGTGTCTATTTTTGTGCCAGTACCATGCTGTTTTGTTTGCTACAGATTTGTAATATAATTTGAATTCTGGAATTGTGATGACTCCAGTTTTGTTTTTCTTTTTCTTGACTTTGACTATTCAGGGTCTTTTGTGGTTCCGTTCAAATTTTATGATTCTTCAAGTCCTGTGAAAAATGCTGTTTGTATAGGGATTGCATTATATTTGTAGGTTGCTTTGGGTGGCATAAACATTTTAACAACATTTGCTCTTCCTCCATGTGCATGGAATGTCTTTCCATTTCTTTGTGTTGTCTTCTGTTTCTTTCATCAGTGTTTTATAGTTTTCAGAGTACAAGTCTGTCACCTCTTTGGTTAAGTTTATTCCTCAGTATTTTATTCTTTCTGGTGTAATTGTAAATGGTATTGTTTTCTTGATTTCTCTTTCTATTGTTTCATTATTAGTGTATAGGAGTGTAAACGATTTCTGTACATTGATTTTGTATCCTGTAACTTTACTGAATTCATTTGTCAGTTCTAGATTTTTTTTTTTTGGTGGAATCTTCAGGTTTTCTATATGTAGTATTATGTCATCTGCAAATAGTGAAAGTTTTACTTCTCCCTTACCAATTTGGATGCCTTTTGGGGGCTGATATTCTAAACACCATTTTCAGTTGAACATTTTAAAAATAAAATATAACTACGTAATGCTGAAAAATGCATGTGAGATAATGCAACCTGATAATAGTCCGACCTTCTATGCCTAATTCTAAACTTGTAAACTTTTTGTTTGTTTGGGATTTCTTTGGCAATATAATGTTGATTTTTTTAACTAGGTAAATGCAAATTACTTAAAACTCAACTCTGGAAAACATTTATTTTAAATGCTGACAATATTGATTGCCTTTCATTGAGTATTATCTTGTTAATTATGCTTCAGGTAAAATACAATTTAAAATCACTTTTATTTCAGAATGAAAACATCCATTGTGTAATGAAATATGTGAATTAGACGATAAACGAAGAGAAAGAGAACAAGCTCAACTTAGGCTACAAGTTAATTCATTTGGAGTGAAGTCTGATTAAGGCTGGCTTACAATACTATAATACTTTTTATAATACCATAACTGTTTTTTCCTAGGATTAGTAAAAAAAGGACAAGTTGAAATGATATGTACTACAGAATTATAAACTTCTTACATTTTACTAACCATTTTCACTCATAGGTTAAATTCATCAAATATTAATTCAGGACCTAAATTTAGTGTTAAATTCTGGGTCTACCACATTTTCAATAGATACAGTTCCTCTTTTCAAGATGCTCAGAGTCTAGTTTAAAAAAAAACAAATATGTAAACAAGTTATTATAGTATAGTGTAATTCCTTGCCGTAGAAGCAAAGAGATAGGATTACTTCTGATTCAGTGGATCAGGACTGCTCATAAATATCAGCAAGGGAATGTGGAGCTTCATAAGCCTGAAAGAAGATATACTTCTGAAATTTGGATTTAAGCTTAATCATGTTTTAGAAAACTCTAATGTTAGTGCAAAAACTAACAGTAGGCTTTGAATTTCTTAGAATTTGATTCTCAAAGACTGTGATTTTTTTTTTTTTTTTTTGGTTTTGATTGCAGTCTGGAGGAGAGTCTTCATATAATGGACCATCTATTTTTAGCAAGTAGGGATTTAACATGTGAAACATATTGCCTGCGATTTGCTACTGATTTTCCTTGACAGCCTTACTATCAAGAATGTTACTTGTTAAATGCATTAAGAAGCTGACTGGGAAAGCTATCACTTTGTTAACAGTTTTACTTAAGTAATAAAACCTTTGTTATATAAGCAATGGGATGTATTATTTCAATTTATAAAAATAAAGTTGGATAGGTTTTAAAAAATAGGGAGACAGTTCCTTTTCTGGCAGTTGTTAAATGAAAAACTGTAAAAATATAACTACGAAACCCTTCTTTTAAAATGCTTTTCTGAGATGGTAGGAAAGTAAAGACTCTAAAGAGGATAAAAACAAAGCAAAAGCAGCAACCCTCAGAGGAAAGCAAGGCCAAAGCTGGGGAGACAAGGTGAAGTCTAGGGCTAGTCCAAGTTGGAGTGTGATAGATGGTTTCTCAGGAAACCAGGATCCTTAAGGACAACAGTAAGAGTAAGGATGCACAAGAAACTCACCACTGAGAAGGTGCATCCAAAAATTGCCTATCTAGGCTTTGACACTGAGTGAAGTGACACAGATTTGCCCTTAGAATTCAGAACTTTTGGTCAGCGTTCACTGGGATTTGGTGGCAGATTCACCTGTGTGATCCAACATATTTCATCCAATAATTTAGAATGTTTCTGGATTCACAATTGGTGGGAGGAAGCAAAAGAAATAATTTGCCACACGAATCTAAATTCAACGTTTTCAAGATAAATTTCTAGAGAAATTAGTTAATAAGTCAAAACTACAAAACATAAAGAATAAAATGGATTTAAAAGAAGGCTGGAAAAAGCCATGACAGAAGATACAGTTTTAAAAGGTATATTATGCTACAATGACCAGATTTGGAAGAAAAATATGTTTAATACTGTATTAATTTTCTATTGTTTCCATACCAAATCACCACACACTAAGTGTCATAAAACACACAGATTTATCACGTTACATTTCTATAGATCAGAAGTCTAAAACGAGTGTCACCAGATACAAAGTATAGCCAGGATGCATTTCATTCTAGAAGCTCCAGAGGAGAATTGAATTGTTTTCCTGTTCACTTGGCTTCCTGGCAGAATTCATTTCCTTTTGGTTGTAGGACTGAGCTCCTTGTTTTGTTGCTGGCTCTAAATTGAGGATTTCTCCTAGCTTCCAGTTGTTATCTCATGCCTTGCATTGGTCCCACCTTCCCTGCTTTTTTTTTTTTTTTTTCCAAAGCCAGCAATAGCAGGTTGAGATCTTCTCACATCCTATCACTCTGACCCCTTTCAGTTCAAGTTGGCAGTATCTTTGGTTGTATAAAATTCTCTAGAACTCTGTGGGTGTTCCGTGGATGGAAGGATTCTATGGAGGATTCACTCCATTAGACAAGAGCCTCACCAACAGATCTTAACAAGAAAATCTCTTCACTATTTTTGGCTTTGGCTGAGATGGCTGAGGGTGTCTATGATCACTTCCTTAATCTCTTTAAAGAGTCTTTTTTGCTACAGAATACTTTGCTCTCTTGGTTTTTCTGAAGAATATTAGAAAACTAATCACTTAGTTTTAAATAAAAATTGCATTTAAATAATCTTTTAATTTTAGCATCTTTGCATATTTGGGATACAGATAGGTTAAGAATTTCCAAAATCCTCAAGCCCTGGTTCCTTTTTGTTTAACAGCTTCTCCTTCTATTTATCTCTCTCCCCTCGCATTTTACTCTAAAGAGAAAAAAAAAATCAGCCTGCACCTTCAACATTTTGCTTGGAAATCTTTTCAGCTAAATATTCAAATTTATTGCTTACAAGTTCTGCTTTCCACATAACTGCATGACACAGTTTTGTACCACTATGGAAAAAATTCCTTTCGTCTGGTTTCCAATAACATGTTTTCATTTCCTTCTGAGCCTTCAACCAGCAGCATGCTTAAAATCTACATTTCTGTTTAGTCTGTTCATGACCATTTATGTTTTCTTCTGAGAAAATATAGAATTTCTCTGTAATGCTTGCACTTCCTTCTGAGCCCTCGTGGACAGTCTTTAAAGCCCTTCTTTCTGCTAACAGTCTATTCAAATAAATGTCAGCTTCCTCCCCCCGCCTGCCATGCTTCTCAGAATTCTTCTAACCTGTGCCTGCTGCCTGATATCAAAAATCAGTGCCACAGTTTTAGATATTTGTTACAGCAACACCTCACTCCTGATACTGAAATCCATATTATTTTTCTACTGCTGCTAACAAATGACTACAAACTTAATGGTTTAAAACAACACAAATTTATTATTTTACAGTTTTCTAGATTAGAAGTCCACTATAGTTCTCAATGGATTCAAACTTAAGAGT
The DNA here is from genome assembly GCF_018350175.1 of Felis catus. Classification (NCBI taxonomy): domain Eukaryota; kingdom Metazoa; phylum Chordata; class Mammalia; order Carnivora; family Felidae; genus Felis; species Felis catus. Next base: position 68,370,448 of record NC_058374.1, read on the forward strand.
GGCAGAAATATATTCCTTTCTGGAGGCTCTATGGGAGTATCAGTTTCCTGCTCATTCAAATTCCTGACTGAGTTCAAATCCTTATGATTGTAAGGACTGGGTCCCATTTTATTGATGATTATAAGCTGAAGTTTGTTCTTGGCTTCTAGGGGCTGCTGCATTTCTTGGCTCATGGACCCATCCTTACCTTTCAAAAGCCAACAACAGTGGGCTGAGTCCTTTGCGCTTTTCATCTCTCTGACCAATTTTTCTGCCTTCCTCTTCTGCTTTTAAGAACTCATGTGATTAGACTGGGACCATCCAGACTTTTAGGATAATCTTACCATCTCAAGTAAGCTTACACTGATTACATCTTCAAAGTCCCATTTGCCATGTAAAATAATATACTCACAGATTCCGAAGACTAGATCACAGGCATCCGGTGGGGGTGGGGGTGGGGGAAGGGGGATATTATTCCAACTATCAAAAGTATATTTAAAGAAATGTTTGTGGGGCGCCTGGGTGGCTCAACCTGTTAAGCGTCCGACTTTGGCTCAGGTCATGATCTCACGGTCCGTGAGTTCGAGCCCCGCGTCGGGCTCTGTGCTGACAGCTCAGAGGCTGGAGCCTGCTTCCGGTTCTGTGTCTCCCTCTCTCTCTCTTATCCTCCCCCGTTCAGGCTCTGTCTCTCTCTGTCTCAAAAATAAATAAACATTAAAAAAAAATAAAAAAAAAGAAATGTTTGAAAATATGAGCAAGAAACTAGAGAGTGTAAAATGAGAAGTAGTTTTGGAAAAGAATCTAATAGAAACATGTTATAACCAAAACTATAAACTTAAAGAACAGTTTAGTAGGACTGACGCAGCTAAAGAGAGAATTAGTGATCCAAAGAAATGGCTATCAAAGAGAGAAACATTATAGGGAGAAAACAAAAAGGTAGAATTTACCAGAGAGAAAATAGACCATGGAATGGATGATGAGCAGAATAAAGATATAATGTATGTAATTGGTATTCTCAATGGAGAAAATAGAAACAAGGAAAAGGAAATATTTGAAGAAACAATTGCAGAGAATTTTCTAGAATTGTTGAAAAATACTTAATTGTCATATCCTGAAAGTCCAAGGAAACTGAAAGAGCATAAATTACAAGAAAATTACATCTGAACACATAAAAATTAAACCACAAAATCCCAACAATGAAGAAGAATTGGCAGGAGTTAGAAAAACAACTGCTAAAGGAAGGGCAGTTAGGTTAATGGTTGACTTCTAAATAGCTAAAATGGAAGCCAGAACTTTTGGGATATGGGATCTATTTGGAAGATTCCCTTTCTCTGGGAACAGCTTCTACCTCATTCTACCTACTTTTATCTTCCAATTATATGTTATTGTGAAGGCCTTCTTTGCATTTCTTCACTCAGCTCTTATTTATTTTCATTTTTTTAATGTTTATTTATTTTTGAGAGAGAAAGACAGAGTGCAAGCAGGGGAGGGGAAGAGAGAAGGAGACCTAGAATCCAAAGCAGGCTCCAGGCTCTGAGCTGTCAGCACAGATCCTGACGTGGGGTTTGAACTCACAAATCGAGATCATGACCTGAGTCGAAGTTGGCTGCTTAATTGGGCCACCCAGGCACCCCTCTTCACTCAACTTTTAAATACTGTGTAACATTTCCAATATCTAACAAATATGAGCATAAATAAATGTGTGATATTTTTAACTACCCATTAATTCAACAGATATCCATTATCAGCTCACTGTGATGCTCCCTATACCCCAGATTCTACTCTAGGCACTAGGGATATTAAAAAAAAATCTATCCTTCTGTCGTAGTATCTATTTATATCAATTTTTTATCAATTATAAGTTATGAGTATAGCCATACCATTATTATTACTTGTAAGGTGACTTCTCTCATTTGTCATTTAAAATCCTTTACATCTTTATAACTTTTAATTTTTTTAATGTTTTTATTTATTTTTGAGACAGAGAGAGACAGAATATGAGCAGGGGAGGGGCAGAGAGAAAGGGAGACACAGAATCCAAAGTAGGCTCCAGGCTCTCAGCCGTCAGCACAGAGCCCGATGCGGGGCTCGAACCCACGGACCGTGAAATCATGACCTGAGCCGAAGCCAGATGCTTAACCGACTGAGCCACCCAGGTGCCCCTATAACTTTTATGCTATATGATTTTTCAACAATTCTGTGGACTCTCCCTAAATGCTACAGTTCATGTAGGACTTAGTGGCTATCATCAATGAAAAGTAATTTGTTTAGCACCAAATTTGTGCTCACTATTCTGTTTGGCATTTTTTGAACACTGGGAAAAGTTGTAGAGCCCTAGTGTATCTCTCAGTGTCATTAAAGCCTATTTATTGTAGTACATCTTAGCAGACTCTCCTTATTGTTATTTCTGTTAACACATCTGAATTATTTTGGATGTTTAATAACTTGAGTTCCTCATCAATTATATTAGAATGAATTATAGAATACATATTAAAAGCTATTGCTTTATTTTTCAAGCATGACTAATGTAGGAAAATCTCATGACTTTCTATTCCATTTCATCAGAACAAGGACTCCTTATTCAATAAAAGGAAATCCAAGACGACACAGGGGATTTAGTGTCTGAGATTCGATGAAGAATAAAATAAAATGACTGTAACTTTTCATAATGAAAACATAAGCTTTATTTTCTTTCTGAGTTGCACAGTGCCATTTATCTGGAGTTTAAGAAAGCATTTTACTAATTATTAGTGAATAATTATTTACTGGGTCTTACTAGATATATAGTTATATCTGGAAAATCCATAATTTCTTATGACATTTCTTTTGTAGAGGACAAAATATTAGTGTCAAACAGAATTCATTTCAATCCTAGCTTTGCAATAATAGCTATGATATCTCAAAGTATATATCTTTTTGAACCTTTATATCACCATAATAAAACAAACAAACAAACAAACAAAAAAGTGGACACCAAATGCAGTCATGTCTCTTTTATTTATTTATTTTTTTATATAACTCTAAGTTGGCATGCCTGTATTAGCAGGAAGCCCAATGTCTGCATCTTGAGGTCCTTTCCACACCCACTTCCATTGCCCAAGATTCCCAGAGGACTATTCCATCATATATGGGCTGCCCTGCTTCCAAATCCCAAGCAGAAAGAACAAAGTCCATCTGCTGCTTTCTTTCCCTACACACAGAGATGCTATGGAAAACTGGTTCCCCGGCTCAGTCCAGCTGATGATTTTGCACCGCTACTGGGATGTCCTGTCCGAAACAAATTTCTGCACTCTCTTGGGCTTCATAATTCCATCTGTCAGCTAGAAGAAGCTCAGGCATTGTTCCTGTAATGTCCACTGTCATACCATGTCCAGGAAAGGAGAAAGTTTGCCAGCCTCAGCCTTTCCTCAGGAATATCTAAACCGTGGTTCTAAGCTTGGGTCATGGCCACGCTCTCCCTCACCTCATGATGATCTCTTTGAGGGTCCTGGTATCCTTTCCTGCCCCCAACCTCAAACAGGAACAGGAATCCTTCAAAGAGGTTCCAATAACGTTAAGTCACAAAAGGATTGTTCCCCAACCCCAAATAACCTCTTGGAAAGTCTATTCAGTGACCCTCTCATAGAGGAGTGAGCCATAATTTAGCAGATCATAAAAGGTCCTATTGTTAACTTCTCAAGGGAAATAGGTATCTACTAGGGACAAATAAAATGGCTCTTTAAAAAGTTCTTTCTAGATGATTTTTAAAAATTTTTTTTTAACGTTTATTTATTTTTGAGACAGAGAGAGACAGAGCCTGAACGGGGGAGGATAAGAGAGAGAGGGAGACACAGAATCTGAAACAGGCTCCAGGCTCTGAGCTGTCAGCACAGAGCCCGACACGGGGCTCGAACTCACGGACCGTGAGATCATGACCTGAGCCAAAGTCAGATGCTTAACCGACCAAGCCACCCAGGCGCCCCTCTAGATGATTTTTTAAGATCACTAGAGAAGCTTCTCTTCCTTTTAGGTTCTGCCTCATGAGTTATGTCATGAGAATTAATTAGCTGACATATATAAAGCACCTATCAGTACCCACTACCTAGTAGAGGCGTTAATACATTTTAATTTACTCCTTTGTTTGTATTCTTAAATTTTAGTCTAAACCTTTATTGTTATTTTCTTTTTTCATATCTACATATATATATATATGAAAAAAGAAAATTATATATATATATCCCAAATGAGATTACAAAACATTTAAGGGAAAAGAATTATATCTTGTGCATCTTTAAAATTGTTTTTTTTAAATTTTTGTTTATTTTTGAGAGAGAGACAGAAAGCGAGCAGGGGAGGGCCAGAAAGATGGAGACACAGAATCTGAAGCAGGCTCCAGGCTCTGAGCTGTCAGCACAGAGCCGGACACGGGGCTCAAACCCATGAACTGTGAGATCATGAGCTGAGCCGAAGTCAGATGCTTAACTCACTGAGCCCCCCCAGGTGCCCCATATCTTGTGCATCTTTAAAACCTCCATAGATTATTCAGCACAATGCCCTATAGATAAATATCAATTGCTATGTAATTATTGATTTAGTGATTACTTTGAGATTGATTTTTTCCATATGTAGATAACATAATCACCTTTTTAAATTTCCTGGTATGATTTTCGGCTGTCATACTTATATTATTCTGAGCAGAAACTTGGCAATGAAAGGAGATGAAATTCTAATCCATATATTTGCATTTTGATTACTGAATCACCTGTCAATAACACTTAAATTGCTTAGAAATTATCATGAACACTTGAAATGATGGAGTTCTTTCTCAGAAATGGTGAGGCAAGAATATATTTGTATGTATTGCAGTGGAAAGAATCTAAAAAAACTTAAATTTGAATTTTAGATCGCCACTGACACCTGTAAGAGTATAGGCAAGCCATTTAATTGCTCCTCATGTGACAAAATGGGGTGGCAATTAAAAGATTTTTATAACAATTAGAGAAAACATGTGTCTAGTAGGAGTGATTTAACTTAAAAATGCACTTATTTTGAAAAAATTTGGAAAATGAGAGCAATAACTCAGAGTGTCACATGTCCGAGATAAGCTTTTATTAACATCTTGAGATATTTTGAAGTCATGTGTACGTAATTTTTAACATTCATTGTTTTCACTTCATCTTGTGCTGATTTTTGAAACTTTCCATTGTCACAAATTCTTCAAAAAACATCACTTTAACGTTATACCTTATATAATTTGGCCATTTCTCCTGGCTACATAAATTCTTTTTCTAATGTTTCACTTAAAAATAATTTTTATTTTAACATGCTTTAAATAGTCCCATATTTGTGTATATTTTTTCAGAACATAACCTATGAAAATTTGTAAGATTCTGACTTTTTATATAATTACACCCATGATATTTACTACTTTAACATTGCTTGGTCCATCTAAACTTGAAATAGCTCCACAGATCCATGACTTGTAGACAGCTGTTATTTTGCAGAAGTTCATACTTTGCTGCCCAAGGCTATTGTCAATTACAGGTACTTAATCTATTGTGTGAGTCTGGGGGCTTCATGTTCCCTTGTATTCAGCTTAATTGATCTCTCTGCTCCATGGTCCACGTTAATCTCTCCTTATCATGCTGTTATAATAGATCCATAGTTTTCCTAACATAAACCATCCTTTTACCCAAAAGAGTATTCATTTAAGTCGTTCTGGAGCTTGATTTGCTAGGGTTTTATTTATTACCTGGCGCCTATGACCACATCTATATTTTTTCCATCTTATCCTTTGGTAGATTTGGTATCAGAGCTGGAATTCTAGGTTTATACAATGAAAGTGGTAGCTTAATTATATTCTACATAGTGTAATGGAAACCTGGGAAAATAAAAGTTAAATGTAACAACTGTCATAATTTAACCCAGTAGCTAATATTTTAGATGACAGAATCAGCATTTGAACTGATTACAATTATAATACCGAGTTCAAACCAACAAGATAAAATATTTCAGAAATAAATACAAAATGTCCTCTTTTACACTTGAAAGTAGAATTCTATAAATACGGGGTAGTAAGGATATGACTGGACACCAGTTGTACATTTGGGAAGAGAAAAGTGTTATATGCAGCACCACAGTTCACCAGCTGTGAATGAAGCTAGTGTCGATTACGTTGTGCTCATAAAGCAGAAAGAGAGTGGCACTTTCTCACCATATTTCTGAGGTTCTTTCACAGCTAGAAATTCCAGGACATGAAAGACTTGTGTGATACGTATTATTTCTGCTGTTGAGGCCCACAATTGGTTGGTCTTTGGCACTTGACAGGTCCAGTTGATGCCCTTTGCTGCCTCTAACGGTAACACAGATGAACTGGAGGAGCCAGTGAATCTCCCTAGCAGCTTTTTGAGGGAGACAGTCTTACTGGATAGGAAGCCACATTCCTTTCTTAGGCCAAGTGAGCTGTTATCACCATTCTAGTACTATCCCTTCGTTCTGCCAGGATATCTCTTATAAGACTCGATCCCTAGATCAGAACTTCCATTCATGGTCGGTGGACTCCCTAAACTCATAGGAAACTCACAGTTTTCTCTGTGCATCACTGAGTCACATAGAAAACTAGAGTGGACTTTGCCTTTTTCAGGAAGAAAAGTTTGTGCCTCTTGGCCACCTTGTAGCAGTTCAGCCCCCAGGTCCTAGTGGCACTGGAAATATCTGGCTTTCTGCTGTTCCGTTAACCTGCAAGCAGGAAAGGAGAGCCAGCATCGCACATTCAAAATCCCTCGCAAACCTCAAGGGCGAGTTTTCTGTTTACCTCTCCTACCCCGGCCACCACCCAACAGAGGAGGGGGAGCAGTAGGAATCTCTTATTTCACCATAAATTCTTCTCTGCAGCTCTATTACTGAAGCTTCTGTTAATTTCTTTCCGTTAGAAGATCCCATAAAACCAGTTCTGCCTGTTGCCCAAAAAACAATGCCTTCACTCAAATTTGAGAGAGGCTGTTTTGCAGCAATTAGGGGCTGAGCCTTTATTCTCAGGGAGCCTTTACCTCCACAGAATCCCTGCCTTTTTCTTTGAGACACAACGGATGAGAGAGGCTTTCCACTGCTCTATGGCTAAGGTTAGGGAGGAGCATTTTTCTCAAATTTTTATTTTCTATTATTACAGCAATGTTTAATACTTATTGCAGTTAGATCTAATTTCCTACCCTAAGTGCCATATTTGACAAATTTGAATTATTTGTACACATTGATGCATATGGTATGTATGTAATTTATCAATTGGTTCCTGTTTACATTTTAACACATGAAAAGGTGATCACTTTTAAGATGGCATCGGTTACCTTTGATTTTGCCTAACCTATGTCATTGTACTGCCTCCAGAAATGGTTTATCACCGTATTCTAGCAGTAATTACAGGTGGTTGTATGGCTCACCTTTATTACCTCTCAATACATCCAAATTCTCTATTGTAGTGTGAAATTCCCCCCGTCTCACTTACTAATGCTCTTTGTGACCAAAGTTGGGCCATTTTCTCTACCAGCTCAATTAAAATACATATGGGCACTGATTTCATCTTTTTTTTTTTTTCATTTGAAACAGGGACATCGACTCAATTGTCAGATTAGCTCAGGGATAAATTTGGTAGGAACTAAGAAACACAAGTAGATTATTTCTTTAAATATTATAAACATAAACCTATATTTCATTGCTCTAAAGCCTCTATCATTCATTTACATACATAATCATTGTTAAGCTTCATAAAATGCCTGTGAAATAGGTAGCTTGTGCATGTTCATAGACCATTAGTAGTAAAACTACAAGGTAATACAGATACCATTTTGTTAAGATATATAAGAGTTGACTCTGAATGCATACATACTATATATTAAAAAACAACCAACCTATATGTTCCCACTGAGCACTGGCAATAGTTGATGATTCATTACGGGAAGGGAGAGGGTTATATTAAAGCAAAATAAGGGATGAAATTCCTGCAGATACAGCCTAATCAGCCCACAGATGGTTCAAGTCACTTGCTATGTGATCAGCACTCTATGGGGTTTTATGGGTGATGCATAAGAACATAAAATGTGATTCTATTCATCAAAGATCTCATAATCCATGCAAGAGGATAGAATTCACCTTGAAGAAGTATTAGAAAATAATTACCTGTTAGGGTGTAGCATGCTGACCTTAGGAATTCAGAGGATGGTGGCCTAAGGGAATGATTCCTCTAAAAGATAACGTGAGCTGAGCTCAGGAAAGAGGAGACAGAGTTGGGCTGAGCACACAACTCCTCCACTCACTCTTTTTATTTTTGGAAGAATCTTACTTAACCTCTTTGAATCACACATAGCCATAGGGGTGAAACAAGGAGACAATGTCTACTTTACTCACTTTAAAAGCTGTGAGGATTAAATAAGATGTTTTATATAAAATACTTAGAATGCTTGGCAAAAAAGGAAATAAGACATTTAATCACCAGCATTTCTCTTTCTCCTCTTTTCTTTGAGATAGGTAAAATCTGGGTATGTAAACAAAGGAACTTGAAATAATCAAATAGGTTGAAAAGGTAAAATACTGTAAACCCAAACACAAAGTAGGAATGAATAGAGTAAGCCTAGACAGCATGAGAAACCAGCTTACCTATGGAACAATGGAAACAATATATTCTTAATTTCCAGAGACCTCCTCCACATTATTTTCTATCTTTTTAAACAAGTTTTTAATGTTTTTTATTAAAAATTTTTTAACATTTATTTATTTTTGAGACAGAGAGAGATAGAGCATGAACGGGGGAGGGGCAGAGAGAGAGGGAGACACAGAATCGGAAGCAAGCTCCAGGCTCTGAGCCATCAGCCCAGAGCCCGATGCGGGGCCGAACTCACGGACCGCGAGATCGTGACCTGAGCTGAAGTCGGACGCTCAACCGACTGAGCCACCCAGGCACCCCAAGTTTTAATGTTTTTTTAATTGTTTTTGAGAGAGAGAGAGAGAGAGAGAGAGAGAGAGAGAGAGAGAGAGAGAGAGAAAGAGAGAGAGAACAAATGGGAGAGGGGCAGAGAGAGAGGGAGACACATAACCTGAAGCAGCCTCCAGGCTCTGAGCTATCAGCAAAGAGCCCAAATGAAGGACTTGAACTCACAAACTGTGAGATCATGATCTGAGCTGAAGTAAGAGGCTTAACTGACAGTCACCCAGGTGCCCCTTCATTACTTTCTATCTTGATTTACAGTTACTGTCATATTTCTCAGTAATGAGGTCTTAACTGCTTTTGTTTTTGCTTTATTTCTTAAGTTATAGTTGTTTGTTTTTATTCTCCATAAACCTTGGCAATGTTTCTTGCATCTGGATTCTTAGGAAATGTTATTCATTTATGTATTCATTAAGTAAATATTTATTGAGCACCTACTGTGTGAATAAATTTAGGTTATATAGATAACATGAAACCAGATCATGAAGCACGTTGGACTTGGACATAAAATCTGATACTCGTGGGGTGAAAGGAGTGCCTTTCTCGTCCACTCTAAGGTATACTTCATTCCCTGTGGTTCTTTAAACAGCATGTACCAGGCTGGGTCATTCCTCAGTGCTTTTAAGTGGCCTTCTCTTCCTGGAATAACTCCTCTGTCCTCCATCTTATCCGTTTGGAAAATATCTACTCTTGTCCAGTGCTCAACTGAATGAAACCTTTCCTGACCTTCTTCCTCACCTTTTCAGGTCGATTATACAGTTATCCTTTCTGCTTCCTCTGAACTCAGTACTTATTCTCATCACTGCACCTATAATGCATTATTTCATCTGTTCACATCTCTCCCTATTAGGTTACAAATTTAAACACTGAATGGGAGAGGAGTAGGGAGGAATTTCATATGGGTATATTTAGATCATTTTTCTTCTACATACCTAATACGTTCAACAATTCAGGATTTTACCTAGATGTATGTAAAATGAGAAAATGTTCACTGTCTTGACAAAAATAATAAATTTAGTTTAATGTCTGTATCATTGCACAATGAAGAAACCAACTGAGATAAATATGCTCTTTGAGCAGCACTTTTTGTGAGTATTTTTTAGCTTAGCCTGTGAGAGACAGCAACATTATTTTTGTATTGCTGAAGTGCTTTGAGAGCAATGCCCCGGTGACAGCATAAACAAAATACAAAGGCCAGTTTGTTTTTATATCTAAATGGGGGATTGTTGGTGAAGAGTTGTGCCAGCCAGTACAGAGTGGAATAGTGTTTTATTCCTCTCAAGATAGATGGATTGCTGAATTGCCTGAGTTCCTGCTGTTTTATACTCTGCCCCTTGAATTTGAAAATGAATAACTGCCCTTTTTTTCTTGAATGAGAGTGAGAAAATATATAATTTAAATAAAACTGAGCTCATAATATTGTCATTAAAGAATATGTCCACCTGGTATTTTACCCACATGGTATATTGCCAAAATGTCTTATATGTTAAATGTTTTATTTTTTAGTAAATCATAACATTATTTAAACTGGAAATGCACAGTTTGCCATTGTGTAACACTATTAAAATGTTGTTCCTTCCAGTGAAGTGACTTAAATCTTATATCATTGATACAGCCATTATTTGAAATTTTTTGCTGGGAGATAATTTAATAAAAATTAAAAACTTGTCTTTTGAGCACCATGGTGAAAAGTCTCTGTGGGAGACAGAAATAAAAAGAAAGTTCCCCCAACCAAGGAGCTCTCAACAAACAGAGAAAAATTATTTCATGTACAGAGGATTACAACACAGAAGGATACGGGAAAGTTACAATAACTATGAGAACAGCGAAAAGAAAGTACTTCCCATGGAGATGAATAATTGGCTTCACAAAATGATGGAACTTGAAAAATAAGTCTCACAAATGAGGAGGGAGGAATTAGAAGAGAGGAAGGAATTAGATCATGGAAATCCGTAACTACCGAGAGAAAATTTTATTTTTTTCTCTAGATATAAAGGAGTTGTGGCAGTTATTTTTTCTGTGTGCCAATGGACTAGGCTGTAGTGCCCAGTTTTTTAATCAAACATTAATCTAGGTGTTGCTGTGGAGGTATTTTGTAGATGTAGTTAGCATCTAAAATCAGCTGACTTTAAGTAAAACAGATTACCATCCATAAGGTAGGGGATTTTATCCAATCACTGAAAGGCCTTCAGAGAAAACACTGAAGTTTTCCAGAGAAGAAATTCTGCCTTAAGTCTGCAGAATCAACTCCTGCCAAGTTTCTAGCCTTCTGGCCTACCGAGGGATTTCTTACTTGTCAGCCACACACCTATAATCACGTGAACCAATTCCTTGAAATAAATCTCTTTAAATATATTCCATACATTACACATATATATTTTACATGTTATACATATATATTCTATATATTATACATACATGTCATGCATATGTGTAGATATAAATATATTGACTGTGGTCAATGATTAGTGAGCAGAATATAGAAAGCAGAATATATTAACTGTGGTCAATGATTTGTGATCATAATAAAACTATGTTTTTAAATATTCATAAAAGATAACAAATAGCCATGTTTGTTATAGAAAGACTCTGTAGAAGGAGATTGATGGCTTAAACAGTAAAAGTAGAAAGGCAGCTTAGATGGTGATGACAAGATCCTAGAAAAGGTAAAGCAATCATGGCATTTTCAAAACCTGACAGTCAACTTCCACCTGACTTTAACAAACTTACCTCAAACTGTTACAGTGATGCTAATCAAAGTATGATTCTGTGTGGCCTGGTAGACTATTAGAAATGCAAATTTGTGGGCTTTACTCCAGGTTTAAAATAATTTTTTAATGTTTATTTATTTTTGAGAGAGAGAGAGCGAGCAGGGGAGGGACAGAGAGAGAAGAAGACAGAATCTTAAGCAGGTTCTGTGCTAATAGCACAGAGAGGGGATTGAACCCACAAACCATGAGATCATGACCTGAGCCGAAACCAAGAGTCAGATGCTTAACCCACTGAGCCACCCAGGCACCCCTACTCCAGTTTTTGTATATCAGAATTTCTTAGAGTGGGGCCTGGGAGACTGTGTTTTAAAAGAACTCTCCAAGTGATCCATGTCATGTAAAGTTGGAAAAGAACTGCACTATAGCAACAGGGACTAGCAGAGAAGTCTTGTGATGCTGAGGTGAGCTTCTCTAGGAAAGCAGAATGAAGAAATCAAGCTGGAGCTAACTAGAATTAATAATGGTTGATCAATGTTCCGTCTTGGGCTGAGATGCAGTATGGGAAACTGGGACAAAAATAAATTTGAGGGAAAGAACTTGAGTAGGGTCGTGGAGATGATGAAACTCTCATTCAAGTGAAGATGTGTTTGGACACAGGGTCAGGCTACACAGCATAAGTGAAAGAGGTCAAGATGATATGTATCAAATATCAAAGTAGAATTAAAGATTAAGGCAGACTTGGTAAGACAAGGAAGCAAAAATCCTGGGAAAAAGGAGGAGTATTTTAGAGAGAAACTAAAGATATAAGGTCTGAAGATATAGCCAAAGGTCTGAAGTCGATTATAAACTATTTGGTAGCAAGCATCCCAAATATATTAGGACAACCCTATGACAGTTGCCAATTCTCCATCCTAAAGAATCAGGTCTTAATAGCTAATACAATTAATTAGTAACTAATACAGTCACAGATTGCACCACTGATTCATTCATTTATGAATTCAAAAAGTTTTTTTGGCATCCTCTATATGCCAAATACAATGATCAATAAACAGAGATAAAATGTAAGTGACACAAATGTGCTCTCAGCCATCAGAAGAGTTAGTCATTAAATAAGCGATTATACAAGTAGGTAATTCTGATTGCCGTAAGTGCCATCGAGAAAAGTACAGGTATTGTGAGAATGAGTCACAAGATGCCTAACCTAGCCTGAAAGGAGGAAGGTTAAAAGGATGCTTTCCCAGAGGAACATTTCCCAGGGAAAATAAAGTTTTTGAAAAAAGTTTCTGAAATTTTTTGAGAGAGAGAGAGAGAGAGGGGGGGAGGGAGAGAGGGCATGCATATGCATGTGCAAGCCAGGGAATGCCAGAGGGAGAGGGAGGGAGAGAATCTTAAGCAGGCTCTTCAGCGTGCAGCCCAAAGCAGGGCTCAATGCCCTGACCTTGAGATCATGACCTGAGCCAAAATCAACAGTAGGATGGTTAACTGACTGGGCCACCAGGTGCCCCTCAGAGGAAGTGAATTTTAAGGTACAACCTTAAAGACAAGATGAAGTTGATGAACTGTTGAGGGGAAGAATTCTAGGCCAAGAGAACAGTCTGTGCAGAATGCACACCTAAGGATAGAATAGGAGGATAACCAGTGGGATTGGAATGTAGCGAATGAGGGGAAAACAGTAGATGAGACTAGTGATGATACAGATCTGCTATGTCCCATTACAGACATAGAATACGATGCTAATTGCAGTAGGAAAATACTGGATGATTTTAAGCCAGTAAATGATATGATGACATTGTTACTAAAAATTGTATCCTTCCAGGTGCTATGGTAGGGTATCTGATATGGATTATGCAGGAAAATCTTTAGGATGTTACTGTAATAGTTCAAGCAAGGGATGTTTTGGATTAGGTTTGTTTGGATCTAGGTTTCTGGTATAAATAGAGACTGGTACCATTAGCTAGATAGAACAGGGAAAGTTGGAGGAAATAAATTTTGAGAGAAAAGTCAGGAGTTCACTTGTGGACTACTGGAGCTATACAATACAGAGGCTCAGAGTATTAAAGCCCATATTCCATCCACACTAATTTTGAGTCAGAAGCTGAAAACAGTCTGAACATAAGCTCAAGTGTCATTATAACCTATTTTCTAACTTTTTACTTATTTATGGATAAATGTCAGTAAATTAAATTAATACAGAAGTCTAAAAGAAAAGAAGTCCATAGAGATTGGTTGCTGGAATTAATAGATTTGATAAATCATGTAAAGTATTAGAGAAAATGCTTGGTGCAAATAAATCTCGATGTTTGTAAGCCATTATTATTTGATAATGTGTAATCAAATTCCTATTATCCATTATCTATAATCTATTTTGATATATTATACATATTTGGCATTTGTATGCACAGTAAAATCTATTATTGATTTTATATAGATTTAAAATCTATTATTGAGTAGTTACTTCTATTCCTTCTTAGAATTTGAACTAAGTTGATCTGTTTCACCATGCTGGAATATAAAATAGGTTCATGTTATGTTCAATATTTAAATCACTTTAAATCCCTGGTAAGAAGGTTTTTTTTCCTCTCAGCATTAAGGAGTTAGTAAAAAAATTTTTTTTTTAATCAGTAAACACTTTAATGTGTTTGTATCATTTTTGGCAGAAAGTAACCCTTGTGTTTTTAATGAATGACTTTCCTAGTGGGAGATAGTATTTTCTGAGTCATTAAGACCTGACAAAGCAGAAGTACTAAGAAAGTCTGGTTGAATTTATTGATCAATCAGTAAGCATTTATTACTAACTTATTTTATGTAAGCCCCATGCTATCTATCTATCTATCTATCTATCTATCTATCTATCTATCTATCTGATCCAGCAGCATAAAGCATGGTGCTAGCATTCAGAGAGTTTATGCAATAATAGTAACTAACAACTTTTAACCCTTGCTAAATTGGGGCACTAGACTGTTCTTGCATTTAACCAATTCTCACAGTATTCCTATGATGGAAGTATTATTGTTAGTAATATTCTTATTTGACAAAGATATTGAGATTTTAGGAGCTTAACTATTTGGTTATGGAAAAACAGCAAGTATAAAACACAGAACTAAACACCAGGATGTAAGAAATGAAAAGTTATTCTTTTACCTGCGTCTCTCTCTTTACAACTCATTGGGAGGCAAGGAAGATATAGTTGAAAATATTAATACAAGATAGGAGTAAAACACTCTTAAATTTTTCTTTTTGTAACAATCTTTACTTTTAAGCATTATTTATGAAATTATTAAATTAAAAAAATATTAAAAAGCTTATTAACCAGTTGAGATTTCTGAGTTTTTATGAAGGAGGAAAGTGATAGTTTAGTTATTAAGAGTACACAAATAGATCACACTTTGGAAACTAGAAGTCAGAAAAGCTAAAGACATTAGGGTTTTTTTCACATCTCTGGCAATCATTTCTATACTAGATTTGAACACATTAGTTTTAAACTACCAGAAGTTTATGAGCCAGCTAAGAAAATTCTCAAAGGGCTGAAGAGACTCTCCCAGGAGAAAACAAAATGAAAACAATAGCTAGAGTTATTAGAATTAATAACAGTTAATGAGTGTTCTGTCTTAGGCTGGAAATATAAGACAACTGAGAATTCAAGTAGGTCAGGGTGTAGGTAGGGTTGTGGAGAGAATAAAACTTTACCACTTAAGAACAAATGAGTTTGAACACCAAGTCAGAGCAGATTGTCCAGCATGGGTAACCACAGGTCAAAGTCTATTGACCTGTACAGGTTTGACAAGCTAGGGAGGCAAAATCCTGGGACAGAGACAAGTAGTACAGAATTTTTAAGAAAGTTTAATACACAAGTTTTCTTAGCCAAAGATCTGAAGTTGGAATTGAACTATTTATTCAAAGGCAGGCAGCTCAGTTCTGTCTGGTTAGCTCTATCACAGTGACTGATAATTCCGACCTAAAGAATCAGATCCTCTGATTCAAGCATACACTGTGGCATTGATTCATTCATCCATGCGTTCAGCAAATATCATCTATGTGCCAGTCACAGGGATGAACACCAGACCTATGATAAATGAAAGGCAAATGAGACAAATATGGTCTTTACTGAAGTGAAAATTACATTATACTGGAAAATTAGGGATTAAATGCATAATTAATTACAATTTGGGTCAGCTGTAAAGGAAAGTTACTGAGTATTGTGAGAATGAATCACAGAAGGAACTATATCCTTTTCAAGGGGTTAAATAAAAGATAGAGCCCGAAAGATGAGTCAATTAGCTAAGCAAATATTTGGAGAAAAATCATTCCCAGCAGAAGGGGAATAACTTCTTGAAGTTAGGAAGAAACAGAGAGATGACCTGAGGGGAAAAGAGAACAGTTGAAGCAAGGGGATTAGTTAGGGGGCTGTAGGACATTATATGCAACGCTGAAGATTTTCAATATTATCTTCATTGTAGTGGAAAACACTGAATGTTTTTATGCCAGTAAACAACATGATGACATTTGCATTTTAAAAGATTCTTCTAGGTGGTCTCATAAGCTATTTCATATGGATTAGCAGGCACAAGAGTGGATCTGGGGAGAACACCTATTTCAGTAGTCTAAGCCAGAGATGATGATAGCTTGACCTTGGTTATTGACAATAAAGATAGAAAAAAATAGATGAATTCAGTATATAATTAGGAGGTAGAAAAGAGAGGTCCAGCCATAGACTTTAGGCATGAGTACATGGTGTAGGGTGGTGCCATTCACCAGGATAGGAAGGCCTGGAGGGCGACCCACTTTGGAAAACAATATTGAGAATCTAGTTATTTCAGAGTGATAGAACCAAGTAGAAATATAAAGCTTATGTGTCTAAACTTCAGAAGAGATATCTTGCCTAGAGACACAGTTGGAGTTCATGAGCATATATATGATCTTTCAAGTATTGAAAGATGAGATCTCAGCTTCTGGCATGAGCAGATGAGTGGGTGGTACCATTTTCTAGCATAGAGAGGTAAAAAGGAAAGCCAAATTTAGAGAAAATAAGTTGATTTCATTTGTGAACTGCCTGAGTTTGAAGAGGATTGTGAGATACCCAAGGATAAACATGAAGCATATAAGCGGGCTGATGGACCTGGTGTTCAGAAAAGATCTTTTAGCTAGAGATATAAGCTTGAATTCATTACACATTATCTGCTGAGTTATGAGAGTGGATGAGACTACTCAGGGAGAGCACAAAATAAGAAATGGAGATGGGAGGTGGGAATAGGGCAGGAGAGAGAAATCTTTAGGGCTACAGATAGTTAAGGGGAAATACTTGAGCTGATAATGAGAGATAAATGCTAGAGAAGGAAGGAAGGAACCAGGAGAGTATGCTGTCCTAGTATTCAAATAAAGGGATGTTCTGGTTATTAGAGATTTGACAGGATACTGAGGAGTCAAGAAAGGGGAGGTGAAGTAGACACATACACTTCACTGTTTTCTGTCATTTTTGGATAATCAGTTTTGGCTGTTGTCAACACCCACTGATTTTTTAAGGTAGAAACCTTGCTATTATTTCCAACATTGCTTCTTCTATCCCCCACATAGAATCAGTCAGCAAACTCAGATAAGTCTTTGATCTCTTCTTGCTTCTTCTTCTTCTTTTTTTTTTCTTCCTTTTTTGAATCTCTTTGGAAATTTTATTTTCAAGTAAAAGCACATTTGTAAAAGTTGATGACTCACTGAAAGACAGGAGACGTGCTGGCCATTAAAGCCCAGGATGGCCACAGTGCCACTGAAATGCTCAGCACAGCACCCATGGCTCACAGGGGAAGCCAGGACCTCTGCTCTGTGGTGTGCCTTGGGTTGCCCTTGCGGTGCTGCTGCTGGTTGCAGATGGTCTCACAGCTGCTCCTTTGCAGCACTCCAGCCTGGTGTTCAGCTGCTGCATCTGGCTCACCAGGTCGGTCTTCTCCCCCCTCAGGCGCTTCCGATTGGCTTTCATGGCCTTCGAGGCTTCTTTGGCTCTGGCTAGCTCCGGCTCCTTCTGGGCCAGCTGGACCCTGAGCTCAGTGGCTCACAGGGCCTCCCAGGACTCGCTGCCCTGTGACTCCTCCAGGTCCTTCGTCAACATCTGGCGGAGAAGGTGGACTTCCTCTTGGTCTTCTTGCTTCTTTATGCTTACAGTCAGTGTCTCCTTTCAGACTCAGTTTATTTTTTTATTTTTTTTTTTAATTTTTTTTTCAGCGTTTTTATTTTTGGGACAGAGAGAGACAGAGCATGAACGGGGGAGGGGCAGAGAGAGAGGGAGACACAGAATCGGAAACAGGCTCCAGGCTCCGAGTCATCAGCCCAGAGCCCAAGGCGGGGCTCGAACTCCCGGACCGCGAGATCGTGACCTGGCTGAAGTTGGACGCTTAACCGACTGCACCACCCAGGCGCCCCCAGACTCAGTTTATTTATCTTCACCATTTGACTACAATATACATTTTTTTAAGTTTATTTATTTAAGTAATCTCTGCTCCTAACATGGGTCTTGAGCTCATGGCCCCAAGGTCAAGAGCAGCATGCTCTAATGACTAAGCCAGCCAGGTCCACCTTATTTTTAAGTGACTATAAAATACATTTTCAAGTCTCATCTCCTCAAACATTCTCCAATCTTAAAATATTCTATGTCCCTATATTATTGAATCTACTCCTACATTACTCTTTACTCTCTTGATATGGGACACAGTTTCTTGTTTCTTTTGATATACCGCAATAGTTTTTTATTGTATATTGTAGGTTGTGTGTAAAAGGAAAATAAGGACTAAAGTAATAATATTTATCACCAGGACAAAGCATGCTCCTTCTTTCAGGTCACCAGTCTGGACATCTGAGTCAATGTAATTTATAGTAGATCCAGATGGAGGCTTTATTGCCACTTTGGTTAAATTTAATTCACAACTAATTTAAGGTATTTTAAAGGGTAGGATAAAGACTTTAACTATAGTAGCATTTGAGATATGAGTGTACAGAGTTCCAGCAGAACTCTGATGTTAGATATTTCCAAACAGCTAGCTTAAGGAAACCTAAAGATGGTGCTAGTCTGTCCAAAAGCTAGCGCCACTCTCTTATGAAGTTGAAGCTTTTTGCTATACCCAAATCAAAGCATATCAATTTCAAAGATTCTGAGGTAGTCCGATAAGTGCTCCAAATTAGGAGGGATTTAAAGATTCTAGTTAAGACTGGCTAGGAATGGACCTCCCAGCATCCTTCTCATACACTGGCAGAATCTCATTATCATTCTCTATCCCTATCTATTTTTCAAGTCGAATCTGTAATGCTTATTTTCTCTCTCTCTCTCTCTCTCTCTCAAAAATAAACAAACATTAAAATAAATAAATAAATAAATTAAATAAATAAATAAGAGAGAGAGAGAGAGAGAGAGAGAGAGAGAGAGAGAGAGACAGAGAGAGAGAGAGAGAGAGAGAACTGGTGAAGAGTTAGAGAGAGAGGGAGACCCAGAATCAGAAGTAGGTTCCAGGACCTGAGCTGTCAGCACAGAGCCCAATGTGGAGCTAGAACTCACCAACCTTGAGATCATGACCTGAGCCGATGACAGATTCTTTACTAACTGGGGCACCCAGGCACCCCTCTATCTTACTCTTTTAAACCACTACACAAATATAAATTATACTACACAAATATAAATTATACTACACAAATATAAATTATTGTTATATTTTTTTAGGTGGCTACCTTAATAATCTATTCAACTATAGCAAAAATGCACATCTGGAACTTAAGGTATATATGCAACTTTGTATCGTTTAAAAAATCTTTTGGGGTGCCTGGGTGGATCTATCAGTTGAGTGTTTGACTCTTGATTTCAGCTCAGGCCATAATCTCACTGTTTGTGGGATCGAGCCCTACCTCTGGATCTGTGCTGACAGTGTGGAGCCTGCTTGGGATTCTCTCTTCCTCTCTCTCTGCTACTTCCCTGTGCTGTCTTTCTCTTTCTCTCTCAAAAATAAAGAAATATTAAAAAATAATCTTTTAGTATTATTGTGGAAGAAGGAAGGACAGTCAGATGGTTAAAATATATATATATATATAGCTAGAATTATGTAACATATTTCTATAATTTGATAAAGGAATATTTCTATAATTTGATGAAGGGAAAGGTAAGTTGATAAACTATTTGTTTACCTGGATTATCTAACTACCTTTGAATGTATCTTGACTGTTTTTTCCAGTTCTTAACAGGGAAAAAGAACAGATCTTTTAGGATAAATATTCTCAGACATTTCTATAGTTTCAATCATTGTACAATTGGGTAAGAGAGGTTACCAGAACTCAACTTTTCCCTGTCCATACTAGTAACATTAATTGAAATTTTGAGGGAACACTGTTAAAATTAAAATTGGAAAATAGTGTTGTTGGAGTTGGTTGGGCATAATTACTTTTACAACTTTCTATACACTGAATTCCAAGCTGAGGTATGCTGCTAAATGTTTAACTGGCTTTTCGGGGGAAAAGAAAAAAAACCCTGAGTTTTAGCATTTGCTGATTTCAGTCCTGTAAATATTTTCATCATGGTTGATTTCAAGCTAGCAACATGATGTCATTGAACATGGAATTAGAGGTGCCCAATAGCACACTATTATATAGCATTTCCACCATACAGATAAAATATGTATAAACAATCTTTAAAGCACTGACAATAGTAAAATGTATATGAAGTGATATATTTTGAGTATTTATCTTTTTAAAATATAATTTATTATTTATTACAAAAATTAATGTTATTTTTTTTTTTAATTTTTTTTTTCAACGTTTATTTATTTTTGGGATAGAGAGAGACAGAGCATGAACGGGGGAGGGGCAGAGAGAGAGGGAGACACAGAATCGGAAACAGGCTCCAGGCTCCGAGCCATCAGCCCAGAGCCCGACGCGGGGCTCGAACTCACGGACCGCGAGATCGTGACCTGGCTGAAGTCGGACACTTAACCGACTGCGCCACCCAGGCGCCCCAAAATTAATGTTATTTTTGAGAGAGAGAGGAGAGACAGAGTGCAAGCAGGGGATGGGTGGAGAGAGAGACACACACAGAATCTGAAGCAGGGTCCAGGCTCTGAACTGTCAGCACAGAGCCCAATGCAGGGCTTGATCTCACAAACCGTGAGGTCATGACATGAACTGAAGTTGGACACTTCACCAACTGAGCCACCCAGGCACTCCTAAAATACAATTTATTTACATATAGGTTTATATCATTAAATTATTAATAATGATTATATTTAAAACTGGCTTGCCAATTTCCCCCAAATTAAAATAGACTCTTAAAAGCTGGTATGGGCTGGCTCCAATGGACCACTGATTCCAAACCTTTTGGGATAAGGATCATTAAATTCTCAGCACTGAGCTGGATTTGGATCCATAAGCCCCATCAATGAATATTTGTTAAAGGGCTCAAATCAATGGTATTTGGATCAGAAGAAAGCCAGGTTTCTTTACATTCACACTTGTATGCCCCAGACCCCTTTTTTTCTCCCCTCTGTTTCATAAACCTGTCATTCTTTGTATCACTAATTAGGAGTAGTTTTCGAACATAATTATTACTGGCTTGTGTAACGGCCTCTGTACCCAAGGGTTTTTTGCATTTGGTAGTTTTGCACTAAGAAGGCAGTCTAGGTCATAGGTTATCCTTATAAATTAGAACTTGTTCCTATTTTAAATTGCTTATCAATTTTTAATTTAAATCCTCATGCATTTCAGTAAAGTATCACTTTGTTCAGAAAGATCCCTATATTCACTCCCTAAAACTAAAATATTAGTTATATTTTCAAGATGCTTTTATGAATGCCTCTTTAATTTCATAGGACAACCATCTGTGATAAAATCTTATCCAGGAAATTACAGTTGCACATTTAAAGATAAAACTTCTTATGAAAAAGTAGATTGCCTTATGTAATAACTCCATGAAAACAAATATTTCACAAAAGAATTTACTGGTACATTAATATCCTGCTTTGAGACTTAGCTCTTGGTAGAAAATAAAATGTGTTCTGAAGTATTCATATCAAAAGGAACTTCTACAAAATTGCTTTATTAAATGAAAGTGTAAAAGTTACCTTTTATATTTTGAAACTATGGTCAAATAAGAATGGGAAGAGTGTGAATACCAAACACTTGTGCAACTTATTTCTGAAATAGCTCTAGATCTGTAGAATTCTGCATCACTATAGATTCGTTGTGTAAAAATATGTAACCTATCTTGTTAGCAGTCAGAACAGTGGCTATTTTGGGGAGGTAGTGGAGGGTGGGCCTTTAATTACGTATTGTTTGTTGATCGGAGTGTAAGGGACATAGCTGAGTACGTTTGTGGAAATTCAGCAAGTTAAATGTACATTAATATGAACTACAGTATAATTTAAGTTTTAAAATATTTGTGTATATATGCAAATCCCACATGAATGCACACAATATATACTTGTGCTTTATAATCATGATGTGGTTATGTTAAAAATATATCTATTTAGTAATAATGAGGCTAAAACTTACAAAAAGTCTACAAAAACAGTTTGTATTTTAAAGTATCATACAATCATATATTATAATAAATGTATCATCTATTTTTTGTTGGCATTTGTTCATTCATAAATTCATAAAATCAACCTTTTTTCCCCATTAAGCCTGCTTGAAGAAGTTACTTATGGGTTGGATCATTCTTTTCAAAAGCTTTTATTTTATTTTATTTTATTTTATTTTATTTTATTTTATTTTATTTTATTATTTTTTTTCCAAGTAGGATATAATTTTCAAAGCTTTTCCCTAATGTGTATCTAGAGACAGATTGGCATATATTCAGAGCTGTTCAGTAGATCTCATGGGGTAGAATTGGTTGCTGATCTCTTGACTTGAAGTTAAATATACCTTCAAGAGCTTTTAGTCACTTAAAAAGAAAAACTACCGTAAATTGGTGATAGGGATTAAACTGTGCACTTGTGATGAGTACTGGATGATATATGGAACTGTTGAATCACTATATTGAACACCTGAAACTAATATTACACTGTATGTTAACTAACTGGAATTTAAATAAAAAAAAAACCCTGCCTCTCTTAAAATAACTAAAAGTAAATATGATTAAATAAGGATTATAATAATTATTTGGGAGATATTATACCGTCACAGACTTGAAAGGCTTTACATTATATTTTTCAATTATACTTGTAACCATTAGTAGGATTCTTAGTACCTTTATTTTACATGGAGATTGAATTATAATTGGGTCTTTTTTAATTATTATTTTTAAAAATTTACATCCAAGTTAGTTAACATTTAGTGTAATAATGATACCAGGAATAGAATTTAGATTCATCCCCTACATATAACACCCAGTGCTCATCCCAACAAGTGCCCTGCTTAATCCCCCTTGCCCATTTAGCCCATCCCTTTCACCCAAAACCCCACCAGCAACCCTCAGTTTGTTCTCTGTATTTAAGAGTCTCTTATGGTTTGTCTCCCTCCCTGTTTTTATATTATTTTTGCTTCCCTTCCCTTCCCTTACGCTCATCTGTTTTGTATCTTAAATTCCACATATGAGTGAAGTCATGTATTTGTGTTTCTCTGACTTATTTCGCTCACTATAATGCACTCTAGTTCCATTCACGTTGTTGCAAATGGCAAGATTTCTTTCTTTTTTATCGCCGAGTAATGTGATGTGGCCAAATTTTTTAAGTTTCTTTGAGCGGAACTCCTCGTGGTAAGTAGAAGTAAGTGCTACTTATTTCACAAGGGCTGTACTGAGCATTGTTTATTCTTATGGGATATGTTTAATATATACTAGAAGTTTTCCCTTTTGCAATCAATTTGTAAATGATGTCAAGATAGCAAGTTAACATAGGGCTTTCAGTTCATTTTGTTTCCTACATCTCAGGGTATCCACCTTATTTTCATTGCACAATTTCAAGTCTGAGTTATTTCTTTGACTTCCTTAAACAATTCTGGTTGCTCCCAAACACCTAGTGAGCTACAGTTTCATTCTCAAAATGTCCGCTGTAAATTCTTTAAGTATCCAATTCTTTACCAACTCTTCATCTTGTTGGTGGTTTATTCCCCCCTTGCTGTGTATAATATTACAATCTCATCTCACCATCTTCTTATGATATCAGTCATTCTTTTATCCTTTGGATAGGAGTGAGAGAAGGACACTGAGTTACCCAAGTCCTGAAAGCCTTCCAGGATTCCTCCCAACCTCTTCATACTACTTAGTTCTACTGACTCTGATGTTTAAATATCTCTAGAATATTTGCCCTATGTCCACATCCCTATATCTGCCTTGTTTAGATCCTTATTACTTCTGGTAGATTCCAAATAGTATTCTCTTAAACATATTCTTTTCATCTGTTTACTGCTTCCAGTCTATCTTCCAGCCACAAAATCTAGTCATATTATTCTCTTGGTGAAATCTTTAAATATTTCTTTCTCTGCAGAATAGCTTCAAACTTCTTAACAGTGCTAAAAATGTTCTATATAGTCAGAATTGTAACAAAGTTTTTAAAAGAGCCTTATATAAATCAGATTTTATATAATTGTGCCTTATCACCTGACAAATGTCTATTGTATTCAGATTCTCATAACATACACAATTCAGTTTCTCAAGCGTATTATGTGATATCCTACCTTGCCACAAATGCACATGGTTCTCCTTACTGAAAGTGAATTTTCCATCAAAAATATTCTCCAAGATTAAGCTTTGGGGAAAAATTAATTAATGTTTCTAAAGTCTTACTGGGTCAAGAACTGTGTTAAGTGACATATAGACATTGCAATATTTGAATTTCCTAATAACTCTAAGATGTTGATATCCTCTCCATCTTAAAGATGAGGAAATCAAGGTGGAATTTAAAGTCTCATCTGTATGACTACAAAAACTATATTTTAACTCTTGTGCTCTAAATTACTTTTTAATTTTCACAGAAAGCTAGAGATGGATGTTTAACTTGATTTCTATATGACACGAATGATATAAAGTTGCTCTTCGTGGAATATGGGTAGCATGTGCAAAGTAACATAAATTCAAAGAAGCCTGAATTTATTTTCAAATCTGTCAATCATTAAAACCCATGTTAGTTCCTTTATACCACTCAATTTCTTTAACTATCACCACCTCCATGAATCATTTCCTCATGCCCTATGGGCAGTTGGTAATGCCAGTATTTCTTGTTACTATACCTCTATGCCTCATCTAGTGGAATAAAAATGAACAATTAACACTTACCCAGCAGTTATTTAGCATGCAGACACAGTGCCTTTTAGTAATTATCTCATTTGCATATCTTAATGTATATCAAAGTGATTATATTCATCACTCTGCATCTATGTATTTACCTGTTTTCATCATTAAAGTATGATTACTTTGGAGGCAGCCACTGACCTGTACATACTTGTTTTCCTAGCATCTAGCACAATTCCTTTCTTGTAGAAGGTACATAATAAATATGTTTAATTAAATGAATGTGCTATGATTAGGGGATGATTATAGTATTGGTAGGACAGAGCAAGAAAAGAAGGAGTGTCTTAAATCTCAGAGAACAAATGCAGTCTGCTCCTACATTCCTTGAGCTCAGGAATGTAGAAACTTTGGTAGCCTCAGTTATTTTCCTAAGGTTACATGTCATTATGTTTTCTTATAATGGATGTAAATTATGCATTTTTTCCAAATGACAGTAGTCAGACAGTCTAGTTATATATCTTAATAGATATCACAAGTTTAGTAGACTAAATATGCTTTGATTTATTTCCAAATTTTGATTCATTTTATTGACCCTATCGTACATTACGGAGTTTATATTTTACATGCTTTATAAATTCAAAATATTGGAAAGCCTCTTGATCTGCAAAGAGATGAAATTCATCTCAAAATCTCCATCTCTGTTTTCCATCTATTTGAAAAGATCGGTCAAGTGTCTTTCTTACGCATCGCTGGACTTCCGGAAAGTGGAAATTGGTTCTTATTATCACCTTTGGGTTTGTTTTATCTAAGAGTATAATTGGCTACTTTTCCTGAGTTGTTTTGATTCAAGGCTACTTGTGGCTCCCACTCTGATGTTTTAGGGATTTACCACCCCTATAACTTTTCTCATGCCGTATTCTTTTTTGTAGACTTCTAGTGTTGGTCTCTTCTAGGTTGATGAGGTGTTTGTGTGTGTGTTTCTCAGGTCTCTCCCCACCTTTAAGACCACTGATAGTGAAAATTCACCAAGTAGATACAAAGTTGCTATCTTCATTGTAGACTTGGGTCTTGAGTATTTGTATGGGAGAAAAGATACTGACTTTGTCCTCACTCACAGCAGGAGGGATGAACTAAGCTTTTCCTATCCACCTGGTTATGCATTATTGAATCACGTCATCTCAGAGAGGTTAATTTTCTAATGTTTACATGTGTAATTATTTTAGTTTATGTCAGCAATTTATATCTCCAAAATGATTGTACTCTATATCCCCATACCTGATAAGTTACATTTTAAAGTTTTCAATTTCCTACTATTTTTATTTTTATTTTTTTAATTTTTTTTTCAACGTTTTTTATTTATTTTTTGGGACAGAGAGAGACAGAGCATGAACGGGGGAGGGGCAGAGAGAGAGGGAGACACAGAATCGGAAACAGGCTCCAGGCTCCGAGCCATCAGCCCAGAGCCTGACGCGGGGCTCGAACTCCTGGACCACGAGATCGTGACCTGGCTGAAGTCGGACGCTTAACCGACTGTGCCACCCAGGCGCCCCCAATTTCCTACTATTTTTAAATGAGATGTTATCTTCATACAAAACTGCTTCTATAGGTGATTAATTTGATAAAACTCATGGCAAGATATTAATCCTTAGCTATAACTTCTATGATTTTTAAAATGTTTGAAGACTTTCAATCGTCTGTTTAAAGAATAAAGAATGTCACTCAGATAAATATTTTAAAATAAGGTCTACTATGTAGTTCACTTGAAGTTTATTAGGTTAGAGGCAATATATATAAATGTGCATATAGTCTGCCCGGGGTAGGACAAAACATTATGGAATGTGGGATATGTAATACATATAGCAATTGGATGGTTAATTTCTCAGACTGCCATTTAGAATATTTTAGCATCATTTTGATTAGTTAGGTGCAATTATCTTTTCTATGACCTAGTAGGCACGCTCTCACATGCATTGGAAGAAAGAAATGTTTCCCCAAACTTCCGTGAACTCCATCCATGTTGTCATCAGCACTCCTCCTACCCTCACAGGCTGATATCAGTTGCTCCTGGTTTATTGACTGGAAATCACTGTGACCATTCTTCCTCCAAGGCTGAACTGCTTCTTGTGCAGTATAACTGTTAGATGGCAAACCTTGGTTATATTCTATTCTTGGTCTATATCTTGGTCTATATTATTCTCTAGTCTAGTCTAGCCCTGAGCTGTGAAATTGCAGATTTCACTCAGATCTTACAAATAGTCAGATGCGATAACACAAAACTATGACACTTGTATGTGTACCTGGTACCTATGTATATGTAATAAAGAGAGGCTTTGGAAAGACACGGTATTAGGCTTCTAAATGATCTTAATAACATCATATTTAGTCTGCTTTTGGTGGAAAAAGAAAGCTTAATTAATTTTTACACTAAAGATACTTTGGGAAATTGACAAGCATTTGTATACATTTGCTATTTTACATGGCTCTCTCACTCTAGAGTTTGTTGTAAATATTATTATGACATTTTAAAATGCTATGTGTATTTTTCCTTGATGAATATCAGCCTAATGAAATGAACATTTTGTTTTAAAGGTTTCTTTTTTGAGGCACCGAAAAAAGAGCAATAGAAACCATGGTGTGTTCTTAGAAGCTTGAATTCTAAGAGAAAGGGCTTTCAGAACTATTGACATTACCAGAAAAAAAAGGTGCTTACCATCCAAAATACTTAGCAGTAATGAACACATGTACCCACTATGGTGATTAAAAAAAAAATCTCTTCCACATTATTCAAATAAAAGTTAATTATTTTTAAATTAAAGTCTTCTAAGAAAGGTTATCCACATGAATCCAGGAAAAATCTCCTATAATTTGTAGCCATACAGCACTCTTTATGTTTTATTTTTTTTCTTAATTTTCAGTTTAGCCTGTTGATTTTCCTGAAATGGTAAGGAAAAAAAACAACCCTGTATATCTCACTTATAATGTAAAATATTCAGTCTAAATCTGCAGAAAGTATGTCTTTTGAATAAAAGAAGCAGATAGTACAGTGTTTCTGCCAAAGAGAGTCCAGTTTAAACATTCTGCAGTATGCAAATGTTATCTCCTCGATGTGAGTGTTTTCCCTGAGTGGATGTTGCAGAGTTGGAGCCTTCTGCCTGTGATTTAGGTTGTAATTTTATTTGTGGAAATAAACCAATTGCGGAGCTTCAATTGTCTTAGCGATGAGGTGATCAATAGCCCATTACTGGATTAGAACAGCAGCTACAGGAAGTGCATTGAAGATTTTAATGCATGAATTATGCATGCGGTGCTCATTCTTTAGTCTCCGAACAGAATGACAGGGTTTGTGAAGTCGCCTCAGATAGTTTCTTGCATTAAGTGACTGCAGTGAAATGCTTAATATTTTCAGGCATAGAAGCAGCATTGACTCAGGCCAGCCGAGTTGGAAGATGTAAATCCCCCAGCTCCCAGCACAGAATGCTTTATTTGAAAGTATTGCTATGTAGAGAGCCAGCTTCGCTGTCATCTAACCTGCTCTTCCCAGAAGGTTGGCTGAAGGATGGGAGCGGCTGTGCCTGCCTCTGAGGTCACAGCTTGAAGTCCTTTTAACTTGCTTTCTGCTGCAGGAGAGAGGCGTATTGTGGTATAACTGTCGCTGCATTTATTCAAATGGACAATTTGCAATAAATACTATACCCAGCACAACAGATAACTCAGCATATCAGGTAAGCACAAGGTTTTTCTCTAGGTAATTGTAAGTGAGAATGTGCTGAGTTGGGATAACGGTGATGCGGTATTAGTAACGTTGACTCAGACCTCAGTATTGCGATGCAGCATCAGGGTTCTGAATTGTTTTGTTCATTGAAAGGTGACTTTATTTTATATTTTTGACAGTATTGTGCCGTAAGGTATTTTATTTGCATGCAAAAGCTATTCAAGAATGTACCAGAGCTCCGATGTGTGTGTCTTAGATAGCTAGCCTGCAAATTGGGGAGGGGCAGCACTGAGCGTGAGCTGAATCAATAAAAAAAATTATCTCCTTCTGGAGAAGTTTTAGCAGGGTTGTGGTATTCCTTTGGCTCAGATTATTTCCTTATTGTCAACATTTTCAAATGATGGTGAAAGATGTTGATAGACACCAAAAATGTTCAATCCTTCTACCAGAAGTAGAGGATGGCACTGAGGTACTCAAACTCAAATACTGTGTTGCATACAAATTGAACAGATGGAATTGAAATAATTTGGAATAGCATGTCCTTGAAGGAAGACCTTGTTGTCAGAAACAAAACAGTTTGACTTCTACGTGTTTTGTTTTCTTTCTTCCTGTCCAGAATGCCTTACTTTAAAAAGAGTGGGTAGATGGCATATTTTGAATTTACTACAACCCCCCGAAAAGTTTTATTTTTTTTCTTGATGTTTTCAAAATTAAGCTTATGGAATTATAGAACCCAGTATAGAAAAGCCAAATAAAATCCACAAAAACTCTGAAAAACTGAACAGTAAAAATAATGTACTACTATATTTATCAGTCTTTGTGAATTAAAACTGCTTGTTTAAATATCATGGCAAATAATAAATATGCAAATAATGTGCGGTATGATATGAATTCCTTGACCTCTCTTCAGGGTGGGAAAATAGCATTAAATATAACATTTTAAGGATAATTTTAAACAGTAAATATGCACTATTAATGTATATATATATACACACTATTAGTATATATACACACATGCATATATGTACACATATGTATTTCTACACATATACACTATAATATATAATTGATAGAACATAATATATGCAATATAACATGTATGTATATGTCCTTCCTCAAATATGATGCTAAGTTTTTAAAATTATGTTTGCTAAATAATCTATCAAGAACCGGTAATAGATAATGCTAAGTATGTTTTGTGAATAAGCATCACCTATTAGAAAAAAAAAGGAGAGAAATACAGAGTAATGATAATAAGAACACAGGGAAACTACCTTTCAAGCATTTCACAATGCATTTTAATTCTGTTGTGGTATTACTCTATTATATTTGAGTTTCCTTTCAACTGCCTGGTAGTATGGTGGCACAGACTCACATTATAGAACGCGTTTAAATCTGCAAAGCTGAGCTAGTTTAGGCACAGGAGGAAACTCACACGTTGAGTTTTTCCTTAGGGAGGGGAAGATAGGAAGGAGAAGTAGCTGCCCCTATACATTTTAGAGTCTCCTGATGCTGAGTCATGGTGTTCATTCCTGCTCAAATGCCTCCTGACTGAGGTGGCCCATTAACAGCTAGTAAAATGGAATAGAAATGAAAATGAAAAAGAATGGAGGGGGCAGAAACTAAAAGATATTTATTGCCCAAAGACATACTAAATTCTGAGTGATGAGCATAATGGCAGTGCTACTTGTTTGATCAAGCTGAGGTGACAGTAGAAGAAAAGCCCCCATGCTGGATGACAAGAACGTAGCAGTAAAATTAATGGGCTAACATGGGGAGATTGTATAAACAAAGGGGTCTGAGTAGCACTGCACTTGTTAAATCTCTCTCATTGTTCTAGTCTCAACTCAAACCATTACTCAATATCACTGAAAATATGTGATGGTTAGATAAAGAATATTTCCTGGATCATGTGAGGGAAATCTGGAATGAGATGTGCACTGCTCCCAGTTCCCACAGTAGTTGTAATTAATTTTTATAGATTGTCAATTGGGAGAAACTAACAAGAGATTAATGAGAAAATTTGAATATTGACCACAATATATGAAGTGAGATGCCAAAATGAGTTTAAATAATGATTATTATGGCAAAGCATAATCATATTAGATACAGTTAGAAAGGAGACCGAGGACATACAAAAAGGGTATGATAAATGGAAAGAGGAAATGGAATGAGAAACCCATATAGCAGTGAAATATTAGCTATAAGATTTTGAAAGAAAAATGTACTTAATGAATAATTGATATACATAATTAATGCCCCTTAAAATCAGTTTATAAGAATTCTGAAATATTATGATTCACTAATGTAAGGCTTTGTAATTTACTTTAAAAATGTATTTTAAAGGTGACTTAGTAGAGTAAGAAATCAGTGAAGAGTATTTTAAAATGGTAAGCTGTCCATTTTCTTTTTAGTATAATACTTATACTAATAAGGGTTGTTTGTACATATGTTATAATAAATCTAAGTAAAAATCTATCTCTGTATTTTTATATATCTCTATATGTCCTATATTTAACATTAGCCATAAACTAGGGTTGTAAAAAAGTTACGAATCATTTAATGGAAGATTAGGAGACTAAAAACATTTGAAGAGAGATAATATGTCCATTTTCCAAACTTAAAACACACATAAAAGTTTTTTTCAATCTGAGTTTATTTTTTTATGATAAGGAAGTCTTCCCTGTATTTTTTTAGTAAATAGTTCTGAAGAATTGTAAACTTTGTAAAATTCAGAAACTTTTTTAAGTATGAATTTATAACAAAGAGTGACACCAAGAAATTGTATCTTCTCTTTTCTCCCTTTGGAAAAATAGTAACATTAATTTCTCCCTAAAATATATTTTCTAAGAAATTAGTGTTTGAATTATTTTCCTTTTAAAAATGCTCCTAGAATTTGACTCTGAGGGATGTGTCATTTTAATACAGCTTCATGAATGTTTCAGCAATGTCTTCCCTCTGATTATAAATATAAATTTTACTCTGTTTTCATTGCTTTCTAGTCACTTTCCTCTCATAAAACAACTCAGTGTAATGAAGAATTTATTTAAAGATCTTCCTGTGTGCTCTTGCTAGGGATTCCGGCTCTCTAGTTGTGAAAAAAGAAGAGGGGCAGTGCTTTCACTAGAACAAATAATTCAAATGTAGGAAAAAAAAGTACAACATAGTGTCATCTAAAACATTTGGTAAAAGTTTAAGTGTCATAGGACAAATAAGGAACCATAATCAAAATTTTTAAATGGAGCCCAGGAGAAGAATATACATAAAAGCATGGAAGCAAAAATTAATATTTTATATTCCAGTGTCAGGGTTGAAATAGAGGAATTGGACTGGTAGAGTTGAGAACAAAGACAGTGGGAGCAGATTATTAAGACCCTAACCACTAGAATAACATGTTTAGACTTATTTTTATAGTGATTGGGCACTCACATCTGTTATTCAATCCCATTGGGGCATTTAATGCTCGAAAAGTTTCTGACCCCTGAATCAGATGAATGGTGAACATTTTTAAAAGATTGTTCATTCTAAATTAAATATTGTATTAATCTTGCCTTTTATTTTCTATATTCTAATGCCTCGCTTTGCTGACCCTGGGAGGATTGCCCTTCCTGAGGTTAGCCAATTACTAGTTAGTAAACCAATGACCCCTGAGTGAACTTTTCAAGTGCAAATCAAGCAACCTGGAGTCCACACCTTAAACCTTCTTCTTTATCAAGGTTTTCACACTCTGGCCAATTTCTTCCTGCCCTAACCACCCCTGGGACCTGTACCAGACAACTAGGGATGGCTCTGGTGCTTACCCAGAGCTTCTGAAGCAATTCAAACTAGCCCCCGTAAATCCACTTTTATCCTCTCTCCTTCCTGAGAAAATCACACTAAAGGCTTTTTGCCTATAGTTCCCCCTCTCCTTCTGCCTCTTGATTGACCCCCAAGCCCTAAGATTCCCTGTGTGCCCCCATGCATGGTATGCCCCCCTTCTCTTGGGATCTGTGAGTATAACAAGTATCTTTTCAGTGGCAGTTATCATCAGATCCATTGGCTTTACCATACTCAAATAATAATAAAACCTGTATTAAAACAAACATGAAGAAGTCTTAACATCTTTAACACCAATTAACATCAATGGAAATTATATACTCCCAGTATTTAAAATAAATGATTTAAGTCTTTAAAAATAATTACCGTTTTATTAAATTGTTATATTATTTCAGATTTAAGTGCAGATCCTGAGTGAACCTCCTCTAAACATAAGCTTAGCTTTTTTCTAAGCTGTGGTTGAAAGAGGGAGGGGATATCCTCTAGAAATATGAATGGACAATTAGAAGTTTTTAGTCTAATGGCAAGCTACATAGGTCTAAAGTTTCATCATTTTACTGAGTCTGCTTTAACTTGTAGCATTTCTGTTACATAAAAACAAGGATCTACCTCATCCAGCGACTAAATCAATGTCAAGGGAAAATGCCACCTTATGCTCCTAAAATATCAAATTCTGAAACTGTAATTATCAAATGCTAGTGTTGTTTATATAATGTCTTTGGTATCCAGTAAGCAACACACATCCTAATTAAGAAATATTTCTGCTACATTAAGCCTACAAAATTGAATTGAATTGTCTTGAAAATGTGGTGTCCAGAAAAAGGTTTTTGGTAATCAGTAAATGCCAAACTTTGGAACAATGAACCAAACACAATTAACTATAAGACTAATAAGAATTGGGCCACACAGAGGTAGTGCTCTGAAGAATATATACCAAAAGACAGTAATGATCTCTTTCAGTGGTACACTCTATTACTTCAAAATACCATCACTGAGAGAAATTGAGAACATTAATTGACTATAAAGGGTAGAAGAATTAAAACATGAAATGCATGTTTGAACCTAATGGTTTTTAACTTCCCTTTCTACTTCAAGATTGTATGATATGTTATGATTGCAATTGCAGTAACCCTTTAAGAGATGAGCCTTTGATAAAGAAATTCAAGTGGAAAGTTGAAGACAATTTAGATTGATAATAGGTTAGAAAAGACACTAGTCATGCTAGCAGATGGAGGGCAGCAAGGTAGGTGGCTGGGAGGGAATCTGGAGGCAGAGCTGTGCCAGAAAGAACATAGGAATTTAAACAGATGGAAGATGATATATTAGTTGGCAAGAAGAGAAGCTGGGTGACAAACAGGAGGATCTGTTGAAGAACTGGCTGAGCAGACAGCCAAGAGGTGAATTGGATGGACCAGTAATAAACAAAATAGGTCAGTATGAGGTCGCCCAAGTTCCAGAACAAGTAGGCAAGAATAGTGGAAAACAATTGCAGTTGTTCCCTTTACTCGAACCCAGGAAACGGCTTTTATTATAATTTTTTAATGTGCTTTGAAATCATGATGAATGGTGATCATCTATGGAGGGAACATTTTAGTAGAAAATTCAAAGATGCTCACTACTGAAAAAATTTATTCTGTAAAATTATCGAGAGCATGAAATTTATTTTTTATTTCCTAGTTTTGTATTTTCTATATTTGAATTCTGGCCTTGGATTGGCTAGTAAATGAAAAATTGGCTGGAAAATAATGCTGAAGGTTAATGTAAGTAAGTAAGTAAGTAAGTAAGTAAGTAAGTAAGTAAGTAATTAGAGAATCAGAACTTTAACCCCTACCAAAAAGAGAATTTTTCGGTCTATGAAAAATTTAAATTTAATTGTATGTTTAGAAAAATTCCTTATATTGTATTGCCTGTTTAAAAAATTTTTTTTAATGTTTATTTCTTTTTGAGAGACAGAGAGAGATAGAGCATGAGCAGGAGAGGGGAACAGAGAGAGGGAGACACAGAATCTGGAAGCAGGCTCCAGGTTCTGAGCTGTCAGTACAGAGCCTGATGCAGGGTTTGAAGCCAGGAATCATGAGATCATGACCTGAGCGGAAGTCGGATGCTTAACCCCACTGAGCCACCCAGGTGCATCTCCCTGTATTGGCTATTAAAAGCGGTGATAGCAGTGCCTCAGTGAATGTAAAGATGATTACAAGTCATTTGGTCTCTTTTCTGTCTTCAGACTTATCTACCTTTAAATCACTATATTCTTAGATAATCATTTGTGCTTACAAATTAAGTAGAATTGTTTAATGTAATTAAGTACTTTTTACATGACAGTTGCCACCATGAAAAAGTGCCAGGCATAGTAACGTTCATAGGAAGGTGCTGACTTTACAGCTATTCTAATTGACCTTCAGATGGATACATGGGTTCTAAGCAGAAGAGATACTTCCATTTGCCACATATATAAACTTTGAATTAACACCATTCTTTCCTTTGTTCTTCCATCTAAACGATAAACTTATTTTTCTCATACATCAACCATATTTCTCAGGTCAATCTATTGCTATCTATTTTACTAGCCAAAGGTCTTATGCCAGTATACCTGAAACTTTGATATTTATTGCTGGTGTGATCATTTCTAAAATATCTGGATTCCAGAGCACCTGGCTTGCTCAGTCAGTAGAGCATTGACCCTTGATCTTGGGGTCATGAGTTCAAGCCCTATGTTGGGCACAGAGTTTACTTAAAAAAATAAAATATCTGCATTCCAATTAATTCCACACACAGAAGCAAAGATGATTTATCAAGGGTTATCTGGGCTTTATGACTGTTCTTTTCAAGTGAAGCTTTTAGTTGCCATTTTAATCCTCTGAATTAAACTTTTGAGCACAAGGCTAATAGCAGCATCTTCCCAAGTTCTAAGTAATTCTCTTCCGCTGGGGAACCACATTTGCCAAATTCTACACATATGTCAGCCACTATGCCAGACTTTGGGGATACAAGGATGAATAGAACATGAATCTTTCCATCAAAGAGTTTATATTCTAGTGGAACAAACAGATTTTTATATGTTAGATACTATGGCACGATTTAATAGATGGAATAATGCTATGTACATAGGTAATAGATATGTATCCCACGCTACATAATTATGAATCTCTTGAGGTCACAGAACATTCTAATTTATTAATTCAGCAAATGCTTATTAAGACCCTTCTCTGTGCAGTGGTTATGCAAAGGGAAGTCTATTCCCCGTTGCCATGGAAAAAAAACAGTCTCTTGAAAAAAAAGAGAGGAGCAAACAAAGTTTATTGGACAAAGATAGCTCTTGTAAAGTGTAAACCAGGTACAATAGTGCATGTAAATTGGGCTCTAGACAAAAGTAGGGGAAGGCATCAAGAATAATCTCCTGGATGCAGCAATCAAAGGACAGTTAGGATATTTTAAAATATTTGTATCATTGTTTATTACTTATAGTTATAAATGATGTTCACTGAAAAATTTAGGGATTCACACTAAAAAGAGGTAGTTAACACAATTTGAAAGGATAGAGGAAGCAAACTATGTCTTCAGTGCTGAGATAATTGCTTTAATGCATGTTCTCATTTAATCCTTTCTAGAAGACAATGAGATTCTCACTTTAAAGGTTAGAAAACCAAGACTGAGTTTACCCTGTTTTTAAAACTATAGGTTCAGGATTAAGAGATTAAAATTTCTCTGCTATATTCCCATAATTTTGCTATTTTTTTTTTTGCATGTTGCAGGAACCTTCAAATGTCAAAGCATGGATGCATTCGATGATATTTTGTACTCCTATGTTCATAGGTGTGTTCACCTATCTTTTAACTAAAATGGACATACATTATGGAACCAGTGCAAAGTTACAAATGTATTTTATTAAGATGCCTGTAATTAGAAGAAAGTCAAGTATAATTTGAAAAGTAAACTATCCCTAAACAAACTCTAAAAGAAAAAAAGGTCACTTTGCCCAAGTGTGGAAAATTTGAATGATGGATAAAGAACAAAATGACACCTGAGGAAATACATACATTTAACAAGATGCCCAATACATGGACCAGCTTAAATGTCGTTGAGTAGATTGATGAGTAATATGTTTTTAATAAATTGATATTACCCAGTTTATTATTGTTTCCTCTAAAATGTGAATTAGTGATAAGAACTTCTTTTACTGCTTTTCCCTGGGAGGATGCTTTCAGAAACTTTTTTCCTTCTTAACTCCTTCAGGAGAAAATGTGATATTAATCAGGCAAGTTTTCTGTATATAACTAAAGAATAGAAAGGGTATCACTTCTGTTTTATTGATCATTGCATTCCTGGAGTCTAGAACAGGGCCATGAACATAGTAGATATTCAATAAATATGTGATGAATGAATGGTCACATGAATTAATGTTACCACATTTTATTCTAAGACACTATGTTTGAGTCACACTGTTAAATTAATAGACTTTGGGGATCATATTATGTAAATGGACATATCAAATGTAAGATGAATCCTGTAGTAGTAGGAATTTTTTTTTGTAGTAGGAATTTTTTATGACAAAAGTCTATCTTGACCTAAAGTATACCTGTACCTGGAGATCTGAATGTCAAGTCAACAATTTTAGCTTCTTTATGAGTATGGTCTTCAATCTCAATGAAGACCAACTTTGCTATGACTTAGGGAATATGCCTGGCTACCAAGATTTACATATCTTTATGTCTTCTAGCACCCTCTCTCCCACCACCATGATCCATGAGTATATTTTGTGTTAGTTTTCACAAGGAATATGTTGTAAATGGCAAGTTCAGGGATTTGGAATGACCATACTATGTGGTTTCTTTCTTCTTTTTTTTCTTCTTTTTCTATTTTTTTTTTACTGATTTTTATTGATTAGAAAATTCATATAAAAATATTTGGTGATTTAAAACATAAGCAGATATTCTGTCCAACAAAAATATTTTGAGTATTTTAATAAAAGATAAATCATGTATTAGGTAGAACTTACATTATGTAAATAGCAGGGATGAAAATAATTGAACTCTTTTAAACTATTTTACATAATATTAAAAATGTTTTCAGACTCATGGGCACAATCATCATTCTGTTTATGTCTATCCATATCCTCAGCATTTAGCACATTGCCTGATCTATTGTAAACAGTTGCTTAATATTTGTCACTAATATGTTGATACTAAGGTCTTCTTGACTTACATATTTAAGTCATAACAATGATAATAAAATAGTTCACAATGAGGCAGTAGCATTGTTAAGAAAATATTTAAAAAGTGGTGAATATATTCCATACTGTGGCCTATTCATAGCTGAATGACAAATTATATAAAACAATGTGTTTAGAAATAGGGGCGCCTGGGTGGCGCAGTCGGTTAAGTGTCCGACTTCAGCCAGGTCAAGATCTCGCGGTCCGGGAGTTTGAGCCCCGCGTCAGGCTCTGGGCTGATGGCTCAGAGCCTGGAGCCTGTTTCCGATTCTGTGTCTCCCTCTCTCTCTGCCCCTCCCCCGTTCATGCTCTGTCTCTCTCTGTCCCAAAAATAAATAAACGTTGAAAAAAAAAATGAAATAAATGACCTGCCAGATAAACAGAGATCTAGGCCATAAAAATGTGTCTTATTGAGTCTGAGTTGTCTGATATTGTTAAAGATGACTTGAAATGCAACATTGTTTCACTGGAACTTAATGAAGATGGTAAATAAATAGAAAATTTATGAAGGGAGTAGATCAGGCATAAATAATAATAAATATTTTGAGAGACATGGTTATTTGTACCAGAATACTCAATTAGAAGAGAGAAAACATGGCCAATCGTTTACATGGATATATTTGGATGAGACCTGTGCAGGAGAGCATGAATACCAAATAGTGTTGATTTTTAAACAAATCATTTTTTATAGGAAAAAATAAAATTCTTTGGCAAAATGATTGTTTTGAAGTTATTAAATACAAAATAGTATTACAAATATGATTATTTTCTATGGTCTTTATTCTAGTAGGATGTGGCCCTCACTTATGGAAATATTAATGTCTTTAAGTGACACCCTCCTTTCATTTAAATTGAACTTAAATAGATGCTTCATGCAGTAATGAAAAAAAATATTTTTGGGTAACCTAAGAGAAAGATTATTTAGAATTTGTTGGCCATTCCCTCATCAAGGATGAAATGAAATCTTAGAGTTGGAAGGGGTTAGTTTTTATAAAACTGTGACTAATCTTTAGTTTTTACATGTGGAAACTGAGTTTCTGATGATTGAGACTTATTATCTAAGGATCTACTATTTAGGCATACCTACATATAGAAAAATAAGTTTCAAAGCATACTGGTTAGAAATTTAATAATAATACAAAAATTACAGTATTTTTTTCCTTAATGGTAGGACTCTTGATTCAGATTTAATGTTCTTCATGTAATTAATTTCTTAGTTTAAGGGAAAATGTTCTTTAATGAATTCTTTAGCTTCTCTAAACTATCTATTTCGAGAAACATTCTTAAGAAAAGAAAGGAAACTTCAGTGAAAGAAAATCACTCCTCTGTGATTCAAAACAGAATTCTTAGATCTTAACTACAGAAGTATAATGTTGCAAGAAATTCATGAACATTGATTAGGAAATGGGTACTCACTGAGACATTCTCAGAGTCAGTATAAAATTAGTTCTTTAAAAGAACTAGTCATTTGTCAATCAATGGGTTGAAAATAAGTGCTTTGGTTATACTGTTAAAAACAAAAATTTCAGTCACTTGTAATTTAGGAAGAAATGAGTAAATGTGTTAAAATGAAATGGAGATTGTATAAATCTCCATTTCTCATATACAAAGCTGATTAGGATTAAATTAGTCCAGCAAAGTGGAGATATGCAATAGATACTACATGCAAAGAACTATGAAGAGTGCACTGCCTAGCAATTGGTAAAATAAGGAGAATGAAGAACAGAAATTTAATTTGTTAATTGCCTGAAGATGTTATCACCTGTGTCACAGCAAAATTGCTCTATTTTGCTGACAAAATAAAGCACTATTTAGAGGGAGAATTGGTTATACCAACATTTGTTCATTTTGTACTTTGTGCTAGGAAGTGTGATAAGTGTTTTGCATATTCATGAATGTCATAGACTCTAAGTCTAAAGTTCTCTTTTGGCCAGCAAAAGAGCAGGCGCAGGATTAAAGTGAGAGATGGCTAATGTCAGGGAAAAGACAAGAGCCCTGAATAAGGGTCCTTGCCTCATATTTATTAAGATCAGAAGGTTTACAAACATGATGGGCATGTACAAAGAGATAAACTGGGAGCATTAACTTGGAGACATGAGGGAAAAGGGGGTTTTTGAAGATATACAGTGTTTGGGGTTTGGGCCAATATAAAACAAAATCCTGGTGCCGGGCAGATGGGTAGATGGTTGTTAATGGCAGACAGGAGGCACCATGTCTGTTTAAGTTAGCTAGCCTAGAGGATAAGACAGATAGGGGGAATAACCTCAGGGTTAATAAGGCACTTTTTCTTTTGTTAACCATCTCCCCTCTGGGCTGCTTTGCCTGCAGTACAGTGGTTCATAGTCCAATTCACCAATTTACTTAACCTGGCCCTATCCTCCTGTGAAAGCAGCTTTTCTGCTTTAGTACTAAATTAGGGGTGCTTCCACCCTGAATATCTAATCCTGTTTATTTTATATACCTATGTATTGGGTACCTTTGCACCATTCCTATTTTAGGCCTTTGCCTCTCCCTCTCTATTCTGGGGGCTCTGCACCCCCTCTCTATTTTGGGGTGCCTTTGCACCTCCCTATTCCTGGAACCTTTATGCCTCCCTATTCTTGGTGTGCCTTTGCCCCCCCCCTCTATTCTTGGGGTGCCAATCTGGTTTACCCAAACTCAGGTGTGAGCATTTTATGACTTTGTGTTTCTTTATGCTTTGTTAACCCATTGGTATAAACCCGGGGGATTCCTGAGCTTATCCCCCACACATTAAAATGCTATCACTGGTGTAACAATAAACATGGCTTTTTAAAAAAATGTTTTTTTATATATGAGAGCAAGAGAGACAGAGCGCGAGTGGAAGCGGGGCAGAGAGACAGGGAGACACAGAATCGGAAGCAGGCTCCAGGCTCTGAACCATCAGCACAGAGCCAGCTGTGGGGCTCAAACCCGTGAGCTGTGAAATCATGACCTGAGCCAAAGTCGGAGTCTTAACCTAGTGAGCCACCCATGTGCCTGTAAACATCGTCAACTGTGTTAATAAAAACCAATATTTTAATTTTGTTTAGGAAATATTTTTTTGTCATATTGTGTCATATATATGATTATTTATTTAAGATGTAATTTAGGATATTATCTTCATAAACCATTACATAATTGCATATGAAACAAATTACAAAGAAATAAAGCCCTTATTTATTTATTATTTTGTTAATGGAGTGATTAGGGGCACCTGGGTGGCTCAGTTGGTTAGGCATCTGACTTTGGCTCAAATAATGATGGTTCATGAGTTTGAGCCCTGCATCAGGCTCTGTGCTGAGAGTGAAGAGCCTGTTTAGGATTCTCTCTCTCCCTCTCTCTGCCCCTCCTTACTTGCTCTCTCTCTCAAAATAAATGAATAAACTTAAAAAAAAAAAAACTTAGAAGAATGGAGTGATTAGGTTTAGGCTGTAAAGAAACATAACAAAAATGCATATGAGTAGAATGGAAATTTAATATTCCATGTAGGCAGTAAAAATGATTATATGCAGATTGACTAAATTGGGGAAACAGAATCATGTGATGAATTTAGAGCCTGATCTAGAATGAATTCAGCAAACAAATCAATGGAAAGTTTCAGTTTATAGGTGATAGAAGAATTTACTTTAGCAATGGCATGGCAGTAGAAGTTAGAAAAACCACAAAACCATAAGGACAGTTGATATGAAAAGAATAGAGGAAATCTATCAGTAATTGCAAAAAAAAGATGGCAGCAATGGGGGTGGATGGTGAGAGTATTAAGGACTCACATGCTTCCGTGAAGTCTCCTGCAGACCTAAGTATTCATTGCATTTCTTCCTATGCATCATCACCCCATAGAGCAGTTTTTATTGTCCAATATCTGTAACAAAGTAATTCAAATCAGCCACAGATGTTTTTTTTCATGTGCATATTTTTGAGAAAAAAATTCAAATCCACTAATGGTTACTCCTTTCAGTTTGTGTCACTTTCAAACATTGTGTGACCTATTTATGACAAGTAAAAGTGTGAGCTGAAAATTATTTGAATTTTCTTATTTTCAAACATCTTAGAGAAGAGATGAAACAATGAATTGATAATGTAGACAGCAATTAGAGCTGTATCTTACTAGCTATGCACAGGCACATGCCTAAATAAGGAGCAATAGTGTGAGTTCAGCAGGAAGGAGTGAGTTGTTAATCTAGAACTCCTAAATTCTACACATATATTGCCATAGGACAGTAAGCTTTATGGCTACATAGGATGGATTCTCAGGGCTGCAGTTTGATATCAGAATGAACATAAGAATTGTATGTAAAGAATGCTTCTAATATTCATTGAAGATTTTATTTTAAATTGTTTTTTTCCCAATGACGTTTCTGTAAAGTCAAAATTTCTCTTAGTGTTTAATGTTGGGAAAATGCTTTAATTCAAAATTATTCTTGTTTCTTTTATTCAGTGTGAGCTGTATAACTGATTGCCTTTACTTTCTTTTTATTTTACTTTGCATTGGAAGCTAGGCAGCTTATAGCTAAAATTTCTATTCCATTAATAAGTAATGTGCCCTAGGCTAGTTTACTTGATTCTCTTCATACTGGAGTCTCATTCTTTTATCACTATGTTGAAAGCTTTATTGACTCTATTAGCTGCCACAAATTCTTTTCCTAAGTATTAGTGCATATATAATGAACATGTAAATATGTGAATAATTTGAATTAGCATCTAGACCCTCACCTGATTTGATGAGTCAAGAGATCCAAATGATGTTTTGGATTTGGGGTAAATACTAATCTGACTGCTTTCAGTTCTCTTTTAAAAAGATGTAGATATAATAAAATGAAGAAAGGATATTTCAAAACCTTCTCCAGCTGAGTTATTTTTTCAAGGCCTTTCAAGAATGCATGTCATATACCTGGTGGCTGGTAGCTAGTCCTTAGGTCTTCTCAAAGATGAAACTCCTCTTGTATTAAATGACGTATCATAGTCTTGTAGTACAGATGGAATCTAAAACATCACCATTTTTATTGAAAAGAAAAGGGCAGTAAGATTATAAAGGAGAAAAATCACTTCCTTCTCCATGAATTGGCTTCTCATACAAAATAATCCAATATAATATACAACTGTAATGTAATAGACTTTGTGATAGATTCATAGTAGTAAGCAATAGATAATGAAGAATCAAAAGAAAATGTCCTTGCACACTTAGATCAATAAATATTAATGGGGTGGTGTCATCAAACTACTGAACAAAGAACCAGCAAACCTTGAAATTTATCCCTTGAGATTTTAGACCAATGGATTAATCCCTCTAAGCTTCAGCTTGCTCATCTTTAAAATGGGGATTAGAAATATCTGCCCTCACCAATTCTCAAACTGTTTGTGAAATACACAGATAAAGCATTCCTGGAACCATTAATAACTTTTGCGCCTCTAAAAAGTATAAGGGCCAAAGAAAAGTAAACTTAATATTAATAGCAACAATGAAACAATCAACCTTTGATTAAAAAGATAAATTTTACTTTATATATAAATATAAATAGGAAGAAAGAATGAATGGACAAAAGAAAGAAAATCATGCATTCAGGGAAAGTAAAACAAATGCAAAAACTACATTGATGATCGACCCCATGGAAATAATATTCAATCTTCAAATCATTTCCTGCAAAACTGACTCAGACAGTTGTTCTCCAATCTAATCTATCCATCTATCCTCTTGTTCCATAAATACCAACAACAAAACTTGGTTGGGTAACAGTGGAGAAACACTTGGAGAAACAGAGTTAAGTAGTGCTAGGCATTATGCTGGAGTCTCTGATTTATTCCTCTGTCATCTGGAGAATTTCTACAAAGGAGACTGAGTCTCCATAAAATGCAAAATGCTAACAACAACTTCTATGATACTTTTGTCATATTTGTTAATATCTAACAGTGATTTGCATCATTAAAGTATTTTCAAACAATTTCTTAGCCATGTCATGTGCAACTAAAACAAACTTAAATTAGGAAGAACCTCTTTATTTTTTCTCTGTGAGACGTCGAATACTACCTTAGTGGATATATGAATCCAGTAAAGAATTAATCAACCAACTAGTCAACTCTTTAGAAAATAATATTGAAGTAGTATATTTGTTAATGCTTACACCTTTAGCATTATAAATACTGTTTGTAGATTTCTATTTAAATTAAAGGATGCTTTATATAAAGGCATCTGACAATTTGCTCATTTTTTTCCTCAACTATCTCTTAGCACTGTCAGCTTGCTCAAATCATCTAAGGACTGGGCCAGAATTATTATTTTTCTTTCTCTCTATTTTTCAGCCAAGACCCTGAATTTATTCAGTACTTTTCAACTGTTATGTTAGATGAATCCCAAACAGTGTCCTGAGGGGCTACCCAGAAGGAGTGTGGTAGGAGGAGTAATAGTTACTGAAAGTTCTGCTCCTTTATGTGTCGTAAAACAAAATGGAATTGTTAAAGCTTCCAACGTATTCCTTGACCATGCTCTGTATTTTAGAGAAAGCTTTCAGAAGATGCAGACACAGTCTGAATATATTATTGTTACTGTTTCAGCTGACATAATCAAAATTACCCAAAGTGATGATATCAAAATATGAGCTAGTCTTGAGTAACTTGCATGTCTGAATGAATAAGCACAGATAGCTTTTGTATTATTCAGCTGTCTATGAGATTATGATTGATTCAGATATATGCCAATTGATATGAGAGTGTTTTTTTAAAATTACTTTTTAGTGTTTATTTTTAAGAAAGAGAGAGAGAGAGAGAGAGGGAGAGAGAGAGAGAGAGAGGAGAGGGGCAGAGAGAGAAAGGGAGACACAGAATCCTGAAGCAGGCTCCAGGCTCCGAGCTGTCAGCACAGAGTCCGATGTGGGGCTTGAACTCACAAACCGTAATATTATGACCTGAGCTGAAGTTGGATGCTTAACTGACTGAGCCACTCAGTTGCCCCCAGAGTGTTTGTTGTTGTTGTTGTTAATGGGAATTGTGGATGAGGCTATTTGTTTATCTTTGCATTATTACCGTACTAATAATTTACTCGCCCTAATAATTTGTATGTATCTGCATGTTTTAAGTC
Organism: Felis catus; assembly: GCF_018350175.1. Taxonomy (NCBI): domain Eukaryota; kingdom Metazoa; phylum Chordata; class Mammalia; order Carnivora; family Felidae; genus Felis; species Felis catus. The sequence goes on from NC_058374.1 coordinate 68,415,089, forward strand.
ATAATTCACAAAGGAATAGATATTTCATGTGAAATGTGTAGTCAAATAAGAATTTCCATCAACATTTTGGGATCCCTCTGGGACATCTTTCAACCATTCACATTTTGGGTTCTCAGGGGTTAGTCTTGCTTACAGAACTATATACTCATTTTTGTTAAACATTAATTTGCAAAGTTGTTAAACATATCTTATCCTCCCATAACAATCCCTTAGTTATTCTTATGGTTGATGTGAAAGGCATTTCTATTACCATGTTACAGCTGGAAACAGATTCAGAAAAGTTGGCTTCATAAATATCACCAGACTGAGCACCGATGTTTATTTTTAATCTAGACCAGCTTTCTCTGGGACCACTGCTTCTTCCCTACATGGTATGATTGTGGCTTGGCTTCAAGATTTTTACCAGGTTCCTTATATTGCATAGTTTTTATCCAAAATGTCTTATTAATATTTTATGAATCACATGTGCCTTTTTTATAGCAGCGTATTTTTTCAGTTCTAAATAGCATATTTCTCTCAATTTAATGTTATTGAAATTAAGATGCCACAATAGTTAATGTCACAAGGATGTTTTCACAAAATCTGAAATTAAATTGATAAAACAAATGTTGTAATAGAACTGAGAAGGCAGTTTTTTGTGTTCCATCCTATGTTTAGAAAAATTGTATATATATACATATACATATATTTGAATTCCCTTATTCCTGAAAAAAAATTCTCTACTTTTATGTGAAGACTTCATATAAGATTCAAATTCAAATTCTATTTCATTATTTCTGTTCTTACAATTTCCCCAAACCACTGGCAAATCTTCCTTTATTAATTTTCATAATTTTCTAAATGTATATATTGTTTATTTATTTTGAGAGAGAGAGAGAGAACATGACTGGGGGAAGGGCAGAGAGAGGGAGACACAGAATCTGAAGCAGATTCCATGTTGTCAGCACAGAGCCTGACGTAGGGCTTGAGCCCACAAACTGTGACGTGATAATCTGAGCTGAAACCAAGAGCTGGATGTTCAACTGACCGAGACACTCACGGGCCCCTAAATGTACTTTTTGAAGCTAGTTTCCTCCTGAGAAGATAATTTTCATTGTATAGTTTTCTGAGAGAAGTTGATTTAATATATATCAGTTTTTCAATGTTCTCACTAAATAGTTACTGAAATGTTACAGTAACAGCCTGATTTATTAAATCGTCTTTTCTCCATGTGTTAATGTAAGTATTACTCTGTCCCAAACTTACCTATACTTCATGACACCTCCCCACTACTTGTTCAACTTAACGAGGAAACATATATGTGAAAATTGAGCTTCATATTTTTTGCTCAACTTTTCTACCTTTTCCTTAAGTCGTTCAGGTTGTTACCAGGGATGTCAAGGACTTGAGCAAAGTGAAAGTTGGGGTTGAAAAAAATTAAACTGTCCAAACCACTGCCTCTAAGAGTTAAGGAAAATGTAGAGGTAGATAGCATTCCAAAGGGTTATGTTCACTGTAACTTGAAAGAATGGCTCCAATTTTGCATGGCAAATTATAGAGTAGGAAACTGAGGCTGAATCCTTATTGAATGGACCTAGCCATTAGTAAAGGTTAATGAGAAACTCAAGTGAGGACTCAATCCAAGGCCTACTTTGTATTATACCTATGATATCAAAATTGTTTTTCACAGTTAGTGAAACAGCTGCTTATTTGTTCCTTGTCTTGGTATGGTTTCATTCACTCATTCAGCATCCATGTATTGAATGCTCGCTGTATATGAGATGCTATGTTTCACACTGGAAGGTCAATGGTAAATAATAGACATACAGTCTTTTTTGTCTATAGAGATTGTTAGCTTGTTACAAATGCTAGGAAGGAGTTTGCAGAGGTATAGAATTTCCTCATCAGATAAGAATGAGTGAAAGCTAATTTATATGACAGTGGAAAGACTCTTGGTGGAAGAGTGATTTATTTTGAATCCTGAGGGTTAAAGATTTATTTAAGCCAGAGCATGGGGGAATAATCAAGAGGTAGCCTCAGCTTATCTCATGTTTCTAGAATTACAAATTTGGTCTTATTTTATGAAAACGTGAATTACCTTAAGTTTATATGTATACAAATCTGGATCAGAAATTAGCTGAGAATGTCTATAAACCTGAATCAGAAATTAGCTGGAGAAATAAGAAAATAAAAAACACGCTCATGCAAACATCTAACCATTTAAAATATGAAGATTCAAGGAGACAAAGCAAGATGAACCAAGGGAAAGCTTTCAGCTTCCATTATAATTTATGTTTCTAAATAAGAATTTATGTGCTGTGACAACATAAATTAAGGGGATTTCTAACTCAGAATCGGAGGGCCAAGGAATATTTATAAAACAATGGATATCAGAATTGAAATCTAAGTGATGTAGGAGTTAATTAGGAGAAAGGCAGATGGTGGAAGGAGGAGAAGTGGAGGGAGGGAGTGAGGATGAGTCAGAAAAAGAGAAAAACCTCAGTAAAGGCCCAGAGGCAGGAGGCTGGGAAGTATTGTAGTTCAGTTTCCATAGAATTGATGATAAAGTGCAGCCATGACAAGAGTCAATGGAAGGGTACACAAGGAAAGACAATGAGAAGATACTGCATTATATTAAGTAGAGAAGTGACTTGATTGATTTTTTGCATTTAAAGATCACTCTGTGGGGCACCTGGGTGGCTCTGCGCTGACAGTGTGGAGACTGCTTGGGATTCTCTGTCTTTCCTTCTCTCTGTCCCTCCCCCACTTGCACTGTCTCTGTCTCTCTCAAGATTAAATAAGCTTAAAAAAATAAATAAATAGGGGCACCTGGGTGGCTCAGTTGGTTAAACATCCGACCTTGGCTCAGCTCATGATCTCCTGGCTCATGGGTTCGAGCCCTGTGTGGGGCTCTGTGCTGACAGCTTGCTCAGAGACTGGAGCCTGCTTGGGATTCTGTGTCTCCTTCTCTCTCTGCCCCTCCCCCACTTGGGCTCTATCTCTCTCTGTCTCTCAAAAATAAACAAATGTAAAAAAAATTTTAAGATCACTCTGACAGCATTTTTGAAGACATTTTTGAGTAGAGCATGGATGCTAGGCAAGAAAAATATTAGAAGGTATTACAGTAACCTTGGAAAGAGATGATAATGGCCTAAACTAGTGATTTTCAAACCTTTTTCCTTAAAAATCTCCAAGAGAATATATTAAAACTGTACATCCTCACATATACTTATGAATTGACATACAGATTCATCATAATTTTAAATAGCAGCAAAAAAAGTCATTTTCAGCATATTGCAAGTTTTGACATTTTAAAATAAATCTGTTATATCACTAAAATATATCCATTAAAGTCTGAATAGTATTGAGATTCCATGTTCATTGTTATCCACTTAAAAATATTTGAAATAGCTCTTGCAGAACTTTAAAACATTTTATGTAGTTCTCATTTCTTTTGAACTCATATTTCTATTCCCATGGAAATTTATCCTGTTATTATATTATGTTTTAAAGTATTTAATTCAGTACCCTATCATATTTTTTAGTTATATAATTTGATTTTTTTCAACTTCTTATAGCTATAAGGTTTAAAGGTTAATTTTTCTTCTAGAATTAATCATCATGGTTTTTATTAATGCATAATTGACCAAAACTATGTAACTGTATTTAAAACTCTGAAGAAGTTGTTAGTGACAAAAAAATACAACTTTATTAGAAATGCAGTGCTAAATGTGACAGATGGGCTTCTTTATTTTAATTGATTCCTCTACTTTTAGAACAATGTTATTTATTGCCAAAATGAGACAGAATTTGGTATTTATTTGGACTTTTCATTTTTATAGATGTGAACTAAAAGATGAAGAATTGAGTTATAATGATGCAATTTAATTATCTGAACTCTTTCTGATTATATGTAAAGAACTACATGATGATCAATTACCAGAATTTATCTTTAGTAATCTATTAATTTTATGGAAAGCAAAGAGTTGGATTTACAAAATAATTTCTTTACTGGTCATTCATTTTTTTCAATAGTAACACTAGTACTTCTTAACATTTATCTCAATTGTCCTTTTGTTTGGTGCCCCCATAAGATTTACATGCTGGGTCAATGCACATAAAATTGTGGATGGGAGGGGCGCCTGGGTGGCGCAGTCGGTTAAGCGTCCGACTTCAGCCAGGTCACGATCTCGCGGTCCGGGAGTTCGAGCCCCGCATCAGGCTCTGGGCTGATGGCTCAGAGCCTGGAGCCTGTTTCCGTATCTGTGTCTCCCTCTCTCTCTGCCCCTCCCCCGTTCATGCTGTGTCTCTCTCTGTCCCAAAAATAAATAAATGTTGAAAAAAAAAATTAAAAAAAAAATTGTGGATGGGAAAGAATCATGTTTTGAAACATAATTTATTTATTTATTGTAAAATAGGATAATTTATTTATTTATTTATTTATAATTTTACTTATGATTATAAAATAAGAGAAACTTTCATTTATTTATTTATTTATTTAATTTATTTATCATTGTAACATAAGAGAAAGGTAACTAAGAGAGGAATGTTTGGAAAATAGAATCTATACCTCTGTTATAGAGGTACCTTCACTTCTTCCTTAAATTTCTTTCTGGGAACACCATGGAGAGGATTTTTGTACTCTCAAGAGCATGTATGTATACATGAGTTAGAAGACTAGTAACTTAGATTAGGGCAGTAATAGTGGTCATGGAAAAAAGTAGTAAAACAAAACAAATAATGAAAAATATGAGGTGGAAAAAAAATCAATGAATTTTGGTGCTTTATTAGATTCAATGCATGTGTAAAATTTCTAGAATTTCAGAAGTGGAGTACATTTTAAATATTCTTTTAGAGCATGGAAAAGAATTGACCAGAGAAACAGAATGATTTGTCTGATAACTGGAGATAAGGTCACTGACCTACAAACTGTGCCATTTTTTTTTTTTTTTTTGCAGTCATTAGTTATCAGTGTGAAGGTACAGAGAAGGCATAGGTTGAAAGCTTTTAATTTTAATTTCAGAAAGTTGGTTTTGGGAAGCCTGGGTGGCTCAGTCAGTTAAACATCAGACTCTTGATTTCAGCTCGGGTCGTGATCTCATGGTTCCTGAATTTGAACCCTGCATCAGGCTCTGCTGACAGAAGACAGCCTGCTTAGGATTCTCTGTCTCCCTTCTCTCTGCCCCTCCCCTGTTCACTCCCTATTTCTCTCTCTCTCAAAAATTAATAAATTAACCTTTAAAAAAAAAGTTGGTTTTGAGGGATATGGATGGATTGAATTATTAACAATGGAGTTGACAAGCTTTTTTCTCTTTGTGTTGTGGAGATTGATGCCACCGGAAACACCCCACAGAAAGGAGTCAACCAATTACAAAGAGGAAGAAATGGCTGCCTTGGGAGGGTCTTGCCATAATGGAACAGAATTGTACATAATAGTAGCAATAATAGTTTTATTTACGGAGAAGGGTTAATCTTACCTGGAGCTCTTTTCCTCCATTAGCTTCTTCTTAATAAAGTAGGCATTTGACACTGTTAGGGATGTTTTTTTACTTTCGTATACAGATTAGGTAATTGAAGCTCACAGAGCTGAAGTCTTATGTGCAAAGCTGAGAAGGGGTCAAATCTGAATTGTAAGCCAGGTTTGTGTTCCTTATACTACACCAACAATATACCAAAAGGCCTTGCAGGAGGTTTTCTCTGACCACCCTTAGACGGTTTTACATTTATTCACTTAATTACTTAGTGAGCACCACTGTGTGCCAGGCCTACTAGAAATTAGGGAAATAGTGAGAATGAGGAACAGTACTTGGCTCGTGGATCCTACATTCAGGAAAAAGAAGCAGATGATAAATGGAAAACACAGCCTAAGAGGATGCTAAGAAGACAGAGAACATGATGCTGAGTAAGAGAATAACTGGATGTGAAGAAGGTCTCTCAGGAACAGAAAGTGCAAAGATTTTCAAATGAAAGTAAGCTAAATATTTTCAAGAAGCAGTGGGAAGGTCATTGTAGCTGGAGTAGCAGTCAGTAGAAAGAGTGTAATAAAGGATGTGATTAGAGAGCTGGGCAAGAGCCATACCATATATGGTCTTAGTGATCCTGTAAGGACTTTGGATTTTATTGATTATGTTTTTTCCTAAAGCCATTGGAAGGTTTTAAACTAAGTAGTGATATGTTCCTGAACGAAACATGGGCAAACAAGAGTGAAGCATGGAGAGCTATCAGTAGGCTCTTGGAATAATCCAGATGAGAGGTTATTATAATGTTTGAACTAAGGAGCTGACAGAAAGGATGGAGAGAGCTAATGATTTAAGGTGTGTTTTGGAGGTAGAGTTGACAGGACATTCCTGGAGTATTAAATATGAAAGGTGAGGATAAGAAATGAGTCAAGGATAATTTGCAGATGTCTGGTTTGAGTAACTGTATAGATGATGGTGCCATTCAGTGACTGAAAGATGTGGTGGGTGTGAGGGTGGGGAATCCAGAGTGATTTTCTATCTAGGTTAATCTGAGGTTTTTGTGAGACACCAGAGGGTAAGTCAAATAAACAACAAATATTGTGGTGAAGACTTAGTTATCCACCAAAATAATTCTTCTCTTTGTTGGCCATACACCTACATTACACTACATTCCTCAGCTTCCTTCAAGTGTGAAATGTACCTATGATTTTCCCAGTTGAAAGTGAGCAGAGTAGATGTGCACAGCTTCCAGGCCTGGCCTATTAAAAAACATCAAAAAACAAAAAACAACAAAACAAAACAAAACAAAAAACTCCTTTATGCTCTTACTTATTCTGCCAGCTGGAAACTGATGATCACCAAATACTGGAGAAGGCAAGTTCTCAAGATAGAAGATTCTTGGGTAGAGGAGAACTCTGCTCTGTTGACCTAAACATCTAACCAGGACTGTTATAAGAGGGGGAAAAAGTCTTTATTATGCTGACCTTTTTTTTAATGTTTATTTTGAGAGACAGAGAAAACAAGCAGGGGAAGGGCAGGGAGAGCGGAAGAGAGAGAATCTCAAGCAGGATCCATGCTGTCAGTGCAGAGCCTGACACGGAGCTTGATCCCAGGAGTCATGAGATCATGACCTGAGCAGAAACCAAGAGTTGGATGCTCAACTGAGTCCTTATGTTGAGCTTTTCAAAGAAAAGAATAGAGGTGATGAAATGGGAAAGTAGTTTAGCTTCTCTGAAAAGGATAAAATAAAAGAATACACAGAGGAATTTACTGTTGAACCTTGAACAACGTGGAGGTTAGGGTACTGACCCCTCTGACTATGAAAGCCATGTATAACACACACACACACACACACACACACACACACACACACACACACATTCTATTCCTTTAATGGTAACATCGTACATAAAAAATCAGAGTGCATTTGTTTAGAACTAATATTAACACAGTATTACTGACTTTATTCAGAGGTCACCAATTTACCCACACATGTCCCTTTTCTCTTCCAGGATCCAATGCAAGATACTACACTGCATTTAGTGATCTTGTTTGCTTAGTCTCATATATTTTGGATATTAATGCCTGATCAGTTATATCATTTGCAAGTATCTTCTCCCATTCAGGAGGTTGCCTTTTCATTTTGTAATGGTTTCCAAGGTTTAAAAAATATGTTTAAAGCAACGATACAACTATACAATACAATATACACTAAATATAGTGTAAATATACACTAAAATTAGATTCTTTCAAAATATATATACATATTTCAGTAAGAGTTTAGATACCAACTACTAATATGCAATGGGCTATATAAGTTTTTCTAAATTATTTTATGGAATTCATAGACAAAAACTTTGAATACCACTGAAATGAAGTACTTATACCTAGGAACAGAGGTTTAGGGAAGATGCTATTAAATCTAGATGCTGGATAACATAGGATATGGTATAATTGTGGTAGTAGTTTTACAGACAAAAATTAATGATTAATCTATATAATTTTTCCAAAGAATTGAGTAACTATAAGTATTCCAAAGGTGTGACCCATTTTAAGAGATTTTACAGCTCTGGAAAATAATGGAGGGAGTGGAGACATGCTACTTCTTTTAGCAGAAAATTTGATAAATTTGTTTTTATTACATTGTGGCTTGGAGCAGTTTCCTCATGGAGGAGATGCCATGTGAGTCCTTAAGGAAAGTTAATGGGAGGCAGGCCTGGGACTAGAAACATTTCTATGATGTTTAAGTCATTCACAGGTAATTAATGACCTGAAAGCAGGTGGGGTCTCAAAAGTAGGCAGAACTGTGGTCTTACTACAATGAAGATACAAAGTTGCTTACTGTAGAAAACTGAAGTCTGAACTCTTAAGCCTTAAAGCAAAATAGTATAAAATTAATGAATTAAATTATTCCAAATGGGTAAATCTCATGAATTTGTATAAAAAATAGTCCCAAGAATGTCAATCACTATTGAATTTAAGATACAAAAGTCTGAGCTCTGCAGATAAAGCTCTTTACAGTTCCTGAGATAACACATAACCATAAACCAGGCTCACAGCTCCATGGATCAAACTAACAGGTCCTTTGAGGGTTTTTTTTTTCTCCGTTTTGTTTTCCTGTCTTTTGTGGTGGCAATGGATATTACTTTTTTCTGTTCTGCAAGCAAAACACTGCAAATTTGGTGTCTTAAATCTGATTATCTCAGTTTCTGTGAGTCAGGAGTATGGGCACAGCTCAGCTACGGTCTTTGGTTCAGAGTCTCATTAGGCTGCAGTCAAGTTCATCTGGCCCTGTTTCTTTCTGGAGCTGTGATTCTCTTCTGATTGTTGGCAAAACTCAGTTCCTTGCCATTATAGGAAGAAGGTCCCCATTTTCTTGCTTACTGTCAGCTCCTCGAGGCCGCTGGCCCTTTCGTAGGGCTTTTCAACCTCAAAGGCTTAACTTATTCACGCCACATCTGTGGCTTTGCCATTTGGAATGCGTAGCCTCCCAAGCCACTGTGTTAGGAAGAGATGGCTGGAGAATTTTAAGGGCCAGTCTTAGAAAAATGCCTTCCGCCATTTTTGTCCACATGCCATGGTCTAGGAGCAGTCATAAGGGTCCAACCTTATAAATATAGAACAGAAGAATAGCACTTGCAGTCTCTGCCAATCATTAAAGCATTTTATAATAATGAAATCAATATGAATCTACTATATTCCCAAAGCCTCCTTTCATATCCTGGAACTGCCAAACAATGCTGGCTTTCTGATCTATTTATTTATTAATGCTTTTATTCAAATAATATTTATTCAATGCATGTGATATGCTTAGAACAATAGAAACACTTAGAAAACAAAGTCATATTGGACACAGAATTGTGGATAATGAGAAGGCAGTGTGCTCTGTATGTTATTACCAAAATGCTAGAGGGATACAAGGAGGGACAGTGTTTAACTCTGCCTTGGGCAGTCAGAGAAGTTCAGATTTTAATTTTCAGAGTCAAAGAGAATGACACATGAATCTTGATTTGCTAGATAGAGAAGGGATAATGGCCTTCCAGAGTAAAAAGAATTGGAACATAGTCAGATTTAAAAATAAAAAATCAAGTTAAATTTTAGTTATTCCTAAATGGATCAATTTTTTGACTGTGCAGTATAAATTACCTATACCTAATAGCAGCCCATATGTCTAATTATAATTACCCTGTAAGCCTTAAGCGAATTTCCCTAGTCACCTTGATTAGAGCATATGGAAATATATGTTTTAAAAGGATCAGTAGTTAGTAGGATAGTATCTAAGATCAGTATGCTCGGAATTAATTTTCTTCTAATGTATGTATATGATAGCTCTTTGTTACATATTTAAAAATATAAAATGTATGAATGCTCATTCCCATATGTAAAGGGGAGACTAGAGCTGGGCTTTCTGGATTCACTTATTTATTATAATGTATTTTTGTGTGTGTGATATCTTTGGTGGTACTTTCATGTTTGCTTCAGTATGGATGAAAAAACCTTTGGATTACATCTTAACTTTGGACATTACTGTGGGACTGCTTGTAATTTGTAATTTTGCCTTTATTAAAAACTACCGGAAACAGTATTTGCTTTGAGAAGTTAAAAGTTTCATTGATAAGTCACAACTTACTAAGATTTTTTAGATCCTTTTTTTTTTCTTGCATTGATGGCTCCTGTTTCTTTTGTTTTCATGTCTCATGTAATTCCTTTCTCATAGTGTATAAGATCTTTATCTCAATAAATCAAAGTAATCATCCCCATGGAAATCTCTTAGTTATTAGAACTAAGTTGCCACTTGAATGCTAAGTTTTTTTTATATATAGAAGCCATTAAGATTTTAATTGGGACAGAAATTTGTCATTTGTAATTAATGTTTCAAAATGAAGCTTATGATCTAGTTTATCAAACAGGACTAAGAGTATCTACTTCCATTATTTTTGTCCTTTGAAAGAATATTAGAAGTTATATAGCCCAATTTCCTCTCAGAGTAATGTCTTGCCAAGAGATTCTTGATTATGCACAAGTGCTTACTGAAATAAATGTTTTTAAATCTTTATTATTGTAAGGCTACAGGCTGTAGCAACTATCACTGACATGTTGAACCATGAAAATAACAGTCAGAAAATTATATTTCTTTTGTGCAAGGTGTGTAAGTTATATATGGAAAAGTTAAGATATCTTTTTAAAATCTTTCCTTTTCCCTCGTAAGTGTGATAGTCTATCTGCTACAGACTGACTGTTTATTTGCCTCAAAATTTATGTTAAAATCTAATAACTAATGTGATGGTATTTGGAGGTGGGGCTTTTGGTGAGTGATTAGGTCCTGTTGATGGAGTACTCACAAATGGGGTTAATGCCCTTATAAAAGTGTCCCCAGAAAATTACCTTCACCTTTTTCCCATGTGAGGACACATTAAAAAGACTACCATCTATGAAACAGGAGATGGTCCTTCACCAAACACCAAATCTGCCAGTATCTTGATATAGGGCTTTTGAGCCTTCAGAATGATGAGAAGTACATCTCTGTTGTTTTAAAGTTAACTAGTCTATGATATTCTTTAACAGCAGCTCAAATAGACTAAGATACCGTCCGTCTCTAAGTATTTTCAAATAATTCAGCTATTCCAATGTTTTCTATGCCTTGCCTCATAAATATGCCAGTATACATGGAGATATTTCCACATATCAGTCAATCAAAATAGAATATGCGCGACATTTCTAATCATCCCTAACTCAGACTAGTTTTCTTAAAATTAGGAAGGACAAATCAATATTGAGAATTCTGTAATTCACTTTATACAATTTGTAGGTCTGAGAGTATTCAAGTAGCCAAAAATTGACCTGCATTAAAAAAATTGGTGACTTAAATCTAATTTCTAAAATATATCAGGGTATAATTCAGAGAGAATGCAAATGTGTAAGTGAAAACCAGAAAATCTGAGGATCGTGTAACCAACTACATGGAACATGTCATTACTTTAGGCAGAAATTTTTCAATTTATTAAATTAAGAAATGTCCATGAAATTATAAGTATATTCCTATATTTTTATGGGTAACAAGTTTAGATTTTTCTCTGATTTATATTGTTACATGCTACTAGATTAGTTTTTGTTTGTTTGTTTGTTTGTTACCCCTTCCATCTACGGCAATAACATCTTCTGAAGGATCCTGCCCTCTTTCTTGTTCATTTGCTGTAAGGCTTAAGTAAGTTAATTACATAGAACGCTTGAATCATAATGAATGTTTATTATTATTAATAGTGTTCAAAAATATATTAAGTGAATTATAAAATAATTTATCTAAATTGGATTATGCCATTGGCTGTTTATTAACATCCGATTTATTGGTCCTATTAACTTATTCTTCAAATACCTTTGTATAAAGCACTATGCTAGGTAGTAGGGCTCTACCCATATGAATATAGCCATATCTCACCTAAAAAAGTTTATAAGCCATGGCAAAACAAAAAGGTAGTTATTTATTTAACAGAGTTTTTGTTTTAGGTTACTATGTCTCCCCTATGTCTTCAGCTATGTTCCAGTTTCACATTTACTGGGCCATTTTAGTTAAGTAATTTTCACCTGAAAACCTCTGTTCAAATGTTAAGATGCCAAATGTAAATAACAATTATTGAAGCCATCATGATCTCTTATCACAAGAGCACAGATGAGTTCATTATACTAGCCAGCATCCCCACAGAGTTCTGAAGAATGGAACATAAATCATTATACTTTCATTAGAAATGAGTATAGAGGGAAGAGAAAAGCAGTGACATAAAATCTTTAGCATATGAAGAAAAGTTTAAGCCCCCTTGTATGATAAAATTTTTACTTTCATTTAATTTACAGTAAAGCTTGGTACTCCTGTTGACTCTTGGATCTATTGCAATTATCTCTGGTACTCTCATGGTCCACATTCTATAGGTTGGGACTCACTGTGCAGTTGGACAGTACTGAGAGATGGGAGCAGATATTCAGGTTGAGTGGGCATCTACCTATAAGACTATGAATCAAAAACCCAGAATGCCTGAAGTGCATTAGCCATAACAATTTCTATAAAAGCCACAAAAGGGTAGTATAAAGATGCCCAAAACAAACACTGACCTCTGCAGTAGCATCTCTCTGTTCCTTATTTCCCATCCCTACCAGCCCTGCACTTCTGCTCCAACCTGTTGGAAATACTTTCACTTCCTTAAAAACTGTGCACTTTGCTTCTCTTGATGCTTTTGCAAATGCTCCTGTTTAATTTTTATGTGGCTGCTGACCTGCTGCTGCATTTCACTCCTCGTAGTCGACACGTGTTGCTGATTGTTGCCACTTACTTGGCCGTACAACTTGTCTATACAACTTGTCCATAGTGGATTATAGATCCCATGTGGATTGATCTCAACTGTGTTATATTTTGTCAGCAGCTGGAATCTCATGAGTCCCCATTATTAGTTTTATTTTGGAATGCTTAAGAAAAAGTTGTCAAATGAATAAAACTCAAACCAATTCACAGCTTTGTTTGAGTTGTGGATCTTGAGGCTACTTGTTATTTAAAGATTTTTAACACTACCATATCATAATTCACTTTAGATTCGTCCTAAAAATATTAAGGTCCATATTTACATAAAAATTGGAAAAACTTTCAGATTAAATATATGATTCTGGATAATTTTGAATAAGATGTCACATTTTATGGGTATTCATATAATTATAATTTAAGTGATATTCTATGAGACCTGATCCTGGGACATTTAAATACATATTTAAATATTTAAAAAATCTAAATAACAGGATACTAAAATTTATCACTTCATTCCTTTTGCATATACAACATTATTATAATCAATCAGAATCAACTATAGAAATATATTTCTAGAAAATATTTTACATATAGTTTCTCAATTAACGATGTTTACTATTATGCTAAAACTATTGAAAAATCTATATACTGGCTTTTCATTTCATATTGCTATCATAGTTTTCAAACTAAATACAGATGAACTACCACTGATTATTTTGTTCCTTAGGGAAGATATTGGAATGGAAAGGACATTATTTTGAACTGCAAATACAAATATACACTTTGAAGACAATGGTTATTTTTTCTCATATAAAATTCTCATATTCCACTGTAATTATTCAAGGAATGAAGCAAAAAGAAATTAACAAAAAATGGCAAAATTATGGAAAGAAGGAAGTACACAAGGAAGAATCCACTAATTATAGCAAAAATGTTTACACTTTGTCTAAAATGCTACTTTACTGAAGATTTTTTAATTCTTGGAGCAAAATATAGTGTGATATATACATTAATTTATTTTCAGCCTCAGGGAATTTGGAATTACTTTAAGTTCTTAAGGTTCACACTCCAGTCATCAAATTTCTTTCGACTTGCATTTCTGATGTAAGGTACTTATGAATTCACAATCAGACAGATCATAGATGGTAATTCTCAAGCTAATATTTCTAAGTTCTGAGCATCATTTTTGAAGGGAACTAATAAATCAACTTTTAGTCAGTATGTATTGAGTACATACTATGATGGATGCTATAGTAGGGATACATATGAGTAAAGGGATGCCAGAAATTTGTGAAACAATTCCTGATCCAAGGAAGCTTGTTATCTGGTTATATAGATTACACACACACACACACACACACACACACACACACACACACACACACGTATAAAGCTTAAAATATCATTGAGTTTGGTCAGATCATAAAGGGTTGGTCTGAGTAGAAAGACTAATGAGAGGGGTGCCTGGGTGCCTCAGCTGATTAAGACTTCAGCTCAGGTCATAATCTCATGGTTTGTGTGTTTGAGCTCCCTTCATCGGACTCTCTGCTGTCAGCACAGAGCACAGCTGGGATCCTCTGCCTGCCCCCTCCCGCCCCCTTCTCCTCCCTTACTTGCACATGTACACGCACTTTCTCTCCATCAAAAATAATTAAACATTAAAAAAACAAAAGGCTAACGAGAACTATGATGTTCTGGGTTTAAGGATATTTTCATGTTAGGTTGCACAGAACTAGCAAACAAGAAGCTAAGTGTACAAGTGAGTAAGTAGATGCACAACCCCTTGGTGAGGCACACCTAAATTTGTGGTCCATCTCTCAGGAGGAGAGAGTCAAAGGAGGATCCTGCTAGGCCACAAAGCAAAAAGCAAGGTCTCAGAATCACTTGTACTCTTGACTGACTAATCCCCATTCATATTTCTACCTGCTACCATAAAAGACAATTCCTTGCTAGGAGTAGGTGACGTACTAGTGCAAAGACACTAAGGAAGCCCTTGGATATGTTAGAGGAAGTAAAAGAAGCTGGAGGATAATGACCTAGGAGAAAGTGTTATGGGATATGCTCTGGGAGTAGATTAGAGCTGAGATAGGTTGAGTCCTACGGGCCTTATAAGATGCCTAATTGAGAAGAACCCTCATTGTCCTGACTCAAGGGAGGAGAGGAACATGATTGACTTTTTTTTTTTTTTTTTTTTAAGATCACTCTAGCAATGCTGTGGAGAGTAGACTCTAGGGAAGCCAGTTAAGGAGGGGATGAGTGGATGAGGATCCTAACAGAGGAAATAAGGCAAAGTAGTTAGATTCAGGATATTCTGAAGCTAGATTCTAGAGGACTTGCTAACAGATTAGATATCAAAGGAGAGAAAGAAGTAATCAGTATTTATTTCAATATATTGAAATTTATTTCAGTGTATCAAAATTGAATATGTTATCAATATATTTCAATATATTGAAACATTTTATGTAAAGCTTTAAGGTGATGTTTTGCTTTTGACATCACCAAAACAGAATAGAGCCAGTTTGGCGAAAATTATTGAGTTTAATGGAGTGAGTCAGACCGACTTGCATCATTCTAAAATAATTGGAATGTTCATCCATTATTTTTATTTGCCTCAAGGTTGTTGTTGGTGGTGATGATTTCACAGAGACATTTCAGACATTTTTTTGCCATCCAGGAGGAGTAGAAATTCAGACATACAAAAAGTATGGTTTAGTGAGCAATTTCCTGTGTGAAAGGTATTTCTATATTTTACAATATGCACTTATATTTATTCTTTGTCCATCGCTGATTGCGGTTGGATACTTTTTGACATGGAATGATGAAAAAATATTTTCAATTTGCTTGGATCCATTTCTTGAAGTTACCTCAGAAATCATCCAGTGTGACTCCTAATTTTACAGATAGGAAAAAATTGAACCAAAAAATGAATTGACAAAAGTCTCACAGGTATTTAATCAGTCAGAATTGGATCGCAATCTTTTGAAATTCCGGTAGTGTCTTGCTGTTGTTATCTTTTGTTTCTTTGTGCTGTCATAATATAGAAAAAATACAATATTTGTTAGTTGCAAATATATTGTAGTTTATGGCTATATCAAGTGTAACAAATCAGTATCAAATAGAAGAACCATTAAGTGAATTGGTGTGGATTTCAATAAAGGCTTCCACAATACAACTGGAATGCTGTCTTTATTCTACCTTGAGTATTTTTTATTATGCAGACATCTTGAGAGGTATTAGTAAAATTTATCTGCTATTCATTTGGCCTTTAGAAAATAATAATGGTAATTAATAATAATAGTAATAGTTAACGTATACACTAGGCATTTTATATGCAGTGTCTTAATGTGTCCTCATAATAGTCTTACGGATGTGGTTCTATTGTCACTTTTTATTTAAAACATTTTTTTTAATGTTTATTTATTTTTGAAGGAGAGAGAGACAGAGTGTGAGTGGGGGGAGGGGGGTGCAGAGAGAGAGGGAGACACAGAATCTGTAGCAGACTCCAGGCTCTGAGCTGTCAGCACAGAGCCCTACACGGGGCTCGAACCCACAAACTGAGATCATGACCTGAGCCGAAGTTGGATGCTCAACCGACTGAGCCACCCAGGCACCCCTCTATTGGCACTTTTTAACAGAGGCATAAACTTACTCTGAGGGAAGATAAATTGCCAAGTGTCACTAAACACCTCCGTTAGTGTATCCTCTTTATTAAATGCAATTTTGATAGACCTTTCCTTGGTTAAACTTCTCATTATAAGACAAGAATTTTTCTCTACTTCGGTTTGATTCTAAGAACATTTTTCCAATGAAAGCATATAAAACTTAGCAATTTGCCTTTGCTGCTTCCAACTATTCATACTAAATTTTAGTATTTTAGGTCAAAGGGCATTTATTATTGTATGCATTATGTTAATATCTTTGTGGATTCTAGGATATTTGGCCAAGAATCTTGCTTTAAAAACACAATACAATTTTACAATAGGCCAATGTGTTTTAAAGGCTATGTCTGTACAAAACTAAAACATAAATTTAATCGTCCAGTTTCTTCAACTCTTTTCAATCCTCTACAAATTGTATCCCAGCTTGACACTTTTGGGCTAAAAACCTGCAATGGTGCCTCATTTCCCCCAAACTAAACACCAACCAATAACTGTCAACCATTGGATATTCACTATGTTCTGGACCTTTGTGTATGTTGCTTCTACTCTTGCCAACCACTCTACTATAGATAGAGGAAAATTAGGGATCAGAGAGATAAACCTGAAACTCAGGTCTGATTTCACTTTCAATTCTTTCTACTAGGAAATGATGATTGCCAGAAATTTCATCTTCCATTTAGTAAATGTCTGCCATGTTCCAGGCACTTTATTTGGTCTGTCTGGATTCAGATCCCAGTTCTGCCCCTTTCTAACCATGCTCTTGGGTGCATCACCTAAACTCTCTTAGCCTCAGTTTCTTCTTTTATAAAGTAGGGCAAATAAGATTACTTTATCAGGTTATAAGAAGAAAAAAGTGACTAGGCCATTTAAAGAGTTTAGTACAGAGCACGATATATATAGAAAAATAAATTTAGGTTATTATTGTTATTATAAAACACTTCAGATATATATACAAAAGTTAGAAAGATAATAAAAAATCAGAGTACTCACAGTGAAATTGAAAAGGTATATAAACACAGTTGGAACACAGATATACCTATCCCTGATTATGTTCACTCCTATCTTCCACAGATGGAGCTATTTTTTAATTTAAATATCCTTTTCATGCCTATTTTCATACATTTACTACATTCACATTTTATATATATTACTAAACAATATCTAGAGAAATTTTCAGATTTTTAAGTGATGAGGCCAAGTATATATTTTTTGTAACCTGCATTTTATGATAATTATGTTTGCAAAAGTCATTATAATTGATACATAAACTTCTGGCTTTTTAAATTTCACTAAATTTCACGAGTATACAGTATTGTATTTTATGAGTGAAACTGGTTTCT
The DNA here is from genome assembly GCF_018350175.1 of Felis catus. Classification (NCBI taxonomy): domain Eukaryota; kingdom Metazoa; phylum Chordata; class Mammalia; order Carnivora; family Felidae; genus Felis; species Felis catus. The sequence continues at coordinate 68,432,814 of NC_058374.1, forward strand.
TTCATCCATAATTTTACTGATGTATATTTAGATGTCTTTACAAATTTTTATAAATTTATATTTATAAATTTTATAAATCATAAAATTATTGTTTTATGAATTATAAAAGTTTATAAATTTTTACAAATTTCCATTCTATTTTTATAAATTTCTATAGCAATAATGATGAAATTAGTATAAAACACTTTTTAGTGTTTATTATGTTTCAGACACTGTTCTAGGTGACTTATGTAAGTGACTGAATCATTTAGTCCCACAATAATTTATAATAAATACTATTATTGTATATAATGTACAGACAAGGAAACTCAGTCAACTTTGCACAGCTAGTACATGGTGTTGCTAGAAATCAACTTGACAATAAGGCTTACGAATCAGTTTTCTTAACCACATGTCTCTTTGGGCATATACATGAGAGTGGCTCTAAGACAGGACTCAATCCTGTCTGACCATCTGAATTATCTAGGCACTTAAAAATGATGTATCTGGGGAACCTGGATGGCTCATTTTGTTGAGCGTGTGACTCTTGGTTTCAGCTCAGATTGTGAACTCATGGTTTGTGAGTTCAGGCTCCACATTGGGCTCCACACTGACAGCACAGAGCCCTCTTGGGATTCTCTCTTTCTCTCTCTCTCTCTCTTTCTCTCTCTCTCTCTCTCTCTCTCTCTCTCTCTCTCTCTCTCTCTCAATAAAATAAACTTTAAAGGTATTTTAAAAAATGATGTATGTCAAATTTTCCCTCCAGATCAGTTGACTCAAAGTCTCTGTAGATAGGGTCTATACATAAATGTCTTTGAATCTTATTATTTTATTTTAGTTTAGTTTATTTATTTTTTAATATGAAATTTATTGTCAATTGGTTTCCATACAACACCCAGTGCTCATCCCAACAGGTGCCCTCCTCAATACCCATCACCCACCCTCAACTCCCTCCCACCCCCCATCAGCCCTCAGTTTGTTCTCAGTTTATAAGAGTCTGTTATATTTTGGCTCCCTCCCTCTCTAACCTTTTTTTTTTCCTTCCCCTGCCCCATGATCTTCTGTTAGATTTAGCAGGATCCACATAAGAGTGAAAATATATGGTATCTGTCTTTCTCTGTATGACTTATTTCATTTGCATAACACTCTCCATTTCCATCCACGTTGCTACAAAAGGCCATATTTCATTCTTTCTCATTGCCACATAGTATTCTGTTGTGTATATAAAGCTACAATTTCTTTATCCATTCGTCACTTGATGGACATTTAGGCTCTTATTTTAAATTTAACTTTTATTTTGAGGTAATTGCAAATTGACATGCAGTTGTAGAAAACAATATAGAACGATCTCATTTTCCCAATTTCCCCAGTGATAATATCTTGCAAAACGATAGTACAATATCACAACCAGGATTGACATTAATAGAGTCAAGACAGTTCCATTGCCACAAGGATCCCTCCTATCGCCCCTTTATAGCCACATCCATTTCTCTCCCACCAAATCCCTTCTTAAACCCTGGCAACCATTAATTTATTCTCCATTTCTATAATTTGTCATTTCAAGAATATTATGTAAATAGATTTATAGTATATGTAAATTTTGGTGATTGAGTTTTTTCATTTAGCATAATTCTGTGAAGATTCATCTAATGTGTTGCATGTGTAAATAGTTTCTTCCTTTTTATTACTAGTGATATTTTATGGTATGAATGTACCAGAGTTTGCTTAACAATTCACCTGTAGAAGGACATCTTGAGTGTTTCCAGGTTTTCTGGTTATTACATATAAAACTGCTATAAATATTCATTTTTAAGTTTTCGTTTGAATGTGTGTTTGTATTTCTCTAGGACACATGTCCAGGAATGCAATTGCTGGGTCATCTGGTAGTTGCATGTTTAGTTTTTTAACTTCCAAATGGCCCTGATGTATTTTCAGAGCTCCTCATAATTTGAGCATGATGGTGGTAGGGGTTCTACTTAGGAGGACATAGGGTATATATATTTTCAACATTACTAGATTTTGGCAAACTGGCTTACAAAATCAGGTGACCATTTGTATTCCTATAAGTGAGTGTGTTGCTCTTTCCTCCCCATCACTTAATACTTTAAAAATCTAAATGTTTGCAAACTGATGAATGTTTAATGACATTTTATTATGGTTTTATTTTACTTGTCTCTACTTACTAATGAGATTAAGTGTCTTTCTATGCATTCATTGACTTTGCAGCTTTCATCTTCTTTAAGTTGCCTGGTCAAAGTCTCTGATCACTTTTCTAAGTATCTTTCTCTTTTGACTTTTTCTTTATTGATTACTATGGCTTTTTTTTCAACATATTCTGGATATGAAAATTTTGGTAGTTATGTGAATTGCAAATCAGTTCCCTTGAGCTCTGGCTTGTTGTTTTACTCTGTTTATGGTAAATTTTGATGAATAGAAGTTTTGTTTTGTTTTAAATATAGCCAAATTTATAAGCCATTTCCATTTTAATTTGTGCTTTCATTTTTAAAAGAAATCCTTTCCCATTATGAGGTAATAAATATATTTCTATTTTTTTCTGGAAGTTTTGAAGTTTGTGTTACAAATTATTATTTTTAAACAATTTTTAAAAACATTTTATTTATTTTTGAGAGACAGAGCATGAATGGGGGAGGGGTAGAGAGAAAGGGAGACACAGAATCTGAAGCTGGCTCCAGGCTCTGAGCTGTCAGCAGAGAGCCCATGCAGGGCCTGAACCCATGAACCGTGAGATCATGACCTGAGCTAAGTCAGCCGCTTAACTGACTGAGCCATTCAAGATGCCCTACAAACTATTTTCTTTATTAAACTTAGAATTAATGTGAGGGTAGGGTCATCATTGGTTGGATCATCAGGTGTCACAGCCTCCAATTATTAAATAATTGATCCTTCCCTTACTAGTTTCAGAGATATTTCTTTCATTTATCTGATCTCCATGTATGGTGGATCTGTTTCTGGAATTTCTCTTTTGATCTACTGACTTATTGTTCCACTCCTCATTGTTGTTCCACCCCGCCTTGTTACTATACTTCCTTATTTATTATAACATAATAAATCATGGATCTGCTGAAGTAAGGACCCCATGTACTTCTTTTATTGTATTGTCTTGACTCTTCTTCTTCTTCTTCTTCTTCTTCTTCTTCTTCTTCTTCTTCTTTTAATTTACATCCAAGTTAATTAGCCTATAGTGCAACAGTGATTTCAGGAGTAGATTATTTAATGCCCTTACCCATTTAGCCCATCCCCCCTCCCACAATCCCTCTAGTAACCCTCTGTTTGCTCTCCATATTTAAGAGTCTCTTATGTTCTCCCCCCTCCCTGTTTTTATGTTATTTTTTCTTCCCTTCCTTTGTGTTCATCTGTTTTGTATCTTAATGTCCTCATATGGGTGAAGTTGTATGATATTTGTCTTTCTCTGACTAATTTCTCTTAGCATAATACCCTCTAGTTCCGTCCATGTAGTTGCAAATGGCAAAATTTCTTTTTGATTGCCAAGTAATACTCCATTGTATGTACATACCACACCTTCTTTATCCATTCATCCATCAATGGACATTTGAGCTCTTTCCATATTTTGGCTGTTGCTGATAGTGCTGCTATAAACATTGGGGTGCATGTGCCCCTTCGAAACAGCATACCTGTATCCCTTGGATGAATACCTAGTAGTGCAATTTCTGGGTCATAGGATAGTTCTATTTTTAATTTTTTGAAAAACCTCCATACTGTTTTCCAGAGTGGCTGCACCAGTTTGCATTCCCACCAGCAGTGCAAAAGAGATCCTCTTTCTCCACTTCGCCAACACCTGTTGTTGCCTGAGTTGTTAATGTTAGCCATTCTGACAGGTATGAGGTGGTATCTAATTATGGTTTTGATTTGTATTTCCCTGATGATGAGTGATGTTTAGAGTTTTTTCATGTGTCATTTGGCCATCTGGATGTCTTCTTTGGAGAAGTGTCTGTTCGTGTCTTTTGCCCATTTCTTCACTGGATTATTTGTTTGGGGTGTTGAGTTTGATATGTTTTTTTATAGATTTTGATAGTAACCCTTATCTGATACGTCATTTGCAAATATCTTCTCCCATTCTGTTGGTTGCCTTTTAGTTTTGCTGATTGTTTCCTTCGCTGTGCAGAAGCTTTTTATTTTGATGAGGTCCCAATAGTTCATTTTTGCTTTTGTTTCCCTTGCCTCCGGAGACACGTTGAGTAAGAAGTTGCTGTGGCCAAGATCAAGGAGGTTTTTGCCTGCTTTCTCCTTGAGGATTTTGATGGCTTCCTGTATTACATTTAGGTCTTTCATCCATTTTGAGTTTATTTTTGTGTATGGTGTAAGAAAATGGTTCAGGTTACTTCTTCTGCATGTGTCTGTCCAGTTTTCCCAGCACCACTTGCTGAAGAGACTGTCTTTATTCCATTGGATATTCTTTCCTGCTTTCACTCTTTGCAGATGACATGATACTCTGTATGGAAAATCCAAAAGATTCCATTAGGAAACGGGTAGGACTGATTCATGAATTCGGTAAAGTTGCAGGATATAAAATCAATGCACGGAAATCAGTTGTATTCCTACACACCAATAATGAAGCAACAGAAAGAGAAATCAAGGAATCAATCCCATTTGCAGTTGCACCAAAAAAACCATAAAATACCTAGGAATAAATCTAACCAAAAAGGTGAAAAATCTATACACTGAAAACTATAGAAAACTTGTGAAAGAAACTGAAGAAGACACACACAAAAAAAGGAGATAGATTCCGTGTTACTGGATAGGAAGAATAGATATTGTTAAAATGTCGATACTACCTAAAGGAATCTACATATTCAGTGCAATCCCTCTCAAAATAACACCAGCATTCCTCACAGAGCTAGAACAAATAATCCTAAAATTTGTATGGAACCAGGAAAGACCCCAAATAGCCAAAGCAATCTTGAAAAAGAAAACCAAAGCAGGAAGCATCACAATCCTGGACTTCAAGCTATACTACAAAGCTGTAATCATCAAGACAGTATGGTACTGGCACAGAAACAGACACTCAGATCAATGGAACAGAACAGAGAACCCAGAAATGGACCCACACATATATGGTCAACTAATCTTTGACAAAGCAGGAAAGAATATCCAATTGACTATTCTTGACTATCTGCTCTTTAACATAAGTTTTAAAATCATCTCACTAAATTCCTTACCAAAAACTGGGGATTTTGACTAGAATTGAATTGAATTTATAGATTAACTTGGGAGCAGACTGAAATCTTTAATATATTGAGTTTCCTTATTCTTGGACATTTAATAATAGTTCTTCATTTAATTAGCAATTCTTCAAAGTCTTTTAATAAAGTTAGCAATTTTCTTCAGAAAGGTATTATACCACTTTTGTGAAACTTATCCTAAATGTCTAATAGTTCGTTGCTAATGTAGATGTTTTAAAAATCAGACTTTAATTGTTTTCTGCTTGTTTATAGGACTACAACTGATTTTTCAGAATTGATTTTATATGAAGAACATTGCTGTGCTATTTGCTTTAATTTGTAATTTGTGTTTTATATTTTCTGTTTAGACAATCATATTGTCTGTGCATAATGGCATTTCTCTTTCCTCCTTCCTAGTCCTTTTATTGTTTTTTTTGACCTTGTGGTACACAGCTCAAGTGTAATGTTGAATAGAAGGAGTAGAGACAGACATCCTGACTTAGTCTTGACTTGTAAGGAAATTATGTTGATTTACCAATACCTCTCCCTTTAATCACACTTGGAGGTAAAAACGTCTCTCTCAGGGTAAAAATACATATTTTTCTTATTCTAATGATGACTTTTATCACCAAACTTTTTTTTTTTAATTTTGGGTATGAATGTTATTTCTAAGACCTTGGCAAACATGAAATAGCCACAGGTTAAATACTGCTAACATGACTTAGTAAAAAGAGAACTTATTGTTTTAGGTTTTCCAGTTTGTAATGCATACTACAAGTTTAGTAGGATTGATGGCACTATGCATCCATTTTACTAGCTTTGTTTTTTGGATATAACATGTGAGAGAGAAAAAAAATCAAATGCTTAAACACTTTTGTAGTCTCTTAGAACCAAATGAAAAAAAGCATATATTTGTAATGATGTGTTCATTGACTTAAAATCAAAATAATAGGAATTTTAAATTTTTTTTTCAACGTTTTTTTATTTATTTTTGGGACAGAGAGAGACAGAGCATGAACGGGGGAGGGGCAGACAGAGAGGGCGACACAGAATCGGAAACAGGCTCCAGGCTCTGAGCCATCAGCCCAGAGCCTGACGTGGGCCTCGAACTCACGGACCGCGAGATCGTGACCTGGCTGAAGTCGGGCGCTTAACCGACTGCGCCACCCAGGCGCCCCAAAATAATAGGAATTTGAAGAAAAATTGGAGAAAAAAAATACCCAACAATTTTTAGAGTAACCTGGATATAAAGTTAAGTTTAAACTGTATAGAATGTCATGGAAAAGTTAATTGACTAGCATTGAGTGATGTCAATCCGAGAACAATTTGTCTTCTTTACTAGAAATAGGACTAAACCATCACTGTGGCCACGTTTATTTTTGAAAGTTGTCAGGATATCAGAGCCAACAAAAATATAGCATAGTATTTTAGTAAGGGAAATATAACTAAATCATCACAGAAGTAAAAAAAAATAATCCACTATACTTATTCAAATATTTTAATATGTTTATTTGTATACAAAAACATTTCCTATTATATCTATGTAATGAGCATATTGTAGTTATCAGATTTTCTTTTTCCCACATGCTGCAAAAAGAGATTTCTCTGCTTCCTTAAGACAGAAATATAATGTATTTCTGTAGGACACATTATCATTTTCTAAAAACTTTGATAGGTTACTTTTGTGATGATATCATTTTCATGAGTTCGGTATATTTATAAAGGAACTGAAAATTCCAATATGTTTGCCTCTATGCATTGTTTTCTCTAAAATGTAGCCTAGATAAATTTGAACTATTTGTGTGTAATGTTTCAAAACCTAAAACTCAAGGGTGTTTTAATTTTCTATTGCGATGAATCACTTAGTTTTGAGATGCTCTGAAAAGTGAATTTCACCAAAATAATTGTGGATGTGAGCTTTCTTGTTTTGTGACATTCTTATCTGAACAACTTGCCATATTTTCCCTTCAACAGTTCTCACTGTTGCCAATGTACCATTATACCTAGCTTAACACTTATATTTAATTATCCCACTGTGGACTTAGTGAAGGTCAGGGATATTTAGTTGAGGTTTTCTACATCAACGTTTCAAGTTTATACCTTGAGGGTGTTTTTTTTGGTTTTGTTTTGTTTTGTTTTGTTTTGTTTTGCAATTGCTATTGTGCATTTAGTCACTGTTCTAGGTTAATAACCAAAATGGTATGTTCAATTAAATAGACTCATGATTGATTAATAAATGCACCCACAACATCTTGCAGTAGTTTTTAAATCACCTTTAATAGAACATTGGTTTTTACTCTAGAAGTTTTTTTTTTTTGTGAAAGAATCAAAGTAAGAAACCTAAACATATTAAAAAATGTTTCTGCTCAAAAGAACAGATCATCTTAATCTTCAGGAGCTAGACATGCTTAATGCATTTTCTATGTGTTAATTAGATTTGTCTACACTATTTATCTTCCTATGAGATGTTTTGGATTAATTTTTGAACTCTATGCAGAATTAATACTATTATGGAAATAAAATCAACATAACTGGGGAGTCTGAAGGGCGATGAGGTCACATCTCCCTTCCTTGGTTTATTAAGAGATTGATTAGTAAGTAAGCTGTGCCTTGGAGGTGGCTCATTTGCAGGAGCTAAATCAATGTCATGGTTTTTCAAGTTGAGATTTTGAAGCACTATGATGACCTTAATTACATATATAAAATCATTTATGCACAGCATGGTTTGCTCTTTCCGTATAGAATATTCATCAGTATCTCTTTTGGAAGAGTACTCATCTAATCAGTGTTTTATTTACTACCTCTCTAGACGATTTCCCTGTATCCCTTCTACGATGAAGAAAATCCATTTCTTTGGTGTATTTTCTCTAGAATCCCTTAGCTTAGTGAGAAAATTCTGAGAAAACAACAAAAATTTGGCTGCTTGAAGAAATACCCAGACACAGGATTCCCAAGAAGAAATAAATCAAAACATTATAAACTGCACTCAGAGTTGTCCTCTTTTTCTCTCTCTTTTCTCTACATGTTATGCAAAATGAGTCAAGTGACAGAGATTAGAAACAAGAGAAGGAAAATCAGAAAAGAAGTGAGAAGATTAGAATTGAAGAAGGGACTAGTATTATCACCACAGAAAAGCAAGACATTTGTGCCAGGAAACAGGGAAGGAAATTGAAAAACTAACTAGAGGCTGGAAAAAGAAAATCCTCTCAGTCTTGTTCTTGATTTCCTATGCATACGAGTAAAATGCAGTCTGCTATAATAATAGAGGAGCAGAGAATCATAGAGATACAGAAGTTTTTCATCATAATCAATCCTATGTATATTGTGACTTGAGTGCAACTGTATTTCATAGTTTGTTGATGGTTTGTTGTACATTTTAAAGGTTTGTAACAAGAAAAAAAATAGTTAACTCTTTAGAAGCAAGAAATTATTAGTGATAATTGTACACTATTCGCAAATAAATAACATTATTGAGTAAGCTGAATACAAATTGTAAAAATATCCGCAATAATACTTGTGCTTCAGGGAGTTTGGTGCTGATTGCTCTAAGGAATACAAAGTATTGTAATACAAAGTGTTCTTTTTAGGAGCAGTTTACTTGGTATGATAAATATTCATAAACAACATATTATACAATAGAGAAATTAGAATAGCTGTAAAGGAAAGGCTAATTAGGTGATACATGTTAAGATTTTGTATTCATTCATTTAGCAACTATTTGTTGAGTATCACAAAATCTAGAATGAAGTAGATATTAGAGGTTGAAAGATCATTGTCAATTCTGATTTAGGAAGTTTTTTAGGAAGAGGCTTCTTTTTTGCTGAGTTTCTATGGATAGGTAGATTTGAACAGGTAGTAGGAGAGCATTCTTTCCTAAGTAGAATCAAATACGTTTACTAAGTAAAGCAAAGCCATTAAGTTTTCAGGGTATAGTACTGGTAAATCACTTGGCTGGACTGTAGGGTACAAACAGATTTTTGTTTAAATGAGATAGAAGTAGGGGTGCCTGGGTGGCTCATTTGGTTAAGCGTCTGACTTCGGCTCAGGTCATGATCTCCCAGTTCATGGGTTCAAGCCCTGCATGGGGCTCTGTTCTGACAGCTCAGAACCTGGAGCCTGCTTTGGATTCCTTGTCTCCCTCTTTCTCTCTTCCCCTTCCCTCTTTGTGCTCTGTCTCTCTCTCTCTCAAAAATAAATAAAAAATTAAAAAAACATTTTTTTTAAATGAGATACAAGTGAAAGTTTTGGAAAAGACACATTTTAGTCACTAGCCAGAATATTTGTATTGGTGTTCTGGGCAAAAAAAAGAATTTACTTTTAAGCAAGTAAATGACATAATGAAAGACTGTGCATTGCATAATACTCCTTTACTGATAATTGTCAGATAACCAAACTATAGCTGACTGAAGAAAGAAAGGATTTGTACATATCACGGAAAAGTTTAGAGGTAAATTGGGTTTCAGAAACATGCTGGGGATACAGATGATATAATAAGGAATTGGTTTTTATCTTTCTCTTAACTCTGTTTTAAATCTCAAGCTCCATATGGTACTTTCCTTCAGTTTTAGGCTTACATCCTCCTAGGATTAAGTCCAGAATAAGAGACAGAAATTTCTGTTGACTCCTGAATAAAGTTACTATATTTTATGCTTGAAATTTCTAGAGTCACAAACTCATCTCTGAGCCAATTACTGTGGCTAAACGAATGGATTTATACAGATTTACCAGGTGTGGATCATAAGCCTATCCCTGAACCATAACTCGTATGGATAAAATAATTCAATAATTTAATATTATGACTGGCTGGGCATTGAACACTCATATCATTCCCTATAACCACATAAATAAGAATTGAGGATGGGTTGTTTCCCAGAGGAATTTTTTTTATATTATGGAGAGAGAGACAGAGACAGAGACAGGGAGACAAAGCCAGAGAGAGAGGGAGAGGGAGAGAGAGGGATGGAGAGAACCAAGTGCGATTTGTATTTTAGAGGCTGAAATCAACCCAAGTGTTTACTTCAGGTTGCTGTATGATAGCAGTATGTAAAATGGGTTGGAAGAAAGAAAGCCTGGAGATAGGAACATGAAATACTATTGCTTTAAATTATATGAATATGATCTATATATGTTGAAATGGAAACAGTGACCTTAAAGTGCAAAATTTTTCAAGGTTGACTTAGTAGAACTTGATGATTAATTAGCTATTGTTGTTGGTGATGATGATGATGAGGAGGAGGAGGAGGAGGAGGAGGAGGAGCTTGGTGATCCATTAATATTCCAATATTAGGTATTTTCATAGTTATACATGATGTAGAGTTATAATATGGCCCAGAGGTTCCCAAACTTTTTCAAATTACATCACAATTAATATCTCAGTTATTTTTATTCATGGCACCCCCACACCAAAATAAATACTTAAGAGATCTGTTTAATAAATACTTAAATCTATGAAATAATGTGGATGGGTTTCATTTAAAAATTTTTAAACACCCTATGGGACCCCTATTTTGTAAACTGTGGCTATAGCCATTTTCTTAGAAAAATGGGCCATTACTTTTTGAGAGTAATCAGGAAATCAAAAACAGATAACATGAGTTTCATAGACATTTGTTTGGTAGCCTTGCATATAAAATATTACCATACTCATACAGATCTTGACTAGATGATTACTGTATACCATTTTGTCCAAATTTTGCCCAATTTGAGTTCTGATTAATGGAATCTGATTAGAAAGTAAAATCTGAGAAAACTAATTTCACGTATCAGGCATTTATAGTTGGGGAAAATTTGACTTGTTTTCTGTATATTCAGGTTAGACAATTTGCCCCCTTTGCACAACGTGATTTGGTTTTGGATATATGAAATGATTTTATGTCATTTATAACTTACTGTGAATGATCAGAAAATCATTTCTTGTGGGGAAGAGAGAGACAAAAGTTAGGAGAATTGAACCTTTTTAAAATGGGCAATAGATGGTGAGAGAAAGGACACAAGGACAGGAAAGATACATAGAAGTGGAGCAAAGATAACCTAAGATAAATTTGGATCACTTCTTAATTTTACAAGATTTAACCTTGATTATGATTGGATAAGTCAACAAAAGAGCTAAGTAAGTATCTGGCAAATAGGCATACCAATAAATATTTAGAGAACAGCTGAACTAACAAGCATTTTGAAATACTTTAAATTCTATTAGTGATTCATTCTGATTATTTAGACACATGGGTTAAATAAATCTTATTAATATATTTGTGCCTTTTCTTAATTTGATTCCAAGACTGTTACATGCAAGAAGAAACATGTCATTAACAATAATAAAAGTAGACATTTATAAAGCTGTGAAGAGTGAAAATAAACGGTATATGTCCTACAGTATTTTTGCTTTCTGACTCAATCTCCCAGAGAATTCTCTATAGACTGACTGGAATGTGCAACACAGAAAACTGAGTGATATGAACACTATTTATTCTACATTTTCTCTCTTCTAGGACCAGAGGCACTAGTCCTTTCAGAGGACACAATCATATCTGGACCTCTTTCACCTGTTGCTCACCCTTTATACTTCATGGTGTGTTAGAGCTTAAAATTGTATTCCATCTTTAATAAACCCATGTGATATACACACCCTTCTGAAGGAAATATAAATATCAACACATGAACACATCTCTTTATAAAATGATTTGAATTCAGCATAATAAATATGTAGTAAAAGTAAAATATTTTATAGTAAAATAAAGACATTCTAAAAGGTTTTTACTTTTCATTTTGGGTTCTATATGGTTTATTTGAAATTTACCTTTCAATCATTATAGAAAATCTGTATAAATTAATATATTTAAGATAGGCCTGAAGATAATATTTTATTAATTTATTCCACAAACTTTACTTATCACTTACTACATCACTTCCTACATACTTACAACACTACGGTATGAGGGAAACAAAAACTGATACTGCAGATCCTGTAACGATGCAATGGTTTTCAACTCAGGACATATGTTAGCATCACCTGATGAGCTTTTTTTTTTTTAATTTTTCTAATGTTTATTTATTCTTGAGACAGAGACAGAGTGTGAACAGGGGAGGGGCAGAGAGAGAGGGAGACACAGAATCTGAAACAGGCTCCAGGCTCTGAGCTGTCAGCACAGAGCCCGATACGGGGCTCGAACCCACGAACTGTGAGATCATGACCTGAGCCGAAGTTGGACGCTCAACCGACTGAGCCACCCAGGCGCCCCAGTGATGAGCTTTTAATCATCACTCAAGACAGAATAACTGAGGTTTTCAACCAGGACGTGGGCATGTTGTAAAAAAGTCCCAGATAGATAGTTGGGTCGCCTGGGTGTCTCAGTTGGTTAAGTGTCCAACTTCAGTTTAGTGAGTTTGAGCCTCGCATGAGGCTCTGCATTGACACCTCAGAGCCTGGAGCCTGATTCAGATTCTGTGTCTCCCTCTCATTCTGTGTTTCTCCCCCACTTGGGCTCTCTCTTTCTCTCTCTTTCTCCAAAGTAAATAAATGAACATTAATTTTTTTTTAAAAGAGTCCTGAGTATTTCTAATTTTCATTCAAGGTAGTGTATGATCTAATGAGAAGCCTGCTCTTTTAAGTTAAAGGTATTCCTTAGATTCAGTTGCTAATTATTTCTGGTCTTGAGAAAATAAGGATGATATAGTTATGGTATCTGTTGTTTTTCAATCCAGATCCTTGACAGTTAACAGTATTACTGAAATCATATGACTGAAAAAATTCAAATATATTTTTCCCTGTTTAAAGCATAGGCATCCAAAGTGATTAAGAGAATTCTAGTGATTATGGAATTGATAATGCTTTTCTCACTTTGCAACTGTCTGCTGGCCCAATTTTCATTGTTTATTCACAGGATAAAAGAGATGTTTTTAAGCATTCTCCACAGATACGAGTGATTGATATTAAAAAAGACTCTGGCTTCAAGGAAGTTTCTAGGAAACACAATTCGAAGATGAAATCCCCTACAGAGCAATCTTCCATCCTGCAACAAACAAGTGCAGTGGTAGCATGTTCTGATGTAGAAAATGGAAAAATAATCTAGTAAAGCTACACCCAGAGGGAATCTGTTATTGGTTTACTTAAATAGCTTCATTTTTGAAATAGTTTTTATTTATGCTGCACTGAACTTCCACATAATTTGTTATTTATTTGGGCAAAGATAAAATTGTAAGCATATAATGATATTTTGTCAAAATAGTCACTTTTAAAAGAAATACACATAAACATAAAAATAAACTCATGGAGAGTGTTAATGCTAAGTGAAATAAGTCATACAGAGAAAGACAGATACCGAATGTTTTCACTGTTATGTGGATCCTGAGAAACTTAACAGAAGGCCATGGGGGAGGGAAAGGGAAAAAAAAAGTTAGGGAGGGAGCCAAACCATAAGAGACTCTTAAAAACTGAGAATAAACTGAGGGTTGATGGGGGGTGGGAGGGAGGGGAAAGTGGGTGATGGGCATTGAGGAGGGCACCTGTTGGCGTGAGCACTGGGTGTTGTATGGAAACCAATTTGACAACAAATTTCATATTAAAAAATAAAATAAATAAACTCATGTTAATTTTAGCTTTAATAATTTTTTGACTATTGAAGTAATGTATCCTTTATCACAGGAAAATTTGGATTGTAGAAAATATGAAGCAAATAATAGAGATCACCCATACTGCCACACAGAAACAACCATATTTTGGTGTTATTACTTCATATTTATTCTAAATAGTAATGCTAGCTAAATGTTTTTACAGTTTTTTAAGTTATGAAATTCCCTGATTTCTGCAGATAAATTAGTTTTATCCATTTATATTTATTATAATTTATTATGTATCCTGGTGTATTTCTAAAATTTTGTTTTATTTCTTTACTTTCGATACTATTTCTCTTTCTTTTCCCTTCTATTCAATTGAGAATCTTTTGTATACCTTGCATTTTTGAAGTCATAATCTATTATATTTAGTGCTGCTTTTTACATAATAGTATAGTATGAGATTTTGTGATTCTGATTCTGATTATTATGATGCATAATTTTAAGTCCTGCCTGATCTTTTACCATATTGCTGTAGTATAATATAAATATCTCCAGTTATTTCACTAGAATAGATTTCTTTAAAAGCCCTTAAGGCATATTACTAAATTATTTTCTCAAAAGATTGTCTTGGTTACTGCTGCTTGTAGCAATATGAGAAAATATTAATCATTGCATGCATGCCAACAATCAATATTATAATTTTAATGCTGTGAAAATTTGATCAGGTAAAATATACATAGCATTTTTTAAAACTTGCTTTTTTTTTTTTTAGTCTTTGAAGTTTATTTATTTATTTTGGAAGAGAGAGAGACAGAGCGAGTGAGCATGAGCAAGGGAAGGACAGAGAGAGAGGGGGAGAGAGAAAAAGAATCCCAAGCAGGCTCTGCACTGTCACCACGGAGTCTGATGTGGGCCTTGAACTCATAAACCATGAGATCATCACTTAAGCCAAAATCCGGAATTGGACCCTTAACCAACTGATCCACCCAGGCACCCATTTTGGTTTATTTTTTAATCATTCATATTTTTCCTTTCTATAAGTATCTAACCATGTTTTTCATAAATGGATCTATTGTAATCTTAATAATTTTTCATATCTTTTGCTGTGAGCTCCATATAGCTGTGTCTGTAATCTTTTTGAAGCTTTCTCTCCGCTTATATTTTGAAATTCTCCTCTGCATTTTCTTTTATTCAGAGATTGATATATGCTTTTCCTTTTTCTATTAGTTTTTTCTTCAGTGGGTTTGATTTTTACGTTACATTTCCACCTGTAATTTGTCTGAGTTTATATTGATGTATGAAGTGAGACTGGAATGTTTATTTAGTTTTCCAACTGTCTAATTGCTTCAATGTCCTCTATGAAATCATATTTATATTTTTATCTGTTAGCATTTTGACAAATGGAAAATATAAGCATTGTAAGTGTAAGCCTGGGGTCAGATCTCAGCTCCCGCACACAGTAACACCACCGTCTTTGGCATCTATGTGCCTGAGTTTGTCAAAGAGGCTGTATCATAGGGTAATTGTGAGGCGTAAATGAAATAATATATCTCAGGTATATGGCACATAGCAAATTCCCAGGAAATGTTACCTATTATTGAATCTTTTTATCTTGGAAGAGCATCACACTTTTATAGATGGAGATTACTTTTATAGTTTTCTATCTGTTGGGATTTTTCTCATTTTATTAGCTTTGGGAGACAATTTGGCATAGTATTTAAGCATATGAACTCTAGAGCTGAACTGCCTGCATATAAATCCCAACATCCAAACTAATTAATTATATGACCTTGGATAATTGCTTTACATATTTGTTTTTTTTTTAATTTCTCTATCTATAAAATTGAGATATGTATAGCATTTGCCTCAGAGATTTACTGTGAGGATTCAATGAGGATTAAATATATGTAAAGTAGTTAGTGGTAAATGTGTTGCTAGCATGAACTATTACTTGTCTCAAAATGTTCTTAATGTCCTTTTCGTCCATTTTTATCCTCTAGTGAAATTGAGATCTATTCTGTCAAGTTTAGAGAAATCCCATTTCTATTTTGATTACAAGTACATTGTTTTGTAAAAGAAATTATAATATTGAGTCTTCTTACTAAGGGAAAAGATGTATTTCTCCAGTTTTTCAACACTGCTTCTACATCTATCAGTAAATAATTACAGTTTTTTTCTTCACACTATTTTTTAAGAATACTACTAGAAGGGTGCCTGGGTAGCTCAGTCAGTTGAGTGTTGGATCAAGTTTTAGATCATGTCATGACCTCACGGTTTGTGGGTTTGAGCTCTGCATTGGGCTCTGCGCTGACAGTATGGAGTCTGCTTGGGATTCTCTCTCTCTCCTTCTCTCTCTCTGCCCCTCCCCTGCTCATTCATGTTCTTTCTCTCTCTCTCTCTCAAAATAAATAAATAAACTTTTAAAACAAATTTTAAAAAGTACTACTAAATAATTATGTTTGTTAATATTATAAATATTTTATATTAAATATTTTAAATAAATATTTTATTTTTCTTATTTTTAAATATTTATCATTAGTACTCAAGGAAACCATTGTTTAGTTTATATTTATCTTCTTTGTAGCCACTTTGCTCTTAATTCTAGTATTTTATTTAAATCCATTTTCTTTCCTATTCTTGTATATAATCACGTAGTATGCAAATAATAGTTTCGCCTCTTTTCTAATTGTTTAAAATCTGAGTTTTACTAAATTTTGAACTGTATTTGCGTAAGCTTCCATAGTAATGCTAAATTTATGTGTTTAACAAATATTCAGTGGGTGGTTTCCATGTTTCAGGTTCTGTGGAAAGAACTTGGGATAAACCAACCGACAGCATAGCTATGGGTCCTTTTCTTAGAGAACTTTAAAACTAAAACTAGCCCCATGGTTTTAACATAGTATATATCAAATGTTGTGTGTGGGTTTGCATTATTTGTGGAAGATGTTAGATAGGTTTCATTAGATTATCAAAAACAGTTTATCATCACAAAAGCTTGAAAACCATTAGTCCTAATTTATGGTGACAAATTTAAGCCTTATTTGTATTCTGAATAATTTTACTTCATAATGATTTAAATGTTCTTATTCCCTATTATAGATTTTTTATATTTGAAAGCAACTATGGTAGTAATATCAGTTTCCTTAATATATTCATATTTTAAAAATTATCCACATTCTGAAAAATCAGTTACTAATTTTTCATAGAAATCTATTAAAATAATATGCACATTATAAAAAAGACTCTTTAGAGATACATTAGTTTAAACTTTAAAAAGTAATATTTTGAGTATTAAAAATCAACTGAAATGCAATTCAAGTCACAGATTTTTCATCCCTGGTTTCTAAGGAAAAGGAATAAACTGGGGTATGGTTTGCAATCTTAACTTATGGTTATTTGTTCTAGACTAAAGATTAGGGGTTTAAAGAAATGTGCTTAAATGAAAAGTAAACAAATAGGCTTGTCTGTGTTTATTTGTTTTTTTCTTTTGCCAGTAATTATTCTTTACACATTTCTATTACCTGATTGCTAGGGAAGACAGCAGGACTTTCTCCAGGTTTGATGTAGTGACTATGGGAGCACTTTATTGGTTCAACAGAGTAAGAATCTAGCCAGCTAGGTGGTTCTCCACAAACAAAACAAGGTTGAACAGTGTGGCAGATACCCACTCATGTGGACAAAGAACAAGCCTCACTCCCCCAACTGCCTCTCACTTTGCCCCACTGTAGCATGCCAGTAAGTATGCAGGCCTGGGCCAGCAGATTATTTGCTTCATGGAGCCAGTCACTTGAAATCCTTGAAAGTACTTTGAATGGAAATATAAAAAGTTAAAGCATTGTTGGGGCGCCTGGGTGGCGCAGTCGGTTAAGCATCCGACTTCAGCCAGGTCACGATCTCGTGGTCCGTGAGTTCGAGCCCCGCATCGGGCTCTGGGCTGGTGGCTCAGAGCCTGGAGCCTGCTTCCGATTCTGTGTCTCCCTCTCTCTCTGTCCCTCCCCCGTTCATGCTCTGTCTCTCTCTGTCCCAAAAAAAAAAATAAATAAACGTTGAAAAAAAAAAGTTAAAGCATTGAAAATTTCCTTCTCAAGTGATTATCTGTAAGGGTTCAATCCACTATCTTAGGAAATTCACTTTCTACTTGTTCACCTAATTCATTTACAAATAAATTAGGGAGATTCTTTAAAACGTTGGTGAGAAGCGGCTAGAGTTGTAATTGGAATCACTGACCCTCAGTGAATGGATTTTAGCCATGATGTGAAGAGGAAAAGGCAAAGAGAGGGGATGCTATGAGTGGTTTAAAACAAAAAAATTGCCAAGACAGAATGTGATTGAAGAAAGAGAAAAGGGCAATTGATAGGTTCTTCCTTCCCTTTTCAGTCTCTTCAGTTTATCACTTCAGGTGATGTACAAACATGTAATCATTATTTTTTAGGTCGATGAAATAATTCTGAAGGCATTTATTAATTTATATATTCAGGGATTTTAAAAAAATGTTTATTGAGCATTTCCTGTGAAATATGCAGGTGGTAGCTTCTAGCTAGAGCTTCCCCTTTGAAGTTTATAGACCAATGGGGGCAAAAGTCATTAATAAGTGTCCGATCATAAAAAGCATACTTGCAATAAAGGGAAGGCACAGGGAACTATGAAAGTGTCATTGGAAAACCTGATTTCACTTGGGGATTGACAGATAGCTTCTCTAAGGAAAGTCAGTCTAGGTCGCATTCTGAGAAACGCTTGAGTTGGATGGAAAGCATGTGATAGGCAAGCAGGAATTAAACAAGGCAGAACCTTGTCACCCACATTGATGCATTTATTATTATTATTTTAAATTTAGTAGGCCATGAAAGGAGGGGGACCATATCATATCTCCAATATTAGAAAACACTCTAGCTTCAGTTTGGGAATAGTGAAAAGATCTGGAGGGGTGCCTGGGTGGCTCAGTTGATTGAAAGCCCAACTCGATTTTGGCTCAGATCATGATTTCATGGTTTGTGAGATCAAGTCCTGAGTTGGGCTCTGTGCTGATGGAGCCTTCTTGGGATGCTCTCTCCCTCTCTCTTTGCCCCTCCACCGCTTGTGCACATGTGTACTCTCTCTCTCTCTCACAATAAATATTTAAAAAATATCTAGACATGGGCAGTGGTGATGGTTACAAAATGATATGAACTGTACACTTAAAATGATTAAAATGGTAAATTTTATGATGTGCATATTTTGTCACAATAACAGAAGAAATATACTCAATCTCTCTGACTATATGCCCTCACATAAAAACTGTGGATCATTATACTAACCACCTCAGTGTGTCATAATAGTATTAAAAGAGGTAACTCAAATCAAGTACTTGACAGGGATCCCGGAAGAACTGAACTGCTGTATTCATATTCTAATGATGAGCAGATTGAAGATGATCACAGTGCTGTGGATGAAGATGTTAGGATCCAGGTACCATCATTTATTATCATTGATAAGTTATGTAACTGCTCTTAACCTCATTTTCTTGATTTGTTAATTGTGGTTAATAGCAGTTACCTATTGGTTATTGTGAAGATAAAAGATATGTAGAACACCTGCCCAGTGTCTGGAACATAGTAAGTATTCAACAAATAAGTTAATTTCTTTTACTGGGCTACTACTCATGGGATATTAGTCCCTAAAACTATATAAAAATTATTAATAAAAATCAAATACAGATGTATCCGTTGTAAATTCTAAGAATGATAAAGATCCAGGAATACTCCTAGTGTCATTTGAAAGGAGTAAGAGTGCCGGATCATATGCTATGAGTATGTTTAGTTTTGTAAGAAACTGTCAATCCGTCTTCCAAAGTGGCTGTACCATTTTTGCATTCCCACGGGAAATGAATAAGATTTCTAGTTGCTTCACACACTCACCGGCATTTGATGTTGTGAGTATTCTGGATTTGAGCCGTTCTAAGTGGTATTTTCTTGTTTTGATTTCCAATTCCCTTATTGACATGTGTTGTTGAACATCTTTTCATATGCTTATCTGCCATCTGTATATCTTTTTTGCTGATGTCTCTCTTCAGATCTTTTGTGCATTTTTAAATCAGGTTGTTTTCTTGTTGAGTTTTAAGAGTTCTTTGTGTATTTTGCATAATAGTTCTTTATCAGATATGTCTTTTGCAAATATTTTCTCCCATTCTGTAGCCTACATTCTAATTCTTTTCATATTGACTTTTGGACAGCTAGAGCCCTTAATTTTAATGAAGTCCAGTTTATCAATTATTTTCTCCAGAGATTATGTCTTTGGTGTTGTGTCTAAAAAGTTATCACCATACCCAAGGTCACTTAGGTTTTCTCCTATGTTACTTGCTAGGAGTTTTGTAGTTTTGCATTTTACATTTAGGTCTGTGATCCATTTTGTGAAGAGTGTAAGGTCTGTGCCCAGAGTCAGATTTTGCGTGTGGATATCCAGTTTTTCAAACTCCATTTGTTGAAAAGATGATCTTTGCTCCATTGTATTGCCTTTGTTCCTTTGTCAAAGATCAGTTAGCTATATTTATGTGGGTCTATTTCTGGGCTCTCTATTCTGTTCCATTGATCTATTTTTCTTTCACCAGTATCACACTGTCTTGTTTACTATAGCGTTATAGTAAGTCTTGAAGTCAGGCAGTGTCAGTCCTCTGCCTTTGTTATTTTCCTTCAATATTGTGTTGGTTATTCTGGGTCTTTTACCTCTTCATCTAAACTTTAGAATTGGTTTTCAACACACAAAATAACATAAAATAACTTGCTGGGATTTTGATTGGGATTGTATTGAATCTATAGATCAAGTTAGGAAGAACTGACATCTTGACAATATTGAGTCTTCCACCTTTTCATCTTTGCATGAAAATGTGCTAAAATACTTGTTTAATGAAACAATAAATTGAACTCTTCCATACCGTAGCCATATTGCAAAAGTTTGTCCTTTTTATGCAGCTCAGTTGTAGCCAAGGAGCTAGCTGGCTGATAAAGTTAAAGATCTACCACTGAGAGGTTGCACCTTTGCATCAGGCATGTCTGAAGGTGAACGGTGTATAGATTAGATGCAATTAGCAGAAAATGGTGGGAAGGACATAACAGTGCAGTTGAGCTAATCTCAGGTTTAAAAAAATCTATGTCACTATGTATACCCCTAAAGATGCTGTGGTCAATGGGGTTTTTCAGCTTTATAAAACAATATGTATGTTCAGATATGTCAGGGGAGTTTCTCATTCTCAGCAAAACTCAGGGGAGTTTCTCATTTCAAATAAAAATACTAATTGCAAAAAACAAAATGGAATCCTTCCCAAACAAGGAGGCACACTAACAGGAGATGACAGAACCACCATAATTAAACAATCCTTACTCTTGGCATTTTAAAGGAAGACCTGAGGATGAGTATCTATAGTAATCGACAAATCTCCTGCATGTGTACTAGGAATAATACCTGATTTAGTTAAGATATCTTCCTTTGATAAAAGTACTGAACGTTTTGGGGGAAGTAACTTATCCGATAACTGTATACTCTTAGTTTCTTAAGAAGCTCACTTCTGCAAGGGCAAGAGATTTGCAACCTGGAATTTTTAACTTTTTACCAGACTTGACTATAAGGCAATTTGCCAACATCTTATTAGATGACATATTTAAAAGGAAATATAAAAGGCAGTACGTGGTGCTTTTGTTTCTGCTGGAATGCTGAGAGTCAGAGAGGTTTAGTATGTAATGATATAAATCATTCCCAGAAATTTAAGACACGTTATTCTAAGCAAATGGAAACAAACACAAATGAAAACAACTCGAAGGTGAATAAACAA
This sequence comes from Felis catus, assembly GCF_018350175.1. Classification (NCBI taxonomy): domain Eukaryota; kingdom Metazoa; phylum Chordata; class Mammalia; order Carnivora; family Felidae; genus Felis; species Felis catus. The sequence continues at coordinate 68,454,348 of NC_058374.1, forward strand.
AAACATGATGAAGCTGGAAGCAAAATATACCTATTGATAGAGGAAAAAATACTTATTAAAATACCAAAAAATATTAAGCAGGGATAATCTGGTTGTTGTTGTTACTATTATTATTATCATTATTATTACTAAAGATTTCAGAGATAGCTCAAATACAAGTAATGTATGAATGGTCACTTAAATAATTTATGTGAAAATATTGCCTTTGCCTAAAGTCTACTGCTTATTAATAATAATAATAATAATAATAATAAAATAATTGCCTAACTTTTTTCATCTTAACTGTGGAGATCATTATATCATTTCTGTATGGTCGTGTAGGGAGTTTAATTTTCCAGCTAAATCAAATTTCTTAAAATATCAATGATAATTTGAGATTTGGAGATATAAATATGGACATATTGAATTCACCACTGATATTTTCTTGAATAGGACTAAAAGTCTTTTAATAACCTTAATAAGCCTGATGCATTCAAAACTAGCTCACACAAATAAGAGAGGATGAATTTCTGAAACCTATGAATTTCTAATATGTTTATTCTAAAAAACTGAAGTTACAGTCATGGTATATTCCTTAAATCTTCAAAACACCAAGAAGCATTTTTAAAAATCTGTTTTAGTTCAGCAAGAATTTTTGAGCAAAAGCCAACAGTATTTCTTCTAAACTCATAGAAACTCGAAGAAAGTAAATAATTCTGGCAATAGAGCAAAGGGCTGCAGGGCTCCTGCCAATATTTACAGCTGTCACTGCTTTCTTCCCTTATTTTATGTTTTTAGTTAGTGAGAGGACCATGATGGGGGGGAATCATTTTAGGTTTATATTTCTGCTGTTTCTTTTCTCTTTGTTTCATTTTTCCACTGCATAATACAAATTGACTTGAAGGTTCTACCTGTTACTGGGCTTCACATAGTATTTCTATGCAGATCACTTCCAGGTACCTATTCCCAACCCCAACCCCCTCCAAAAATTCTGGTCTCATTTATTCAAATGTTTACTTGGTATCTCCATTTGGATGTATAATGGGAAACTGAAACCCAGCACATTCAAAACTAAATTTTTGGCCAACTCACTCTCCACCAAACCCCTACTTCCCCTTTGCCAAGTGGCAGCATCTTCCACACCAATGGGCAAGTCAAGAGGTGAGAACTCACCCCTGAGCTTCTCTCTTTCCCTCACCTTCTACTTCCAAACTGTTTATTTCTCACAGGTCTGAGGACCATCGAGCTTGGGTCTGTTGAATCTCTATGGACCTAACACAGGGTACATGATAAACCCTGAAATATTTTAAAACAGATATAATTGCCTATATAACCGTTTCTACATTTGCTAAATAAATTATAAGTAAATCACTCACTTTACATATCTACACTGGAAATTGTATTGGCAACCTCACAGCATTAGAGAATTCATTACATCTTGGAAGAGAAATGGTGTTGTATCATTCCTCCCAATTGTAGAAATGCATGGAATTATCTTCAAACCAATGTTAACTGTTTAGTAGTGATTCTTGTGCTTAAAGACTTCCAAATGAAGGCAGTTATACAGCCATTCACAGGTGTAGTGCTTTTTCTTTTAATTATCAGTTTTCTTCTATGACATATCTTCAGTGGCATTAAATACACACACAAATACACTCACATGCACATGCACACACATTTATTGATCTCACACTGTGCAAGGTTTTGAGGCCCCAATAGGAATAAGAAGATATGTATAAGGCATGTTCTTTTTACTCAGTAAATTCTAATCTAGTTAGAGATTAAGAAAGAGTAATATAGGTGTCTTATTTACATTTTTTCATATAGTTCTCACAAGTAAGTACCTATTAGTGTTCCTACTTGCCAGTTGCTGAAATAATTTGCCCAAATGAAATAGCCATATGAAAGAATTCTCATTGTATCTACATTCTTGTGTTTTAATCTCATTACCTTTTGATAATATAAAAATCTAAAATGCTGTGACCATATGCACAGACTTTCCAAGACAGTTTTATAGTCAGATGTTCTGCTATATTTATCTTCATAAGCCATCAAGACCTGTCAAAAATACCAAATTTTGGCTAAGAAACCACTTCTCCAAAATATTTTTTTCACCCCTTACTTCTTGAAATTGTCTTCAAATAAGTCTTCTAATAAAGTGTCCCTATATTCAGTTGGAGGTGGCCTGGCATTTGAAGATGAGCAAGAACCTAATAATAAGGAATCCAGGAGTGAGTTAAACAAATTCTCCATGATTTTAGACAAGGGAGAAGATCTCATAGGACATTGCCAGAGGTTAGATTTTCCTATAAATAGAAAGCTTGATTTAAGTCTTGAAATATAGAAGAGACATTGTTTTCTCATTTATAAACTGAGGTTAATAATAATTACTGTATCATTTGAGTTCATATGAATATTAATAATAAGCTTCTAGAACAGAGTCTGCCTTTCAAGTTGAGAGATAATGGAGTGTGGTTATATTAACTATGAAGCTAAGGATTATTTAATTGATCTTTTAATTTCTAAAATATTTATAATTCTAATTACAGCATATATAATATGATTATAAAGTATAAATATGCTATAGTATTGTAATTTCTATAACCTAATATAATGTATAGTATAACACATAAAATACTCAATAGATATTGAAGGAAGTATGAAGTGTTGGTGTACCGCTGACAAATTTTGAGGCAGAGTACAAGAGAGTTAACTTTTTTGAAGATCAAATTAAACTTTGCTTCAAATTAAACTGAGCTTCAGATATTTCGATACATGTTCCTTAAAATAATAAAATTCTGGCATGGATTCCTCTTGGTAACCGGGATCAAGGATAGATCCAGCAAGATTGTTATGATAGGTGTGCTTAAGTAGACTCTAAGTATCTGAAGATTGAAAAATTGCCTCTACTTCTAATACTAACTGAGGTTTGTCTGGGCCCTTTCATACAGTAGGTGCTCAATAAGTACTTGTTGTCTGATAAGACTTGAGTTTCCTAAAAAGAAATAATTCCTTATGTTAAGAGAAAATAAAGGCATTATCAGAAACTGTGGAATCCCTTTCCTTTAGACTTCAGACTTTGCATTAGCCATATCTTTGTTCTGAAATTGTATTTAAGCGGAGGGATATATCCACTCTTGTCTTATGGAAAACTTAATTAATACTCGATACAAATTTGAATAACAAGGAGTAAAATTCTTTGTATAGCTCAAGACTACATTGTTGTTATAAATCAGAAACTTCCACAAAAGAGCATGAGAATAGGGAGAGAATTAGGGAGCTTCCCCAGTATTTCTTCTGTGAATGGAACACTGAAAAGGAGACTGAAGAACACAGTGTTCATCAACCAAAGCACTTGGGATCAAATAGAATGATGATATTTTCCTGCAGAACAATTCAGCAAGGGAAACTCACTCACCACCTATGAAATCAAAGTTCAACATTTGGTATTTTAGGCTCTATAATTTGATTCCATTTTCTTCCCACTTATCTTTTTTCTAATTCTCCCATGAGTGTATGCCCTGGCCATATTAAACTCTGCAGAGTTCTCGGACTTTAACCTTTACTTTCCTTCTGTATGCTTTTACTATTGGCACTTCCACCTGCTTGCATGGATCTACCTGTGAAATATAGACCAATGATTTGCTTTTACTAATTATTCCATAAACTTATTCAACCAATGTTAATTGTGTGCCTTTAATGAGTAAGGCTTTGTGTTAAGCAACATGGAGTATGGTAAAAGGAATGAGACAAACTGTTGCTGAGGTGTTTACATCTAGAAACTCTGTCACTGAATGTATATCCTTGATTTACCAATACGTTTGCTGTTGCTACAAAATGTTGCTACTTGACGGGTGCTTCATAAATAGTGTGGAAGGAATGAATAATTAAAAAGGATCATCCAGCTATGTTTATATGATTATTTTATAATCTTCAAAGGAAATAAAACAAATTTCTTGACAGCACCCAATAAAAACTGATATCTGACTAAAGTGCACAAATGTTCACATATACCCTCTTATATGTGTTTCAAAAATAAATACTTATTAAATACGTATTGTTTAATTGAATTGAAGTGCATTTAAAAATAATTCTCTTGTTTCTAGGAATAGGGGCCTAAATTATTTTGGTAGGAATCACTCCTCAGTTTAAATACTGATATGACGACCTACAGTTAGTGATTCTCCCCTGTTATTTGAAAAATAGAATGTCAAGGTTATATCCTGCTCTTTCCTTCTGTACGGTATCTCAACTTGAACAGCAGCGATTAGGAGATACAAGATCATTAGCCTCATTCTTCAATCATGGGTGGGTCTCTTGTCAGAAGACAGTAAGAAATTTTATTCTTGAGCCTTGAGGCTTTATTCTTGAGCCTTTATTCTCAGCCTTGAGGTTGGTGAGGTAGTATAAATACCTGCCCTTTTACATGTAAGACATACAGATATTGTGGAGCAAGAAGCAGCTGCTTTAGGGAGAATGGCTACAAATGGAGCTTCAGAAAGCAGAGTGGCCGTAGCAGTGAAGCCTTGGTATTAGACATGGCCATCTGTACAGAGGAATAAAGTCATACAGAGGAGAGCTGACAGCCCAGGAAGTCTTTAAAATTCCCAGTGTAAGCTGAGTGCATGTTTCCATCTGGTATGGTTTCTTCCCAGGTTTCATTCTCTTGCGAGTCTGTGGGAGAGCAAAAGGGAAAGTTCTGTCTTGCTGGCATGGGAATTTGTTTCCTGCTGTCAAAGGCTTATTCAATCCTATTTTGGATTGTTAGATATGATTCACAAGGAAGGTATCATGAAACACATTACTTTGACGTAGTCCAGCTATCTCAGATCCGTTTGAACGGCTGTTGGGCTGCAAGAGAAGTTAATAGTACGTTTCAGTCATGTCATTATAGTCCCACAAGTCTCATTTAATAGTAAGAAAACTTCTAGGTGTTAGTGAAAGCAATATGTCAAAATGCCTTATTCATTATAATGTGGTAAAGTAAATCAGATGTAGACATACAGGATATTCAATTCTCACCCAGACCAAAAGCCACAACAAAGTACAGTGCAGACATAATTTTAAGAGATGAGTTTTTGAATGTTAAATGTTAGTTATCTTCTGATTTTTAGTGTGCACTGCTTAAAGATGTGGTCTAATGAATTCAGAACACATTTGATTGTTGTCTGTGAGTGTTGGAAATATTTTGACTTTCACTTAATACACTTACTACAATACAGTAGTTTTTGAACTATAGTTTTTGTAGTATGCCTACAAATTACCTGGGAAGCTTGATTAAAAAGTAGATACCTGGGTTATTCCCACAGAGACTCTAATTATTCTTGGGAGTTTTTCAGAAATCTATTTTATTAACAAGTACATCCAAGTACTGTTAAGGTAGCTGGCCCCTAGACCATGTTTTGGGAAGTACCATCTTAGCATTTTGAAAAATATGTTGATCATGAATACACAAAAAAACTTTTTTTGCAATCTAGAGCTAGGATAAATTCTAAGTATCTTTCAAAAAATAAACAATAAAGAGTAAAGGGTTTAAATCTTTCTAGAATAGAAGGAGTCACATGCTGGCTCTGTGTATCTTTGGGCAATCCACATGATCTTGATAACTCTGTTCGTCTATCAAAATCTTAGACATTTGGTAGTGTCAGAGGATATGATATATAGATTAATGATTTGTAAAATTTTTAGCACCAATCCTTGGTATTGCTCCTTTATGGTCCCCAGTAGCTGAGGTGACCTTGTTACTGTCAACACTCCTACTCATTGGCTCCATTCAGTTGCTTCCACTGTTCTTTATAACACAGGAAGAATCAGTTCTGCTTCCCAGTATCCTTCCTAACTCGTCCTAAAACCTACCTGCTATGTTTCATCTCTCACTTGATATTCCTCTCTTCTTTTTTTTAATTTAGTAACAGTTCTTTGCCAAATGTAGTACTGTATTCAAAGTAGAGTAAAACATGTGTTTGCCCTTGAATAACAAAGTGATCCATATTGATACACTGATAGGAAAGAGGTTGAGTGGAATTCATAAATATACGTTTGAGTTTTAAATCTTTCTTGATGAAATAGCTCCTCCCTTGTTCATTGACTGAACGGTAATTTATGGAATTACTTACGAAATCATGTTGTCTGATTTGCTCATGATTACTGTCTCCATTTTCCAATAGCATCTCGCTTTTGTAATTTCAAGCAAAATAACGGGCACAATTGACAGTATGTCATGTTGGGGGATTAGTTTGGAATCAGCAGGACCCTTCTGCATTTTCTCAAATGTCAAGAACTACCCAACCACGCATACACACGCTCCTAAAATGTGGGACAAAATATATGTAGGACTTTCTGTTTACTACCTGAAAGTGATGGTTTCCTGAAATTGTCTCAGTGATAAGCCTGACTGCATCATTAGTCTTATATGACATCATTAGCTTAAATTTGCCTGTGAAAACATATGTGCTATAAATATCACAAACAGGGGTTCTACTATTTTTAAATTCCTCTGCATGTCTTACATAATTTTAAAAATAAATGGATAATTAATCATAAAATGTAAAAATGTGAGGAGTCAATAGTTCTGTTAAATGCAAGCTATACTGTCAGTACTCAATTAATATACACATCTTCAAAATGCCTTCAGATATTTTTTCCTCAGCAGCCCCTAAGACATACTTCACAATCTGATGATGTCATATTTATTGAAATGTTTTAAAATATATTGTATCACTTCGGTCTTTACATATACTTCATACACAGTCAAGTGGTGGACTGTTTCAAGGACTAAGAAGATTGCAGTCTAAAGAATATTATGCTCTACCTACTAGTTGAACAATGTATGGCCCTGTTCTGAAAAAGGATACTGTTTATAATCAGTTTCAGAAAATGGGGTGTTTTTCTCGAGTCTGTGCTGTTATTCTTTGGCTTAGGCAGCAAGTTCTTCGGAAACTTTTACTAAGTATATTTGATCATAGCAGTAAGCTGCTAAAATATTGTTAATGACTGCAGAAAAACTAGTGAACTGAGGTAATAATAATTTGATGATAGAGTTTAAAGAAGTCAGTGTGAGACTGGAGAAGAACATCTGAAATATGCAATTATTCAGCTAGAGGGAGATGTGTTACCTATGTTTAAATTACATTTCATAATCTGAAAATTAGAATATTGATATGAAGATTTTTTTTAATATTTATTTTTGAGAGAGAGAGAGACAGTGTGAGCAGTGGAGGGGCAGAGAAAGAGGCAGACACAGAATCCGAAGTAGGTTCCATGCTCTAAGCTGTCAGCACTGAGCCCAACATGGGCTCGAACTCACGAACTGCAAGATCATGACCTGAGCCAAAGCCAGATGCTTAACCGACTGAGCCACCCATGTGCCCCAATATGAAGATGTTTAATGGACTTAACATTTAAATATATAATATCCCCTCTCTAAAGGGGTAGCCCTTTTTCTAAGATCAAAAACTGATTTTATTTCTGGGAAATTTAACTTACTCCACTTTAATATTTACTTTTATTATGTACATATGTTGTAGGGCTTTTACTTGCATACACACACATACATACATTAGTACTCACAATAATCCTGTGAAGAAGGAACTTGGATTTCCACTTTACAGACTGGGTGATGACCCCTTGGGAAGATTAAATGACTTGTACAGCAGAGGCAGAATTTCAGAATGATAAATTTCAGGATAAAATGTCCTCTGCTTTTAAAATGTAGAGTAGGGGGGCACCTGGGTGGCTCAGTCTGTTAAGCATCTGACTTCAGCTCAGGTCATGATGTCACAGCTCGTGGGTTCGAGACCCGCGTCAGAGCCTGGAACCTGCTTCCGATTCTGTGTCTGTATCCCTCTCTCTCTCTGCCCCTCTCCTGATTGAGTGCTCTCTCTCTCTAAAAAATAAATAAAAACATTAAAAAAATTAAAATGTAGAATAGAAGACATTGGTATATTTTCACCTAGACTAATCCGTGTTCAACTCCAATAAGCTTCCTCTTACTATTTTCTAGAAATAGTACTTTATAGCAAATGTTTTTCTGAACCAGAGCAGAACAACGAGCACCATAAGTAAATATTCTTTTTAACATGGCCTTTCATGAGCTGTGTTAAGAATAGATCCGGATAGACTCCTGATATTCCCACGAATCTCTTTTTTCTTTCTAAAATAGAGATGTGACCATTTGATTATATGTATTATTTATCAATACTCCTAAGATCTTGTTCTCTACCAATGTAAATGATTATATATCCATCAGTGCAATGAAATATTAGTTGTTTTGGCCTTAATGAAACATCCTTTGATTCTATAGCAAAACTAAATAATTTTCAAATAATTGTTAGTGCCCAAATGCTCACCACTAATGTATCGCTGAAGCTTTTAAATAGCTTATGTGTGTTAGCCTAAGCCAGAACTAAACAAAAGAGCTAGATGGTGTCTGTCCGGCAGAAAAATGAATATCTAGATATGGACCAAATTTCTCAAAGGAGAACTCTTGCATTGTCTAACATAGAAAGGGAGAGGTAGGGGAAAAGACAAGTGTAGGAAAAAAGAAGGAAAAGGACAGAAGGGAGAAACATGCCGCCTTGTGTTGTCTCATTGTAATGTGTTTTTGTTTTAATGTGACTGAGAGATTTAGTGAAGGATGCTGGAGAAAAGAAGTGGAAAAGAAGTTGAATTCCCTGGGAAATTCAAAAGAAGTTGAATTCCCTGGGCTCCAGCAGTCACTAGACACCTAGAGATCTGTGATGGTTTGGGGGATGCTGCATCTGCAGGGCTGGCTGGGAGGCCTCGCCCAAGTAGAGTAGAGAGGCCACAGGGCTCTGAAATCCAGCAAGTTCCGGTGCACAGCGCTGCCTCGGGCACAGGAACGCATCCCTGGTTCCTGCTTTTGGTCGTTATGTATTTTCAGCTTTTGGGAAGTAAAATGTCTGCTCCCATAAGTGACACATCTTTGTCAGAGTTGTTTGGTTTCTTCCTCCGTCGCTTCATTTGCTGCAACGCTTTCGGGCCTGTGGGGGCTGGGGAGCGAGCTGTGAATTACTTGATGGTATGTCCTCCAGAGCGAAGTAAGAAGAGCGGCCTCTTCTGAGTTAGCAGAAATGGGCCCATCCTCACTGCCTCTCTCCTCTGCAGCACTGCTGAGCGGATGTGATCAGAGAGTCACAAATAATAAGATAACTGGTAACACAATGGAACAAATCACTAGCAGAAAACAAATGTGTGAACAAGATGTGAAGGCTGCTCTTATATTTGAACAGCAAGAAACTCATTAAATGAAATAAATTACATGTTGTCAGGCTGATGACTCACTGTCCTATTGAAATAGGCAATATTTTGGAGTGAAGGAAAAGATAATGTGGTATGACACAGAGAGGCTCAAAATAATGAAAAACTTTTCCTTCTGACTAGAATGTGCATATTCATATCGGAAAACAGAGACTTCCAACACTTAATAAAGTACATATTAAAAATGCTTTAAATATTGCTAGTTAGAATACCCTCTTCTAGACTCTGTTTATAAGCAACAATAATCCCTAACAGAGAAAAGAGCTCTAATAGGAGACAGTCCTTTTTTTTTTTTTTTTTAGTATATATATAATTTATCGTCAAGTTAGCTAACATACAGTGTATAAGTGTGATCTTAGCTTCGGGAGTAGATTCCCATGATTAATCATTTACTTACAAGACCCAGTGCTCATCCCAACAAATGCTCTCCTTGATGCCCATAACTGTTTTTCCCTCCTTCCTAGCCCCCCATCCCCCCACCATCAATCCTCAGTTTGTTCTCTGTATTTAAGTGTCTCTTATGGTTTGCCTAGGAGACATTCCTTGTTACTATTTTTCATCATCGTACCCTCATTTTAAGGAATTAAAGTTAAATTTCACTTTGTTTATGGCAAGTGCTTTGGAATAGTTACGGAATGGTCCATTCATTCCTTCATTTATTCATTAAATGTATATGGAGAGACTTCTATGTTCCAGGCATTATAAAAGCAACAATGAATAAGAATCATGTTCCCTAACCTGGTGGGTCTATGGCCTGGTAGAATAATAAGTTAATATTTATTAAACACTTTCATCATAAATATTTCACATGTACAATGTTATGTAACTCTTACAACAGTCTTATGAAATAGTCATTCTTTCCATTTTACATATGAGGAAAACAAGGGTTGGAGATTGAGTAACTTATCACAAGCTACAAGCTAAAGAATGGGTGAGAAAAGGTGAACTCATAGCAACGGAGAGTAGAATGGAGGCTACAGATGCTGGGGTGTGGGAAAGGGGAGGTAAAAAAAATCAAGAGGACTGTTGGGTGTCAGGGTCTTAGAGGAGGAGGTCTTGGGGGATTATTATATAATAGGTACAGAGTTACAGTCTTGAAAGATGTAAAGAGTTACGGTGATAGATGGTGGTGTTGGTTGTGTAACTTAATGTAAGTTATGTGTATTTTACCACAATAAAAAAAAGCAACAAGACCTTGTCATTAATGGGGAAACTTTTCATAACAGGTACCCAGGTTCTTTGTACGATGTGCTGTTTGTGAAAACTTTGCCAAAATGAAGATTCTATTACAAAAAATCATGAAATTCATTATTTAGTACATTAGTAATTTATCACTAACTGAAAAAAAAATTTAATTTATTTGTTGGGAGAGAAAGTGTGAAAGAGAGAGAGAGAGAGAGAGCATGTGCATAAGTGGGGGAGGGGCAGACAGAAAGTGAGAGAGAGAATCCCAAGCAGACTCCATGACACCCAATACAGGGCTTGAACTCACAAACCATGACCTGAACCGAAATCAAGAGTTGCACACTTAACCAACTGAGCACTTGTAGTAACTTTTAAAAGAAAAACAAACAACCACAAAATCTTATATGTTTGGTGTATTCAACCATTAGACTTGAATTATGGCCCAGTTCTAATAGCCAAATCTACTAGCATAATTAATTTTGGGAAAATATAATAAGGGTAATGTGTTTTTGTTAGAACATAGGCACTCATATAGATAAATCTTTAGCAGCTTTTCATTTTTTTAAACATTCATTTCTGAGAAACAGAACATTAATGGGGGGAGGGGCAGAGACCGAGAGGGAGACACAGAATCCAAAGCAGGCTCCACATGCTGAGCTGTCAGCACAGAGCCCGATGCAGGGCTCGAACTCACGAACCGTGAGATCATGACCTGAGCTGAAATAGGACACGACCATCTGAGCCACCCAGGTGACCCTACTGTAGCAGTTTTGAATAACTGAGAAAACCCCACTCTAGTTTTAAAAATTGATTAATGACATCAGCTTTCATTTTACAGCAAGTTTTGATTAACATTTTCTGACAGAGGAAGTGAGGAAAGCTCTTAGTTGGTGACTTCCCTGGACAGTACGATATCCACATGTGGCAGGAGATAAGATGAGTTCTAATTACACAGGATACATGCTCCTATTCATCCCTTCCTAAAGAGAGAAATTTAATGGACCTAAATCATAATTTAATTTAATCAGTTTATATTAATATGTCCACCCAAAGTTATATGGGGACTTCCTGAATTTTTGAAACATCTGAGATTGAATTCATGTTTCTTTTGAGATTCTAGTTACATGGCAAATAAAATATATTTTTATCATAAAAACTGGGTGAGCCAAAATTCCAGCAAGATCTGGCTGAATTCCCCTTGTTCTGTTTTGACTCTGCCTAGCCATAGTTTCCCACATAGTGTGGTTGTTACATAAGAAGGCAATGTCAAATGATATTCCAGACCTAGAAAATTCTTATGTATTTTACCTCCAATTTTCTGAAATCACTTGCTCTGTGTGGGCACATTTAATCCTCCTTTAGACCAGCTCTCCTTTCCGAGACTACTTTTAAAGTTAATGAGATAAATAGACCCAAATCTCGCTGACATACTTCATCTGAATTATAAACCTCAGGAAAACTTGCACAGAAATTGTTCTTCATTCTTTGCCTCGATTCACCTGATTCTTTTTCTGTCTGGTCAGTGCTGGTTCCTCTACCCTCAATACCAAACTGCTGTACCATCCCTGGCTCTTAAAGTTGAATATCTGTGAGAATTATTAAGAGTTCGCAAATCATAACAGTTTATTGATAGGTAAATTAGAACTAGTTAAAATCCAATAATTACTACCACATTAAAGTGTAATGCTTCATAATCTGTAAAATTTTTGCAGTATATTATCTAAGTTAATATTTACAAAAAAAGAAGTGATTGACACAACAGTTTTGGCATAGTTTATCTGTTTGCCTTTTCTACATTTCTTTTCTTTCTTCTTTTCTTCTTTCTTTTCTTTTCTTTTCTCTTCTCTTCTCTTCTCTTCTCTTCTCTTCTTTTCTTTTCTTTTCTTTTCTTTTCTTTTCTTTTCTTTTCTTTTCTTTTCTTTCTTTTCCTTTCTTTTTGTTTCTTATTGTTTTTATAGTGAGCTCCATGCCCAGCATGGGGCTTGAACTCATGACCCTGAGATGAAGACTCTCATGCTTGACCGACTAAGCTAGGCAGACGCCCCTACCTTCCTTTTCATGAAGAGAATACATCCTGATTAGTGTACATAACTCTGTGAGAAGAAATAAGATCTTGATCAAGCAGATCAATAAAATGCTCAAATGTAAATTTTTTAGACAAGCTTTTCAAGATGTAAGCAATGTGTACAGGTTTCAATAATTTCATTTAGTTCTATCTTTAAATACTAATGATACTGTACATCATAGAAATGAATAGCTAGAAATCTTTCCATAGATCATTTAATTGATTTCCCCGATTCCTGAAGGAATATTCTCTTTTTCTCTCTGCTTAGTAAAAGAAATAAAATTAAAAGTCCAGAAAGTATACAAACTTGTAGTTCTCACTTTCTCACCTACATCCAAGAGAAAGAAATTGGTTATAAATTGATCCTGGTATTTCAAAATTAACTGTTGATATTTTTACTTAAGCAAGTATATTTTAAACATTTCCTGATGCTAATTTGACCCATTTCCACTATATTTTCTCTGTTTTTATGTTTCTCTAAAAGTTGAGAATTCACCTCAACTTTTTCTTGAAATAATTGATTCTTGATTGATTTTTCAGTGCAGAATAATCTACATACCAAAAGAGAAAAATGGGTTTATCCTGGTCCATGTAGTACCAATAAATATTTTTACCTGTCTCTGGAAATGCTAGAATTCTGGCAGATCAGGGTGGGGGTGGTGGGGGGGTTGGTGCTAAATATGATCTTAAAATTCATCACAACTGAAAAAAATAAGTAGAATCCTATGGGTTTTTTTACATGTCTTTATGATGTAAACAGTTAGTACCATTTTGGTTTTGCTACTTAAGAAAATGTTTAAATATATTTCTATATTGAACATCATAACATTAGATATTTTCTTTTCAGTATTGTTTTCAGGCTCTGTCTTAATTTAGACTTTACATTCAACTCTAGGTCATGAGAGTTTCCAACGTTATTATACATTGTTTGAAAACGTGATTTAATATCTTCCGAAGTTGAAATTACTGTTGTATCCCAACTGAAGGGTCTCTTTTTAGTGCCCTGAACCATGTTGCTGTCCAGGAGAGAGCTCTCAAGGAGAGCAGAAAGAATTGCTTGGGTTCTGATGTCACCCAATGACTCAAATCTAAGAGTGTAATACCTCCACCGTGATGCTCTCGCTGCCACAGTCAGATCCATTCTCACCATGATGTATTTTATGATGCTTTTAATCAAAGTAATTAACGTGTTTTCAAGTTTAATAGCATTTAGGTCCAAACAACTGTTCCATCACACTGATTTTTGTACACATCTGTGTGCCCACTCAATTGTGAACTTCTTATGGGCAAGCCAACTAAGTCTTTTCTGATTCCTCTATATATATGCTTACTCACAGAGATGGATTTGGCACAAAGCTAAATAAGCTTAAGTTGTGGTGTACAGCCTTCACCAGGGTATCCCCAGCACCTCTTGGATGGATCCTCCCCGGTGTTTTCACATGATCCTAAGTTTTTGCAAAATTTATAAAAGCAAGGTATTTTAATTAGACTACTGCATAGTTCTGTGGTTTACTTTACATTAGTAATTTTTGTCGTCTTGTTCTTAAATACAGCTTTCCAACTTTTAAAGATTTGGCCCCACAAAACTTAAGATTCTCCCTTGCTGACACATAAGTTTTAATTTGCCTTTTTTTTGAATGAATAATAAAGGAGAGGATGATGGATGAGTGTGTTATTAATCAACACATTCCATTAATCAACACATTCCACATAGTATTTGGAAATTAGCATTACTGGCAAAAAATGTTCCACAAGCCACCAAACAGGTAATCCTAACATATCACTTTTGTATAATGTCTATGAATTTCCAAAGCTCGTATACAGACATATCTTTAATTGAATCTTCCTACCAGCCCTTCGCTTAAATTTGATCTTCAATTAAATTGGTCAATATCAAAATGTTTACTACTGTGCTATTTATAGGAAAAGTACTGTTATGCTCAATGGTTATAGTTAAAATTGAGTGATTTGCTCATGTTTGTACAGTGTTAAGACTGGGAGGCAGCTGATAACCCTCTGATACCAAGTGCACTCATTTCATACAACATGGTGCTTACAAATGTATTTAAATAAACTAAAACTTATTCTATAAACAAGAAAGCTAAAATAAAATAGAATTGATAATATTGTTGACCTCAAATGATGAACATTCACTTCCCCTTTTTTTCCCCTTATCCTATCTTTTTCTTTCCTTTCCTTCTCTTTTCTTTCTCTTCTGTTTTGGATGTAGGTGTTTACTATCCAACTGTCATAAAGCTAAAGCTTTTTTGAAAAATCAAAACTAACTTCTGCACCTAAGATGAAAATGTGGTTGCTGGTCAGTCACCTTGTGATAATATCTTTTACAACCTGCTTATCAGGTAAGAAATATCCTTTGCATATTCTCCATAAATTATGTCAATGTAATCAGTATGTGTGTATTCACCTTATTAAATCTGGTGCATGAAGTTAGTATTCATATTTTTTGACATCTGTGTCAGACAAGTAAATTAATACATATTAAAGCCGACCCTATTTTCCTTTTTATTTTCAATTAAAATGTCACAAGATTAAATCAATCTTATGTAGTAGTGTGCTGCTTAATGTTTAAAATGTGGCTCTCTGGGAGAGAAAAGTGTCCCTGCTGCGTAACATTTATCAATGGCTGGGGACTAAATATTACTGCTATACCCAATCTTGACAAATTGACATAATTTTATGTGCCATTGGAAAAGATATACAATAGCTCACCATTATATAGTATTTTCACCGTAAGGATACAGTACCTTAAGTAACCTCAATTGCATAAATAAAAGTAAAAGGTAGTGAAATAATTAGAGTAATGGGCTTTAAGCATTTGTTACTTTTGTTTTTAATGAGTTGATTTGTAACTTAATATTCAATTCCTATTACTGGCTGGTGTTGTGAAAAACAATTTTAAAATAATCTACAGTGTGTTCAAGGACATTAAAAACAACAAAGCAGTTTTGAAAGTGCTGTAGTTTTAGGAGAGATACTATACCTCTGTCTTTCAAAGACAACTACAAAGGATTCAGAAATATTTCCTACAAGGAGAGGGGCATTATATTTTTATCTGAAAGCAACATGTTTTCTAACAATCCATTTTTCTAATACCTTCATTTCATTGCCTTAACTCAGTAAATACTTGTTTGGTTATTATTGAGTGTAAGACTTAGGTGGAAATTATTTTTCATTTATCAGTCCCCATTTTTGTTTTAATGATGAACCTGCTAGACATCCTACTGTACTTTTTGTTTATTATTAAGGAAGTAAAAATGCTATTTTATTTTGGGGACTAGTTTTTATTATGATGACTTCAGAATCCATAAAATATAATAATTCCATCAGTGCTTGAGAATTTTAATGACATTGCTATAATGACAGGAATCACACACACACACACACACACACACACACACTTACATGCATATTTATATACATATTATACAAATATAATAAAATTTTGTGGTAGGATTATTTTGGCTAAGTCTTATTTGTATGAATAAAATGAAGGAATAAACTTATTAGTACTGAAAATTTGTCCTAATTCTATTGACCACAAATTTTAATGCAACTATAAAATGCAAAGAGATGAAACAAATAGTTGCTAACATGTGAAGATACATCAACCATCATAAGAAACGGCCAGTAATGTCATTTTATTAACTAGTATCAGTTACTTGAGTAATGTTTCAAACCACAGCTTGAAAAGCTGCTTTGGGATTAAAATTGCTTTTTCTTTTATTTTTAGAGTTTACATGGTACAGAAGATATGGTCATGGAGGTAAGTTGATAAAAGAATAAATTTTTTAAATAACTTTTCCAAACGAACCATATTTTATCTCTAAGCAATTAAATCTATAAACTTAATGGCAAATAAATGTTAGATAACTTGGAGATTCTATAAGATAGTTTATCTGGGGTCATAAAACAACTTGTTTGATTGCCAAAATGAATGAATGGATACACCACAAACAAATAGGCTATTAGATTATTAGAGCAGATTGAAAATATATTCTAGGTGGCCTTTAGTTTTTCCTAATGCTTTGTAACAATTTAATGCCATGAAGTTTTGAAGCAATATTTTAAATATTGTAAACACCTAACTTACTTTTGAAATCCTCTTGCTTTGTTGAGAGAAAAAGAACTCTCAGCAAGTTCTTTAACTTGTTAAAGTTAATGACATTGGAACCTTAAGATACAGTTTAGTTAGGACCCCAAAGATGGTGCAGAGTTTATTGTTTATAATTTATTAAGTATAACTAGTGATTCTGCTAATTTAGATTCTACTTCAACCACTGAACATTTCTGGCCAGAAATAGAGGCAGTGGTATACTGGAGAAGACAGAATCTAGAGTAAGACCAACTTGGATTTGCATATTCAACCTGGTATTCACTAGAGATTGTGATCTTGTGCAAATTATTGAACTTCTATGAGCTTTGACTTTCCCATGTATAAAAATCACATGGTTCTTGTAAAGACTAAAAAAGAATGTGGTGATAGATTCTAGCATAGTGATCTTACATGATAGGTGCTCAGTGAACACACTAAGACTCATAGCTTATAAAAGCTACTGCATAGTGGTAGGAGAATGAAAAAATTAGAAAGAGGCACTGAGCAAACAGTGCTACAACTTGCATGCCAAATCAACAATATTCATGCTAGAGTGGGTCAGAAGAACTTTCATTTGTAGGTTGCCATGAGGGTTATGGGAAAGTCTTAGCATGAATTCCACCAAAGCCATTTTTGTTCCCACCTTGTGAGTTAGGAATCACTGCATGTACATTATATAAAGATCAGTAAGATATGTTTCTTGACTTCAACAACCTTACTGTATACTAGGAAATAAGTAAGTAGACAACGAAATTATAAGAAAAATATAATGAGCATTTTAAAAGATTTTCCTTGAAGAAAAAAGGAATATTTAAAGATGGGGGTAGTACATTAGGAAATCTTGAAGTATTTCAAAAGTTAGAAATGGAGCTAATTCCAAATAAATGATGTGGAACAAAAACAACACAGAGCTAGGGAAATATGGGCTGTGTCAAGTCAGTGTTTCTCCAAGCATTTCAGAAAACACTTGTTCTACAGGATCTTAGTAGGAATTACATTAGAAAGGACTTCATTGTCAAATAAATTTGGGAAAGGTTAGTTCATAAAAGTTCAGTGGTTATTGTTAACTTTAAGTAATAAGTATTTATACTATGTATGTAATAAGTATAATACATATATTACTTGCTTAGGACTGCTGTAATAAAGTAACTCAACTTGGGTGGCTTATAACAATAGAAATGTATTGTCTCACACTTCCGGAGGCTAGAAGTCTAAAGCAAGGTATCATCAAGGCCATGTTTCCTCTGCAACCTGTAGGAGAAGGCTTCTTCTTTGCCTCTGCCAACTTTGGGTAGCTTTGGACATTCCTTGGCTCACGGCAGCATGACTGCAAATGTTCACCTCCATCTTCATATGTCATCTTCCCATGTCTCTTCACATCTTCCCTCTGTGTGTGTCTACGTCTGTGTCTGAATTGCCCTCCTTTTTTTAAGTTTATTTATTTATTTATTTTGAGAGTGCAAGCAGGGGAGGAGCAAAGGGAGAGAATCCCAAGCAGCTTCCGTGCTGTAAGCACAGAACCCAACGCAGGGCTCAATCCCACGAACCGTGAGATCGTAACCTGAGCCAAAATCAAGTGTGGGTCACTTAACCAACTGAGCCACCCAGATTCCCCTGAATTTCCCTCTTTTTAAGTTGCCAGTCATATTGGATTAGGGCTCACCTTTAACCTCATTTTAATTTGATTTTACTTTTGCAATTATCCTATTTCCAAATGTGTTCACGTTCTGATGTACCAGGGATTAGGACTTCAACATATCTTTTTGTGGGAGCACAATTCAACCAACAGTATTACACCGAGAGAAAAGTACTGTGAATCTCTGAGGAAAGAAGAGTTGTAAAATATCCAGATATTCCCAAGCTTATTCACCCACCCAGCTAGTAGTTACTAAGGGAAAAAAAACCTCATTTATGCTGACCAATATCAAGTTAAATTCATGACTACTAACTTCAAATTAAGAGCTGGTACTGCCCAGCCAACATACTCCACTTCCCCAGTGAATTCATCTCCTCATTTTCCTAGCTCATGTCAGAGTTGCTTCCCTCTCTTCAAAACTCCAACAGCTCCTGGCTGTCCTTTACTTTCTATTACACAGAAGTGTTAGAGACAATCTCAAAAGAACTTCCACAAGTTCACCCCACTATATGTAGTTTCCTTCCACATCTATACTCATAGACTGTGTCTTCCTGCTTGTTTTATACATGATCTCACCATACCAAACCCTATACCTGTGCCCTTGTCCTATCCCATCTGGTTTATTTAAGTTCATTGCTCTAGTAATTGCCTGCCGTGTCTCCTCATCATCAGTTTCTCCCTCTCTACTCGATTATTACTGTCAACATATAGACATTCTGTAGTAATTTCTCTCATTTAAGTAATCATGTCTCTGCTAATCCCATACTGTATAGCTAATATCCCACTTTTCTATTCTTCTTTTCAACATCATTACTAAAAAAAAAAAAAAATGGAGTATGCTTTCTGTCTTTCCTTCTCTGACCCATATTTCCCTTTGAACCTACTTTGATCAGACTTTAATCCCAGCATTCAACCAAGATGCTTTGTCCATGTCACCAATGATGTACACATTGTGAATCCAATGGTCAACACTAAGGCTTTCTACTTGACCTATTGGAAAAGTGATGCAGGTGCAGATATTACGTGTAGACATAATAACATCTACAGGTTGTATTTTTTTCTCATATGTGTTTCTTTTAAAAGTAAGAGACCTTTCAGTAGTTCTCCAGTCACCTCAATGTCCAGAGTGGGGTCACACATTTACCTCCAATAGGAAGGAGTAATGTAATGACATTAATGAGAGTCAACCTATATTTCTGAGTCATGTGACTGAAGATTTGATCTTTAAACATATCTGACCTTTGTCATCAGGGTAGGAGGGGAGGACTAGAACTGGTTAGTCAAAGAAGAATGTCTGCTACATCACTTAGGTGAGTTGAAAGTAAGGTTTGTTTTTTCACTTATGAATAGGAGAGTTCTATCCAATATATCATTTTGGATCTACAATAGTTTTTAACTATTACTTCATAGTAGTCTTAATAGCCTAGGTGACTAGCTTTTAAATAAAATAAATATATGCATTAAAATAATACATAGATATTTTTAGTTTGAAAAATAAAAGAAACCAAAATTTATTTAAAAATCCTAAAGCCCAGCTCCACTCTTCTCCATGTCTTTTAAAAATTTCTTCCTCTTTTATTTTTTAGATTGTATGAAACCAACATGTATCCTATTGAGTTAAGAGAATAAATACAACTGAATTCCATATAGTGAACCTGTAACATTCAGATATTTAATTAATAACTGAACATTTGAGGGTAAATACTTATTTTAGATGCTTTCTCAATTACGGTCTGCTGTTACTTTACTTTAACAATAAGAAAAAAAATAATAAGATACAGCTATTTCAGGACCAATATTCACCTATACTAACCAAAAATGAAAATAAGTATCTCTTTAATTCCTTTGTAATTTAGTGACAAAAAAGAATATGAGAAGAGATAAAACAGCAGTATAATACTTATTCTGTAGGATTAGAGTATAAAACAATCTATAATTTGTGCAATGGGATTACCATATGACTATAATATTCAAAGCTAATATCAATGAAAATTAAAATTCTGAAGGGAGAACAGATATGGAATTTCCATTGTCTTCACGGCACCTACACCCAAATTTTAATGACATGTTTTCCATAAGACTACCATCAAGTACTTAGCATTATTTTCATTTCATATAGCATTAGTCTATCTCTAATTATGGCTGGGATTTTATAGCATTCACTGCCTTATCATTATTTTGTGATACAGTCACTGTTATAAATTAAAATAGACTAGAGATAGCCTGAGGAGTCTAAGTCATACAAATAGGTCCACTAACCGGAGAGTGCTATATAGTGGGCTATAGTCAGATGTGAAGTAGGTGTGGGAAGATGCCCAGACAGTTAAGGAAAACACAGTGTGTAGAGGCTTTAGCAGTGGTCAAGGAAGGGGCTGCTATCAAGGATTTGATAGGCTCTTCTCTGGAAGATAAAGCCATGCAAAGGGAAATATGGTCAACCTTTCGCTAACCTGACCCTAGTCTCTGTTCTGATAATTTTGTTGCTACAAGTTCTTCAAACCAATTCCTTTACATTTTAATTATAGTGAATTACTACAACAGTATAGATTCCCCATAACTCTAAAGGATTGGGACACCCAAGTATTCAAACTCCAAGCTCTGAACAGCCTTGTTTCCTTATCAGTGGGGAATGGTGGACAATGAAGACAGTAGGAAGAAGCATTCTTTGAGACCATTTAAATGCTGTCTCATTTAGAGAATTTATTGTATTTCAAGAGACTTGTAACACTCTCCATCCTATAATAATTGTAGCATTGTAAATATTGTAAAAATCCCCGTGTTAGACTCTGTTCAAAATTTTTTGCCATTGCTTTTTTCTAATAGTTTTTTTTTCCTTGAGATTCTTCTTATACTTATGTAAAATTATGTTTTTATAACTAACAGATTGAGATGACATATTACAGAATGAGAAACAGAATTTGTTTCAAAATAGATATAAAATGAATAAAAAATTATCTCAAGTACAAATCATAATTATGCTTCCAATTTTCAAACATAAAATATAATAGCAAGATTACAGTGGACCATCTCCACATAAAGAGATGTGAAGTAATCCCAGTTTAGAGAATACAACTGATTATGTTAGTGTTGGAATTAAGAATGGTACTGAAAAAAGCAGTAACTTTTACCTGTCATTCACATTTGTAAATTTGACAACAAATATTCTTATATAATTTTATTCTTATTAACCTTCATGATCAAATTTAAGAAATGAACTTATAGTGCACCTGGGTGGTTCAGTTGGTTAAGCATCAAAGCTCTTGATTTTGGATCAGGTCATGATCCCAGGATTGTAGGATTGAGTCCTGCTTCAGGCTTAGCACTAAATGTGGAACCTGCTTAAGATTCTCTCCCCCCCTCACTCTGCCCCTCTCTCCTACTTGCACTCCTCAAATAAATAAATTAATTAAATAAATAAATAAATAAAGAATTTAAAGAATTGAACTTATTTCTGCAAGAGACTAACATTACATGGTAGAAAACTGGTGATTTTGCATTAAGAGTAAATCAAAAGAAAGAGTGATATGAAATATTGTCTTCAATTAGCTTGAGAAATTATCCATAATTTTGTGCTTCTTTTTAGAAGAATTTACCCACTAAGAAAAAGGGCACATATTTAAAAACTAATCTTCTTTTTCTGTAACGTAATACCTATTTCTTGTCTTGGGTGCCCTATACCCTCATAATATATCCAAAGCACTGTAATTTATCATGTAATTACTTCCATGGCTGTAGAAAAAAACAGTAAGATGGTCATATTTTCTGTTTCTGAGAGTGTAATGCTTGCATTAATGATTCCTTTACTGAGCCTCGTGTCCTCCCAGAAATTTCTTTTTCCTTGATCTGATGTCCTAGTGGAGTGAACAGAATGATGAGCTCAGACCCTCTTCAAGGGGGTTGTGAGGATCACATTCAGAGATTCACCTGCATGCCCATGCAATTCACAAGCTTGTCTTGAGTAATTTATCTTTTAAGGACCCAAATATGTTCCCCAAATAAAATATGTACAGTAATTGCTAAACCATCTAAATGAATACATTGTTTTATTTAGGCCTGTACATTTTACAAAAGCAGGGACCCTCTATTTATAAAATAATACTTACCAGGAACATTACTGTGATGTGAAGTGTGTCCTTTTCTGCTTTTGACCTAGAGAATGAGACGAGGAAAGTATCTTGCTTGAATGCAGTGTTCTCTCAATGTGAAAAATAAATCCAATATTTTGGTGGAAAGTAGCTTCATATTTTTGTCCCCTGAATGTTTTGTTGTCTGTTCCTATAAAGGCCAGATGGATGAGGAATATGAAGAAATATACATGTAATTTATGAAGAGTCCTCGTCTTTGAGAAAGAAAAATAGCATGGGGTACTACTAATATTATCCAGTTTGGCATATAAATTTCAACTCCACCCAAAAAGTGTTTAATCTTTACATATACTCCTTGAGACATTGCTTGGCAAGAGATACAATCTCGTCATTATAAGTATGTGACATTTGATTATTTTCCATGGAAATTTTCATTGCTGGTCTCTTTTCTGAAAAAAAAAACATAATTTTTAATGCATATGATCAAGATGAAGAAACTACTGAAACATCCTCAATTTTCTAAAAGTTGACCAACTTTTATCTCAAAAGCATATATGCTTTAAAATCAAAAGATACACTATCAAATGAAATATTTAAGATTATACATTTAATTAAAATATGCAAGTCCACCTTCATATATATATATATATATATATACACAAATATATACATATATACACATATACATATATATATATATATATATATATATATATATATATATATATACTTCTGTCTTTGTTGAATTTGAAGGTAGCATACAGTCCTTTTTTTTTAAATTTATTTTAATGTTTGTTTATTTTTGAGAGACAGAGAGACAGAGCACGAGTTGGGGAGGGGCAGAGAGAGAGGGAGACACAGAATCTGAAACAGGTTCCAGGCTCTGAGCTGTCAGCACAGAACCCGACGCAGGGCTTGAACTCATGAACTGCGAGATCATGACCTGAGCCAAAGTTGGATGCTTAACCAACTGAGCCACCCAGGCACCCCTATACTATACAGTACCATAAATAATTTAAGGCCAGTTTAGAATGAACATAACGCTATTTCAGAGTGATAAAAGTAGTTGTTTCAAGAAAGCTAATGAAATTATAAATTGAGAATTTGTGATTATTACAATCTCTTTCATGGCACTGCCAGAGGGCACTAGAGAAGCAGATGTTAGATGGGCCAGGACTGGCTATTTCTGCATTGAAACCCAATAATGTTAAAGGGCATTTAACTATTACAAACCTGTACCTGTTGAGATGAGGACAAATTTTGTGAAATAGTGTGCAATCACTAATATATCCCTCTTATTAAATACAACAAAGATTTAGTTAGTTGTAAGTCTCTCCTGTTTGCTGTTTGTGGAATACAAGTTGGAGAAAATTGAAAGGAAAAACCCTAACCTTGAAGACCTGAGATTCTCTTAAGAGTATATTTCACAGAACAGAATTTTTTTATTTTAATAAAATCAAGCTTGTCTTTTGTTTTCTTTAATGAACCATGCTTTTGTGTTCTGTCTAAAAATCCATCGCCATACCCAAGATCATATTCAAGCCATTGACTGAACTGGGAACAACTAATACCTATAGTCCTATAGTTCATCAAAGGTCTCCCAAGTGACTTTCTGGAATTCTTACGCTACCACTAACATAGCAAATGGAAACTTAAGATACAATCCAGTGCAGATCAATGATATTCTATTTAAATTATATGCATGAGTGCATCAAACATCCATTTCCCCTTAAATTTAATGATCTTATGCATTGGTAGTAACAGTAATGACATAAACATCAGGATCGTTATATAAATACAATGTACTTAGAAGATATTTATGAGCTTTAAACTTCTATAAATAATATTTACTTTTACTCTCTACATATCTAGTTTACTTAAATTTTTAAAAATTGTTTGAAAAATTCACACTAAAATTGTCATTGATTGAGGATAGAGTTAAAATAGTAGTCATCTTGTCTTCAAGAAGAAAATCTAAAAATACTGATAAAACTGCACTTCTCTGCTTGTCGTTTTAAGCATTTTCATGTGAATTGGGAAGAAACAAAGCATCTCCAGATCAGCAGGTGTTACTAAATTGTTCCAATCAGAAAAGCTGTGCAATTGGGAGAGACTCAAGGAAGAGCTTATAAAATTGTCCAAGTGGGAAGAAAAATGGCATATGATTTTTATCATGGATACGCACAAGGTCATTTCTTTCAGAGATTGAAAAATCTAAAGCCTACATCCAAATGAAAGTCTCCAGTTATCACAGATTTGGAATTTACTCCTCATTTCCTCTGGTGTGTGGTTATATCCCAAAAGGCCAGGAATTACTGGGCATCATCAGGAAAATTATTAGAAGTGAAGCAGAAAACGTTATATGCATTTCTGGCTTTTTACAGCCTCGGGAGGAATATGGAACTAGACACTGCTCACAGCAGGACTTTCACAGTCATTAGCAGAGGGCTTCTGTGAATACCTTGCATTTGTGATCTTATTTATGGTTGTATTGGGCCTGAGGGCCTTTAGAACATATGCCCCTACTCTTTCCTTTCTTGTTTAAATGTTGACCATGTAAACCAAAACTTTTTTAAATGTTGATCATGTAAACCAAATAGCTTGCATAAAACAACAGTTTGGAGAAGTACATTGTTGGAACTAAATCTTAGTTTCTATCATTCCTCTGATTCTGATCCAGCAATTTGCTCTCTGAAATAGAATGGTGATATGGAATGTAACTGAGGTCTATAAATTCTTGAATGGCAATTTCAGTGATTCCAACTAAAAATGAGTCATCTCCTTTTTAAAATATTTCAGGCAAGTTTAGAAAAATTGTTGCTTCATACTTAGAGAAACTAACTTGAGGATTTTATTAATCAGCTACATGTACCAAATAGGTATTGATACAACGCTAATAACACTAGAACAGGAAGAGTGAATAAAGTGTGGCTTCTTGCTTTTAGAAATTTCATGAGTTGATATACAAATATATACATATACATATAATGATATATGCATAAGATGTATATAAGATGTATAAATTAAATTTTGAAAGGATTGGCAAATGTATGAGAAAGTTGGCAAAATCATTTACTGAATACTGACTGTGAGCCAGGTACACTGCTGTCTTATGTGCATTGTCTCAAAATAATTCTTGCAGTGTCTTAATGGGATAGATTTTATTATCCTCATTTTATGAAGGGTGATATTGAGGCTTGGAGAGTTTAAATAATTTTTCCAAAGACACTGTAAACACTACTGAGGCAAGATTTAAATAATATAATAAAACTACTCATTCAGGGAAGCTGGAACAAAGCTCTCATCTTCAAGGTTGTTTTTAGAGAAGACAAAAATGTCTCTGTGGTGTTCACCTTAAACTCTCTTAAAAAATAAATTGGAGGAGTGAACCATAGCTTTGCTCTAGCAGAGACATTTTAATGATCTTATGTAAGAATATCCTCCTTCCTAGCCACACATGCTAGTATTAATTCATATGGGGCATATGGCTCTTAGCTCTTCTCTGTAAGTGCTGCCATATTGATGTCATATGAGTAATTCTCTTCTCGTCTTCCTGCTGTGAAGCATCACTCTCCCCTTCCAGAGAAACAGCTGCTTCCCAACATGGGTATGCTTGTGATGAATTCTAAACCAGTTGGTCAGATCCCATATCCATGTAATTTGTTTATGGACTGTTCTAGATGTTCCTGAGTACAGGCATTGGTCACATGTGTAAAAAAATAAAACAAAAAAGAAAAAGTGACTCAGGGAAGAGCCTAATTTCCTCAGAGCATCTACAAATTCATTCATTCTCTCATTAAAAACTCATTCAGCACCTATTGTGCTCCAGACTGCTTGACCGCTAGCTGAGAGATTATCGACACAGCCACCTGTTCCAAGCGTTTGCAGTCTCATGGAACAGACAATTGTATCAAGAATCACAGAAGGTGTGTTAAGTACCATAAGCTATGTGAGGAGTTATGAGAGCACAAATGAGGACCAACTGAGGCTAGGGGGGTTGAGGGGTGGCTTCCGGGAGGAACTAACTACTGTTGCATCATAAAGGACATTTTGAGTATTGATAGGAGGACAAAAATGAGATGATTAGTCTAGAAAGGGGAAAAAACATGTTGCAAAAGCTCAGAGGCATGAAAGCATGACTCATTTGAGGGACTATAAGTAGTTAAGCGTGACAACACTGGGTGCTTTGGGAGATGCAATGAGAGATGGGCAGAAAAGAATTTTGAATAAAGCACCTAAATGTTTTCCTCAGGATTATGAAGGCAAATATCTTTGTTCAAATGGGAATGGAGATTCTGTGTTTCTGGCATTTTTTTCTAAAATCTTTTTAAACATGTCCAAATTTTCTTTCACTTACAGCAACACAATGTAAAATAATTTTATTTTTCTTGTAGTTTCTGAGGAAGACAAAGGATTTGGACCAATTTTCGAAGAGCAGCCAATCAATACCATTTATCCAGAGGAATCACCAGAAGGAAAAGTTTCACTAAACTGTAGGGCACGAGCCAGCCCTTTCCCAGTTTACAAGTAATGTACCTCACTGCTCTTTTCATAGTGGTGTGTCAGACCAGATTATAGATCAACATCTGTGACCCTGTAATGATAGAAAAAAGTTATAATATAAGGCTGTTAACAAAATACAGGGATATTAACAAAAATATTGGCATACAAGTTATCAAAATAGAGTAGTTTAATGCCCAGATAATAAGTTTCCTTAAATATATGCAAATAATCCACTTACTATTTTCTGCACAGATAATGCCAATGCTTTTTGATATTATCCATTTAAAAATTTTCTAATGGTGATCATGGATTTAAGCACATAAAAGGCTATGTGAAAATCATGCACAATTTAAATATACTCATTTGAGAATAAAATGTTCTTATATGCATTGACCTGGGTAATGCATACTTACATATTATAGATGATATTCCTGTATCAACTACATTTAGAGAGCTTGCATTTATAATCCTGAAAGCACCACTTTTTTCAGTAGTATCAAATCTATATTCCAGATAATACAGCAAATTTCTTAAATATCCCCGCCTATTAGACAATTAATATAAATATATCTCCCTCTGTTTTTCTGAGGTACGTATTTATATTATAAAAAAAGAACAATGGGTTTTTCTGCTTCAGATGGTTCAGAAAAGTATACTAACAATTCCTAGCCTGATACAATGAATTAGATTAAAAGATCAATCTGACATCAATGGATTTGAATTTCACCTGTGAAATGGTTCCATGAAGACAAAGCAAGTGATTGATGGGGAAATTGGGACTTTAGTGCATTAATGTCAGTTAACTTAATTGAAGGTTGTCACTCAACAAGATTGATTTTCATAGTATTTTTTTCTCAGTAGAAAAACAACTGTCTATTATTATAAAAAGTCATTATCAAATTTCATTCTAATTGAATTTATTTTCTCTTGAGTTCAAGAGACTCTCTTAAATCTCTGGGTTAAATTACAAAATTATTCTTAAAATAAAATATGAATTTATATACAAAATCACCATCCCTTTGAAATTATTTTTATTGTTTCAATTTCATGCATGGGAGTACAAAATAAATAGACATTTTATAAATTATAAGTAATATGTTTGTTCTGAAAATATTTGATGAGCTAGACTTGTTTCTACCCTTAAGCCATACATAATAGGTGTTTATATACATAGTTATGGGCATGGAATAGTATAACTAATAGGGACTGTAGAGGAGATCTAACCCAAGCACATAGTTTTATAGGAAAGGAAGTTGAATCTTGAATATATAAACTGACTTGCTTCAGAGTTAGTAATCACAGATCCAGGACTGAAACACAGGTTTTATGGCTTTCAAAGAAACATATAATTTTTTCAGTATGTGTCTATATAGATAGGTTGATAACACCTCAAATGCTATTTCAGTGATCTCAAAAGCTATTTCAGTGATGCTTATTTTGTGACACTTTGTCCTTGACACTCATACATGGAAACTTAGCAGATCAGTCTATAGGCTGAAATGGAGGCACCATAACGGAAGAGATTGTTCTCAGATAGTGTTCTAGAAATGGGAGTTTCTCACTGTGCTCAACCCCTTCCCAACCCCACAGACACAGTAAGAAGCAAAACTTTGCATAACTGCAACTTAATACACATTGATTAACAACTCCCTTTTTTCTCTTCTCTCCAGTCTCTGGCATCCACCATTCTATACTTTGCTTCGCTAGTTTCACTATTATAGATACCTTATATAAGTAGATCTCAAATTAAGCGTTCTTATCAAAATTTAAAATGTAAAAATAAGAGAGAAAGCTTTGCTTGACAAATATATCACCAACTCCTTTCCATAGGTTGTACCAGCACTGAATGCCTAGGATGAGTGTGGCCTCCTGACCTTGCACCTTAATATAGAGAGCTGGAAGGAGAAGTAGATGTTTAATTCTGTTATGAAGGCAGTCTGCATTTGACAACAAGAAAGAAAGAGAGGAAGGGGGGAAGGGAAGAAGAGAGGAGGGAAGGGAGGGAGGAAAGAAGGAAGGCAGAAAGAGAGGAAGGGAGGGAGGAAGAAAGGGAAGGAAAGAAAGAATTCAGCTCATGATGCAGCGTGTCTGATTGAAAAGAACATTTGAAGTTTTTAAAATTTACTTAATATTCAGAGCGAGCCATACTAACCTTGATCATCACACAATGGGTCATTCACACAGTAGTTTTATATTTATGGCATATTCCATGGTAATGTCTTATTCATGGCAATACCCTGAAAGGCACAGCAGGGAACCTTACCTTTTACTTACCAGCCTTGAAGCTTTCATCATCTTGCTTTGACCCCCAAAATAATAAGAATGCTAATTAAATTGCATTTAAAACTGTTTGAAAGGAGTTACAAGAATGGTGTGTATTCCTGAAAGTAAAGTAAACCAGTGAACCTACCCAATCGTAGCAAAACTTAATCATTATATAACCTAAAAGGCAGAATCAAATGTACTGGAGAAGAATTAATGCAATAAGCAAAAATTTGGAGTCATCATAGTGGAAAAACAAAATAAAATTGGAATTGCTCAACAAGGAAACCCATTGCCTTGGCAAGTGCTAAACAACTTGACAATGGATTGTTCAAGTAGGGCCAACATTGCCATCAAACTGGGGGGAAGGAAGATTTATTCATTGGGTTGGAATTTGGGAGGCTTTCAAAATGCAAAAGCCCAGTTTTCTGGGTTTGCTTTTAAATTACGTCCTATATTATAAAAGTTAAAACTAAAAATGTTCCAGTAATTTGATTTAATAAAAAGTATTCTAAAATGTTTAGGCTTTTTTGGTAAGATTCTAACCCTAATTAGAAGTGTGCAAGGCAATGAGCCATGAGGCCCCAGCCCACTAATTGACCATGGCTCTTGCCTGTGACATTGCTGAAGACATGAACCCTGATACAGAATGGGTATGTATATTACACAGATGGTCAGCTTAATTGAAAACTATTTTCTACATTTATTCTTCTCATAATCTCACCAAGGAAGTTAGATTCCTGTTTTTAGTCAATTTATTTATAACACAATCCCCTAAATATACCTGCAATTGTATATTGGCTTGGAAACAAAAGATCCAATTGATTTTTGCAATTTTCAAATTGTGTGATCGACCTCTAGTGGTCAGAATGTGACATTTACTCAGTAGAACCCTGACTTCAATTAGTTTTATTGAAAAACTATTTTGATATATAGAATCAGAAATTTATATTTTATTTTTTATTTTTTACTAGAGTAATGCATTAATATTTTATGCAACACATCTGGATGTGCATGAATCTTACTAGTACATAGATGATTATTATTTATAATCTATGTATATCTGCTAAGAAACCAATTAATGTAGCAAAATTCAGTGAAATATATGTCTCTGCAGATGTCTTATTAATAAAGAGAAAATGTTTCATGCACTTTAACATTTACCTTTATATGCCTGATCTAAATCATAAATTATGAGCCCAGCGACCCAGAATTATAGGGTGTGAAGAAATACCATACCAAGTCATCTACTTAATCATCTGATTTCACATGGAGCCATACCCATATTATTTTAGAATGACATTAGTCCAGTATGCTATTTGCAGGCCTCATGACCTTTGATATGACATTTGTTTTTCTTTCTCATAGATGGAGAATGAATAATGGGGATATTGACCTGACAAGTGATCGGTACAGTATGGTAGGAGGAAACCTGGTTATCAACAACCCTGACAAACAGAAAGATGCTGGAATATATTACTGTTTGGCATCAAATAACTATGGGATGGTCAGAAGCACTGAAGCAACCCTGAGCTTTGGATGTAAGTGACTGTAACTTTAACATGGTCAAGTGTATTTAGGTGAAGTAAAAATTAGATGTCATAATAAGAGTTCAATAAGAAAAATCAAGATGAAAAGAAAATGAAAGAAAGGATCCATAGATAAAGTGGGTCTTATATGATCACATTTAAAACTGTGTGGAGAGGGGTGCCTGGGTGGCTCAGTCGGTTAAGCATCCTACTTTGGCTCAGGTCAAGATCTCACCTCTCATGAGTTTGAGCCCCATGTTGGGCTTTGTGCTGACCGCTCAGAGCCTGGAGCCTGCTTTAGATTCTGTGTCTCCCTCTCTCTCTGCTCACACTCTGTCTCTCTCTTTCTCTCTCAAAAATAAATGTAAAAAAATTTTTAAAAAAAGATTGTGGAGAGAAAATTTCAAGAGTGAAGCATCGTGAAACAAAGGCCATGTTCTGCGGGATTTTGAATAACTTTCTAAAAACTAGTTTCAGTGGAAGTGTCAAGCCATGTGTTCTCAATGGAAGCTTTTGGGGGCAGAAACCATCTTCGACATTGTAACTAACAGTTTCTGTTCTCTAAAGTTGAACTCTACCTGACAGAATCTTAATCCATAGTACTTAATTTACCTTATTAAGAATACATTAAATTAAATTAATTAAATTATTTTAAGTTTAAAATATTCTCCTTATGGAGGCAGTTGTGAAAAAATATCTTCAGGAACCTTGTGCTAAACTTAAAGATAGAAGCTATTCTAGAAGAAAATTGCACAATTGAAAGAGGGGTTGGCCTAGATGACCTCCAGTGTGTGATTTTATAAGTTAGCACTTAAATCCTTTGCAAAATCAATTATAGGATGAAAACCATGTTTTTTTAATCAAAAAAATTGTTTTAATGTTTATTTATTTTGGAGATAGAGACAGAATACAAGCAGGGGAGGGGCAGACAGAGAGAGACTGAGACAAATTCTCAGGGTCCAGGTACTAGCTGTCAGCACAGATCTCCATGCAGGGCTTGAACTCATGAACCGTAAGATCATGACCTGAGCCAAAGCCAGACGCTTAACCGACTGAGCCACCCAGGCACCCTGAAAACTATGTTTTCAGAGGACCCATGTGGCAGTGATTACCAGAGGGTGTGAACAATCAGACTCAATTAATGTGGCCATAGTTGGAATATAAATAATAAACCCAGTCCTTGAAGAAACAATAGAACAATTGCATTGCATTGAAGAAAAAGGAACCTAAATAATTTTTTAAAAGGAAAGTCAAGTCAAAGGGCAGAAACATTCTGCTTTCTTTAATAATGGAATGGGATCAAGTAAAACCAATTTCAAGGTTAGGAGGAAGCATTTAAATAATGGCTTCACACACATGCAGAGGTTATAGTGACATTAAGTTATCATTGTTGAAATGTCAGCTAAGTATTTGAGGATAGGGTTGGCATTCAAGTGAGGCATCAGGATGAGAGATATATATCTGAAGGGCTCTCTGCAAAAAGGTAATAATTAGAATGATGACTTTTCTGAGATACAAATATATTCAGAGACGTAACAGTTTGATTTTATAATTCACGTACTGAGAAGTAGGAGATGAGGCAGGGCTGAAACAGAATGAGCATGAGTAAAACAAAGAATAAAATAGAGTATCATGAGGGGTGCCTGAGTGGCTTAGTCAGTTAACCATCTGACTTCAGCTCATGTCATGATCTCGTGGTCTGTGGTTCAAGCCCTGTGTTAACAGCTCAGAGCCTGGAGCTTGCTTCAGGTTCTGTGTCTCCCTCTCTCTCTGTCCCTCCCCTACTCATGCTCTGTCTCTTCCCATCTCTCAAAAATGAATAAGTGTTAAAAATTTTTAAAAAATAATATAAAAAATAAAGTATCATGAAACTAAACAAAATGTGAATTCTAAGTAAACAGAAAAGAATGAAGGAGATGAGACTAAGGAAAACTCAGAATTTGAAAAGGAGAAAAAGTTGGTGACTAGGATCCTGCCATTCATCCTGTTCCTTCACCCCCTTGGAGTCCTCCCCTCGGGAAGAGAAATAGACTTTTCAAATGAGTTTGTGACTCCAAGTCACTCCTCTTTACTTATTTGGTAGAATCCTGGTTTTGTCTGAGCCAATTGTATTTCCAGATGGAAATTACTTACTGAGATTGAAATTACCTCACTAAGATTCTCCCTAAACTTGAAGCAAAGGTTGAGGATATTTGTAATCTTCAGGGTTGTTAGCACACTTACGTAGGCCGATACTAATATCCAGTTGCTGGAGTTCATCACAGAAGTCTTTTAGAGTCTATGCAAATGCCAGCGTATAAAAGCAGAATTGACTCGCATAGGCTCCACCAAGCAACTGAGAAGTATCATATCCAAAAATGAGTTAGTAGGTAAAAAATATACTTTAATGAAAATCTCTATTGACTGGAGAGTGAATGTTTTCCTTTTTGCTTTCATAATTAGATCTTGACCCTTTCCCACCTGAGGAGCGTCCTGAGGTCAGAGTGAAAGAAGGGAAGGGAATGGTGCTTCTCTGTGATCCTCCCTACCATTTTCCAGGTAAATTAAGTTCCTCTGTGACTGTAAGCATCTGTGCAATGAACACATCAAGTTTTAATTTTCTTAACAATAATGATACATTTATGATTAAATAAGACTCAATATTTGTCTAACCTTGTAATGTATCACTTAATAATGGTTATAGACCCTTCTAGGCTCTCTAGTCACTTGGCCCTAATTCCAAAGGTCTGGAATCATATTGGTTTATAAACAACATATATGTTAGATTATGCCTTTATTAACATTCTTGTTACACAGGAGGAAATATGATAGAGTATTTACAAATTATTTTAAAAATAGAACAGTGCTGGTCAGTCATTTCATTAAAAATATTATATCTACAGTATACTGTGAATTATATAAATGCTTAAAAAGGATAAAGAAATAATAAATTACTAATCTCTTTAGGGCCTCTATCTGCAAGAATAATCATCCAATTTAGAAAGGGGTTAAATTGTCATCTGTAACAAGATTTAACCTTTGAATACAGGTTTTCTGTACTTTGATATGGCTAAAAGAAAGGCCACCAAGTGCTAATTAAAAGATGAACACTTTATATACTTCCATTAATTTTCATTTGCTTTTTTTATAAAATATCTTCTTGAAACAATATATAAACACTACTTCTCACAGTGGAAAAAAACAATGTTTTATATTCTAATATTATGGCATAAATTTGTCTTTAAAGACCTTTGTAGAGAATATATTCTATTACAATTATATGTATATGAAGTCTGGTTGTTTATATATCAAATATCAGTAGTTTTCTCTCTAATAAAACAGGAGAAATACTATTAAATGCTAAATATAGGAGGAACATAGAATTCAAAATGATGTAACAACCTTTCTATGAGAGAGTAATCTTTTATTATGCAGAACTGCTAAAACTACAGGGAAAAAAATCCCCTGATCTCCATAGCATTTCCCACAAACAAAGATAATGATCATAAATAGCCAATGACTACATTTGACTACATTCAGCACTGGATGGGTTTCATTTAATCACTCATTCATTCAACAAATCTCTTGTGAGCACCTGTTATACAATTACGTGTGCCAGGCACTGTGTATGCTGCCAGAATACCTATTTGAGTAAAACAGGAAAATCCACCTGCCCTCAGGGATTTGCTACTGGAAGAGACAGCCAACAGACAAGATCCATAGTTAACAGGTATAGCTTTTCCAAGATTCCATTTGAACTACATTCCTACCAAGATACTGGTAGTAGGTAAGCTCCAGGGTGGAAAATTAATTCAGGGAAGGGAAAGAGTAAGTGTTAAAGGGATAGCTGAACTCTTGTAAGGGACAATGCTGTGAAGGTAACTTTGAATAAAGCCCTGAAGGAAATGAAGAAGCTAACAGTGCAGATGTCTGAGATAAGGGCATACCAGGCGGATGCAGCAGCAGGAGCAAGGGGTGAGATGGGACTATGGAGGGAGATCAAGGAAGTCAGGGTGACTGAAATAGAGCGAATGAGGTAGAAGGTAGTAAGAAATGAAATTGGAGAGACACAAGAGCTGTATCACATGGGACCTTATAATTCATAGTGATTACACTGGCTTTAACTAGAGTGAGATTTTCATTGGAGGGCTTAGACCAGAGGAGTCCAATGACATTAAGTTACAGAAAGATGAGTCTGGCTGCTGTTTTAAGAAAAGACTTAGTGGAAATTCATTTCTAAATCTGTTACTCAAAATAGGAGTGCAAAAGGAAAAAGATATAAAGACACAGTGTGGTTAACAGTCTTCATTTTATTTTTAAAATGCATTAGGGAAGATGGGTCATGAAATTTTGGAATTTCCTATATTAATGCAGGGTCTGATTCTACTTACCAATCATGAAATTCTAAGCAAAACATTTAACCTCTGAGTCTCATTTAGCCTATCAGTGAAATCGAAGTAAGAATATTAATAGTCCATACAATATTTGAGAGAGAAAGATGGATACCATTGCTTATCGCCATGCTTATATTTACTCAAAAAAAAAATATGGTAGCTTTTGGAAAAAGCACTGTTTGTCTTGGCTTACATCCAACATTTGTTCTGCAATAGCCTAGTTTGGATTATGCCTTAGCTTACTGCTAGAAAACAACAGTTATAAGAGACAATATTTTCTTCCAGATGACCTTAGCTACCGCTGGCTTCTAAATGAATTTCCTGTATTTATCACAATGGATAAACGAAGATTTGTGTCTCAGACAAATGGAAATCTCTACATTGCAAATGTCGAGGCATCAGACAAAGGCAATTATTCCTGCTTTGTATCCAGTCCTTCTATTACAAAGAGTGTGTTCAGCAAATTTATCCCACTCATTCCACTACCTGAACGTAAGTATTTTGTTACACACTATTTTTGCAGATTGTCTGCTTATGGAGTACTTCCAATATGAAAAGAAATATCCAGTGGGAAGACTTGTTGGCTGCCCATTTAGGGCAAACAGAAGATACACAAACAGAAGACTTTGAAAGTCTTGGTCATTACTTAGTTTTTCTGATGCAGATTTACATGTTAAAAGTGCCCTAAGATGGTCCAGGTCAGACTGGTTGCTTCTAGTTCAGAGAATGTGTAGGGACTGATTCATTAGCCTAATACCCATATATTGGTTACAGTGGGAATCACTTACCTCTGCTTTTATTCTCATGTCCGTTCAAAGCTTTTAGTAACTTAATGAAAGAGAACAAATGATTAGATCAAAACAAGCTATAGTGATTATAGAATTAGGAAATAAACGCAGTTTTATTACTTTGATATTTTAAGGAACTATTTACATGAAGCAAATTAGTGTACGTATTGCCTTTCTGCTATAAGTAAGTAGCATGGGGTATCACTACCATGATGCCATAATTGATGATTACTGACAGACCTGAATGACATTTCCAAGATTCCGGTTGAACAGCATTCCTTATTTTAATGCATCACTTCCTAAGAAAATCAGACTTCAACATATTTGCTTACTTCCCATTGTTTTTATCATAGTCCTCCTGTTACCACTCACATCAGTGAGTTCAGGCTTCTGAAGAAATCCTGGGAATTGTTGTTCACAGACCTAGGCTTGGTTCCTGCCTCTATTCTAAATAAGAAATGGGGAAAATGTCATCATATCACTGTGGCTGCATTTTTTCTACTCAAGATTGTGGTCACGTAGTTGGTATTCAATAAATATTTTTTGACTTCTGGCTCTTTTTTCTCTCCACAATCTTGGAGATACTTGAGATCTACTACCTCATAGAATCATAAGGAGCCAGCGTGTAAAAACTTCTATAGGTTTCTTTCTTATTCTACCCCAGAAGTTCATCTCATCTATTTATTTCTTCCTAGCATCTCTGTGGAAGAAGGGTTTCTCTTCCTGTTCTAGCTAATTCTTCCAGTTGCACTAGTTCATTTACCATTTGATTCATTTAGAGACTTCACTATATCATTTAATTCCTGCTTTTTTTTTCAGAATCTTTATTCTCCATTCATTTCCCTCTGTGTATTCTTTTGTATTAACTGCAAACAATCTTGACAATTTCTTATTTGCTAAATCCAAAGTGTACTTTTCAGTTCTGAATTTGTATGAACTTTAACACTATTGATCTCCTATGCTTCTCTTGAACTCTTCTTTCTTTTCCTAATTTTCCCAGCTCCTTCCCTCCCCTTATCTTCCACCTGCCTCTCTGACAAATTCTATGCAGTACCCTTCCCCAGATCTTCCTCCTTCTTATATTTCTCTCTAATCTTTTTTCAGATATTCTTACCAATTTATGCCTTTCGACAGCAGCACTATGGAGATGAGTCCACATTCTTATGTCTAAAGCTTTTCTCTTTGTTTAGGACTTAATTCTACCTACCTCCTAGACTTGTCATACAGAATGTTTTTGAGAATGTTAAGTTCAAAATGTTCCAGACACATCTGTCATCTCATGTCTAAAACTTCTAGTGCTCTTCATCTTGTTTGGTGGTATCGTCATATCTCTACTATCTTAGAATAGCATTTTTAATCCTCAAGTCCTGTCCTCTCCTCATCCTCCAGATAGCTAATTCAGTGGTCTGCAGCTAGTATGTAAGCACTTGGGAAGTTTGCGGAAATGTACAACCCAGAAATACTAATTTAGCAGGTCTGGGATGTGACACAGGAATTTGTAGGTTCAGCAAGCATCCCCAGTGATTACAATGAATTGGATCCTTTATCTATGAGTTGTGAAAACATTGACCCAAAGAGCAGTCCTGTTGATTCTGCCTCTGAAAGACAGCTTCGACCAGTTCTTTCCTTTTTATTCCTACTGCTCAAGCCCTCATCTGTTTTGCCTGAAGTAATGACAAAGCCTTCCTGAGATACTCTTCTAAAATTCTCTTCTCCATGTTCCATTCTTTAAAACTTCCAACAAGATTTTCTACTTAAACCAAAGGTGATATTCATATAAATTCTCTTTCCCAAATGCACTGGCAGTTAATCACTAAGGAAATTATTCTCAAAATGTTTAATGTCACAGTTTCAAACCTTCTAGATAATAGATTCAAGCTCATCTTCAACAC
This sequence comes from Felis catus, assembly GCF_018350175.1. NCBI lineage: Eukaryota > Metazoa > Chordata > Mammalia > Carnivora > Felidae > Felis > Felis catus. Next base: position 68,492,038 of record NC_058374.1, read on the forward strand.
ATATATTTTGTGAATTTTTGAAAAAATTCCCTGCAGGGGCGCCTGGGTGGCTCAGTCGGTTGAGTGTCCGACTTCGGCTCAGGTCATGATCTCGCGGTCCGTGAGTTCTAGCCCCGCATCAGGCTCTTTGCTGACAGCTCAGAGCCTGGAGCCTGTTTCAGATTCTGTGTCTCCCTCTCTCTGACCCTCCCCTGTTCATGCTCTGTCTCTCCCTGTCTCAAAAATAAATAAACGTTAAAAAAAAAAACAAAAAAAAAAAAGAAAAGAAAAAATTCCCTGCATACTCCTGAAACTTTGTCTTAATATGTTGTTTCCTCAACCCTAACTGGTCTGGTGAATTCAAATACTCTTCTTGCCTGAAATTCCCATAGGCCCTGCATAATCAACCATCCTCCTTAGCTGCCACCCTTTCAGACCACTTATTTTTGTTTTGACTTGTATTTTCAGTCATTGTGTATCTATTTGTCTCTCTAGTACCAATGAAGTGCAAAGTACCATTCATACTATAATCTTAAACCATGCATTTTGCCTTTCTGAGCCTGTTTCTGTGACTGTAAGATTGAGGGAATAAAGCATCTCTCAGTACAGATGTGCTCAATACATTCAATAAGGTAACTATATTGATAAGCACAGTGTTGTCTGAATAAACACTTTTCTTCGTTCCCTCTCTCCTTCCCTCTTTTCAACTTATTTCCCTTTTGCCATATGCATGTCTTTCTTCTTTTTTCCCTCTTTTCTCGCCTGGCCTCTTTCTTTTACACTCTTCTCTCTTCCTTCTACCCTTCTCCCTCATTTCCCTTGTCCTTTCTCTTCCTTCCTGAGTCTCATTTAGCGCCTGGCACAGTGTTTCACACATTTTTGATGCTCTTTAAGATTTCTTGAAAAAAAATTTTTTTATATTTATTTTTGAGACAGGGAGAGACAGAGCCTGAACAGGGGAGGGTCAGAGAGAGGGAGACACAGAATCCGAAACAGGCTCCAGGCTCTGAGCTGTCAGCACAGAGCCCAACGCGGGGCTCGAACTCACGGACCGCGAGATCATGACCTGAGCCGAAGTCAGCCACTTAACTGACTGAGCCACCCAAGCGCCCCTTGAAATTTTTTTTTTAGTGAATTGAGTAAAATTAGTTGCACAGCTTGAGAATGAGTCAATATGATTGGAAATGCTTGATGAAATTTATGCTATATACATACTATGCATAAACAAATAAGTCTATGCATTGTGATATGATCAGATAGTTCCCAGTACTTGAGAAATGTCTTCCATACTGAAGTAATTCTATCAAAATTACAATATTGAAAAAAAACCTCTTTTAATTCTGCCTAATAATTAGTGGATATTTGTATTTTTCTTGATATTAGGAACAACAAAACCATATCCTGCTGATATCGTAGTTCAGTTCAAGGACATTTATGCATTGATGGGCCAAAATGTGACATTAGAGTGTTTTGCGCTTGGCAAGTAAGTATACTTATATTTTTTATTAACATATATAGAAATATATTAATTTTTGTACCATTTAGGAAATAAATGATGTAAGTGTTTAGCTATAGAGAAACAAAGTAATTTACTTTGAAATGTTGTGGACCCTTAGCTTTTGTTATCTCCTATTTAAAGTCCCGTTCCTGATATCCGATGGCGGAAGGTCCTAGAACCAATGCCAAGTACTGCTGAGATCAGCACCTCTGGGGCTGTCCTCAAGATCTTCAATATTCAGCTAGAAGATGAAGGCACATATGAATGTGAGGCTGAGAACAATAGAGGAAAGGATAAACACCAGGCAAGAATTTATGTTCAAGGTAGACATGTTATTTTAATTTTCTGTAAATTGCATCACTATCTTATTTATAGCCATTTCCATACTTGAAAAGCTAGTATATAATAGTTTAAAAACAGTGATGTATCTTATATTATGCAAAAAGGTGAAATATTTATCCATCTAATGAAGTCACAAATATGGCTTATAAAAGTTATAAACTTCTATTAGCATCATACTAACACCAATGGATTCATAGTAGTGTTCTTGATAATTTTCTGAAAATACAATTGATGTAACTTGTTGACTCCCTTCCTTGTTCTTTTTTTTCCCCAATACCTTTTTATTTGTAGAAGAAACTATGCATTATGACTCAGGCTAAGCCACTGACTTGCAAACTCAAGTATGCTTCAAAATCACCTGGAGGGCTTGTTAAAACACAGATTGCTGGTTCCCAGAGTTTCTGAGTTAGAAAGTTCTATTTAGGGCCCATGAATCTGCATTTCTAATAAGTTCCTAAAAGATGCTAATGCTACCAGACCAGGAGCCACAGTTTGAGAACCTCCTTTTTTCCAAAAGAGGAAAAAAAAATTTTTTTGAAGCAATTTTCTTGGTCAAGTGTTTGATTCAGACACACACACGCATACCCACACACACGCACACCCACACACTTATATTTAGGGGGATAGAATGTTGTGTTTCAGGGACCACTTGAAACTTTTCAGGCTGAAATCATTTCTGTATTATTGTACAATATAAAACTTAAAGATCACAACTAAGCAAACATCTGAGGTTTCAGTAAGCCCATTCATTTAAAGGACAAGCATCCATTGAGTGTCTACTCAGAGACACACACTATGACAGGAACAAGTGGAACTAGATAAGAGAAGTACTCTCTCTGTCCTCTGTCCAGGATTCATACTGTTTCCATACTATATACAAACCTCTACATTTATACCAGTATACACAAGCAACTGAACATATGCCTCCATACACATGTGAGAGCCAAACTGTGATATCAGAATGGGGAAGGGGCATTGTGGCCCCTACCCAGACCCAGGCCTCTGTCTATACAGGGATGAAGTAAGTGCCTCCAATGACTTAACACATGAAGTCTCACCACCACCATCCCATAGAATTCACCTGGATTAGGCTCTTTTGGCCTTTACCCTGTTCATTCCATTTGGCACAGAAAGCCACGCACTCCAGGCCTCCCTTATCATCTGAACTTTAACACCTACACAGCTCTGCACATGTCCTTCTCAGTCTCCATCTCCTCCCCATCCCTAACTTCTGAAACCTTTGTACCATACTTTCTACAACACACAGGCTGCTGTCATCGCAATCCCCTATATTCTCAACTTCGCTATAACTTCTGCTCTGAACTTCTCACTTAACTAAAACATGGTTCTCCCTTAAAGACACTGCTTCCCCTGTAATCCTCTCAGGCAGTGACTAATTTTCTTCCACAGTTCTCATTCCCTTTGGCTTGCAGTATACCTGCTCTTCTTGTTCCATACACTGTTTCTAGACTACCTTCCATCTCTTTTCCTTTAAGTGTCCAGTTAACTATCTGTCAGGACAAACCCCCTCATTTCTCTAAGGATTTTGCTCTTGGCAGCTCTCTTACAAACCAGAACACTACTCTTGACGTTCTTAGTGACATCAAAATCAACTTAGACTATGATTATCTTTAGTAGTTTGGCCTCTCAGTTCTATTGAACTCCTCTTCCCTAATGATCTTGTCTGTCAACCCACCTGAGTAACCCGTTCCCATGGCCACACTTCAGACCTCAATCTTACCAAAAAGTACAATCCCTTTATTTTTTTAATGTTTATTTATTTTTAGATAGGAGTGTGGGTGCAGAGAGGGAGATAGAGAGAAAGAGAGAATCCCAAGCAGGCTATACATTCAGCATGGACCCAATGCGGGGCTTAATCTCATGGTCAACTGTGAGATCATGACCTGAGCCAAAGTCAAGAGTTAGACACCTAAGTAACTGAGCCATCCAGATGCCCCCCTCCAAATTACAATCCCTTTATAATCTCAATTTCACCCATTTCTTTCAAACCACTATCTCCTATCTTTCTAGCTCAGTCTCTCTAATACCCTTGGACTCTACCAGGAACTATAACCAATTAATCTAGCAACGGTTTAACATTCTTTCATTTCCTCTAACCTCAACCCACCTCTTCCCTAAACCTGTGATCATTCATAACTGTTCCCCTGGACTCCTCCACAATGCACTCACCACCTTCTGTTTTGTCTTACTACCTTTGTAAAAGGCCAACCCCGGAAAAATCGAGGTTTTTGCCTACAGTGCCTGAACCAGGGGCTTGAATATGACTTGAGATAAACATCACCATACTTATTAGAGCATTTTAAGTTATTCATCACTAACTTCAATTGGGCCCTTGGTGCTGCCTGGCAATTATATTTTACTTCCACAGGCCCACTTACTCTTACAGTCCCTTAGATGACCTACTCATGCCTTCACAGTTTACTTCAAACCCTAACACCTCCTCCTTCAACCTTACTCTCAGCTGATAACTTGGCTTCTTCTTTCATTGAGAAAATGAAAGATCAAGTTAGAACTTCCACAGGCTCCCACCCCACATCTATCCAATACCTTTACCCATATCTCATCGCTATGGATTCAGCTGCTATCTGAGGCCGACACCTCTACTCTGTGCTTGATTGTGCCCTCCTACTTCCTTAAGGCTGTTGTTCCAGCAATTCCCTCTCCAGCAAAAGTAATCATTTTTTTCAATGGATCATTCTCATCAGTGTATAGTGGCTCTTGTTTCCTACTTCTTTAAAATATTTTTAACTCTGGCTGCTGCTCCATTTCCCTTCTTCTTGTCTCCCTGACAGATTTGTCTATACTTTCTAAATATGCTGTGGTCAATTTTTCTTCTTTTTAAAATTCACTCTTGTTTGAGTCTCATACCTACCTCCCTGCTGGAATCTTGTCTTGATCACCAATGACGTCATGTTGCTGAAGCAAATGGCCACTTTGCAGCTGTGTCTTACCTGATCCAGCAGCAACAGACGCCCCTGTCGACTGTGCTGTCCTCCACTGTCCGCGCTCTGTGCTTCGCATCTGGGATCCATACTTTGCTAACATCCTCATGCACCACTTGCATTCTCCTCCTCAATCCATATGCCCTTCGAACATGGGAGCAAGCAGGGTTTGTCTCTGAAAATCTTCTCTATTTCCTCACAACCTTGGTGATTTCATTTATGATCATTGGCTTTAATTAGGCTCTAGAGCCTGAAAATTCTGACCCAGATACTTTCTTGGAACCCTAGACTTGTATATTCAGTACCCCAACAAAATTCACTTGATACATATCAAGTATACATAGGTGACCTCCAGAAGAGGGGAAAATTCTGGTTAGAGTCTTATCTTACATTTTTTAAATAAAGCTGGCATTCTACCAGGTTTCTAGTGCTTATAGATCTGTTTTTATTCAGTGTACTAAGAAAACTATGATCCAGGTTCTTAGCCGAGTAGAGTTCTAAAATATATAATGTCTAATTCTTCAGAAGAATCAAGGTGACAGCAGATATTTGTAAGGGAATCTTATTAAGGGAATTATTATTGTTCCTTTACTAATGAAACACATTCAGTTTTTATCTTTTGGTGTAATCAACCAGTTTACAAAATTAAATCATAGTCAAGCCGATTCCATTATTTATTCTTATTGTATTTTTTAATGTGATATCTTGTGTGTTAGAGTCCAAGGCATGAAAGGTGCTCATATTCCTGTTTTATGTATTGCCAAGATTGTCTACAAAATAAAACCTCTCTCAATTAACGTTCTTATCAATATTTAATTTTTATAACTGTCTACATATGTTACCAACATGTAATGATAAGTGAAAATATACTAAATCAGATTATTGTGTTATAAATACACACATACACATAATCTTGATGGATTATATCTAGTGAGATCATAAAAATGTTTTATACTCTTTATTATTTATATGTATTAAATACTTTCTATAAGACATGTATATTATTTTGTCAAAAAATTAATATATCAAAGTTTTCTTTTTTAAAGAAAATAAAATACTATCCTCAATTCACAATTAATTCTCTATTCCTACCTCCTTTATTTTATATCAATTTATTTACCTACAGTTATTTATTTATTTATTTGTTTATTTATGAGAGAGAAAGAGGGAGCACAAGTAGGGGGCGGCAGACAGAGAAGGGAACACAAAATCTGAAGCAGAGTGTGTCCTGACAACAGAGAGTCCAATGTGGGGCTTGAATTCACAAACCGTGAGATCATGACCTGAGCCGAAGTCAGAGGCTTAACCGACTGAGCCACCCAGGCACCCCTACATACATTTATTTAAACTATTTAACTTAAATACTCAAAAAAATGTCATAGCGTCCATTTGCTTGCTTTCTAGAAATATTTAGTTGTGGTGTGGGAAATACCTAGCGGTTTTCTTTAGCTACCAGATCAGATGAAATGATGAAGCTGAAATTAATTTCACTAAAGCATGGATTTCACCAATTATAGCTCCTGTATGTGGTTTCTAATATTGAAAGAGTAATTATGTGATCAAGGCATTTTTCTAATCCTACAGTAAAATGTGACAGTGGCCACTAGGTGAAAGGTACATCAAAAGGAGGACACCTGAGGAAGTGGAAAAAATTTTGATTCTTTATTCCAAAAGAAAATACTTAGTGTCATACTCAATGAAGCAATAATTTAAAAAAAATTTAATGTTTATTTATTTTTGAGAAAAAGAGAGTGAGCAGGGGAGGGGCAGAGAGAGAGGGACACACAGAATCTGAAGCAAGCTCCAGGCTCTGAGCTGTCAGCACAGAGCCTGATGTGGGGCTTGAACTCACAAACAACGAGATCATGACCTGAGCCAAAGTTAGACACTTGAGTGTCCAACTCAAAGTTGGACACTTGAGTGTTGAGCTCACAACTGAGCTACCCAAGTGCCCCAAAACATAATTTTTTAAAAATGTTACAGGTGAGAAATTTTTTTAATTTTATTTTTTAATTTACATCCAAATTAGCATATAGTGCAACAATGATTTCAGGAGTAGATTCCTTAATGCCCGTTACCCATTTAGCCAATCCCCCCTCCTACAGGCGAGAAATTTTTAATTTTTTAATGTTTATTCATTTTTGAGAGAGAGAGACAGAGACAGAGTGTGAGCAGGGGAGGGGCAGAGAGAGAGAAAGACACAGAATCTGAAGCAGGTTCCAGGCTCCAAGCTCTGAGCTGTCAGCCCAGAACCTGATATGGAGCTTGAACTCACAAACCGTGGGATCATGACCCGAGCAGAAGGCAGATGCTTAACTAATTGAGCAACCCAGGTGCCCCAAGGCATAATTTTTTAAAACCTTAATTGTCATTTTGAAAGATTTAAGTTATAAGAAAAGATAAATTACCGTAGTGCTACTCATGAATTAGCTTTCTAACAACACATGGTTCACAAATAGAAAAATAATTATGAATTGATTATAGTTACTTCATGTTATAACAATGTAGGATAAAATTTACCTGAAGACCTATGGGGATGCATTTCAATGGCTCTAACGCTGGTTTTATGGCATATATAATATCTGATGTATTCTCCAGAAGAAGATCAACCAAATGTGACATTTGTGTTCTTGAGATTATTTTGAGTGTTGAGATTTGAGTCTGACACTTACAATGTTCTTTAACTTTCAGCGTTTCCTGAGTGGGTAGAACATATCAACGACACAGAGGTGGATATAGGCAGTGACCTCTATTGGCCTTGTGTGGCCACAGGGAAGCCCATCCCTACAATCCGATGGCTGAAAAATGGATACGCGGTATGTATGTTCAAGCGTTTTGCGGTTCTTGAGTCCATACTCAGGCACCATTTCCAGTGGTCCTCAGATAAATTTAGCAAGAGAATCAATAGAGTAAGGGTATCTTGGCCCTAAAATTAAATAAATAAATAAATAAATAAATAAATAAATAAATAAATAAGTCTTCTAAAAAAGGCAAACAAGGAAGTGAACAATAAATTATCTTCTTTCAGGTTAAAACAACTTTTCTGCAATCTTATGTCTACCTTCTCTCTCTCTTCCTCTCTCTCCTTATTTTGCCCTTTGTTCCACGTTTTTCCCTGCTTCCTACTTTTCCTTCTCTACTACCTGATACTGTCCTCTTTTTTTTGGCCACTATTTCCCTGACCCCACAGAAACAGAGGTAAGAGGGAAGGTTCTACCTTTAGCCCTGGGGACAAGTAGCAGCAGTGGGGCCCTTCTGTACCTTCCCTCTGTAATCTCCCAGCTGGGTCAAGAGGGAAAAAGTGGACTCCCAGCTCTGTAGGATGAATAGAACAAGAGCCACTGGGCATGGTAAGTGGGTTTTAAACCCTACCGTATCTGGCTTAGTTAACAGTGGGGGCAAAATATTGTACCTGAATGAAAAGGCAAACCGGCCCAGACCTAAATAAAAGCATTTCTGTTAAAGTTGATCAAGGAAATGTATTTTGCTTTGTCTTCTTTTCAGTATCATAAAGGGGAGTTGAGACTGTATGATGTGACTTTTGAAAATGCTGGCATGTACCAGTGCATAGCTGAAAACACACATGGAGCCATATATGCAAATGCGGAGTTGAAGATCTTGGGTCAGTATCATTTCTAGTTTCTGATAACATTCAGCAAGAAAGCACCACATTAAACAATGATCATAAGGGTTTCTGCAGATCATATTTGATTGTATGTTGGATCGCTAAAGGTGACAACTTTCAAAATGTGGTTTGGAACAGGATGATATTGTTTTATTTCCCTTCTTTCATTGGAGAACAGTAAATAAGTTAGAGGCAGCATGGAGTACAATAGTTTAAAAAAATGTTTTACAGGTAAAGCAAACTTTACACACGCCAGTTTTTACAAGTCTTTTTCTCTCCTATGTCTGGGCTGTTAAATACTTCCTGAAAATCACATTGTGGTGATTGATGCTTCCACAATGCATGTGACCCAGTCTCAGATGGATCTTCAGCACTTGCTAGTTATAGCAGTCTTTGGATCTCATATCCTACAATTGATATTTAAAATCCTCAGGACATTCGTCAAGCTCTTTACTCCACCCTGACTCCTTCTTTGGTATTGCTTTCTTACTCTGCCATAACAGTTGAAACCCTTTGAAATAAAATATATCAATTTCCTATCCACATTCAAAAGTATGTAAATCTTTACTACATTTTCCCCTTCATGTTCTTCATCCAGAGGCGTGAGTATCTCTCCTCTCTAAAACAGGCATACCTCGTCTCGTTTCATTGCATTTCACAGTACCGCGTTTTTACCAATTGAAAGTTTATTGCAATACTGCAGCGAGCAGGCATATTTCCAACAGCATTGGCTTACTTCATGTCTCTGTATTACATTTTGGTAATTTCACAATATTTAAAACTTTTTCATTATTATTATATTTGGTATGTTAATCTGTAGTCAGTGGTCTTTGATATTACTATTGAAACTGTTTTCAGGCACCATGAACCAGGCCCATATACGAGAGCAAACCTAATCAATACATGTGTGTGTTCTGACTGCCCACATTCCTTCACCTCGAGCGTCCCTATTCTCTGAGACACAGCAATATTGAAATTAGGCCAGTCAATAAGCTTACAATGGCTTCTGGGTGTTCAAATGAAAGGAAGAGTCAGACATGTCTTACTTTCACACAAAAGCTAGAAATGATTAAGCTTAACGAGGAAGGAATGTCAAAAGCTGAAATAGGCTGAAGGCTAGGTTCCTTGTGCTAACCAGTTAGCCAAGTTGTGCACGCAGAGGAAAAGTTCTTATGATTAGAAGTGCAGGTCTAGTGAGCACATGAATGATAAGAGAACAAAACAGCCTTATTGCTGATTTGAAGAAAGTTTTAGTGGTCTGAATAGAAGATCAGATCAGCCACATTATTCACTTAAGCCAGAGCCTAATCCAGAGCAAGGCTCTTACTCTCTTCAATTCTGTGAAGACCGAAAGAGGGGAGGAAGCTGCAGAAGAAAAGTTTAAAACTAGCTCAGGTTGGTTCATGAGGTTTAGAGTAGAGAAAAGAGGAAATGGCTTCACAGCTGACACTTTTGTTGGGGACTAATGTGGCTGGTGACTTTCAGTTGAAGCCAATGCACATTTGCCATTCTGAGAATCCTACAGCCCTTAAGAATTATGCTAAATCTAATCTGTCTGTGCTCTGTAAAGGGAACAACAAAGACTGGATGACAGCACACCTGTTGACAACATGGTTTACTGAGTATTTTAAGCCCTCTGTTGAGAACTACTTATCAGAAAAAAAAAAAAAAAGATTTCTTTCAAAATACTACTGCTCCTTGACAACACACCTGGTCACCCAAGAACTCTGATGAAGATGTACGTGAGATTAATGTTGTTTTCATGCCTGCTATCACAACATCCATTCTGAGGCCCTTGAATCAAGGAGCAATTTCGACTTTCAAATTTTATTATTTAAGAACTGCATTTCATAAGGCTCTAGGTGTCACAGATGGTGATTTCTCTGATGTCTCTTGGCAAAGCAAATTGAAAAATCTCTGAAAAGGATTCACTATTCTGGATACCATTAAGAACTTTCATGATTCATGGGAAGATGCAAAATATCATCAACATGCGCAGGAGATGGGGAAGAAGTTGATTCTAACCCTCAGGGATGACTTTGTGAGGTTCAAGACTTCAGTGGAGGAAGTAGCTGTAGATGTGGTGGAACTGGAAAGAGAACTGGAATTAGAAGTGGAGCCTGAGGATTTCACTGAATTCTTCTAATCTCATGATAAATCTTGAGCAGATGAAGAGTTGCTTCTTATGGATGAGCAAATAAAATAGTTTCTTGAGGTGGAATATACTCCTGGTGAAGATGCTGTGAAGATTGTTGAAATGACAACAAAGGATTTAGAATATTACATCAACTTAGCTGGTAAAGCATAGCTAAGTTTGAGAGGATTGGCTCCCATTTTGAAAGAAGTTCAGTGGTGAGTAAAATGCTATCAAATGGCATCACATACCACAGAGAAATCTTTCATGAGAGGAAGAGTCCATCGATGGGGGGCAAGCCTCATTGTTGTCTTTTTTCAGAAATTTCCACAGATGCCCCCCCACCGCCAACCTTCAGCAACCATTACCCTGATCAGTCAACAGCCATCAACATGGAGGCAAGACCCTCCACTAGCAAAAAGACTATGACTCGCTGAAAGCTCATATGATGGTTAGCATTTTTTAGCAATAAAGTATTTTTAAATTAAGGTATGTACGTTGTTTATTTTCAGACATAACGCCATTTGCACAGCGAATAGGCTATAATATAGTGTAAATATAACTGTTATATGTATTGGGAAACCAAAAAATTCATGTGACTCACTTGTGATTTTTGCTTTATTGGGGTGGTCTGGAACCTAACCTGGAATATCTCTGAGGTATGCCTGTAATCCCTTTACCTCTGCCCTATATTCATTTCTTTTCACTTACCCTGTACTTGATATGAACAGATATCTCTTCTCCATGTGCATATGTGTGTTCATATCTTTCATGCTGCCTCTCCTTTTAATCATGTTTTATTCTTGAATTCTCTGCTTCTTTGGCTTTGGAGACTCCATGCTTTCATACCTCCCAGATTATTTCTTCTTGATCATTTTTATTTTTTCCTCTTTACCCCTTCCTCTGCTCAGTTAGAAATCTTGCTCTCAGATTCCATTCTTATGGTTTCATTCTATTCTGTAACCCACTTTTTTCTCATATTCTATATTATTATTGCCAAATTATTATTTTCAAATTTTTAGAAATCCTTGATAATTTCTTCTTCTTCATTAACTATCATTGATTCTTTATATCACTGGCTCAGGTTTTTTTCCTTAGCTCAATATAAAGCTTCCTAATAGGAATGTTCATCTGGTAACCTCACAGATAACCCAGACTTAGCATGTCTGAAGCTATAATCTTATTTCTCACTCACCTTATCCTGAAAAATTCTGTTCTATAGAATGACATAATTCATTACATCTTTTCTTTCTATCACATCTACTAAATTTCTCAATGTTACCCCATAAATCTCACATTCTCCTTACTTTCATTACAACTACTTTAATTAAGGCCTTTCTGTAATATGTCCTTTTCATTTTATTTTAATTAGCTGTCATCAGCTTTAGTCATGTTATAAGTAATGAATCTAGATGTAGCCAGGCTTTGTCTTCTACAACTGATTACCAAAAAGATAAAGCAGTGACTATAAAGTGTGGCCTATTTTATTATTGCTACACCAAAGGGAAATTCTTTAAAATATTGCTATCAGGGGCGCCTGGATGGCTCAGTCGGTTGGGTGTCTGACTTTGGCTCAGGTCATGATCTCACAGCTCTGTGGGTTCAAGCCCCGCGTCGGGCTCTGTGCTGACGGCTCGGAACCTGGAGCCTGCTTTGGATTCTGTGTCTCCCTCTCTCTCTGCCCCTAACGACTCACATTCTGTCTCTGTCTCTCTCAAAAATAAATAAATATTAAAAAAATTAAAAAAAATTATTGCTATCACTATAAATTAACACTAAAAAATATGAAAGAATATGAAAAACTAACTTTAAGAAGAGTTGAGGCCTTCTTAATTTTAATTTTCCCTGTCTCTTTTTATAATGCTGAAGATCATATTCTATTTATTCCCTCCAAGGTAAAAATTCTTTGCTGATATATTTAATCTACTTTATTTGGGTATCAAACAAACATTCAGGCTCAGGTTTCATACCATGTTACTTTATTATGAAATACAATAAAATTGTTTTGACTCTTATACAAGATATGAGATGACTTTGAATGTTTTTCCAAATGTTAGCTTTTTATTTTTTGTTAAAATTTATTTATCGTGCTATGTTACAAAATAATAAGAAAATTCAACAGCTCAGGATGAAAGATCTCTCCATATTCAAGCACAAAATTTATCAGTATTTTAATGGCTTTTATTAAAGAAACTGCTTGCGTGTTTTCAGCCTTATAGTAATGTTTCTGGGCATCTTTATATTTGTTTGAATCAATTTTTGTTTATTAGCTTTAGAAACAATGCTTCTCTCTATATATATTCCTTTGCTATCTAGGTAATTCATTTATTCACCCACCAAATATTTTTTGGGAACTTATTCTACACCAGATACTATTCTTTTTAATAGACACAGTAAAGAATGATCGACAAAAAAAAATGCATGTCTTCTTAGTTTGGGGACAAATATTCCCTCATTTTCCCACTTCTAAAATATGTAGGAACATAGTTTGGATTCTTTCACTATAAATTCAAATACTGGATAAGTATGAAATCATTTAAGCAACTGTATGAAATCAACTTTTTTCATTAAAACTCAGACTCAAGAAAAATTCTAATTTTCTAAATGAATTTAGATTTTTGAAATATAATTCCATTAAATTTTCTTTCTTATTTGACAAGCAGTATGTCACCCAGAATATTTATTGAGCCTCTACAAAATTCTACACACGGAGGTAGGTGTACAGCACAAGTTGGTTGGTTACTTATTTGTTTATTGTCAGTTATCAAAACTCAGACCAAAAGAACAATGGGATAAACTAAATCCTTGCTATAAAAGTGTGTCCCACAGAGCAGCAGCAGCAATAACAACACCTGAGAGCTTGTTAGAAGTGCTGAATCTCAGGTCCACACCAGGCCTACTTAATCAACATTTTACCAAGATCATCACATTATTTTGATGTACAAATAGAATTTGAGAGTCACAGGACTAGCAGATGACCAGCTAATATCTGGACAAAGATATACTTGGGCCTGGAAAAGCCTACAGAATGGACACAGTTACATACAGAGACTGGATGTATAGAAATAAATGGATGCCCCCTCCGCCAAGAATTCTGCTAGAATACAAGGAAATTAAGAAATGAGCCAGATGTGGGAGACCTAAAGAAAAATAGAGCACGTCATCACTGAAGTAACCTTTTAAGAGGCTCTGTATCCTGTTTTTCGTAAGCTCTGTACTTTGACATAAGGAGAAACTATAGGTGGATCATGTACCCTTCAATTAATTGCATCCATCACTCCCATGGATGTTTGCAGGTAGGTCTGAAGGCAGACATATGTTCATTTTGGCATCAGAGCGTCTGCACACAGTTGGTGCTCAAGAAATGTTTGCATACTGAAGGGGGAATCATATTGTTTAATTAAAAGAGGATGCTGGCAAATCAGTAGGAAAAAGATTCAATTGTGAATACTACCTGATACTGCCTATGGCATCTTTGGCAAATTATATAATCTTAATAGATATCAGTTCTCTCATTTGTACATTGGAGACAGGTCATTCAAAGTATGGTTGAGGGTATTAATTATGACCGTATGTCGATATTAATAATGATGCTCAATATAACTCCAGTCTTCCACCTAACTTCCTTTGTAAAATTAAGTCAAAATAATTAAATTGGATGTTACCTTCAAGGTAAATATGTATATAGCAATTGATTGTGGCTAAAATTCATAATAATTAATTCTGTTAACAGCAAGATTTATACATTTAAAATGGGTGAATTTTATAAGTAAAATATACCTCAGTTAAGTTACTAAGTAAAAAAATGTATGAATACTAGGTATGAAATATTTATGGTCATATCTGATAATATTTGGTGGGATTAAAGTTTTCTGTTGATTGTTAATCAAAAGAATAAAAGATGCTATAGAAGAAATGTTTTATTTTCCCTTTTTAGTGAAAGAGAAAAATAATCATTTGTTTCCTTTTAGCTTTGGCTCCAACTTTTGAAATGAATCCTATGAAGAAAAAGATCTTAGCTGCTAAGGGAGGAAGGGTCATAATTGAATGCAAACCTAAAGCAGCACCCAAGCCAAAATTCTCATGGAGTAAAGGGACAGAGTGGCTCGTCAATAGCAGCAGGTCAGTTCGGAAACTAGAAATCCAATTGCAATGAACTATTTGGCCAAGTTCATTTAAAGAGGACTTTAAAGAGGACTTATGTAAATGTTGGTTGTTCTAACTTTCCTCTGCAGAAGGCACTGTAATTCTAAGATAAACAAAAGTAAGAAATACTTACCCTTCGCTGTTATTATCTGTGATAATCAAGGTTCAATTTTTAGGCTTCTGTAATTTATAAGAAATTTAGAAAATTGAGACTCAGGGACTTTTGGTAAATTGCCCAAGTCCTCAGGGGGGGAAAAATGAACAATGGGAAATAAAATAGGATCTCTGACTTACTTTTCCCCTAACAAGGACTTCTGTATCCATTTATATTTGGTTTAGTTTTATGAAGTAAGCCCATTAAATATTTCAGTAGAAAAAATATAAAGGTACATTTCAAAGAATAAATCACCCCTTCCCACCTTTTAAAATAAATTGGAATTTCTCAACTTCCTAACAAGTAAACGATTACCAATGTTTTGGTAGCTTTAGGATAAAATATAAAGCATGTGACTTCATAATATTTATTTAAAAGCCACACTGAATGGTTTCTATAAATGTACTAGAAGAAGATAAGGTAATACTGAGTATGGAGAAAAGAAAGTCAGGATAGGAAATGGGATGTGAAAGTGGGGGAGAAAGAAATATTATAGGCAATGAAAGGAGTATGTACAAGGGCCCTGAGGCAGAGAGTATAGGATGGTGAAGAATTTAAGAATTCTTAGGTTTCTGAGGTTTTCCCTTAGGAGAAAGTGGAGAAGAGTTTTAAGAGATAAGATGTAGTAATCCAGCTCATCAATAATGTTTTCTAGGCTAGGGGGCTTGGACCCCATCTTTGAGTAACCAAATCTGTTAAAGACTTAAATAAAGGAGAAAAAAAAATGTACTTTTTGCATTCAAAAAGAATATTCTAGCAAAAGTGCATAAGACAGATCTTCTTCACAATAATAATTTAAAAAGTAGGTAAGATGGGTATTATTATCGCTATTTTGATGTATCTGAAGCCTGGAACGGTTAAAGTAAACTTTTGAAAGTATGTTGATAATCTCCAAACTGAAACTTCAACTTGGGTCATATTGACATGGAATGAACATATGCCAACACAGTTCTCTTATTAGGATGGCCACAAGTGTGGCTGTGTATGGGACAGAGATCGAGATGGGGGGTGGGGGATGGTAGGGAGTGCACAGGGTCAGTAGTTATTTCCACAAGCACGTTAACTTTTAAAATGAATAGATTTAAGTAAGATTTATTAAGACCTTAGCAAAATGATGCTAGCAGAATCAGTGTTAAAGGAAGAATTAATTTGTTCAATTTTCTGCCGAAACATTAATGATCAGAGAGTGAGTAATGCAGAGACTGTGACCAAAGGGTAAGTCCCTTATCTAGGTACTTAGTTACCCCTGCAATAAACTTGTGGCACAGCATCCCCCTCAGCCTCCCCACCCCCGCCACTAACTTTCTCCCCTAAATGAAAAAAATCTTGCTCTGATTCTGATGAGGACCAATGTCATGAGCCTTTCTGACCAAGGATTTCTCAGAACCTGGTTTCATGGCCTTGTTTTTCCTAAATATCAACATGTGTTCAAAAAAGGAAAAGAAAAAGGATATTTTCCTAAATATCAACATGTGTTCTAGCTCCTAAAATCTTACCATTTTAATCTTGTCAGAATATTTTTAGTCTTTGAATCAAGTTGTATTACTTCTTGACAAAAGACTCTATAAATCCAATTTTTGCTCACTGCTTTAATTCATTAATTTTTCAGATTATAAGCACCATTTTATAATAGATACAGTATTTTACATAAAACTAAAGTTCAATGTGGTAAGATAGTATGCATTAAAAAAATTCAACTAATAAATTGGTTTTAGAGAAATAAAACATTTCTGTTTAAAAATAATACTCAAGGAGCACCTGAATAACTGTCTTTCAGCATAACTGTAATCTCATTCTGATTAATAAACCACAGAAAATGGTTCCACATTACAGTTAGCCACACTTGATTAGTGGCTTGTAAAATGGTTTATGTGATATTTCCTATCAGTAGAGAAGAAACATAAATCTTGATAAATTGTAATTAGGTTCTCAATTGTATGATTTTACTTGGAGCTAAATGATATACAGTTTACAACAGAATTTATTTGTAGTTGTTCATTTCATATTTAATGGACTGCTATCAGCTCTAAAGTGATCTTTATCTGAGCCATTTATGTGAGAGCAACTCCAAAATTCTTTTCTTCTCTAGAGTTAGTATTCTTTAGCAATTAACAAGTAAAATGAAGGTTATCCTGGGGTAATTTTGGCAAAAGTGAGTGACTAATTTATTAAAGACCAAGTAGTTCCTAGTTTATTGGACTGCTTATCCATATCAGATTATCTGAAAATAAGGATAAGATCACTAGAGTTTAATCTGTATTGATTTAAGAATGGGGACCATTAGGGGCTCCTGGGTGGCTCAGTCAGTTAAGGGTCCGACTCTTGGTTTCAACTCGGGTTTCATGAGTTTGAACCCTGCATCAGGCTCTGAGTTGGAAGTGCAGAGTTGCTTGGGATTCTCTCTCTCTCTCTCTCTCTCTCTCTCTCTCTCTCTCTGCTGCTCTCTCTCTCTCTCCCCTTCTGTCTCTGCCCCTCCCATACTCATGCTGTCTCTGTTAAAATAAATAAATAAACCAAAAATGTATTAAAAAAATAGGGACCATTATTAGAGAAAAATCAAGTTAACTTACCATGGTAATCCTTACCAAAAATTAATTTTAGTGTCACGAAATAAGTGCCTGAAATAATAGGTGAAATGAGTGACATAAAGAAGAATATACTTTGGATATACCAAAGGTTAACTGAGAGCTAATGTGAGAAAACAGAATAATAGTGTAGATTCTAGAAAGAATGATTACTGTTGTTCTTTCCATTGCATATTGGCTATAATTTTCATAGCTTCATCTGCAAAATAATTAAATGATAGTGCAATGGAACATTGGCTAAGGGCTCACATTAGATTTTAGTGAAAAAAAAAGTGTGGCACATTAATGTTGGTCCTTGTTAATATGATTCTGGAGAAGCAGGTGCCAATATAGGAGTAAATATTCAGGAGATTTATTAATGGCAGTGCCTACATGGGAAAATAGAGAGGGCACTGGGTAGAGGTTTGGACAACCATCTGACCAAGATGCAGGACTGATTCCAGATGAAGGAGAAAGGGAGGGCAGGAAGGAAGGCCCAAGGAAATGACTCAGATTTCAGGGCAGATCTGAGTATGGTGAGGCCACTGGACAGTCCTTCAGCTCAAACTGCCCCTAAGAATCTGATGTCTCCTAGAAACAGGTCTGCCTTTACATTCCTCTCAGGTTGTCATTGGCTGAGACCAGCCTTTGGAAAGTATAGCCTTGGCTCATACACAGTGATGGATTTCTGAGTGCAACAGCTGTGTGGATCCATTATACTTCTTACAGTGGAGAACTTAGAGGCACATGCCAAAGCTTCTGCAGTACCAAATAGTTACTTTTAAGGTTATATTATTTTGAAACTACAGTTTCTCTTCAAGGAAAAGAAAGTGTTCTGAAATAAATTTAAGTTGGAACTGGATAAAGAGGCAAAAGGAAATCTTGGAATGTATTATTGGTGGAATTTTTTGGCATTTTCTTATGTGGAAATGCATTAAGAAAATTTGGCATTTTCTTAATAAGGTAGATATATGGTGTTTTTGCTTTATCAAGCTCCGCCCTTAAGGTGGAATAGATGGATAATTGTTGGCACGTGCTCTACCAAGCTTCAGAGATAAATTAAGGTTTTTGGAATGGTACATTCAGGAAAGTGAAAATCTAGTGATAGGCAATTCGATATTGAATCAAAATGCAAAGTATTATATAGCATAGTAAAGTTTTTAAATAAATATACAAGTTAAATTCAATATAGTTATATATAATGAGTTTTTATAGTCTCTAGTCTATGAGGAAGAGGCAGACAGAGGGAATAGGTTTAGGTTGTTAGTATGAAAGATTTAGGTTCCATTGAAAGAAGACTTTCCTAAATATTAATCTGTTACAGAAGCTGTTAACAAGGAAGGTTTTAGAATATCCTTCTTTAAACATTACTAAAAAATATTTTTGCATTCCTCTGTAGCTGTGGAAATGATACTCTGTGCTAACTTTAAAGTCTGAGTTGAATAGGGGCACATGTTACCCCAATGTTTATAGCAGCACTTTCAACAATAGCCAAATTATGGAAAAAGCCTAAATGTTCATCAACTGACGAATGGATAAAGAAGATGTGGTTTACATATATGATGGAATACTACTTGGCAATGAGAAAAAAATGAAATCTGGCCATTTGCAGCAACATGGATGGAACTGGAGGGTATTATGCTAAGTGAAATAAGTCAGGCAGAGAAAGACAGATACCATATGTCTTCACTCATATGCGGATCCTGAGAAACTTAACAGAAGATGGGGGGAGCGGAAGGCGGAAAAAAAGTTACAGAGAGGGAGGCAGCCAAACCATAAGAGACTGTTAAGGACTGAGAACAACTGAGGGTTGATGGGGGTTGGGGGAGAGGGGATAGTGGGTGATGGGCATGGAGGAGGACACTTAATGGGATGAGCACTGGGTGTTGTATGGAAACCAATTTGACAATAAATTATATATATTTTTTAAAAAGTCCAAATTGAAGTCCTGAGGTCACATTTCTGGAAGACCTGGGCTCATTCATTTCAGGCCTATGACTGGTTTGACTGGTTTGAGGCTGTTCCACAGCAGTTTTTAAGTCATTTTATGGCAGTATATGAAAAACCATTTGCTTCAATTAAACTCCATGAAGTGCATTCATTCAAGAAAAGGTTGATTGACTTCCTAATCAGTAATTAGTGTCTTATTCTTCTAAATTCCTGGCACATAGATTTTCTTTTTCCAATGAATGAATGAATGAATGAATGAATGAATGAATGAACAGATGTATTACCTGCTGGAGACAGGGCCACAAGCAAAGCAGATAAAAAATTCCTGGCATGGGAATGTTACCAGCTATTGGAAGGTTAGATTAATAAGTAACTGAAGTATGTGTGACGGCATGAATATTAGGAGAGAAAATCTTAGAGGAAGGATGGGTTGGAGAGGGTGCCTGGACAGCAGCATGCAATGCTAACTAGAATTATTAAGCAAAGCTTTGTTGAAGGTTCCAATGTGCAAAAGCTTTGAGATTGCCCAGGGACTACAAGGGCAATCAAAGGACTGTGTCTCTTACTATGAGTGAGATGGAAAATCACTGGAGGGAGCTGAGCTGCAGAGTGATCTCACTGAGCAGAAGAGTGACATGGTGTGACTTATGTCACTTATGTCTTCATGTCTGACTGACATGTGGAAAAGAGACTAGAGACAGGCAAGGATAGAAGCTGGAGGCCGGTTAGAGACTACAGCAATAGTCCAAGAAAAAGATGAAGATGGCTTTCTAAAGCAATTGGTCAATGCTGGAAAAAATAGTATAAACAAAGGCTAGAATGTTTCATCTTTAGAAAATGTTACTGTCGAGTAATTTGTATAAATTGTAATGATCAAAAGCTAGTGTTTGTAATCTAAGACAGAATAGTAAAATGTTTATTAAATTAGTTTTGTGAAGAATGTGTTTCTCTCATTTGAATAGAATACTCATTTGGGAAGACGGCAGCTTGGAAATAAATAACATTACAAGAAATGATGGAGGTATCTATACATGCTTTGCAGAAAATAACAGAGGGAGGGCTAATAACACTGGCACTCTTGTTATTACAGGTAAGAAACTGTTTGATCAATATTAATTTTTTCTAGTTTCATAGTACTTAGTTTCTTTTTTTTTTTTTAATTTTTTTTTTCAATGTTTATTTATTTTTGGGACAGAGAGAGACAGAGCATGAACGGGGGAGGGGCAAAGAGAGAGGGAGACACAGAATCGGAAACAGGCTCCAGGCTCTGAGCCATCAGCCCAGAGCCCGACGCGGGGCTCGAACTCACGGACCGCGAGATCGTGACCTGGCTGAAGTCGGACGCTTAACCGACTGCGCCACCCAGGCGCCCCATATAGTACTTAGTTTCTAATATAGTATAAGGCATGATTCACAAAGACAGTCCATGTATTGATAAGTTTCCATTTCAAAAACCTATTGGGCAAATCTCTTGCTTAATGAAATTGTTCCTAGAATTTGAATCTGAAAACATCTTTCTCCCTTTGTTCAGAGAAATAAAAATGTAGTACCTTTTATTCTTTGAAACTGCCAGATAATATGATATGTAACATTTTCTTGAATTGTGCTTTATTCTTTTTTTTCCAATGTGTAGATCCCACGCGAATTATATTGGCCCCAATTAATGCTGATATTACTGTTGGAGAAAATGCTACCATGCAGTGTGCTGCGTCCTTTGATCCCGCCCTGGATCTCACATTTATTTGGTCCTTCAATGGCTATGTGATCGATTTTAACAAAGAGAACATTCATTACCAGCGGAATTTTATGGTATGTGTTTTAAGTTTCATCTTATTAACATTCCATTGACCCCTATGTGTCTGCACTGCAACTCCTTTTACTCTAATCATTCATACGAGACTGAAAAACAAGCAAAAAAAAAAAAAAAAAAAAAAGAAAAAGAAAAAGAAAAAAAAGCTTTTCATGGTTTACTTATATTACCTGTACCACTGTTGAACCTTTTCAAAAATGGCTGGCTGTAAGTATTCTGGTAGAGATATTAATCAATACATATTCATTGGGCTTTAGGTTCATTTTTCCTTTCATTACAATATCATTTTGATATTGCTCTGTACTATACCTCATTGTATCTGTACTCTTGGTTGTAGTGCCTTCATAATAATTTTAAATAAGGTAAGAGCATAGAGCTTATCCTTTGTTATAATGATGACTTTAAGGCATTTCTCTTATTCTTTGAGGGTAAGAAATAGGCAAAATATGTATATGGGAGGGTTTGAGGAAATAGTCACGTGATTTTTAGAGGGGTTAAATGGCTGTATTTTAAGAATAGGAAATCATACATGGCACTAGTCCTATAAGTACAAACAGTGGTGTCCCTGTGTAGAAATAAAGAAAATAAAGGGAAAGGACTGGTAAGTAATGCAGGAATACTGACTTGCATAGGAACATCGCTGGTGTAAGATAGGACTGTATGTTACAGTGAACAGTTGACCCTTGAACCACATGGGGTCTGAACTGCTAGGTCCAATTACATGTGGATGTTTTCAAGAAGTACAGTACATAAATGTATTTTCTCTTCCTTATGATTTTCTTCATAACATTTTCTTTTCTCTAGCTTGCTTTATAATAGGAATACAATATATGATACATACAACATACAAAATATGTGTTAATTGACCGTTTAACTATTACTAAAGTTTCTGGTCAATGGACGGCTCTTAGTAGTTAAGTTTTTGGGGAGTCAAAGCTATAATGGATTTTCAACTATGCAGGGGTATAGTGCCCCCAGCCCCCGTATTGTTCAAGGGTCAGTTATATATAAAAGATAAATTGGCCACTGTTCCTGTCTGTTCCTAGAAATGCTATTGTTAAGGAACCTAAAAACCTCTTTAGAACATATGCTTAGTGAAGAAAACTAATTTTAATTTTAGAAGTTAATTATCAATATATAAATAAAAGTTTGAATTAACTCCATGGAATATGTGGGATTTTTAAAGTCCTATGAAATCTTAAGATTGATGTGTACATATAATAGCATGCTTTCAAATTGTCTAGCTTTTAAAAAAATTCTAGAACTTTACACTTTAAAAAGCCAAACAAGCATTCAACCAGGTTGAGTGAGACTGATTTTAACTAGATGAAAACATTTCTTCTTAAATTCTTATTAGATAGATTCATAAAACTACTATCAATGCCATAATCAGTATGTATGCTTCCTACATATTAACTGCAAATCTAACAGCTCTAGCTATGAGTAGAAATTTACTGTAAACCTGCTGATTGTCTTTCATTTTCAGAACAAAACTTACACTTTAGAAATAACAACAGGGGACTATTTTAACATTATACTCCTGATATGATATCTCTCCTTATGTTTCTGAAAAATATTTTGGTATGCTTACTCATACCTGTTCCCAACATGAGTAAAATTAGCACTGATATCTTTAGTAATTTCCTCAAATTGTGTTTAATTTTGCAAGTAAGGTGAATGCTACTCAGTTTTCACTCCTTTTAAGGGGAAAAAATGAGCTAAACAAATACTTAAAAGAAAAAGACTTTTGAATTTGCTGGAACTTCATACATGGAGTTTCTTTATGCACTTTAAAATGATAGTTACATTATGTTTGTTGATGTAAATAAATATTTCAAAAAAAAAGAGAAAGGAATAAAGGAGAAAAGGAAGGAAAAGAGACAGGGATAAGAAGGAAAGGAGAAAGGAAAAAAGGAAAAAGAGCCTGGTAGCTTAAAAAGAGAGGAAAATAAAGAAATAACTGGAATAATAGTTAAGAAATAAATAATAAAATGGGTCATAAAAACATAAACAACTTTGGTCATTACTTACTGGACTCCTTTTGCAGATGACAGCCACAGAAGTTCACGTGCTTGTCCCTCAGCTAATCCAGAGCACAACTCACTGCAGGCCACGCTTTGCCTCACCAACTCTGCTTCAGCTTTATTCCACCAAGTCATAACCACTCGTAGAAAACATATTCACTAGCTAAATATGTGACTTAATTGAGTAAAAATATCAAATAAATATTTGGAGCACATAGATGGACAGGCCAATTCAGTTCTCTAAATAAAAAAAAAAACCTAGATAAGAAATTTATTTTAAAATAAATTATTAAATTTAATTCTGTCTTTTGAACCTAAGACCTATAAAACCTTCCCTTGCATCTTCCTTCTCTTTTAAAGCCAACTTCAAAGTCAGACGTCACTGCTAAATGTACAACACGAAGTTTGAGTAAAAACACCATATGTGTTTGATCCACCTCTTGGTAGATCATGCTAATGACTGGTAATTGCTGCTGGATGCATTGACAGACCACGTCAGAAGGAGTGGCCCTTCCTACCTCAAGCGTAGTGAGGGAATACAAAGGAAGGGACATTGCTGACTGCGTTTGTTGATTATTCAAATTGCATGGGCAAATATGTCAGTACATCATTTTTTGGGGGGGGAGGGTCTTAAATAATGTGTTGATATTTTATTTGATTCTGGCAGCATTTTAATCAGTGAATATCAGTTTTGTTCATTTAAAATATTGTACTGGAACAGGGATAGACACTAGGGTGAATAAAACACTGAATAAGATAAACACAGGCACTGATCCAAAATAAATTAGAGGCACACTGTGAGTTTAAAATTCAAATGTAAATGTTTCCATAGCTATCAAAACCGATGTCATCATCATTCGTTTTAATAAATTTAATTGCTAAAAATTAATATCAGTAGTCCTAATTAATGAAGAATGAATATGTAAACCACAATTTAAGGTTTTCATTTCCAGAAACTAAGTTTGTATTTTCCAATTTAGTTTCAATGAGAAATTTTATTCAATGTCAAATCAATGACGATGCTTTGATTTTAGCTTGCTATTCTCAACTTTGACCACAATGTGGCAACCTTGCATAAGTTTTCAAATTTCACAGCCTGGAATAATTGGGACTTGAAGGTTTATGAAATTAAACAAATACATTTTCCCATACTTAGGTCTAATATATGCGATTATAGGTAATTAAAAAATTTCTACTTTATATTTTTTCAATTATATTCATATAGTTATCAGGAAAAAAGTATATTTTCAAGAGGTGCATTTCTTTTTTTAAGTTTATTTATTTTTATTTTGAGAGAGGGAGGGGGAGGTGCAGAGAGAGAGAGAGAGGGAGAGAATCCCAAACATGCTTCGTGCTGTCAGTGCAGAGCCCCATGCAGGGCTGCATCTCAGGGACCATAAGATCATGACCTGAGTGGAAATCAAGAGTAGGTCACTTAACAGACTGACCACCCAGGCTCCCCAAGGTGCATTTCTTTTAAGAATTTATAGTGAACTCACAAAAAAAGTAAAAATTACATCGCCATTACATTTAATGATCCTACTTCATGCAAAACTCTTTTGAATTGATTATTAAAAATATGTATATATATATAGATACTAATTTTAAAGCTGTGTGGGAACACTTCATACTGATTATAGAAAAAAATAACTTAAATATCTAATTTACCTGCTATGTCATTTATTCTTTCATTAATTCCATAAAGAGTCACTCAGCATTATATTATTATATAATCAGGTTCAGTAAATGTTTCATTTGAACTTATGCATAGAAGGATATTAAGAATTATATATATGAATCATAAATTTTAAAAATTGAAGCTTGGATGCAATAAGCTTATAAGCAATTTATCTGACATTCTTTTATTCTATCAAAGTTATGTGACAAATAAATAAATTTTTCAAGCCCAACTATAAAAGGGCTTTTATTTTTATTTTCCAGTGAAATAGCTGCTTACTGCCTTAGAGTAAGTATAAAAGGCAGAGTCATTTCACTTATCAATTTAATTTATATTCCCTTTTGTTCCTGAAAGGACTTAAAACTATCCACCAAAAAAAATAAAAAAAAAACCTATTTAACATACCATTTTATGTCTCTCCCACGGTGGTGTCTGATCTGCGGAAGTTACTTTTTTTCAATAACCATCTAAGTTTTGACATCTACTTTGAGTCATTTTCTTTCAAATATTTGACAACGCCTTCCTGTCCGAGCCATTATCTTAGTTAACCGCATGAGTTGGAACTTTCCAATTCTAGATATTGCCACTCTTAATATCTTCTTCCTGTTTCTCTTAATACAAATAAATGTTAAAATTGAAATTTGGCAATAAGTTATTATGTACATGTTTTGAATTCATTAATAGCATCTGAATTGTTCAGAGGCTCTGTCCTGGGGTCTAGGCTTCATTTTGTCACTTCTTATTGTGTGACCCTGAGCCAGTGATTAAACCTCTCTAAACTTTCAGATTTCCATCTCTGTAAAATTTTTTTAATAATTCACTTACTTGATTCAGGTTGCTTCACTGGGTCTGCGAAACTGGTGCTTCCTAGTATTTTGTGACGATTTCATGAAAGAATGCCTACGAAGCACTTGACACAAGTTCTGGCAGATTGTAAGCAGTTATTAATACTCTGCATAGAGGGCAATCATTCCGCACTGAAATTTCCAGAGGGTTTTGCTGCATAGTTTTTTTCAGCTTACAGGTCTCAATTTTTCATACTTTAATTCTTGCACTCCTGCTGCACTGGATACCTAATCTGAAACAAAAAGTTCTAGCTATTTCCTTGCTGAGGGAATGGTTAACATTCATTGAGTGCTTCCTGTTTGGCCAGCATTGGGTTAAATGTTTTTCATGTGTTTCTCCATTGATCTTCATAGCAATCCTCTAGGAAACATATATTATTGTGATTTTTCTTAACTTTCAACGTGAAGAAACCGAGGATCAGAAAGATTGAGTAAATTGTCCAAAGTCCTCATACCACTTGTTGGTGACAGGGAGGATTTGAAACCAAGGTGCTCTGACCGCAGACCCCGTGGCCTTCACCACTTTGGATTCTCATCCACTGGTTAATACCCACCTCCCATTGTTCAAAGCACTGTAAGGCAGTGCTGTTCAACTCCCAATTTATTCTATCATTGTGTTAAATGAACCTTTTTACATTCACTCAGGTTTATCCAAATTACTTCACTTTCCCTATACTATTAGCAAACTTTGCAATACACTGTACATCAAGTCTACATGGTTTCTGGTGGTCTTTAGTAGTTGTAGGCTATTCTTTCTGATCTCCTTTAGGTAGATAGGTGTAGTGCGTGTTTGCAGGTGTGTGGGTGTGCATTTGTTCTGCTTGTATATACAACACCATTCAAAACACAGGAGGACAGACTTCTTACCCTCAGGTTTTCCTTTTAAAAGAAAATATTAATTATACTGAACATGTAACATCATGGTGCTTAAATTTAAGACCTATGTGTTCCATACTAGAATATGTTAGGAATTTGAACAGAAATTTTGCTTCTGCATATCCAAAGGTAGAGGGGCAGAGGAGGAGAGGGAGAGAGAGGAGGAAGGAATGACAATAAAAATGTTATTGGTTCTCTGTTACTGCTCAGAAAGAAGGTAACGATTGTCCAGAATTGGGGGGTAAAGGTTGGAGGAGAAAAGGAAGGTTGGGCCATCATCCAGGCAAGGATTGCATTAGACCAGAAGACCAGCAGGCTCCGCAAGATGATGCAAGCCCTGAAGTGGTGGTTCTAAACTGGGAGCGATTTTCCTCCCCAGGGGACTTTGACCGTTTGTGGAGACAATTTGGGTTGTCACCACTATGGGGAGGAGGGAGAAGGGCTATGTATTATGGGCATCTGTTTAGCACAGGTGTTGCTAAACATCCTATAATGCTGAGGACATTCCTTCACAACAGAGAATTATCTGGTCCACATTGTCAATAG
Organism: Felis catus; assembly: GCF_018350175.1. Classification (NCBI taxonomy): domain Eukaryota; kingdom Metazoa; phylum Chordata; class Mammalia; order Carnivora; family Felidae; genus Felis; species Felis catus. Next base: position 68,519,172 of record NC_058374.1, read on the forward strand.
TGCCAAGATTGAGAAACTACTGTCAAGGGCGATGAAAAGGGAGATGTCTATACATGTTCTGGCTTCTTTTAGAACGTTATACTTCCTGTGTAGAGACCATGTCAGCTAAGGTTATTCTGTAGCATAACACCCCATAGTCTGGTCGTTAGTGAGCATTTGTTGATGGCAATGCTAAGTAAGTGGAAATAAGAACATAGAGCAACAAGTCTTTGTTCTTCAGAAATGTCTTGGCTTGGAAAATGTCCAGAAATACATTCAAAGTTAAAGTCCCTTGTTTTACATAGAACTCCTTGCATACTTAAGCATCACGGCAGTTATTATTCTGGCAAAATATGATAAGTATTTAGATAAAAGGAAGAAATAAACATGTAGCCCTTCGGTGTCTTAAGAATTTTATAATTTTTACATTGTGGACTTTGATGTTGTATTTATATCACACCAGCAGTACACTATTTTGTCATTAGCTGGCATATTCCAAAAATTCCATCTAATTTTTTTCATTTTGTTTTTAAGAACATAATAGTATCTAAAGATCTGGAGTGTTTTTTCTGGTTTTGCCTTTAACAGAGTTCTATGTCCTTGGTCAAAACAGTCACTCTGAGCCTCAGGCTTTTCATCTATTATATAAGGAGGTTAGTCCACATCAGAAGTTTTAAAATAACAGCAACAGGGGCGCCTGGGTGGCTCAGTCGGTTGAGCGACCGACTTCGGCTCAGGTCATGATCTCGCGGTCCGTGAGTTCAAGCCCCGCGTTGGGCTCTGTGCTGACAGCTCAGAGCCTGGAGCCTGTTTCAGATTCTGTGTCTCCCTCTCTCTGACCCTCCCCCGTTCATGCTCTGTCTCTCTCTGCCTCAAAAATAAATGTAAAAAAAATTTAAAAAAATAATAAAAAATAAAAATAAGTAAATAAAATAACAACAACAACAACAACAAGTTTTTAGCAGCAGAATCCTTTTTGCAAAGAGAATTTAAATCAGAAGCCCAATAAATAAAATACAAGAAGATGAGGTTGTTGTCCCACAAAACTTCCCACATGATTCCTTTCTTCTACCAAGTGATCCTTGAAGATCTTAAGAACCCTAAGGCTAATGGGAACTGATGTGAAACCACACAAATTAATATCCAAGCTACTTTCAACTGTAGGGGCACTTGGATGGCTTAGCCAGTTGAGCTCTGATTCTTGATTTAGGCTCAGGTCATGATCCCAGGGTCATGGGATCGAGTCCCACATCGGCCTCTGCGCTAAGCATGGGGCCTGCTTAAGATTCTCTCTCTTCCCCACTGCCCTTCTCCCTCGTTCACCTGCTCTCTCTTAAAAAAAAAAAGTGAAAATATTAAGTGTTTAAAAAAAGAAACAAAACAAAAAAGTAAATAAAATTGTCCAGATGATCAAAATTGGACACTTCAGCCATCAAAATAACCAAATTTAAAGATATACAATATTTACATTGACTCTGTAAATACTCGGTTATCTTAGTAATAATCCTAGACCACTTCCCTAATTTAAGTCTTTATGATAATATTATTTCATTTTCATAATATTTTTAAGTCATATCTTTAAAAAAATTTCTACATTAAAACTTAATGCTGAAGCATTAAGTACAATACACTTGAATACAATACAATAACACTTGAATATTAGGTAGTAATAATAGTAATATTAGGTAGTAACACTTGAATATTAGGTAGGTAATATTACACCAGGTAATATTAGGAAATTGGTGTTAATTATGTTACATGTGAAAATGGTTTGGCAATTATGTAAGATAATAACCATTTTTGTAGATCCAATCTAATATTTTGAGGAGTGAAAGTGTGATAATATCAGTTATTTATTTTTCAAATACTCAAAAAGATGGACACGTTGTATATATAGAGACAAGGAAAGACAGAGCTAGCTAGCTACTAATTAGGTAAAGCAAGTATGGTAAATTTACAATTATTGAATCAAATGGTTGGTATACAGGTGACCATGGTAGTATTCTTTCTATTTTCTCATGTTTGGACCTTTAAATAAGTTAAGAACTTAATAAATAATTATGTAAAATAATAGCATTGTATTCTTTCTGCTATGAGAAGATACCCATTTTTACCTGCAAAACTGTGAACTTAAATCCCATTGTCTGATTCATAAAGTAGAATTTTGGAAACAGTTTAACACCAGTAATGAGTGTTAACTGTGGAGCCTTCCACAAGCCCCTCAACTTAAAATCTCAAATTCCTTGTCCTTAAAATGGAAATATAAATAGTATCTCCCTGAGTATAATAAAAGCTACATAAGAAAGGTATGTAAATGTATATACGTAAAACATATTGCCAGACATCTAAACGTCACTTAATAAATTAGATCAGATATTCCAAGGAATTCAGGAATAGTGGCCACAGTGGCAGCAGCAATGATGCAATTAACAGGTGCAGTTTTAATAGTAGGATTAGTAGCAGCAGAAGTGTTCTATCAGCAGCAATTCTATTCCATCACTACTGGCAATAGTAGTGGCTTTAGTTATAGTAGTATTGTGTCCTCTTCCCTGAAATGTGACTAAGAATAGTATCTGTCTCACAGAGTTGCTGTTAAGAGCAAGTGAATCTGCACACATAGAATATTTATTTATAATAGTGTCTGACACCTATGGAACCCTAACTAAGGCTGTAAATTGTGTTGGTGATTGTGATATTGAAGTTTATAGTTGCAGTGATACATCTGCTATAGTTATGCCTTTTTTAATCTAACAAGCCAAAACTAAAAAGAGAATTTCTTTAATCTCTCATAGATATAGCATGTATCAAACATGTTTAATAGCTTTTGCTTCTAAGTTTCTAGAACATTCTCTTTAAGGGATATTCTTTCCTTCAACCTTCTGTATCTGCCCCTTCCTTCTGCATTTCAATGGAACAAAATAGATGTTTTCATTGATATTTAGCCATTTTCATTGATATATGTATATAGCTTTTATCTAGACCTTGTATGCACCATACAACCTATTTCTTTGTTCATGATGATTAATTAAATTTACATCTTAGTAATTCAGATTCATTTATACTGCAGATATGAATTTGTAGATTTAGCTCACGGGGGAGGGGGAAGGGGGGAAGGGGGGAAGGGGCACTTATATTTTGGAAGTCTTTTGATTTAAATTTGGGAAATTTCTAAGTGGTAAACCACATATACACTTTGGAACATCCCTGAGCTGTGCTATCACAATTTCCAGTATGTGATTCAACTCTCCTCACATGAAGGGAAGCATTTTGTAATTCAGCCAAGCTGTGGTTTTTTTAGTGAAAATATAGAGAGCATTCGTATCTAATTTGTGGCTAGAATGTGCTGAGGTCCATGATCTTTACTTGCTTTGTAAGCGTTCTGCTGACCAGAGAACCTCAGCTTCTCTTGAGGTATGGAAAGAGCTATTACCATTTATAAAACTTCAGGAAAGCTCTTATACATACACAACTATATTGGAAATGATATAGTATATTTTCCCTTGCTTTCCTTCTTGAGACATTCCAGTGCCACACCTTTACCAAATATAGAGCAAATGAAAATAAATGTTAAAATCCTTTATTATTATAAGCATAAGGTAATGATATACAAGAAGTCTGTCATTACCTACCTAAGTCCTAATGTTTAAAACTTGCTGACATTTAAGTTACTTTAGCATTAAACTTTTATAATAGTTTTAATTAAAACTTTTAAAGAGTTTATTCTAAAATAGTATATATTTAATATAATGTTAAGACATAAAATAGTTTGCGGTTCTCATTACACGTGAAAAGTATAAAAATCATGCCACACTATTTCTCTGAGAATAAAATAACTGAATATGTAAACAGCAATATGTTTCAAACTGAGAGTCTGGAGGAAAAAGCCATTTTATTAAGAAAAAAAGAATTTAGGTATACAGAATACAAATTTTTTACTAAAGGCAATTATGGTGTCACAACTTGTTTATTTTTATATTATTTTTCTGCCATCAATTTTTTATTGTGAGGTTGAATGAAAACATTTAATATTTCTGAAGTGTTGTTTTTTTTTAATTCCAATCTAATCACATGACTCATTGAAATAGTGTGAGTTTAGCAACAGGATTAGCTTTCGTTTAAATATAGGAATCAAACAGGGTAGTGAGTTCACATAATGAAAGCATATAATAGAAGTGCTTTTTATTTTTTATGCAAACATTAGTTTTCTCAAATATACCTTATTATCTTATGTCATAATAGCTTAAAAAGATTTTACTTAATATCCTTCCGTTACTGAATATTTAGTATTACAGTACAGTGCTGTTAAGACTGTGAAAGCACATTGAAGCCGTATGCTTTACAAATATATAGTGTTTAAATTATATTATTTTACTATAATTTTATTTTTTCTCACTAGAAAATTACTCATGGGGGAAGGGGAAGGAAGGAATGGGCATTTATATTTTGCAGGTCTTTTGATTTAGGTTTGGGAAATTTCTAAGTGGTAAACCACATATACACTTTGGCTAATGTGCCCTAATGGCCCGTATGATAGCTCAAGAAAAATTTATTACTACCTTCACTATACACACACATTTATTCTCTCCTTACTTCAAATATTTTTAAAAAGTATTTATAAATAATACCATAGTATTTCTTTATCTCCTTTCTCAGAAGAATTCTATTTAGTAAGGCACTATGAGGAACTAGGCCAACTACAAAGGGTACAGTTTCCAAGACCATCTTCACTTCTTAAATGAACTACAAGTTCCAGGGGTTGCCAAAACCACCCTCAGTTTTGATTTGCTGGAAGGGACTCACACAACTTCCTGAATGCTATTATACTTATGGTCAGTTTGTTATAGGAATACAAATTAAAATCAGCCAATGGAAGAAGTGCATAGGGCAGAGTCCAGGAAAAATACGAAATACAAAACTTCCATTGTTCTCTCTCTGTAGAGTCAAGATGCTTTACTTTATCAGTCTACGTGTGTGGCGGTGTGCACTGAGTATTGCCAACCAGGGTAGCTCACCTGAGCTTTCGTATCCAGAGATTTTACTGGGGCTTAACCATGTAGGCATGTTTGATTGACCATATGGTTAATGTCAGTGTTAAGATTGGACTGATACCACATGACCAAAGCCACTACCTAAGTCACTAGACAGTGTTAGACCCTAAGTCTAAAAGTATACAGGTGTCTCTAACACCCACTCTAAATCATGTTGTGAGTCTATCCAGTATCATCCAAGATACCCAAACAGAAAAAGATGATACAGATTACCTTCCAGAGGCTGAGAAAATAACAGACCTCTCTTCCGAGAAGGCCAGATTCTTTATAACACATATAAGTGGTTGGAAAACTCAGAGGTTTCCATTCTTATATGTTAACTGCATTTTTTTCTATAAATTTGTATGTTAGTGCTAAAACTTTATTTCCTAATAAAATTAGTTTGAAATATATTATTATATATATTTGCTCTCATGTATGTGGATAGCAATTGTTGTTCTTAATTTGGTTATTTTATCTTATAATATTATTATCTTACCTGAAGAAGTCATACAAAATTACTAAAAGAATTTAATAAAAACATTTTACATAATATTTATTAATTCATTTGTGTAATATTTGTTGAATTTCCCCTGTACGTCAGATATAATTAATTTGTATATAATAATAAATACAATCTAGTCCCTCCCTCAAAAAATTATCATGTCTCAGTAGAAGACAGCTTTGTACATATATAACATAAGGATGCAATGATGAACAAAACAGGCATGTTTCCTCCTCACATAAAACCTATAGTCCTCCAGGAGAACCAACTTTAATCATACAGTTGTACAAACATTTTATTGCAGTTGAGATGTATTATATGACATAAGGTAAAAGATGCTGTGACAAAATATAACAAGAGAAAATGGAAAGTGTTGCTTGAGGAAATGAAGTGGTATTGGTGAGTGGAGAGTGTTACTTAGGTGAATGAGGGGGATCACATTCCAGGAGAGGAAACACTATGAAGAACCAGAGATGGGAGAGAACAAGATGCATTTAAGGGCCTAAAAAGGGAATGTTCTCCTGGAGAGCAGAGTAAGTGAAATGGGGGCACTAGGTAAGCTGCAACATTGGACAGACTCTAGAAAATGGCACCAGATTGGTCATTATAACACATATAGGTTTTATTCCAGGAAGAGGAACATTTTTAAAGCTTTCAATAAGTTGTATTATTACAAAGAGGGGTGATTTGATCACACTTGCATTTTAAAAAGGTCACTCTGGGTACCAAGTAGAGAAGAGAATAGAGTAGAATAAGGGTGGAGGTTGTGATCTAATAGGTCATAGTAGTTCAGTGAGAGATGTGGGTAGCTTAGAAAAAGAAAGAGATAGTGGTAATGGGAGGAATGGATAAATTCAAGAATTTATGATTGAATTATAAGGAAGTTGAAGAAGAGGATTGAAAATGCCCTCAAAGTTTCCGAAAAGTGTGTTGTCCTAGATGATTGGAAATTGAGTGTGTAGGAAAGCTCAAATGCTGTTAGAAGTCAAGTAAAATAAGTTGAAGAGGTGGGAACCAGATTAAAATGAATTGAGGATTAAGAGACTTTTAAAAAATGGGGAAAAAAACCTAAGAACAGAAATTCAGGTTTTAAAGAATAGGTATTATTCAATCCAAGCAGCCGTCGTAGAATTAAGCAGATTAACATGAAGAAAGAAGAATAATTCTCTGTTTCCAGGGGAAAACAGAGAAGTAAGAGACGGGAGCAGGAGTGCATGCCAGCAAGATGGCAGGGCACTGGGAAACGTAAAGTCACTGTGAAATCCCCAGTAAAAATATGGCCTCAGGACTTTTAAGAATAGAAATATGTAGGGGCGCCTGGGTGGCGCAGTCGGTTAAGCGTCCGACTTCAGCCAGGTCACGATCTCGCGGTCCGTGAGTTCGAGCCCCGCGTCGGGCTCTGGGCTGATGGCTCGGAGCCTGGAGCCTGTTTCCGATTCTGTGTCTCCCTCTCTCTCTGCCCCTCCCCTGTTCATGCTCTGTCTCTCTCTCTGTCCCAAAAATAAATAATAAAAAAAAAAGTTGAAAAAAAAAGAATAGAAATATGTAGTGAATGATCATTTTTAATGTTGATATGCCCCACCCTGTGGGATACAACCAATTCCATCATCTTCAATTCAGTAAACCCACCTTACTAGAGAGTACCTTGTGTTACTAGGTTGTATGACAAAATAGAGAAAGAGCTAAATTTCTTGTATGGTGTTCCTTGGTGGCACCAAAATAACTAAAAAACATAGCAGGAGGAAAATACTCTCCTACTCTAAGAATTTTCAGAAATCTTGGAAGCTGGATTTTTAGTCAATCTAGACCTCAGGGCACAAGAAGACCCCCATCTGACGTTAAATTGTGTAAACTTTATCTTCATTTTTACTAAGACTGGTTACTGTCAAGGAACAATGTGTGTGGCCACTGACAAGTTCTTTATATGGAGATAGTAGTGATCCCATTATAACCAACTGAACCAATGTGCTCAGATTATAACTAGTGATTACAAGCATACCTTGTTTTATTGCACTTCATGGCTATTTGTAGATAATGTGTTTTTAAAGATTGAAAGTTTGTGGCAACCCTATGTTGAACAAGTCTATCAGCACTGTTTTTCCAATAGCATTTCCTTCCTTTGTGTCCCTGTGTCATATTTTGATAATTCTCACAATATTTCAAACTTTCATTATTATTATATTTGTTATGGTCATCTGTGATCAGTGATCTTTGATGTTACTTTTGTCATTGTTTTTGCATGCCATGAATTGTACCTATATGAAACAGTGAACTTAGTAAATGTTGTGTGTGTTCTGACTGTGGTTGGCCTAACCTATTACCTGACATACAACAATATTGAAATCAGGCCAATAACCCTACAATGCCCACTAAGTATTTGAGTAAAAGAAAGAGTTTCATATCTCTCACTTGATATATATATGCATACACACACACACACACACACACACACACATACATATATGACAGGGCACAAGTGAATGAAGGGCAGAGAGAGAGAGAGAGAGAGAGAGAGAGAGGGAGAGAGAATCTCACAAAGGGAAGAGAGAGAAAGAGAAAGAGAGGGAAGGAGAGACAGAGAAGCAGGGCCCACCCAAAGCGAGGCTCGTGCACACCTGATGCCGGGCTTGAATTCACGGATCGTGAGATCCTAACCCGAGCCGAGGTCAACATCTCTCTTTCAGTCAAATGCTAGAAATCATTAAGCTTAGAGAGGAAGGCATGTCGAAAGCCACGATAGGCCTAAATCTAGGACTCTTGTGTCAAACAATTAACCAAGTTGTGAATACAAAGGAAAAGTTTTCGAAGGACATTAAAAGTGCTACTCCAGTGAACACATGAAGGATAAGAAAGCAGAACAGCCTTATTGCTGGTAAGGAGAAAGGTTTAGTGGTCTGGATAGAAGATCAAACCAGCCAAAACATTCCCTTAAACCAGAGCCTAATCCAGAGCAAGATCCAGACTCTATTCAATTCTGTGAGGGCTGAGAGAGATGAGGAAGCTGCAGAGGAAAATTTGACTCTAGCACACATTGTTTCGTGAGGCAGGAAGGAAGAAGCCATCTCCACAACATAACAATGCAAGGTGAAGCAGCAGGTGCTGGTGGAGAAGCAGCAACAAGATGCTCTAGCTAAGACCATTAATGAAGGTGGCTACACTAAACAATACATTTTCAAATCTAGCCTTATACTAGAAGATACCATCTAGGACTTTCATAGCTAGAGAAAAGTCAATGCCTGCCTTCACAAATTCAAAGGACTGGCTGACTTTCTTGTGGAGGATTAATGCAACTGGTGACTGTAAGTTGAAGCCAATTCTCATTTACCATTCTGAGAATCCTAGGGCTGGCAAGAGTTATGCAAAATCTACTCTGCCTTTGCTTTATAAATGGAACAGCAAAGCCTGGGTGACAACACATCTGTTGACAATATGATTTACTGAATATTTTAAGCCCACTGTTGAAACCTATTGATCATAAAAAAGTGACTTCTTTCAAAATAATAGTGCCCATTGACAGTGCACCTCGTCACCAAAGAGACTTGATAGAGATGTACAGCAAGGTTAATGTTGTGTTCATGCCTGCTAACACAACATCTATTCTGCATCCCATGGATCAAGATGCAATTTCAACTTTCAAGTCTATTATTCCTTTCAAGTTATAATTAAAGTGTAACTGACATACAATGTTTTATTAGTTTCAGACATATAACACAGTAATTCAACACATTCTGTACATTACTCAATGCTCACCCCAATAAGCATAGTCACTGTACATCATTACAAATTATTGTCTATATTCTCCACACTGTACTTTACATCTCCATGACTTATGATTTTAAAACTGGAAGTTTGCACCTCTTAATTCCCTTCACCTATTTTGCCCATCCCCCCACCAGCCTCCCTTCTGGCAACCACCATATTGTTCTCTGTATTTGAGTTTGGTTGGTTTGTTCATTTATTTTGGGTTTTCTTGTTAGATTTCGTATGTAGTAAATACTATGGTATTTGTCTTTCTCTGACTTATTTCACTTTGAATAATATGTCCAAGTTGTAGTAAATTACAAGATTTTCTTCATTTTTGTGACTCATATTCCAGTGTGTGGTGTGTGTGTGTGTGTGTGTGTGTGTGTGTGTGTGTGTGTGTACCACATCTTCTTTATCCACTTATCTATCAGCGGACACTTGGGCTGGTTCCATATCATGGCTATTGTAAATAATGCTGCAGTAAACATATGGGTACATATATCTTTTAAAATTAGTGTTTTCATTTCAAGTCTTATTACTTAAGAACTACATTTTATAAAGCTATAGCTGCCATAGATAGTGATTCCTCTGATGGATCTGGACAAAGAAAACTGAAAAACTTCTGAAAAGGATTCACAGTTTTACATGCCAGTAAGAATATTTGAAATTCATGGAAAGGTGCCAAAGTATCAACACGAACAGGGTTTTGAAAGAATTTGTTTCTAACCCTCATGGATGACTTTGAGGGGTTCAAGACTTCAGTGGAGGAAGTAACTGTAGATATTGTGGAAAGAGCAAGAGAACTAGAATTAGAAGTGAAGCTTAAGGATTTGACTGAATTGCTGCAATCTTATAATGAAACTTGAGCAGATGAGGAGTTTCTTCTTATGGATGGGCAAAGAACATGTTTTCTTGAGATGGAATCTATTCCTGGTGAAGATGCTGTGAAAATTGTTGAAATGACAACAAAAGGATTTAGAATATTAAATCAACTTAGTTGATAAAGCATGGGTAGGGACTGGATGAACTCCCATTTTGAAAGAAGTTGAGTTGTGGGTAAATGCTATCAAACAACATCATATGCTACAGAGAAATCTTTAATGAAAGGAAGAGTCAATCTATGGGGCAAGCTTCACTGTTGTCTTATTTTAAGAAATTGTGGGTATCTGAGTGGCTTAGTCAGTTAAGCATCCAACTTCAGCTCAGGTCATGATTTCATTGTTCATAGGTTTGAGCCACATATCAGACTTTGTGCTGACAGTAAGGAGTCTGCTTGGTAATCTTTCTCTGTCTCTCTCTCTCTCTCTGCCCCTCTCCTGCTCTCTATCTCTCCCTCTCAGAATAAATATTTTAAAAAATAAAAAAAAAAAAGAAATTGCCACAGCCACCCCAAACTTCAACAACCACCATCCTGATCAGTCAGCAAGCATCAGTAAGGGAACTCCCTCCCCCAGCAAAAGATTATGATTTGCTGACAGCTCATATGATGGTTAGCATTTTTTTGCAATAATGTATTTTTAAATTAAGGTGTGTATATTGCTTTTTTAGACATAATGTCATCACACACTGAATAGACTATATAGTATAAACATAACTTTTATATGCACTGGGAAGTAAAAAAAAAATCATTTGACTTTCTCTATGGTGGTGGTCTGGAACTAAACCTGCAATATCTTCAAGGTATGCCTGCATTCCTAATCTCATTAACTAAACAAGTATAGCAAACCAGAATACTTTCCAAAACCAGAAGGAAATTAACATATGAAAGGGCCACTTGCAAAACCCATGGTAAAGTAGAGCCTTCATTCCACAGTCATTAAAAAACCAAAATTTAAAAATGTGTAGGTCTATCATATCATATAAAAATTATCCTCATTTATTTTCTCAGACATTAACCTAATCACCAATTTTTCATCTTTTAAGATAGCTGGATATTTGTGATTAGAATAGTAAATCAATATATTTAGTTCTTGAGAAAATGAAATATCTACTTAACAATTGAGTTTTCCAAATTTTTCTCTAAATGAATAGTTTGGAGATAATGAGCATGCTCCCACTATGCAACAAGCTCAGTGACCTTGGTTAAATTACTTAGCTACTCTAAGTCTCACTTGTATCTTCAATAAAATAGACAGAATAGGACCTATCTCATAGGACTGTTGTCAGAAGAGAATTGAATGAGATTTTATACACTCACTCATGCACACACACACACACACACACACACACACACACACACACTTCCATACTTGCATAGCCCAGCACCTCGTACAGAGTGGGCATTCAATAAATATTAACTATTTTTAGAAATTGCATTGAGATGGTGCCTTGTCTCTCACAAGCAAGACTCCCTCAGCCTTCTTCAAAACATATATATTGATCAGTCAAATGCTAAGAATAGAGCAGTGACAAAACAAAATTCTTTGCCTACATGGAGCTTATGTTTTGACCTAAATGGAAAATATTAGAATAGTCTATTTGACAGTTTCTACACACTTTTAGTATCTTTGTGTAATTAACCTTAGTACATCTTGAAATTAATCAATTAGATTGGCTTTGCAAAACCAAATTAATAATTCTTCTTAGCCTTCTACCATTTAGTTATCCTCATTGACACTTACAATGAAGAGGTTTAGACTTTATCATTTATCTTTTAAAGATATCAATGAAATATTTTATCTCTGTATGGCCTTCTGATAATACAAATAATAGAATGTTAAAGATATTAGGACCAAAAGGATCTCACAGGGGCACCTGGGTAGCTTAGTCAGTGAAGCGTCCAACTTCAGCTCAGGTCATGATCTCTCGGTTTCTGAGTTTGAGCCCCGCATCCGGCTCTGACAGCTCAAAGCCTGGAGCCTGCTTCATATTCTGTGTCTCCTCCTCTCCCTGTCCCTCCCATGCTCATGCTTTGTCTCTCTGTCTCTCAATAATAAATAAATGTTAAAAAAGGGATCTTATACAATTCACTCCCTTTATTTATCTCTTGAGATACCAAAGTCTAGACTTTAAGTAACCTAAGTAAAGACAGAATTGTCATTAAAAGACATAGGACAGAGTTAGCATATCTAAAAGATATACCTTTTCATGGTACTCATTTTGTTAGGGAGAAAATGTACCTCTTGAATCCTAAATGCCATAAAATTGGTGAAGATTATACTGACGTGAATGACTGCTGTCTTTGCCAACAGCTGGATTCCAATGGAGAACTGCTCATCCGAAATGCCCAGCTGAAGCATGCTGGGAGATACACGTGCACTGCTCAGACAATCGTGGACAATTCTTCAGCTTCAGCTGATCTTGTTGTGCGAGGTAAGGGTTTCAACATTTTAAAATTATGAAACCAAAGGTATTTGACTTGCATAACTATGTATAATCTTCTGGTCACTCTGGTATGAATTCTTATATATTTAGAGTCTTGGTCCTTGAGAACAGCTCCTCATCCATGCTTAAGAATGATTTTTGGTAGACAAGTAGTAAACAACACTGATTTTGTTTGTTTTACTAACTACATGTCTTCTAGAAACTTACACCACATACCTCCTACTAAATGTTTGTGCTTTTAAACTCAGTATTTACCAGAAGTTCTCAGTTTCTGCTAATATTTTTCATGTGTTGAGAATAGTGTTTCCATTTCTATTTTTTATGGAAAAAGCATACTGATACTGTTTACTATAACTTCAAGTGTTACGTATTTATTACTGTAATCTTAGAATAAGAAGTTAATTTATACATGCATCATGTTTCTATTTGTTGCTAGCTTTCAGAGCAGTGTTTTTGTTCTTATATATAATTGAGAATGTGCTGGAATATGCCCTTTTTGAAAATACAGCTCCTTTGATACTGGTCTTTGCTGTATAGCTGTAAGGCCATCTCAAAACATCATTCATTGGCTCTTCCCTCACTGCCTACAGAATAAAGACCACTCCTTTTAACTAAGCATCAAGAAGGTCCATGTATTGACCTCAGCCTGTTTAGCTTTACTTTCTTACCATTCTACATAACCAACTCCAGTGTCCCACCAGTCTACAAAAATATCCTAGTATTTCCAGCTGTGTTCCTTGGTTCACAACATTGCTTCCATTTCCTGTAGTCATTATTTGTTGCCCAAGTCTTAAGCCATCCTTCAAGGCTAGGCTCAAGTATTACCAAATTAATGAGTCCTTTCCTGATGTCACCAACATAAGCCCTTCTCTTCTAAACTTTCATAACATTTACTACTTTCTATAATGCATTTTATAGCAATCTGTGCATATGAGTTATCTTCTCTACTGGATTGTGAAATTCACATATGTATTTTTTATTAATCCTTAGGTGAGTTGCAGAATTCCATTTCATATTTTCATAGCTCTCTTTTTCTCTCTCAGTGTCATGTTAACATTTTAATTTTATTCTTTTTTATGTTAAAGTTTTTATGTTTTCATATTTCATCTACTAGAAATACTTACTGATTAATATTTATTGCACACTTGTTCACTTTTTGCACAATCAAACAAATATTTAGTAAATGACATGAGATATGTGGTTTGTCTTCATACCCTTTCTGGATCATTATAGTTTCATTCAACCTCATACATCTCCCGTATTTCCCTCTAGAGCAATGGTAATATGGAGTCCCCAAGTCATACTGGGGAAATGCTGAGAAGACTTATAGTCCAGTTAACATATTCTCCAATGGAGTAATAGAAGTCCAGCTGAAGTTCATATCCAAATGAACTTAGACATTCATTCCATACATCTCTTATGCTAACTTGAAGAAAGTGCATTTAAATTCTGTATTTCCATTAAAAGTATTTTATGATCTGGGACATCTAGCATTCAAGAGTTATCAGAGAGAGAGAGACTAGTTTCCTGTATTTTCCAGTCAGACTACTAGCTGTTAAGCCTTTTTTAGCAATAGCCTATGTATGTATTTAATGGAAATTGCTTGCATATTAATAGATTTAGCATTAATGTTACAAAAGGGGTTATGTTACACACTATGCTGTACACGCTTGTACAGCAGTGTTTTTATATAATTAGAGTATGGTAAATTCCCAGTATTTAGAAGGAAGAAGAAGTTTGGCAAATGCAATCAGGGTATTAATGGTATTATCCACACATACTTAGGTAATTAATAATCATCATAATGTATGTTTTTTATAGAGGTAAAACAAATAAAAGGAAGCTATTACAGGTATTGTTTGGAAATATAAAGGTTTTTCTGTAAGCTTTTTAGTTCCAGAGAAAATACTTTAAATCAATAGAACCTGGCAAGTGCACTCAGTAGAAACACAATAGAACATTTTAAGCCCCTAAACTACAGCAGGATATTAAAAAACAACCATATAGGCAGATAAAAAGTATTGCTTAGTACTGTTAAAAGTCTGCAAATTATAATCATTCTCCAAATTTTATTTCTATTAATATAAAAGGTATTCAATTTATGTCAAGAGAAGTTTGCTATTAAAAAAGCCAATATTTGCATAGCTTGTGCTACAAAATGTATATAAATTAAACCTTCAAATATGCTTTATATATTAAGTCATGGGATATAAAATTAAACAGTTCTTTTAAATTTATTATAGTAACGATGAGTAATATATAAGAAAATATAGCATGCCTCAAGTAATATTATTATTGGTCCATTTATCCATTTAATTTATTTTCTCATCTAGTCCAGGAAATCATAATCTGGAGTCCATAGACAGGATTCAAGGGGTCCCATGGACTTCCTGAAATTGTATGCAAAATTTCATATGTGTGTATGGCATTTATAATTGTATATTGTGGATTTATAATTTTATAAGATTTCCAATGCTGGCAGTGGCCCAAAACACCCTTTTTGGCCCAAAGGCCAAGAAGCTTAATCTGTTTTTCTTTCTTTGCCTTTTGTAGATCAAGACTCTCTAAAAAGAGAAACTAAGGGATGATTATTCACTTCATGCCAATAAAAAAAAAATACTAACAAGTTCCACATAGTGAGATCTAGTAGCACATTTAGATTATGAATTGCTTTTGAAAAACTCATTTTTCACTCAACCTTCCAAGAATATATCTGTCTCAAAACATATTGAATATGTTATATATTAGACATTATATATATATGTCTATATATATATGTCTATATATGTGTGTATATATATGTATATGTATATATATATGTATATATATGTGTGTATATATATATGTATATATGTGTGTGTGTGTATATATATATATATATATATATATGTGTATATATATATAAAAGAATTTGCCAGATTTGAGATGAACTAATTCTAATTCATTTTCAGATGTCAGTGATCTAAACTGCTGATTCTGAAATTAGTGTTAGGAGTGGGGCAGTGAGCAGGTTAGAGAGGAAAGTAATTTCCTCTGATGATCCCTGATAAATTTTTTGGACAATAAAACTAGTTTAGTGCGTAAACTGTTATGCCTTATCAGAGGGCTGAAATGAAAGTAGAAATATTCAGATGTAACTTAGACATTGTGGTTTCTTTTAGCCTATGTTACCTTGAAGGGAACGAATACAAATGAAAATTATTGTTATCACACCGTGTGTGTGTGTGTGTGTGTGTGTGTGTGTGTGTGTGTAACCATGGATGGGTGAATGTGGGTATGTTCATAAAGTTTGATGAAAGGAATTTCTATGAGAGGAAAAATGTGTTTTCGGTTTATATTTTTCATCATTATTTTAAACTGAGTTTAGAATAGAGGCAATGCATTAGTTAAATCTGAGTGCTTCTACATATAAAATGAAATTAAATATAGGAAAAACACAGTCCAAGGAAAATGTAACATTGGATCTGATTTCATGGAGCTTTTTTGCCCAGAGAAAACTCATCTTCCACCTTTATCTGTTTAATGTATGATGGGATTGAGAAATAAGGAAAACAATAGCTAATGTGGTCAACCAAAACCAATTTACAGAAAATGGTCTAATAATCAGCTACAAGTCATTGTAACAGTCCTAAATGTTTATGTTTAAAAATGAATAGGACTTCAGGGGTACCTGGGTGGCTCAGTTGGTTAGGCATTTGACTTCGGCTCAGGTCATGATCTCACGGCTCGGCTCATGGATTCGAGCCCACGTCAGGCTCTGTGCTGACAGCTCAGAGCCTAGAGCCTACTTCAGATTCTGTGTCTCTCCCCCTCTCTGCCCCTCCCCTGCTCACGCTCTGTCTCTCTCTCTTTCTGTCTCTGTCTCAAAAAATAAACATTAAGAAAATT
The DNA here is from genome assembly GCF_018350175.1 of Felis catus. Lineage (NCBI taxonomy): Eukaryota > Metazoa > Chordata > Mammalia > Carnivora > Felidae > Felis > Felis catus. The sequence continues at coordinate 68,535,639 of NC_058374.1, forward strand.
AAAAATCTATAGGACTTTAACTTATTTACCCACTAAATGAGCCAATGATTGCTCAAGGATTAGACCATAAAAGTGGTGCACATTGTCCATTCCTCCAGTTATGCAAACAATTTCAAATCATGGGGTCATACTTACTGTGTGATTTTCACTTTTGATTTCCAAAGTTGCCTTTTATACTACTTCTGTCCTTTCACTATGGATATGTTTCTGCTAGTCTTTGTACAGAATAGAGCTTATTTTTGCACAAGTAACCTTTATTCAAGCAGTATGGTTTTGGAAGCCCTATATATAGAATTCAAGTTGCACTGATTGAAAAAAATCAAAACTATTTACTTTACTGGCAATATGCTCATTCAGTGTTCTAAAAACTCTTTCATTAAAAGCACCCAAAGTTTTGGATAAATCAGTATACGTTCTTTCTCACAGCCTTGGCAAAGGCAGAAGAATGCCTCTCTAAATAGTGAGCCTTCAAATATGAAATTATGCAAAGAATGACAAACAAGCCATAATGAGAGAGAACCAGGAGTTAGATTGATGGACAACAATAGTGTTTAAGTTGAAGGTACTTCGCATATTCTAATCATTGGAATAGGAATGAGAATAATCCTGCCCATATCTTTAAATAAATAAAAGAACTGGCCAAAATGAGTTTGAAACAAGATACTATAAAAATTAGCAGTTTGGAGGGGGAAAAACAAGGACAGTTTCTATAAATGAAAAATATAATCATTGAAAATAATAAAAACAATAGATTAATCAATAAGTTAAACAATAATTAGAGACAGATCAGGAAAGGATCAGGGAACCTAAGAGGTAGACGTGAGGAAATTAACACATTTCAGCACAGAGAAACAAAAACAAATTATGAAAATGAGATGATGATATTAAGAATCTAATGAGAAAACAGTATTTGTCAAATCAGATGATCAGAAGAACTAATAGATAAAGTAGGAGAGAAAAACCTTTCAAAAAGATAATGACTACAGATTTTTGGAAATTAGTGAGAAATATGGTTTCTCGTTTTTAAGAATCACAATGAAACACAAGAACAATCAATAAAAATAAATAATGAAAATAAAACCCAAGAACATTAAAAATAGATAGAAAATGGTAAGTACAGCAAAAGTGAAAAATACCTTTTTGCAAATGCATAGCAATACATCGACTGCAGACTAATCAGCATCAGCAATAAAAGTCACCAAGTAACTGGGGGGAGTCAGACTTCAAGATGGCCTCCACTCATTTTGCTTTCTGGTATACCAACCCTTGTGCAATCCCTTTCACACTAAGGGTTGCTCTATATGCCAACAGGAGTGACAGTGCTGAACACTGTCATAAATCACATCACTTCTTCTCCCTTGGTTCTTGGAACTCTTAATCTGGAGGAAGCCTTGTCATGAGGACATTTCAGCATCTTGTAGAGAAGCCTACATGAGGAGGGGATAAGACCTCCTACTGATAACCAGTATCAATTTCCCAGTCATCCCAGTAACCCATCTAGAAAGCAGATCCTCCAGGCAAGCTTTCAGATGACTGTAGCCTTGGTCAACATCTTGATCAAGAACTATCCAGCTATGCCACTAAAAAGTTCTTGGGCCACAGAAGATATGAGAGGCAATGTTTATTGCTGTTTAAGCCACTGGGTTTCAGATAATTTGTTATGCAGCTGTAGATACAACAGCCATGGAGTTATGTCTTCAATGTGCTAAAGGAAAAGTAAATGTCCACCAAAAAGTGTATATCCAGACAAATTATCGTTGATAATGAGGAAAAATAAACTTATATTTAGACAAACAATAACAGAGTTTATCCTCCAAGAAAGTGTTATGTCTAATGGGTAGATGAATGTCTAATGGGTAGAATTCAGGAAGAAGGAAAATAATCCCAGAATAAAGTTCTGAGATGTCGGAAAGCATGGTGAACAAAGAAGCCAGTAAGCATGTGGATAAATGTAAGCAAACTAAGCCAATAAGCCAGACTTCAGGATATGCTGCTGTTGTCTGGGCTTGAGGACTAATGAGAATGATAACTTGTCCTCTGATCAAGTTGGTAGTTGCTTTTACTTCAGATTTCTGTTAAAATAACAAATTAGACATATATGAGTATATATGCATATGTGTATATATGTAGATATATAGGTACATATCTGTATATATGTAGATACATGCCTATGTATGTGCATATTTTATATGCTCAAATATAGAGAATGCATGAAAATGATAATCATAAAATATAGGAGGGTGGTTACTTTTGAGGTTGGAGACAGAAGGGGAGGAGGATGTGACCAAAGAGGGAGGGGACCCACAGGAAGCTACATCTTTATAAGTAATGTTTCATTTCTTAAGCCAAGTAGCAAGAACATAAGTAGCCATTTCTTATTTTTTATGTTTCCCTAAATGTCAAATATTTGTTAATTAATTTAATAAAAGAGTGTCACAGAGTCACCTCATACCCTCTACTTCCTCACCACCAACCTCAGCAACGATTCATGAGAGATCTTTGTGTAACCTCTGGGTAGAGTCCCCAAACATGGTTGTACATTAGATTTACCACTATTATTAAAGACACACAATTCTAAGTCCTCTCTTAGAGAAGTTTTTGAGTTAATAGTGCTGGGATGAGTCTAGCAAAGTTGGATTAAAAATTGGCCTGATGAACCATGGTGCATCATCACTGGGCACAAAAAATAACTCCTACAAATATGCCCAAATGATTTTTAACAAAGATGCTAAGGTTTTTCAGTGGAAGAAAGATAGTCTTTCCAATAAATGATGCTGGAACAATTGGGCATTCATAGACCAAAAAGAAAAAAAAAAAAAGAGCCTTGACCTAATCCTCAAACCTTATATAAAATTAACTCCAAGTAAATCATAGACTTAAATGTAAAATGTAAAACTATGGAACTTTCAGGAAAAATCATGAAGATGAAAATGTTCAGCAGTTAGGAGTAGGGTAAGAGTTCTTAGACTTGACACCAAAAGCATAATGTATAAGATGAAAAAGTGATAATGTGGACTTCTTCAAAATTAAAACCTTTTGCTTTGTGAAAGTGTGAAGATAACGAAGAGAAAGCTACTGACTGGGAGGAAATATTTGCAAACTACATGCCCAACAAAAGATTTGTGTACAGAATATGTGAAGAATTCCTAAGACCCTAAAACAATAGTGTGACAAATGACAAAAGACATTAGCAGACATTTCAATGAAGATGATATACAAATGGGAAATAAACACATAATTTTTTTTAAGTTTATTTATTTTGAGAGAGGGAGCATGTGCGAGCAGGGGAGGGGCAGGAGAGGGGCCCAAGCAGGCTCTGAGCTGTCAGTGCAGAGCCTGATGCAGGGCTCAAAATCTCAAAATGTGAGATCCTGACCTGAGCTGAAACCAAGAGTCAGATGCTTAACCAACTGAGCCACCCAGACACCCCAGGAAATAAACATATAAAAGATGTTGAACATCATTAGCCACTGGGAGAAAGTACATTTAAAACCATAATGACTTATCACTATATACATATCAGAATGCCTAAAATAAAAAAAAAATAGTGATGTAGAGACAGTGAGTTACTCACACATTGCTGATGAAAATGTGAAATGGGACAGCCACTCTGGACATGAGTATGGCAGTTGGTAGCCTTGTGCTTACCATCCAACCCAGTACTCCTGGGCATTTATCTCAGAGACATAAGAACATATGTTCACATAAAAATATATACACAAATGGTCACAACAGCTTTATCCATACTAATCAAAAACTGGAAAAAAAACACATCTCCTCCAATAGGGGAATGGTTCAACTGTGGTACATGAGTACCATGGAATAATGCTCAAAAATAAAAGGGAAATGATCTATTGATACACACAACTTGGATGTATCTCGGGAGATTTATGCTGAGTGAAGAAAAAGCCAATCTCAAAGGTTACATACTGTGTGATTCCCTTTACATAGCATTCTTAAAATGACAAAATTATAGAGATGGAGAATAGATTAATGATTGGCGTGGGTTAGGGAGGGCCGAGAAAAGGAAATAGATGTAGCCAGGAAAGGGTGCCACAGAGGATTCTTTTGATGAAATTGTTCTGTAACTGTGATGGTCTATGCATTGGATAAAAAGAAAAGTTGCTTAGGACTACAGAAACATACAGGCACACAAATGAAGACACATAAAACTAGTGAAATCTGAATAAGGATGATGGATTATAGCAAAGTAAATTTTCCCGTTGTGCTAGTATACTTTAGTGATATGGCGAGGGATGAGCAAAGGAGATACAGAATCTCCCGGCATTATTTTTCACAAATACATGTGAATCTACAATTATCTCAAAACAGGAAGTTTTAAAAATCACTGAACATATAATACACTGAAAGTATAAAGAAAATAAGTATTTATGGGCTCCTTTTTTCAAGGATAGTATAATTTTAGAAGAAGTGGAGTATGGTACACCCAGAGGTAATATTTAAACAAGTGATGGCCACAAACTACCTTCTAAGGAAGTGGGTCCAGTTAGCCTCCAGACCTAGAAAAAAATTAGTGGGCCTGCAGATTTGGGACCAGAGCTGAATGACTGAAAAGCGACAGAGAACTGTATGTGTTTTCTTCTTTCTTCCCCAAAACCCATCTTCATTTTTTTCCCTATGCATTTCTGTCTTTCCTTGAAATAAACATTAAATATTTTTTGATATTTATTATGGAGGACATCAAATTAATAAAGCAAACCAAAGTGACCAAATGTTCAAACCTGGCTTGGGTTGGCCAAACTCTATTTTTAATAAGGCTCCAGATGGTTGTAATAAAGTGGTCTCTAACTGGTATTCGGGAATTATTGTTCCAGGGTATCCATGGAAAATAGTTTGCAAGTAATCCTGTTTTGTTTATCCAATGTATTTTGGGGATAATTTATTTTAGAAATATGTTTCATAAGATAGTAAGGTCCTCTTTTCCTCCAGTGTGTCCTATGCAAACCAAATAGAAGTCAATCAGGCAACAACTGAAAAATGATATTAATGTTTTTCCAGAAGCCACAGAAGGCCAGGAGTGGTATGGGAATGGAGGAGAACAGCCCAGGTGGGGAGAAGAACTAAGGCCTTGAGTCTTTCCCTCACCCTCATCATCATTTTAGCACAACTGGACTTAAACCCTAAGTCCCACTAAGTAAGATGGTTTAGCTTCAAAAGCTCTACAGTTAATCACAGAACTACTCAATCTGACTGTATATCAGCAGTAAAGAAAAAACAAAAACCAAATATGATGAAACATTCCCCAACTAGAGCACTACTATAAAATTTAAGATAACTTTACAAGAGGTTATAATACCATTCTTGGTATTATGATGTTTAAATTTGTTTATAGAAGATTTTAGTGAAAGCTTTTTTTTTCCTACCAAGAGAGCATATATAAACTCAATTTAAAATAATATTGTATCAGAGAAGGAGGTAGCTTCAGAATTAACCTTTTAAAACAGATGGGTGCGTAGTATAGCCAAAGGGATTTAGAACTCAAACAAATATAAATTTCTTAATATTAAAAAAAAAAACTTTATAGTTTAAAACTATTCTTAGTTACAAAAAAAGAACCAGTTATTAAACTTCAAATGTTTTTAGACCTCTTAATAAAACTCTGAACTAAGAGAATTAATAAAAATGTCCTCGTTGTGGGGCGCCTGGGTGGCGCAGTCGGTTAAGCGTCCGACTTCAGCCAGGTCACCATCTCGCGGTCCGTGAGTTCGGGCCCCGCGTCGGGCTCTGGGCTGATGGCTCAGAGCCTGGAGCCTGTTTCCGATTCTGTGTCTCCCTCTCTCTCTGCCCCTCCCCCGTTCATGCTCTGTCTCTCTCTGTCCCCCCAAAAATAAATAAACGTTGAAAAAAAATTAAAAAAAAATGTCCTCGTTGTTATAATAAATGTTTTACTTCTTAGGTGCCATAAAAATGTATTTCAGGTCAGCCTCATCAAGCAAGCTTTGGCACACATGAAGAGCCCTGTATGAATGTTCTTTAATGAAAGACACTTCTGAAAAACCTAAGCTCTTCAGCTAAGAGTGTCCTTTAGAGGGAAAGGTTTTCCAGGATTTATTCAGCAGCACTTATGGGAATATTTATGCAGATTGCCAAACCTAAATTCTCTTTCATGAGTGTACTTTTGGACAACATTAAAAAATGGACCATAAAATTAGGTCACAAAGGCAAGAAATTAGGCTTTGACATCCGTGTTTTACCACTTTCCATGGTATTTCTGTTGTATTATAAATATTCTTGGCATCGCTACCAATTATTAGGAAGACCTTCCTGACACCCAGCTGAACATAATGTTTGGCACTAAACTTGCCAAAACAGAAAATGCAATGAAGACCATATTTTTCAGATGCCCCAGCTTTTTGTTGTTGTTGTTTTACATCTTAAATACCATGTCAAACAAAATTTCTTAGTGTAAGTCTGAGATTTAAACACAAAAGAAAAAAGGCTTTCACTATCTGAAACTTTTGTTTCCTTTTGTTTTGGTCAAATTCTCAAACCCTGACATATGCTATATAAATTTGGAAATGTTTGAAAAAAAAGGGTAGCTGAAATTCATTTTTATTTAGATGACGTGTGTGTGTGTGTGTGTGTGTGTGTGTGTGTGTGTGTGAAGCTTTCCGCTTTATTCCTAAAGCAGAGTACAGTTGCAGAATGGAAATGGATATGTTAGATGTCATTTTTATTTGATGTAATTCATTGAAGTTTTTATTACTTGGCCTAATGACATGGTTACCAGATTCTTTCTTAAGGACATCATTTTGGCTGATGACTAACCCACTTTTAAAACCTGCATTGAATAAGTTAAGATAACATAGCCAAATAAATAACCTGGTGGAAACTGTCAATATACATTTTATCTGAATAATATTGCTATATTTTATTTTATTTTATTTTATTTTATTTTATTTTATTTTATTTTATTTTATTTTATTTTATTTTTAACATTTTTATTTATTTTTGAGAGAGAGAGAGATAGATCATGAGCTGGGGAGGGGCAGAGAGAGAGAGACAGAGACAGAGACAGAATCCAAAGCAGGCTCCAGGCTGTGAGCTGTCAGCACAGAGCCTGACGTGGGGCTTGCACTCATGAACTTCGAGATCATGGCCTGAGCCAAAGTCAGATGCTTAACTGACTGAGCCACCCAGGCGCCCCAATATTGTAATATTTTAAATCAATGGTTGGCTAGTGGTCTTTTCTACAGGAAATGCTCAGCTCTTTTATATTAGCAGAGTTCATATCCAGAGCATATCCAGGCAAAATTGGTTTTGATGCATTTACTCAGATATTGTTGTTTCAGGTTAGTTAGTACTCTTTCCTTAAAAAATATGGAATACATAAACATTTTATTTAAGATCAAAAGGTTTTATTGGTTCTGTTATTGTCAAATCATGCATTAATTACATCTTGTTTGCTCTTCACAGTAACTACATGAAATCTCTGCAGTTATGTTCAAATTTGAATATACAATTTTAAATTTAATATTAATCCTAGAAGTCATTTAGATAATTCCTATGCCTTCATTTTGTAAATTTGGACTCTAAGAGAGATTTGCCCTGTATTACCATCTGCTTAGTGATAAGCAGTCCAGTTTTGTCATTGTATTAGAGCTTCTTCCAGAGAATGCAAATAAATAAAGTCTGTAGTTAATTTCTAAAACCTCTGTAGCTAATACTTTAAAGCTTTCTATAGTTAATTTGGTGTCGTATCAGAACGATGACCAAGTCCATTCTAGAATTGCTGCTACTAAGTAGTAAAAGTTAGAGATTACAGCTTCTGCTCTTTTCTCTTTCCTTCCCATTGTGTGGCATATGCTAATAAATATCAGTTAAGGGTTTAACACATTGTGGAAAAAGATAAAACCAAAGACAGTCACTAAAAGAGATTAAACTATTAATTCCTGGGTTATTTGGAATTCTACTTGTATGGCTAACCTAGAGTCCTTGGCTATGAGTAAAAGCAAAAGGAAAGAAAGTCTGCTGTCATGTTAAGATTTGTGGAACTTCTGGTATTAAATCACAATTTAGATTTTTGTGGTATCTGGCATAAATATTCCAATTGTGTTTAAGAAATCCTATATTCAAATTATTATCCAATATGAGACTATGGATTTGTATTCAAAATTATTAAGACATGGGATGCTTAAATGAATTTCAAAGGCCTTTGAAATTAATCAATTTAGTCTCTATAAAATTTGGAAGAACAGACAGAAAAGTTTCCTGTAGTATGTGTACCAAATTAGGCATACAAATACGCACACAACTTACCACCCCTGCCACCATACACACTTATATGAAGACATCCAGAAAAGAGATATACTTATAAAGGCAGAAAGATGTGTCCAGATAATCATAATCAAACCAAAGAGAAGAGTTGAGGTAGTTTTTCAAGTATTTGGGTCAGAAAAACACACATTTACCTCAGATACTTGGATAATTGCCTCTACTTTCCACTTGTGTTGTCCAAGAAAGTTTGCCACAGAGGCAGACTAAAGATTCCATCTCATCAGCCCTCACAGGACTGAGACAGGAAAATGGCCCTTGCTGCCCACACTGGCTGGAACAATGACTGACTGGGCGCCATCCTGAGGCATCCTGAGCCCACTTGGCACTAAACCACAGTGATACATCTATTAATAGTGAAAGCCTGCCCAGAAATTAAGCATTCTCCTTTCCATTGAGATCAACAGATTCAAAAGCTGCTAGGGGGCAGATCTCCATAACTGTTACATACTAATACTGAAATAATGAGCTGGAATGTGTATCTGTTTTGAATAAATACAGAATTTAGAGAGTAGCTTGATTGCTTCAAAGTTAGAACTCAGTAGTAGTTCTATTTTTTAAAGCTATTTTTTTAAAGCTCTAGTAAAAATAACAACTCTTCCAATACTACTGAAGTTATAAAGTACACCAATGATTTGAAACTGTATTCGTCAGTGTAAGTTCAATGTAAATTGATATAAATTCAAGGTGACTTTCAAATATATCAACACGTTATGTAATTCATTCAGAATGAGTCGTACGATTTTATGCTTTAAGATGGGTCTTGAAATTGATCTAGTGTAACACCTCATTTTACAAATTCAAAAATTAAAACATAATTATGTAAGAATCATAAGCTGGTACACAACACTGTAGTACATACACGGATGAAGATTTGGATTACTTATCTTTTTCCTCAATGGAATACAATGAGAGACGTTTTCATGGAGGGTTTCTTCTCTTCGTTAATTAATTGTTCCTGACCCTCTTCGTCGCATAATCAAACTGGTCAGCTTTTGGCAAACTGAAACTTACTCTTTGCTACACAGTCTGTCTGTGTCCACGGATCCCTTAACAAATAATCAGCAAACTCACTTCTCCTCACTCTGATTCCAGGAGAGAAAGGAGGAAAGCTTTACAGAGCTTAATAGCCATGGTACACTTTTACATGCTCCACTGCAGTGCTGTATGGTAGGCTTTATACAGCTGGTGTATTTACCAATGGTGCCAAATTTATGTGACAATTATGCCAGTTATGTCAAATTCTAACAACAGTTCAGACAGAGATAGTTAAAAGTCTTTGTGAGCATAAATAAGCGACAGTTCATATTTTGAAAATAATTTCAATGTATGTTGGAAGAATATTATGTTTACCACTCCAATCTTCAGGCCATGAAAAACATTATATTATGAATATAAAATAAAAATAAAGATATATAATTATATAATTTAATGTATAATATAGAAGATAGAGTATCATAAAGACATATGGTATTAAAATACATATTACTTACCATATATCACGTATTTCCTATATAAAAATACATAATATTAATTAAAGGCTTATTACTTAACAGGCACTGTTTTAAGTGATGGATACTATTGTTATCCCCAATTTACACATAAAAAGATTGAGTCCCAATGAGGCTTAAGGTCATACAAGCTACTAAGCAGAACGAGATTTGAATCCAAGCAGCCTGACTACAGATGTAACATCTAGCTCATGGCTGGAACACAATATAACCAAACACTAATCCAGATATATTCAATGAGATAAAATAATAAATTTGGGAAATATAAAAAGTAGGCCTCTTTCTTTATTGGTAAGAACTTTTTATTCCATAGAAAGTCACTAATGCCGATTTTGCAATTTTATTTTTGCCCACGATAATTTATAGCTGACCTAATAACGGGAAATTATAGTAGTTAAAAATATGTGCATATATATATATATATATATATATATATATATATAAAACAACTCAGCATCATGCAATTATAATAGCAAAAACAATAACTATAGCAGGTAGCTTTAAAGCCTGATTTTAAAATGTGCTCTTTAGCTTTAAAATTGATTCATTCAAGGGGCACCTGGGTGGCTCAGTCTGTTAAGCCTCTGACTTCAGCTCAGGTCATGATCTTGAGGTCTGAGTTCGAACCCCGAGTCAACTCTGTGCTGACAGCTCAGAGCCTGGACTCCGCTTGAGATTCTGTGCGTGTCTCCTTGTCTCTCTGCCCCTCTCCCACTCACGCTCTGTCTGTCTCTCACTCTGAAAAATAAATCAACATTATTTTTTTACAATAAATAACATTCACCTATTCAAATATTTAAATGTTTTACTTTATAATGGATATGTCTATAGGACTCTCATATAAATTTTATCATATCATCTTTTTGTTGTATCTTAAAATTGCTGTGAGGTAGTAGTGTAATAACTGGTAATCCCATTTCATAAGCAGAGGGAATTGAAAAAAGGAAAAGGAATAATCTTCAGCTCTCACCTTATAAAGCCAGAATGTGGCCAGATACCAGTGCTCTAAATTTACTATATAACTTATTTTACTTCACTTAATGCTTAACTTCCCAACATATAAAAGCCAGATCATATCATTCTTATTTTACATCTGTTTCACTGTTGGCATGTGGTTTATTTTATCAAGTTAATTAAATTGTCTACCCAAACCACTCTGAAGTATTGATGATCATTCAAAGTTAGGTTAGAGAGGAAAGTAAAATCTTGATATCATCAAATTAAGATATACTCAAAGAGAAAGGAAGAAATGTGAAAAGTATTCTGTAACTGACTCTGTAGACTCTCTCTTGATATCCTACACACCCAGCTGTGGATTTGAACTATGATGCAACCATGTTTCGCATCCTCTCCACTTCCTCCTTAAAGGTAACTACAGGATCCCATACTTGACAGAATACCCCATGTGTTATCTAAATTTGACTTAGGACCTATCATTACATCAGCACAGCAGTGACTTCTGTCTTTCCTCTGCTACTGCACTTTCCCGTTATACTATGTGACTGCCCAGTACACTTACAAGTCAATGCCCATTCTGCCATAAATCCCAAGACGCTTTTTTCCCTAAAAAGTAAAACACTATTTTAATTTCTAATTGTCCAATATTAGCCATCAGTAATGGTCACTCTATGGACACGAGAGGAGGGAAGGAAGCTGGCTGTGTTTCTGTGAATTTCCGAGGGCAGCGAGAATGCCAACTCCTTTGACAGTGCGTCGGGATGATGCAAGTAAGCTAAGAGTTAGCATGTTGCAGGGACAACCTTGAATCCACTTCATTTTAGAAAAGAAATAATGCACAAACATATGAGTAGCAAGTAACTCGTGACATGCCAAGATGTAGTGATCCCTTGTATGAGTGTCCCTGAATAGTCGAGGCTCTGTCACACTGAAGAATATACCTCTAAACTTCAGCTCCTTCCGGTCTTACTGGCTGTCAACACCAGAGCTTGAGCAACTCCACGTGTTCCTGAGAATCTCTCCAGGAGCAATGGACCGTTACTGACAGTAATATGTCAAATCTGTCTGATGTCACCATCTGATATGTTCTTGTGTAAGCTGGTAGCTAAGGTGCCTAAATCAAGGAAATGGAATTCTATTGTATGGCAGTTTAGGGAGACTTGCTGTGTGACTGTGCAGAATCCCCTCTTACCAGACTTAAAACCTCAGGGTTCAGAGAAGCAAACTCTGCTAATATAGCAAAATCTACCAAAACTTTATTTAAAGGCCAGGGAGTGAGGGGAGTGGTGTTTGCACAGAATATATCCAAAATTAATACTTCCAGTTCTCATTGAAAAGATGTAGAAATCTCATGTGTTTAAAGTGACAAGTGAATTTGGCGCCCTTTGCTACCATTTATCATAAGGACAAAATTTGCAATAAGCAGTCAGCAAAAGCGAGTTTTCACATATTATTTCTCATAGTTAAATAGTCACCACCAGAGAGATAATAGTGTGGTAAAGTGGTCTAATTCTAATAATCAAATTATACTTAGTTATGGGTAAGGGAAAGAGGTGGCTGGTCATCCTATAAATTACATGATTTTCTCTAATACTATAGTTAATATATGCATACAATCATTAAAAGATCTACATGATGTGAGGCTTCTGGATGGCTCAGTCAGTTGAGCGCCCAACTCTTGGTTTCAGCTCAGGTAGTGATCTCATAGTTCGTGAATTTGAGCCCTGCATCGGGCTCTGCATTGGCAGTGCGGAGCCTGCTTGGGATTCTCTCCCCTCTCTCTCTGCCCCTACCCCACTTGCACTCTCTCTCAGTCTCACTCTCTCAAAATAAATAAATAAACTTTAAAAAATTAAAAGAAAAAGATCTATATGGTGTGCTTTAAAAGGTATGACATTTGGCATGAAGCAAAGTTACCTTAGAAAGCCACTCCCACTACTGATTCAGCTGTGGTCTTAGGCTAGTCAGTTAATCACTCTAAGTCTCAGATTCCATATTTATGAAAGAGAATAATAATAGTTACAGTTCACACAATGACCATGGTGATATTTTATAAACATCTTCCTTTATTTCTTCCCTCTTTGCTATTAATGTATAATGTAGACATAAAAAATAAATACCATATACCTCAACACACAAATTCCCGTGACATCCAGTCCCAAACACTGATGAGCTTTTTAGAATCATTGCTAAGTTCACCCTCAGTATTTTTTTCTTAGTTGTAAGCCTTCAAGCACATGTTTTAGTAAGTAGACTTGCACTTCTGGAATGAAATTACAAAGGTTCTAGTTTTTGTTTGTTTGCTAACGTGGGGGAACGGATCCAGTTACAGCTCTTGTTCTCTAGAAAGTCAGTCACTATTACAGGGGGAGAGAGGTTTGATTGGGCCAAAGCTTGTCAGTTTAGCCTTCTCTCTTGGACTCCCATCTCCAGTGTCTAGGAGAAGATGTTTTCCTTTGCTCATTAGTTCAACTTACCCATCAAGGACTCATGGCAAATACCCAAAGCACATGGCTTCCTGCCCCTAACCGGGCATCCACACTGTCCCTTCAGCCTTGATCTTTCCTCTTGCAGGTAAAAACAGAAAAGATGGAGAGAAAAACATGGTGGATCCTTTTCTCCCCGTCTGTGCCAGCCTGCCTCCAACCTGGTGATCGTTGACACTCACCATTTGTGTGAAAGCCTTTTTTTCTTTCTTTCTTTTTTTTTTAACATATTATTCTAGATTATACTAATTTACTCAATTTTGTAGCTTCTGCAGTTTTCCCTCCCATCTAGATCTTAGAGGATTTTTCCCCCTTTGAAACTTCTAAACATACTTTTGAGCAGGAAGATATTTAAAAATATAATTATAGCTTCACTAATATGAAAAATGGCTAGTGAACTAACCTAGTACGTCTTATAATGGCCAAGTGAAATTTTTGTGTTTTCATGTCCTGTTTTTCATTGAAATTACATATCTCAGAAATTAGCTCATTATCTGAAAAAAATTATGAAGAACTGGTGAATTATAATACAGGAGTGTTGCCACTGAATGGACTGTTTGATTTAGCCAAGCAGGTAATGAACAGTGTTGTTGTCAAATTCACGAAGGTGTCATATTAATTAGGATGCATTCTAAGGAGCATTACTCCATTGGTCTTTTGTATCCTGATGCCATATATATATTCTTTGGCAAGAATGGATGAAAAGCAGCAATAAACAACTCAAGACTGTCCATGGCTCTGTAGGGTTTTTGGAACAATTCCTGGGATTGGGAAGTGAAAATGGACAGCATGCAGAGGAAATTGTTGTCTCAGTAGCAAGGTTTATGTGAAGATACCAAGCCGTTAACAGCATGGATGTGTATTTAATTTTATTAACTCCTACCATCAACCTTCTTGGATCTTTAATTTGGGCAGGAAATTTGAGACTGTGACTGGAAGGACTTGAGCAGAAGTGAAAGATTAAAATGAAGTATACATAATTCTTTCTGGAACTGCTTAAATTTCATTGTTTCAAAATACTTTAATTTTTCCCCTTTGGTCAAAAAGACATGCTTAAAATTCTTGTCTCTTTACCAGAAATAATTTTGCTCTTAAACAGGTTTATATTTAGGAATAAGGTATTATATAAACTTCTCATTTAGTAGCTCAAGCAACCCCATCTGTTGTTGGAAGAACTCTCAGGAAAGTTTTGAGGGATATGGATATGACTCTTAAATATATATGTAGTGTTCTTTTTTAAATAACTCATTAGTCATCATAAAGGAATAAAAATCTCTGGCTCAAAATGTTGTTAATTTCCATCTTTTTAATTTTTTAAAAAATTTCCACTCTCAATTATTGTCACAGATGGAACTATCTTAGAATTTAGAATAGAGATCCAGATCAATTGCCATTTTAATAAGATATTTAGAATTTTTCTGAAACTCTCATGTACCTGTAAATATCATCATGGAGATATGTGCATGAATCATCATTGTGGGCATCTTCTTTCATAGACCGTAATTGAAAGTATACCACCAAGACCAGATGGGGATATAGTTGTTGGTTTTTTTAAAAAAAATTTAATGTTTATTTATTTTTGAGAGAGAGACAGAGTGTGAACAGGGGAGGGGTAGAGAGAGAGGGAGACACAGAATCTGAGCTGTCAGCATAGAACCTGATGCAGGACTCAAACTCACGGGCCATGAGATCATGACTTGAGCTGAAGTCAGACACTTAACCGACTGAGCCACCCAGATGCCCCTAGATGGGGACATAGCTTTAAAAAAGAAAGAATGAAAATTAGAAAGAAAATCACATGACAACAAATGTGCTTTTCCTGTTTCTGGGAAAGGGAGAATATTCTTGTTTAAATAAACTGCATTGATAATAAGTAGAGGTTATAAAGATTCATTGCTCTCCTGTTAGATTTATTCTCATTACGAATGGATCTAAGTTCACTTCTCTCAGTGTTAGAGGTTAAAAAACAACCATGCTCCTATTAAATGGTAGGGATGTTTAATATTCACCTTCACCTTAGTAGAGCTTTAAACATTGACAAGACCCCATGACATTGAACTGTGTTTCAGAACATTATGTAGAACCATTGTCTTAACTAATTTTGAGAACAAAAATAGGCCTACAATAATAAAAGGACTTTAGCTGACACATACTGGTAAAAAAAGAGGTCGCCCCTCCTAATATAACTGATGTCCTTTCAGTAATGTGATTTTTTTCAAGATTATTTTATTTTAAAAGGGAAGATAATTTGTTCTGAGAAGTTTTTGTTTCCTTAACATTCAAACTTTTCATTAAAAATTGCTATTTTAGTAAAAAATAAACAAAGAATCACAGAGTTTTGCATGTGGTGTTTGCTTTAATTACTTAATGGGAATTACAGGTAGAGAGTAATGCTAGATGTGTTTCACGCTTGCAGCAGCTCTGGAACGTGAAGGTTTATATTAAATGTGTGTGCCATGTGGAAGGGAGTCCCAAAAGGACCAAAAGTTTAGGGTCCGGTTGTTTAGAAAGTCAGTGTTTAAGAAGAAGAAAGTCCATTAGTAATCAGTACTGCCTAAGTGTCAGCACAAACTCAAGCAATGCACGGGGTGGAGTCATGGCTGCTGTGCACCCTGTTTAATTCTGGAGGGTCCCAATTTCAAATCTTCTATCCCATTTGACTCATCCGAAAATGTGTCTCAATTATTGATGGAGACATTTTAAAATATTTTTTCCCTGGCCATTTTTTCTCAAGTGTCTAAACTCCTTTTCATAGAATGTTACTACTTTCCCAAAGAAGAAATGCCCAAATTGATAAATAGTTGTGTTCTTGCTCAGTTTTTCCTCTGATTACCTATGACCAAGAATTGAGTGGAAATCACATCTATATTTCTCTCATACATAGGTATTTTTACCTAAAGCCACTGGCAAAATTAAGGAAAGATTAACAGATGGCTTTATGTGATCAAGAAAAACTGGGGATATATTGAGTATGAATTTATAGACAGCTGATGTGTTTATCTTCATTTATCTGAGTTAACAGATCAAGCAAAGATTTCAAAAGTTATGGTCATTGTATAACAGTTTTGGTCATTTTTTCTAAAATATACACTTGTGCCCAAGATATTCACATTGTCCCCAACAAGAGAGGTCTCCAAAGAAAGCTCAATACCATTTTTTGAATTTGATTCTGATAATGCAATAATTTAAATCATCATGCTATAGTTATTGGAAGGTTGGTTTCATGGCAAATTGGCTGTGTTTACATCCTAGCTTTGTCATTTGCTAGCTGTATGACTGTGATCGTTTAATCTATCCATGTCTCTGTTTCCTCATCTGTAAAGTAGCAAAAATGATAGCACCTACATCATTGATGATGAGATTTAGCAGTGACTTCAATATAATAAGGGCCCAGTAAAATATATTATTTTTATTAAAATAAAAAATATAAAATTTTTATTCACTAACATTTTATGTTATATAAATTTTATGTTGTTATGAGTTCATACTTGTTAAAAAATACATTATATTATTTAAAAAAAACACAGAGAAATCCAAGAAAACAACAGGGTAAACCTGTCAGTATTCAGGTAGCTTTTTGGAGGGCTTTTGCAGATAGGCACCTTTGGGCTGCAGGATCTAAATTTCAGATGGGCCTTTTCTCATTTTGTGTGAGTTATGCCAGGACACCCAGTCTCTTGTCTTAGTCTGTACTCTGTTACACACTATCTGGGTGACTCTGGCAATAACCTTTCTAGACTTCTGGATCCTTTAGTAAATATACAGATATTCACTTACATGCACTCTAAAATGTATGTGATCCATATTACATACTGAAATGTTTTTGTTATTTGCCTGCAGTCAATGATTTCATAGTTAAAACATTGAGAACCTGGAGAGATTTAGGGGTAGGGATTATCAATGTGGCAAATGAGACTGCATTGAACCACAGATGATACAGGACCATTCTGGATATTTCCCACAGTCCTTCTTCACTGGTTGAAAAAAAAAAAAGAAGAACAAATTTCAGTAATTGTAGATTCCTTTTGCCTGACTTTGAAGAACCCACAATGTTGAAACATAGCACTAGCAAGGACTTTGACAGACCACTAATTATCCCCTATAGGTGAGATTTTTATGGAGCGTTCTCAGGCAGCAATCTCTGCGAGGAATATTTAAAGGCAGAGGAAAAGAATATGAGTGAAAAACCAGGATAGTAAGACAGAGGGTAGTGCAAATAGAGAAGGAATTACATAGTGGCAGCCTCTACCTGAAGAAGTACAGAAAGGTAGGTCCAAGAAAAATAGTGATAGAGCACCATGATTTTGAATAGGAGATAGAGAGTATTGACACTGAAGTTTGCACTGGAAATTTGATCCTAGGAGAATTTGGTCAGACTGTCTTCATAAAAACTAAAAACAAAAAGCGTCCTTTAAAAAGCTTTTTAGGGGCGCCTGGGTGGCGCAGTCGGTTAAGCGTCCGACTTCAGCCAGGTCACGATCTCGCGGTCCGTGGGTTCCAGCCCCGCGTCCGGCTCTGGGCTGATGGCTCAGAGCCTGGAGCCTGTTTCCGATTCTGTGTCTCCCGCTCTCTCTGCCCCTCCCCCGTTCATGCTCTGTCTCTCTCTGTCCCAAAAATAAATTAAAAAACGTTGGAAAAAAAATAAAAATAAAAAGCTTTTTATCTCCTCCCCCAGATCTTTTTTTTATTTTTCTCCTTACTCCTCTCTTTCCAGATTCCTAAGTATTTAATGGTAGTGAGAAGAATCAAAAGAAAGTTTTGCCAGGGCTAGTCAGGGAAATATCCCAGTTCCTCCACACACACTTCCCCCTCCTCCTGCCATCCTGATCTGTAATGATTAAAAACAAAAGAATGGGGGTGCTTGGATGGCTCAGTTGGTTAAGCATCCAACTCTTGATGTAGGGTTAGGTCATTGGGATCCTCTGTCCCTCTCTCTCTGACCCCTCTCCCACTCAAAGTAAATGAACAAACATCTAAAAATTTTAAAAAATTTAAAAAAGAAAGAAAATGGAAGACTAAAATAATTTCTCATTGAATGTATATAAGCATTTAAAATGCATGTCAAATTCCAAAGTTCCTTTCTATCTGACCAATGTCTCTGTGTCATTATAATTTCAATTTAATTTCATTTTAATTTATATATATGTGTATATATATACATATATGTATATATATATACATAATACATACATATATACACACACACACACACATATATATATATATATATATACATATATATATATATATATATATATACATAATTCATTATAAATAACATTCTTAGGAACAATTAGCTATCTGCCTGAGGGCCACTTAAGAAATTGGAAAGATATATTAGTAGGGTAATAATGAAATAAGCTGCATGTAACAGTCCATTTGCTTACATTTTTCCCTGACTTTAATTCATTGCTTGTATATTTCTTGAGAGTGTTTGTAAAACAGTAGGAGCTTAAAGAGAGGGAGAGGGAAAAGGAGAGGGAGAGGGAGAGAAGGCAGAGAAAAAGAGAGAGAGAGAGGAGGTGGAGGTAGAGAAGAGACAGAGAAAGAGAGAGAGAGAAAGGGAGGGAGGGAGGAAGAGAAACTCTTAGAATCATGTATTGCTTTTTTCTCCTCATTGATGGAAGAATAACAAGGGTGGCCAGTTCCGAATGCCTTCTTGTGTGTGTGCTGAGGAACTGGTAGCTGCATTTTATTTTCTACCATAAAACTTTTTTCTCCATTATGAACAGGAAAAAAATGAACAAGTAATATCAGCTACACTGCTTTGAAAATCTTCCTCTGGGGGATAATACAATACTGGCCCTGAGCTGACCTCCTGGGTCTTGATAGCACCACTCCTCCGTTTTTGCTACATCGTGATTTCTTAGTACAAACTGAGGGACTTCACGCTGCCAACCTTTCCTCACCTCCAACAAATTTATCAGAAAACACTTTATTTTTAAGTGAAAACAAGTTGTAAATGAGCAAGCTGAGAAACAGATCACTCCCAATTCAATAATTACTCCTGCTTAGTAGCTCAGATGCCCAGGAAGCTCTTACAGGAATAATAGCAATAATACTTTTGATACTTAAAGTTTACTGAGGACTTTCTATGGATCAAGTCTACCACTATATTCTTTAAAGATATTGTTTCAATCCTAAAAAAAACTATTCTATATTATGATCAATTTTTATTACTCCTAGTTTACAGATGAGGAAATGGAAACAATAATTTTAAAAACTTGCCCATGGTAAATCAGGGCATAGAACTGATTATATATATATATAATATTTGTATATATTTATATTATACATATTCATAAATATAAATATATATAATATATAATACACACACACATATTTTAGAGTGTGTGGAGAGTTTGTGTGAGCATGGAAGAGCGACAGAGGGACAGGGAGAGAGAGAATCTTAAGAAGGCTCCACTCTCCTGACACTGAGTCACCAGGCAAAGAGCACAGAATTTAAAGTCAAGCCTCTTTTAAACTCCACAATCCCTGCCTTTAATAGTACTTTTCTCTCAGGTATTTTCCAGGAGATATTCGTAGTGACTTACTAGATGGAAAAGTGTACTTCGCATTACTAAGTAACATTGCCACACCAGGGTTTTGAGGATCTCAACCGACACCTTTCCATTTGTTCTCTCAATTTTACCTCCTTAGGATGATAGTCAAGGCAAATGGAAAAGTAGAGCTTGTATTGTGGATGACTGTTATGTTTACAGAACTGAGAGAAGTTCATATGTGATATATGCATTTATGTAGACACCAAAATATTTGTTCAGAATCCATTAGCAGCCAAGCATATATCAGAGGAAACAAAATGCACAAATTTAATTACAATGTCTTGCTTAACAGTGTTACTCTTCAATGAATGGATGACTGAGTGAAATTATTTGGCATGTAAGATTCCAACAAATATGTTCCTAATATGCAACTCTAATCTGAACTTTTAAAATATTACTCATTTGCCACTCCAAGAACTTCAGAGAATAACAGCAAGGCAATAATTTATACTTTAATGGTTAAAGGCTAACCTATGGCAATTATGTCTTAAATCCCCCTTAACATTTTATTGAGGCCATACCTTTGTGCTCAGAAAAAGTATCCAATCAATATGGTTTTTACACATGAAAAATGCAGTTTTTTTCTTTCAGAATATCGCACGTGTTCTATATTACTTATGTGTCTATTTTCATTTATTCTGGATGATGTATATATGTTGCTTTTAATTAACATCGAGAAGTATAAGTACACTATTAGAGATGATCCATTTATAAAAGTTTATTTATATGTTATATAAACCTCCAAATAATAAAATTTACTATCATCAATAGGATGTGTCTTGTGTTATTTTAGTATTAGCAGTAATGTATTTGTATGGATCTATCTATACCTTTTCCCCCTTGGGATCAGCTACAAGGAAATCATCTATGCCTTAGCAAAAACCAAAACCTATTTGCAAAAACCAAAACGATGCAGGCTAAGCATCTGATTTGATAAATAACGAGTAAAGTATTTATATTTAGCTACACATGTCTTTAGTACTACATTCACAATGAAAAGCCAAAGGTATCATTTTACCAAAGTTGTTATTATATTTAATATGCCTAATTTAGTTGGGGATCGACTCCTTTCTGGTGTAAAGAAAACAAGTGAGAATATTTTCTGAGATGTCTATACAAGGATGTCTCCATTCCCTGAGAACCTTCTGTGGCATTGTAAACAATGGATGCCTCTGTACCACTTAAGGGATGTTTTTCTCAGTTTTAAAAACAAGAAATTGTGATGTAAAGTATAAATCCCTTGTATGCCATTATCGTGGCATTTACAATTATAGTTATTTTTTTTAGTGTTTATTTATTTTTGAGAGAGAGACAGAGCATGAGCAAGGGAGGGGCAGAGAGAGAGGGAGGCACAGAATCTGAAGCAGGCTCCACGCTCTGAGCTGTCAGCACAGAGCCCGACGCGGGGCTCGAACCCACAAGCCGTGCGATCATGACCTGAGCTGAAGTCAGATGTGTAACCCACTGAGCCACCCAGGCACCCCGACAATTATAGTTATTTATTTGCTGGTCCATTTCACTCTTTTCAAGACCCTGAAAAGCTCCTCCGTACCCAAAAGTTATGCATCATGTGTTTTTTCTACTACCTGGCATAGTGTTCTCAATGAGTAATATTGGTGCTGACCTATGAAGCATCTATGAAAACCTATTTTTAACATTGTTTTATGTTCTACATTAATAATCTTTCTGTCCTAAGACTCTTCAGTATATTATTTTGTGTTTCATTTCAGAGCATTTCTGGTGTATCTCTGAGTTGATGATTGTTTTTTGCATTTTATGGAAATAGAGATATTTCTTTTCATATTATTTACTCCCATTACTATAACTAATATGAATGTGTTATCCAAAATGATACAATAATTCCCAGAATTTTCTACTCCAAGTAAAATAAACTACCTAGACCATTTAGGGTTATAAAAAAGAATTTGTTCCATCTGGGGGAAGCACAATGAAACATTTAACTAACTAGTCTCATATCTGGACTTATTTGTGCTACCATATCTGATTTATGCATTCAGCAAACATTTACTTACTTGCTATACTCTGTTAGGTCCTATAATGCCAATTGCATTTTATAAGTCAAAGATTGTCATATGTATGCATTTTATGAACCTAAGATTGTCATATTTATCTTGAATAATGCCATTTCTAAATGATAGCATTTATCTCCTTTTTCGAAGAGACACCATGAATTCATTTAGCAAAGGCCATAATATTATTATTATTATTATTATTATTATTATTGCCTATTATAGTTTATATATTCCAAAAGAAATATGGCAACACCAATTATATGATACAAGTGTTCTTTAATTTCATAGAAGATGTTTTTTGTATTCTAATGTGCACTTAATTCGCTAGCTGGGATTCATTGATTCATTACCCAAATTTTCATTCCAGGCCCTCCAGGCCCTCCAGGTGGTCTGCGAATAGAAGACATTAGAGCCACTTCTGTGGCACTTACTTGGAGCCGTGGTTCAGACAATCATAGTCCTATATCTAAATACACTATTCAGACCAAGACTATTCTTTCAGATGACTGGAAAGATGCAAAGACAGGTAAGTTTCATTTGTCTGATTAATCTGTACATATTTTTAAATTAATTCTTTTCACAAGAATGAATATCTGGACTTTTTTAAGGATTTCATCATCTACCTTGAAATACTTTTCTATTTTTAATTTTTTTTCAAGTATCCCTGTGGAATGGTAGTGAAGAAAACCACAAGGAACTTAGACATTTTAAAGCTGCAGAGGAAGCAGCATTTCTGAATCTATAATGGGAAAGCAAAGAGAGGCCTCCTAGTTTTCTAGTTTGCTATGTGTAATTCTAAGGTTTATTAGGAAAAAAACTTCAGGAGATCTTTTTTTTTTTTGGCAAATGATATCTATAGCTTATTATTTATGACCCATTTTTTTGCAATTACATAGGTAATATTATTCTGCATTTTTAGAAAAGCCACTTTGATTATAAATATTAATTTAAGCACCCAGTTTCTCACTACTATAGCCTTTGTTTTTCTTTTTTTTTTTTCAACGTTTATTTATTTTTGGGACAGAGAGAGACAGAGCATGAACAGTGGAGGGGCAGAGAGAGAGGGAGACACAGAATCGGAAACAGGCTCCAGGCTCCCAGCCATCAGCCCAGAGCCCGACGCAGGGCTCGAACCCACGGACCGCGAGATCATGACCTGGTTGAAGTCGGACGCTTAACCGACTGCACCACCCAGGCGCCCCTAGCCTTTGTTTTTCAAAGATGATCATACCTGCTTTGAATTTCCTCAGAACATATTTTCAATGAAGTTTTGGGTCTCCATTTTTTTTTTCTTATACTAAGGTATTCTAAAAGTTGATCAGGAAAAATAAATGAGTAAGTGGGTTCCCTCCTTTATAGCTATTCCCATTGCCATTTGTCATGACTAGACTATAACATCACACATCAGTTTATCTGTTGAAATGTCAAAGAAAATGAAGGATCCTTTCAATGAAATAACCTGTTTCTGTTTGTTATTTGGACATTATTTTTAAACCTGTAATTGCTAGGGTTTCTTTTAGATATAATGAAGAGACATAGAAATATGTGCTCAGTTGTCACAAGGGGAGAAAAAAACAAAATGAATAAAATGTTTGTCTTTTTAAAAATTGGAAAAGAAGTAACCCCAGAATATACCAAACCTGCTCTTATTTTTGCTTTAACTAACATAATGGGATTTAATTGTACTGATCATTGAGAAGTTTTAGTTTAGATTTAATTTTCTTTGATAATTTATTCCTTTTATGTGAAATGAACTAAATATAAACCTGAAGGCTGTTATGAGGGTTTAGATATATTTTAGTATTGAGGTATTCTCCATATATTATATAAAGAACACGAGTTAGAAACAGGTGAAATATTTCTGCTACATTATGCTTGCGAATGTAAGTTATCTAGCAATAAACTTGGCAAAATCAGACCATTTGAAAAATAATATAAAAACAATTTAGATGTTTGATAAACCTAAAGTATGGATATTTTCTATTTCTCTGAAGAGAATGAAAATGGATGATAATGATAATATTAGATATGTAGGCTAATTGACACTGATTATAGATACTAGAGAACAGAATGCAATGAACACATTTAAATTTGGTTTGCTTTGAAAAAGGAGTAATAATTGTAATCATTTTCATTAAATATATGTTCTTACTAGGTAGCTGAATAAAAATATACTTATCATTAAAATATCTATATCTATTCCACTAGAAAGTAAGTTTCCATGAGGATGAAGGTTTTTATTCACTGCCCTACTCTAACTCCTAGATCAGGGCCCATAATGCTCATTTATTAAACACATGCTGATGGGGCCTCCATTGTATGCAAGAACCTGTCCTAGATTCTGGATATACACCTAGCCATCCATGAACAAAACAGAGAGAAGAAACACACACACACACACACACACACACACACACACACACACACACACACCATACCCTCAAAAGAGTTTACATTCTAGTAGGAAAGATGGTAATGAACAAATAATTACAGTAAATGTACAGTAAAATGTACAGTAAGTCCTATGGTGATTAGTACTAAAGAGAAACAATCGTGAAGAGGGATCAGGATACAGGAGTTGCATTTGAAAGAAAGGGTGCTTCTGATATTAATCTAGTCACCCCAACTTTTGCATGGTTCTTGTTTACATGTTGTGTCTTTCACAACTGTCAGCCTATTTCAATCTTTGAATCTATAGTATGTTTTCTGTTGAAACATATAGTTGCATCTTATTTTTTATCCTGACACCCACTGCCTTTTGATTGGATTCTTTAATCGATTAATATTTCATGTTACTATTTATATATAGCTGGGTTTATATATGCCATTGTATTTTATTCTGTTTATTTTTTTAAGTTTTTATTTAAATTCCAGTTAGTCAACACACAATATAATATTGGTTTCAGGTGTACAATTTAGTGATTCGACACTTCCATATAATACCTGGTGCTCATCACAAGTGCATTCCTTCATCCCCATCACCTATTTCACCCATTCCCTACCCACCTCCCCTGTGGTAACTATCCATTGTATTTTTGCTTACTAAATGTTTTACTTGTTTTTGTTCCTTTATTCCTTCTTTACTGCTTGAGTGAATATTTTCTAGTATAACATTTTAACTACTTTAATGAATATATATATTTATGTAGTTAATGGTTACTCTATATATACTATATATACATTACTGAATATAAATAAATGAATTTTTAAATATAAATATACATATTATTACTCTAGGGCTCACCGGCTACATCTGAACTTGTTAGAATACTTCATATGTTTACTAACTTAATTTCAGTGAGATATGGAAATGTTACTCCTAGATAACTCTATTGCATCTTACCCATTTTTTGGTGCTATGTATTATTTTTATACCTCTCTATATATTACAAACCTGTTATTTTTCTGCTACTGTCTTCTAAAGAAGCCACAAGAAGAAAGGAAAGCAAGTAGATATTTATGGAGTTTGTTATATTAACTTTTTTATTTTCCATTTTTAGTCCTCCTCATTTGTTCCTGTGGATTTGAGTTACCATCCTTACTTTGATAAAACTTCGCATCCACCTGCCTTTAAGATATTATCAAATATATTACACTTCTGTATGTCTTAGGCCCCCAAAAAATTTTATTTTATAATATAAAATATATACAATAAATATTTTTAAATGTTTATTTTTGTGTGTGAGAGAGAGACAGAGCATGATAGGGGAGGTGCACAGAGAGAGGGAGAAAGAGGATCCTAAGTGGGCTCCACACTGACAGCAGAGAGCTCGATGCTGAACTCAAACTCATGAACCCTGAGATCATGACCTGAGCCGAAGTCGGATGCTTAACCGACTGAGCCAACCAGGTGCCCCTATAATAAAAAATTTATATATATGAAACTCATGAGACAGAGTAAAATGATAGTTGATGTCAGCCACTAAATTTGGAGGTAGTTTATAATGCAAATAGCAATAGTGGATGACAAGATATGCAGGGGCTTGTAGATCCTACAAGGAATTTTTAAACGAAGGAGAAATAATGGTGTATGGAGAAGGGATTTCTGGAGGGCCAAAAGTAGAAACATGGAGAATAGCTAGGAGGATATTGAAGGTGAGGGATGTCCAGGTCGGAGATGTCAGTGTCTAGGACAATGGGATAGCAATGCGCATGGAGAGCAGTGCATGGGTTTGAGATATATTTTTGAAGGCAAAACAGAGCTTTCTAACAAATTGAGTATGGATATTGAGAGAAAGGGCAGAATTGAGGATGGGAAATGAGATTTTGGCTCTAGCATCTGCACAGAACGTAGAAACATTCACTGAGAGAAGAGAGATTAAGTGCAGGTGAGGACTTTGTTCCATTTTGGAAAGTGTTCTCCATTTATTTATGTAGAACTGAATTTCCATCTAGTATAATTTTCCTAAGTGAAGAACTTTTTTAATATTTCTGATTGTGCAGGTTGCTGAAGTCAATGACCTTTAGCCTTTGGAAATTTCTTTCATATCATATTTGTGATAATTTTTTGAATATAAATTCTAAGTTGTTTTTTGAGCATTTTATTTTTTATTTATTTTTTTAATGTTTATTTATTTTGGAAAAACAGAGAGACAGTGTGAATTGGGGAGGGATAAGAGAGAGAGGGAGACACAGAATCTGAAGCAGGCTTCAGGCTCTGAGCTGTCACCACAGAGCCCGACGCAGGGCACGAACTCACAAACCGTAGTGATGACCTGAGCCGAAATTGGATGCTTAACCAACTGAGCCACCCAGGCACCCCTTTATTTGTTATTTCTTTTATTTTTTAGTTTATTTATTTTGAGAGAGAGAGAGAGAGAGAGAGAGAGAGAGCGAGCAGGGGAGGGGCAGAGAGAGAGGGAGAGAGAGAATCCCAAGCAGGCTCTGAGCTGTCAGCACGGAGCCTAATGCTGGGCTCAATCTCGTGAACTGAACCATGAGATCATGACCTGAGCCAAAATCCAGAGTTAGAGGCTTAACTGACAGAGCTACCCAGGCATCCCTTGAACATTTTGAAAATATTATTTCTTTATCTTTTTGCTTTTGTTGTTTCTGATAAGAAGTGAACTATTTATTGTTTTTACCTTATATTCCTATATTTAATGTGTCCGTCATGTCTAGCTGCTTTCAAGATTTTTTTCCTTTTTGCTTTTCAGCTTGATGAAAATGTATTTATCCTGGTGGGGGTTTACTGGCAAGCTTGATCTTTGAGTTGATATCTTCCTTCAACTTAGAAAATTCTCAGCCATTATCTCTTCAGATATTTCTTCTGTGTCATGCTCTCTTTCTCTTCTTGGTCTGTGTTGCCATGTATGTTAGGTTGTTTGATGTGTTCCATAGATCATGGATGTGTGTGTTTGCTTCTGATTGGATAGTGTCTAATGAATTGTCTTCACCCTCATAGATTCTTTTCTATGCTACATTCAGTTTGCTGAAGATCCTATAAAAATTATTTTGATTTTTTATTTCTATTTATCTCCAGGATTTTTTGTTTCCAGGATTTGGTTCCTTTTCATATTGTTTACATAGTATTCCATAGAAATTTCCTTTTTGTTTTGCAGTGGTGCACCACTTTTTTTGCACTTTTGTTTTTGCAAGTGGTGTAATTTTTCTTTTTTTTTGAATTTTTTTTTCAGCGTTTTTATTTATTTTGGGGACAGAGAGAGACACAGCATGAACGGGGGAGGGGCAGAGAGAGAGGGAGACACAGAATCGGAAACAGGCTCCAGGCTCTGAGCCATCAGCCCAGACCCTGACGCGGGGCTCGAACTCACGGACCGCGAGATCGTGACCTGGCTAAAGTCGGACGCTTAACCGACTGCGCCACCCAGGCACCAGCGGTGTAATTTTTCTATAGTCCTTGTCTGATCATTTAACATCTGGCCATCTTTAAGTCTGGCTCTGTTGATTGTTTCTTTTTTTCCTTTCTTGAAAATGAATCACATTTCTTTGTTTTCTCATGTCCTGATAACTTTTTAAATATCCATACATTGTGTAAAAAAGAACAATGGAGCATAAAGTGAATACTACTTATATCCTGGAAAATGCATGTCATTTTTCCAAAACTGTCATTTTGTCACTACAATCTGTAGTTGAGGTGATCTGACTTTTGCCATTAGATTCAGTTCAGTACAGGGTCAAGTAAATTTGAGTGGAGGATCAAAACCTCTCTCACATGTGAATGCTTTCCAGCCTTCCCATCAGACTTTGTTTGTTCTTCTAGCCTGGCTCTCAGGGAGGGTTCTATTAGCTTCCCTTCTTCTGCCTCAGGCAGCTGTTGTCTAATCATTAGTCTGAAGCCCCGAGTTTCTGGGGGTGGGTGGGGGAGTGGTTCTCAGTTACAGGTTCACTCAGACTTCAGCAGACCCAAAACACTTGTCCCTCTCTGGGGAGGCAGATCTGTCTTTGCTCTCTTGCCACTCACACAGCCACACACAACCACATACTTATTCACGGTAAGGCCTGGAAGGCATACGGTGGTCTCCATTTTCCTGCTTTGCTCTTAGACTTGAACAGATCTGAGATGTCTGTGCCTCAGAGGGAGGTTTCTTTTGGCTCTCTTGTCCTGCCCCCAGCTGTTTTTTGTACACTTGGTGAAGGCCCACAAAAACGAATTGGCTGATGGGTATAGATGCTCCTTGATTTGGGGGCTTCTGGGATTCGAAAAAGCCATGCCAGCCTACCTGTTGTCTTTAAATATCTGTGAAAAGTTTTGTTTTTCTGAACATTAATGACTATGCTCTCCTCTCCCTGTTCCTGTACCTATTCTTCTTCACAAATTTCACAAATTCAGCTCTCTGATAGGCTCTGAAAAATGATTATTTTGTAGATTGTATTACCTGTTCTTTTTATTAGTTATGTAAGTAAAATTCTCTTGTGACAGTGTCCTAAGTAGAAATGAAAAATACTTTTTGCGGTAAATGCAACCATGTAGTTTTTATTTATAGTGGTGCCCACTAAAAATGGAAAGTATAAGACTAAACTCTGTTTTATGAAGGTAATTATTTAAGGTATTCAGTAAATATTTTTCAAAGATACCAAATTTCAGCAGTCCAAGGATTACATTTAGAATAATGATCTGGAAGAATAGACTGTATGCTTTGAAACAATCTATTGTAAATATTATTTCTCTTGGACTTTTCGGGGATGGACAGCAGAAATTTGATGCCATTTTCTCAGGGTTCTACACGATGCATAGATAAGATTTAGAATGTTGTGTTTGATTCTATACTGCTACTTGGAGAGGAAATTTTATAGAATATTGTTGGTGATAGGTTGTATGTATGGAAGGGGACTGAACATAAAGAGACCTAGAAACTGTGCTATGAGGATCAATTAAGAGAACAAACCTGAGATATATTTTCTAAAATGAAGAAAAATGTCTTTGTGTTTAAAATTCCGTCATGTGGAAGCCTCGAATTTATTGGTGCAAATCTGTAATAACGTCTTAATACATAAATGTTTCTTTAATGTTAGATTATTTCCTTAGAATAGATATTTGTAAACTAAATTATTTAGTGTAAACATGCCTAAACCCATGCTGAACTAAAAAATTATCCAGTAGAGGGGCGCCTGGGTGGCGCAGTCGGTTAAGCGTCCGACTTCAGCCAGGTTACGATCTCGCGGTCCGTGAGTTCGAGCCCCGTGTCAGGCTCTGCACTGATGGCTCGGAGCCTGGAGCCTGTTTCCGATTCTGTGTCTCCCTCTCTCTCTGCCCCTCCCCCGTTCATGCTCTGTCTCTCTCTGTCCCAAAAATAAATAAAAAACGTTGAAAAAAAATTAAAAAAAATATTAAAAAAAAATTATCCAGTAGAAAAGAAGAAACAATTTCTATTACCACCTCCAGCATATGAGTATCTCTTCTACCACATCTTTACTTAGTTTTTAGTGTTTTTTTTTAATTCTTTGCCACATTGTTAGGTTTTAAAAAATGAAAAAAAAAAAAAAAAAAAAAGAAAAACCACTAGGCTTCTTGTAGGATACTTTGTAGAATTTGCTATTTTCTCTTTTGCCTTTCTGTAGCCTCACTTTTTGTTGTTCTTATTTCAAATATGAATTTCTGGGGTTTTATGAGGTTACATTCAAAATTTCCTTGGAGAAAAATCAATGAATCACATCTTTTGGGATGCCAGAGCCCAATTTGCTTCTCTTTCACTGCAGAGAACTTTGCCAAATCTATGGCTCCTTTCAAAGTTCTGCCACAAGACCTTGTGGGTGGGGTCTGAAGGCTCTAATATAACACAGAACCAATGAGAAGCCTGTAAATGCCCTTTTCCATTCTCAAACGCAGACCTGCTTTATCACTTAGAACCTCTGACTGGCTTCTGGATAGTTTCAAATGCTTGAATTTTGGATTGAGAGGGAAGAACCTAAAGGTTCTGAATGTATTTAAATTCTAAGGAAACACCAGGATTCAGTAGGCAACTTCAAAGAATCTAGAACAGGTGGGATTACATTGCCTAGAGTTATTCTTGAAACAATATATTTTTTAGTCCAGAGGTCATTCCGGCTATTTCTGAAGCTTTTCAGTTAGTGCAT
The DNA here is from genome assembly GCF_018350175.1 of Felis catus. Taxonomy (NCBI): domain Eukaryota; kingdom Metazoa; phylum Chordata; class Mammalia; order Carnivora; family Felidae; genus Felis; species Felis catus. The sequence continues at coordinate 68,566,022 of NC_058374.1, forward strand.
GTGGCCTGATGGCAGAGTGCCATAAGCATGGTTTCCAGGCAACAAAAACACTGTGAATTATTGGCCTTAGGATACCCATGAGGCTTGCTTCTCTTTTCCTCCAAAGATTAGTCACAATCTTTTTATTCTGAGCCTCAGGGACTCAAGGCATTTGCAAATGAATCTACGGGTTATTGTGTATGGTTGGTTGTTAAAGTAAGACCTTCTCAAAAGGGTCTTTTGACCTGAGTGTTAACTTAAGGAGCATGTCTCCTGCTCTGTATCCCTTGATTGAGAGAGTTACACTCAGGAGTAAAACCAAGATTTAAACAGCTATCAGGTTAATACTCAATATAGTTTTTATAGGGAGAAGCCTCTGGCAGTCATGATACAGTTAAGATCTGATTTTCAATACTGAAATTATCTGTTAAACAATGGCCTGACTCAGAACTGACCCACTTAAAACTCAGGATCTTGAGACCCCAGTCCTGATTCCTAGCACTTGCGTCAATTGTGCAAAGTGCTCTCCTCTCTTTCTGACTCTAGGAATAACAAACAGGTGGCAAGGAACTTGGCTGAAGAGAGGGGACACAATGTCCTCTGCTTCTGACTGTTCTGCATTCGGCCCGGGTATGAATCTGCTTCCAAAGCAAAGCTGAACTCTGCTCCTGTCTACGTGGGTGGTTTTGGAAAAATAAAATATATCCAGTAGTTCCTGCCAGGACTGAAGGAGTTGGGGGAGAATTGCATGGGGTAAAAATCCATTTATAGGGATATTCAGGGCCAGAATAAAACAAATAAAAATGTATAATAGAGGTAAAACAAACAGTAGCAGTAGAGGAGAAAGGATCAGCTCACAGTTAAAGAGAGTGGGAGAGGGCTTAAGGGGACTGAGACAAAGTATACTGCCTTACAAGGGAAGATAATTTATAGACTGAATATAAGCATCAAAGCCACAGAGTGTTGGATATTTTGTGGTGGGGCAGGGTAAAGGAATGATCTTCTTGTCTTTCACCAGTAGCCTGCATGATTCAGGGATGAAGGAGACTATCGTGAGTCTTCTACACAAGGCTGTACTTCTTGCATTGAAACACTGTCTGCTCTAAATAAGTGTAACTTTTGTATTTATATTTTATGTATAGTTTTTACAAACATTTATTAAGTAGTATTATTTACAAGACAGTATACTAGGTATACTAGGCCCAGAGAATTCCAAAACATGTAGAAGAAGTAGAAGAAACGTGGATGTTCACAAATGAACAAACAAGAGGAGGCAAAAGAAATATTTTTAATGTGGACTGCCTGTGTCAAGATTGGAGCTGGGAAAAAGTTAGAGAAATTCTCGCAAGCTTTAAAATCCTCTTCTCATGATGTGGTGTTCAAAAGTCCTGCCCCAGTTTGTGGAATGGAAAACAGGCATGATAGAAGCCACTTTTAATTCTAGATACATTTTTCTAAAATGAAAATGTTAGTCTTTTTTTTTTGGCTAAGTTATTCCTACTGCTTATGTAAATGGTTTTATTTAGGAGGTATTGTAAAAATATACCAATACATGTTTGTTTGGGATATTTATATTCTCATAAGTACTGATGTTAATGTATATTAACAAGAATGATTATAATTGGTTTTGTTCCAGAAAGAGCACTATTCATGCCTTTAGCAATCCTGGTAGAGAATACTATCCTTAACTTACAGATACCAAATTCTTTCCTACCCATTCAGAAGATGCATTCCAGAAGTCCATCTTCCTACCAACCACCCACTTCTTGTTTCCCCTTCTGAGAAAGTTGTTTGCATCCCTGAGCCAATGGTTTCTCACTGGTGTTTATCTTATGGTAGTAACTCCAAGGCATTTTGCTTATTCCTTCTTTCTTCATCTTGGTCATTAAATCAGAGGACTGACAGCTTCACCTGGAATCCAAAGCTCACCACAAAATGACCCCACTAGACCTTTCCTTCTTTACCTTTCACCATTCCTCCAAATATTTTCTGTGGTCAAGTCTGATTTTCTACTCTTTGAACATATACTCGACCTTCCATTTATTTAGGGGTGTTTTCATACTGGATGACCACACATGCTCAAAATTAGTCTATTAGCTACAGTTTCCACTGCACATCCTTCTGGTTCTTCTTGTTTTGACTCAACATACTCTTGCCTGTACTTGTTGGCTGCCCAGCTGCTTGAAAAAGCCTGGTTAGCTTTGACCATCATGAGAATAGCATACCCTTGTCAAGAGAGACCCTTTGGAGGGCTTTCAACATTCCCATTCTTCAGGCATTTAAATGGTGCTGGGATTAAAGGCATCTGGGTGGCTCAGTTGATTAAGCATCCAACTCTTGATACTGGCTCAGGTCATGATCTCACAGTCATAAGATCCAGAGTCTGCTTGGGATTTTCTCTCTCCTCTCACTGTCCCTCCCTCTCTTTCTCTCTCTCAAAATAAATAAACATTTAAATGGTGCCGGGATTTTGCAGCACAGGGAGGGGAAAGATTGGACTGCCTCCTTGAGCCTTCTACCATATGTTTTTACTTAGGCCCCAAATTCATAAGATCACAAACTCATAAATAATCCCATCAGCTTCTGACTTTAAAACTCTGTATTGGTTCCCTAGGGCTGTTGTAACAAACTGGTTGCTTAAAACAACAGAAATTTAGACTCTCACAGTGCTGGAGGCCAAAATCAAGGTGTTTGCAAGGCTGTACCATCTCCAGGGGCTCTAGGGAACAGGTATTCCTTACCTCTCCTAGGTTCCAGTGGCTCCAGATGTTCCTTGGCTTGTGGCCACATCACTTCAACTTCTGTCTCTGTGGTCACATTGCCTTCTCTTCTACATATGTCTCTCCTCTGTGTTTCTCTTATAAGGATGCTTATTATTGGTTTCAGGGCCCACTTAGATAATCCAGGCTAATCTTATCCCAGGATCCTTAACATAATTCTGGTCTTAAACTTCAAAGGGCACACAAAGACTTGTTTTCCAGATGACTTACATTCACAGGTTCTTGTAATTTGGGAAGAGATAGAACTTTTTGGTAGGCACAGTTCAACCCACTACTATAAAATTTTTTCTTTTATACCAGGCTCAAAATTATTGGAAGGTCTCTAGAGGGGAAGCGGGCTACCCAGTGTCATAACAACCAGCTATATTTTTTTCTTTTCTTTATGAAGAGCACTTTACAAACTAAAACTACACTTCCTTCCTCCAACTATCTAAAAGAAGTCCTTGGGTATATGAAGTAAAGCAAATTCTGATTGCTGTGAAGGAAGGGTGGAAGAAATATTAAATAAAGAGGCAGAATCAAAACAGGAGAAGACAAAGCCAAATTTTCCATCAAAAAGTCAAAAATTACATCAAATGTGTAGAACAAGTTCATCACAAAATAAGAGAAGAGATGGAAAAATTAGCATCCAGGACAGTTACAATTATGGCAGGATGAGGCATGGCATGGTCTGAGCCAAACAGGAATTTGTCCAAAAGCAGAAACCAGGACACTGGGATGCTTGGCATTTATTGTAGAGATGAGAACAACATCTTGAAAAACTATAGATTCATGGTCTGCATTGCCAGATAAAAAATTCCCTAAACAGTAAGATAATGAGTCATAGACAAGCCTAAAGCAACACATTTTCCAAACAAGTGATGTACAAGTATTTATATGCATATGTATGTATATGTTAGTTATTAAAAACACATGTGGAAATATTTTTAAGAGAGCTTAAAATACTGTGTAGTCCTGCCTTGATTGTATGTTTCATCATATCTCAATGAAATAAGCAATATTGGATCATATTTTATCCATAATTTATAATCTTTTCGTTATCTAAGAGCATGAATTTTTAATAAACTATTATAACATTTGTTATCATTGCCCCAAGTGATTTGGGTAAAAATCAACAAAACCAACTAAAAAAGGGTTTAAACATATAGGTACTCTAATAATAAATCATTCACTGCCCATGTACAATGTCAGTGGATGTCCCCACAGTTTTTAACAGTCCCAGTTGTGCTCTTCCCTCAGGAAATCTTTCTAGATTCTACCTTTAGAATACAACTCCTTGCTATTCCAGGTAGAGTCCATGGATTAGCAGTAAATGCATGACCTGGGAGCTTGATAGGAGTGCCGAATTTCAACCCTCTGATCTTAGGCTTATGAAATAGATGATCCACATTCATATCACTTTTTGCAGTTTATTATTTATTAATGATCTCTCTGCTTACTCCCTTGAACTTAATATTTTGTCATGTCTAGTTTTTATTTTTATTTCAACTCAATGGAATATGTGCCATTGTCTCAAAATAGTAAAATTAAAATGCAGGATTATAAAAATGATGCTGTTCAACTAATATGCTTTTTAATGTTCATTTTGTTTAGATCCCCCAATCATTGAAGGGAATATGGAGGCAGCAAGAGCAGTGGATTTAATACCATGGATGGAGTATGAATTTCGTGTGGTAGCAACCAATACGTTGGGTATAGGAGAGCCCAGTATACCATCAAACAGAATTAAAACAGATGGTGCTGGTATGTTGAAGAAACTTTTGAAAATTTGAAAGGTTTATATATATGGTACCACTTTTATATATAGTTGAATGTATTTGGAAATAAATAATACTCTGAGGTAAGTGATTCATCTAAAAATGTGTGTATGTATTTCACACAGGTGTGTGTATTCTGTGACAAGACAGTCAAAAATCAAGAAAAAGGTCATATGATGTTTAAGAATATTTTTACATAAGGAATGTAAGGAAAGAAGTAAATAGAAATCTCTGCGTATTCCACTTGGAATGACTAAAACGAAATTGGTATTTATAATATAAACTTTCATATTTGGGTGCCTGGGTAGCTCACTCAGTTAAGCATCTGACTCTGGATTTCTGCTTACTTAGGTCATGATCTAATGGTTCATGGGATCGAGCCCTGAATTGGGCTGTGAGCTGAATCTGCTTGGGATTCTCTCTCTCCCTTTCTCTCTGCCCTTCTCCCACTCTCATGCTCTCACATACACACTCTCTCTCTCTCAAAATAAATAAACTTAAAAAAAATTTTAAAAAAACTAAAGGGGCACCTGGGTGGCTCAGTCAGTTAAGTGTCGGACTCTTGGTTTCAGCTCAGGTTGTGATCTCATGATTTGTGAGTTCGAGCCCTGCATGGTGCTCCGGCTGATAGCATGGAGCCTGCTTAGGATTCTCTCTCTCCCTCTCTCTCTCTGTCCCTCCTCCACTCTCTCTGTCTTTCAAAATAAATAAACTTAAAAAAATTAAAGATTAAAAATTAAATTGCTCAAAAAATAATTTAGAACTTATTTTCAAAAAATTATCACAAATATGAAATGAAAGAAATTTCCTAATGTACAAAGGCTGAAGGAAGGTCTTTGGGGCACTTGGGTGGCTCAGTCGGTCGAGTGTCCGACTTCAGCTCGGGTCATGATCTTACCGCTGGTGGGTTCAGCCCGCATTGGGCTCTGCACTGACAGCTCAGAGCGTGGAGCCTGCTTCTGATTCTGTGTCTCCCTCTCTCTCTGCTCCCCCTGCCCCTGGTTGCTCGCTCTCGCTCTCTCGCTCTCTCTCTCTCTCTCTGTCTCTCTGTCTCTCTGTCTCAAAAATAAATACACATTATAAACAAAGCAAAACAAAGGCTGAAGGTCTTTGACTCCAGCAACCTGCATTAGAAATATTAAAAAACTTTTTTACTTAGGAAAAGTATACTAGATGGAAATCCAGTTCTGCATAAATAAATGGAGAACCCATTTGAAAATGGAACTAAGTCCTCACCTGCAGTTAATCTCACTTCTCCCTCAGTAAATGCTTCTACCTTCTATGTAGACACTAGAGTGAAAGCCAATTAATCATCCTCAATTCTCTCTCTCCTTCTCTCTCTGCACCTCCCCAACTTGGGCTCTCTCTCTCAAAATAAGTAAATAAATAAACATTAAAAAATAGAATGTAAACTTTCATGTAAATTTTGAATCTTAACCAGGGAGGCTCTTAAGTAACGAGTTTTAAGATTTAGAAGGTTCACGGGGCGCCTGGGTGGCGCAGTCGGTTAAGCGTCCGACTTCAGCCAGGTCACGATCTCGCGGTGCGTGAGTTCGAGCCCCGCGTCAGGCTCTGGGCTGATGGCTCAGAGCCTGGAGCCTGTTTCCGATTCTGTGTCTCCCTCTCTCTCTGCCCCTCCCCCGTTCATGCTCTGTCTCTCTCTGTCCCAAAAATAAATAAACGTTGAAAAAAATTAAAAAAAAAAAAGATTTAGAAGGTTCACAATTCTGCATGTCACTCAAAAACATTTAAAACTGTGTGGTCGTGTGGCATGGTCGGGGGTGGGGGGAGGATAGGATAAGCAGGGAGTGGAGACCACGGAATGAGAACTTCCCAGATCTAAACCACGAAGAGAGTCATAGTTTCTCTGAGAAATAGCTAGAATGCGTTCTTTTAATATTAGGTGTCACTGTAAATATGCTCTTTGACCCTAGCTCAACCATGGATGTTGTTCCAATTCAGGTTCACATTTTTAGGCGAAATACCAACTCCATTTAAATAGCCTTTGGTGCAGAAGTACTCAGCTCTATTTTCCTTTTCCCTGAATTACCAGGCAAAAATATTGTTCTGATTATAATAATAGCTCTTTTTTTATTATTCCTTGTGTATGAAAATGAAAATGTTAAAGTTAGAGAGGGAGGAAGCCAAACCATAAGAGACTGTTAAAAACTGAGAATAAACTGAGGGTTGATGGGGGGGTAGGAGGGAGGGGAAAGTGGGTGATGGGCATTGAGGAGGGCACTGTTGGAATGAGCACAGGGTGTTGTATGCAAACCAATTTGAAAATAAATCTCATATTAAAAAAAAAAAGTAAAGAAAATGTTTTGTAGGCTCTCTGAGTTTATTTTTACTATGCCTTGCCAAAGTTCAGTGCTTTATTTGGGAGAAGAGATTTTATTTATTTATTTATTTATTTTAAGTTTATTCACTCTGAGAGAGTGCAAGTGGGGGAGGGGCAGAGAGAGAGAGAGAAGGAAAGAGAATCCCAAGCAGGCTCTGCGCTGCCAGCACATAGCCCAGTGTGGGGCTTGAACCCTTGAACTGTGAGATCATGACCTGAGCTGCGGTCAGACGCTTAACCCACTGAGCCACCCAGGTGCCTGTGAGGGAAAAGATTTTAAAAGGATGATAGACTGCTGTTAAAATCTGTTGTGGTATCTTAATACCACTAATCCACATTGCCGGCTACCTCAATTTCTTGGCCTAACTTCTAAATAGAATTATGAACTCTCATGTCTTAGTTTTTAAAGCCAGTTATTCACAGGACTGCCATCAGTAATCTCTGAAAGTTTCATGTAGTTTGCTACATTATTTACCAGATAAAAATAATGATTCTGTAATTAAGGAAGATAATAAACATTGAAATACTGATCTTCACTGAGTATTTTCACACATATTTCAGTTAATTCTTTTGAAAATATTTTAAGGTAGGTATTACTACCCAGGGTTCATTAATGGGTAACAGACTCAGAGACAGTAAATAATGTGAAATTCATATAGTTACTTGCAAGACTCAGTTCAAATCCAAGATCTGTTTGACACCTATTCTCATACATTGAGCTTTCTCTCTTAAGGGCATTTTCTCAAGCAGGACTCTAAAAGTGTGTACACAGGGAGCCTGTGTAGCTCAGTTGGTTAAGCATCTGACTCTTGATTTCAGCTCAGGTCATGATATCATGATTTGTGAAATGGAGTCCCTTGTAGAGCTCTGCACTGACGGTGTGGAGCCTGCTTGGGATTCTCTTTCTCCCTGTCTCTCTGTCCTTCCCCCACTCACACACAGCATGCTCTCTATCTCTCTCTCAAAGTAAGTAAATAAACATGAAAAAAAAAAACCCAAATATGTATTTATACAAAACTTTATTAGTGTTCTAGGAGTAGTTTAGATTTCATCCTTAACTATAAAGCTAGATATGATAAAATGCTAATTTTTTGTTTGTTTGTTTTGGTATATTCACCTGCGAAATGAACACAACTGTTTCTTTGGCTCTACCTGGCAAGCATCTCATTAGGATAGAGAGGTAATGTAAGTTGAAGCTTTGTAGATTACTGATACCATATAGCCAGGATCCTTGTGTTTGGTTTTTATTATTAGTCCCTAGAGCCACTTGTGTTTTTAATATAAACTTCTGTATGATGGACTTTCTTGAAAGACAAAAATAAAAAGAACATGGGCATGATCTGACCAGTGGTTTTAAACCACATAATTTCATGCTGAGAGATCTTGTACTTGATTTGATTTAACAAGTATTCATTTTCAAAATAAAATTGTAAAAATAAAATAAAATAATTAAGTTTATGCCTAAGTAAACTTTTTTCAGTTAAAAAATTATAACATTCTTGGGGCATCTGGGTGGCTCAGTCAGTTAAGTGGACTTTGGCTCAGCTCATGATCTCATGGTTCGTGGGTTCAAGCCCTGTGCCAGGCTCTGTGCTGACAGCTCAGAGCCTGGAGCCTGCTTCAGATTCTGTGTCTCCCTCTGTCTCTCTCTGCCCCTCCCCTACTCATTCTCTGTCTCTCAAAAATGAATAAACATTAAAAAAATAAAAATAAATAAAAATTAAAAATTATAACATTCTTATATTTAAATATAGTCCTTTAAAAAAAATCTCTTGAGCTTGGCTAACTTTCCATGATGTCTGGACTAACATTGTATGAACTAAGACTTAATCTGAACACATGTTTTGAAATACTAAATTGTTCATTAGAGGAGGAAGGAGCTTTCTCTGGCATTGATGATAGATACAGACCTTCTCCTATCCTCCTCAGGAAATCTGTTACAAACAGTATCTTAATTATTTAATTTCAGAAGGTGATTGCTTTGGTATACATGGGTTGATCATCTGGAAGGAACTATTGTAAGATCTTTTTTGTCATCTCAAAGTAGAAATGATTATGTTTTTAGGAATACGAACAAAAAGTGTCTCAGAGAAAGACTGTCTGACTTTTGAATCTGAATTGGTGATTTATATTTAATATCATATTTAGAAGCTCAGGATCATTTTGGTATACTCAATTTATATGAAACTCTAAAGACCTTTCAACCTCACTGTCTTCCTACTCTTCTGAAAGCAGTATGTAGTATTGAAGCTCCGAGACACCGATCCTTCAGTAGAATCTTGGTGCCATTGTTTCAAACCTTAGATTACATAACCTCTCTCAGTTTTCTCATCTCAAAATGGAAATTATTTATTTTTTGAGATTTTATGATTTTATGATTTATGATTTAAAAACATATAATGAAAGAAGTTAGTACTATCTAGTGCATAATATTTGCTGCCTAATATTCATTTATTTTGCCATTATTCTCATTTTACAGTATAATATGCTTATAAGAAAATATTGTCTACTCTGTAATTGATCACCTCATTTGACAATGTATTTCCATTTTTTATAAGCATACAGAGAATCACATAGCTTCATGTAATTTCTAATCATTTTAGAAGAATATATATATATATTTATATTTAACATAAATACAAGAATATACGTTTAATATAATAAAACTAAATAGAATTTATCTTTAAATATTGTTTTTCTTTTCTTCTTCATTTTAAAAAATTTAATATGCATAAAATTGGACATTCACATTCTTCATTCTAACAAAAAAATAAAAATACTTTTTAAAACAAGGGGATGTTTGTCTTGCCATGTACCATTATAACAACTCCCTAAGAGATGCCAGCATATGTTATGTGGGATAAAGGCTGGTTCCCATTTGATGGAAAGGTTGCCCCTGCACCTCATTATGCTGATTGAAAGACACAACATTATCTAATGCAGCACATGCCCTTATCTGTCCAATTACTTAATGTTAAGATCGCAGTGCATGTTTGGGTATATTCTTTGGATTCAGACAAGTGCATTATAAAATGGATGGTCCCAAATGAAGAATTAGAAGATGTGTTTGTAATTCATTGTAGCCCATTTAATTTTGACTGTAAGAAAGAGATAACAAAAGCATCCTTCAAAGTAATGTGTCATTAAGACATACCCTCATAGCTAATGGATCTGCAGGTGCAGTTGGTGAGTTGATATCCTAAAATGGCGCATTTGGGTTTGTTTTGACAGCTTTGGCATTTATTTATGCCAGATCAACCTAAGAAGGAAAAGAGAGAAAAAATACAAGAATCAGCACTTTGATCCTTTATATAGAACATTAATTCTGTGTCTAATGAAGCCATTCTCTTTTTATTTAGTTTTATTTTTAATCATTTTAGTTATGTTTGATAAAGGAGAGAAATGGTGCTAAGAGCATGTTTTGTAGCTAGCAAGTTACTGATAAATTTATTTGCTATCATTGGTAATAAAAGAGAGAAATCTTTTTTTAAAGTAGCAAAAAGTATAGATTTTTAAGCAATGAGGAGGCCTGCATTAAAGCTACTCTCTATGTAAGCACTGTGACATGGCTAGTTAAGTAACTTCCATTGGGATTCATTTGCCTTTCCTGTAAAATGGGATAATGTTACTTCTCTGTATGCTTACTTCAAAGGGCTGATCTGAGTATCCAGTTAGGTGCAGTATGTAAAAATCACTTCTGAGTTCTAGATGAGTCTTTTATGAAGCTGAGCTGCTTCATTCATTCGGCAGACTTTCACAAGTCGGGGATACTTAACACATTAAATTAAAATTAGTTGTACATATTCACTTGTTGCTAAATTAAAGAAAGTGCATCTTCAGTACTGGAATCAGATTCTATTTATGTTGCTATCTTTAGCGCTACAAAATTATTTGTGGAAGAGAAAAGGAGGAGCAAGAAGGGTAAGATGGTCGTTCTAGAAATTGGCAGTTAATAGAGGAGGATGAAAAGAGAAGCAGTGATAAAGCCATAGTGATAATTGCACGTTATGATTGAAAAGAACCCATTACCAAATATATTTTATTCTATTTGAAAACAAAGGTCACACATGCATTAAATACTTTTGTTTTTAATATCCTGAGAGAAACTAGATTTCATCCTTTTACTTAAATGAATAGTGCATATTTGGTTTGAGTTCTTCATAATAACTTCACTGTACCTTATGATCATTTCAGTTTGTAGCATTCTTTTCTGCCCATACAGCATTTCTTCAGATGACTTATTTTTAGATTATCATGCTTTTGAGCAGTTAACAAATTTACTCCGTTCCACCCATTTAAATTTTTCCTGTTTGAGATCAAAGCCTAGATTCATAAACAAACCTCCAATTTCAGCTCTAGAAGACCCTACGACATTAATATTATTGTGAATTATCTCAGACCCTGTATTGTTTTTACCTGTTACGGGAAGAGCATCAGTTTAACATGGCAGATGCATTAGCAATATTAGCAATCTGTTCCACCAGCGGAACAGATCATTAAGAGTTACAAATAGCTACTCTCATTTGAATATCCAAATATTATGCAGTTCATTTGGTTTTGTTAATGGCTAATCACAAAGAATATATATTTAAAAGTAGAATAAAAGCAGATGCAAGACTTTAATTGTACTTTTAATCCCTTGGTTTTTCTAGATTCTAGAGCATTACAGTTATAACCATTTGAATCTCTTCCTAAAGATTTTGTTTTAAATCACAATGAGATTTTGATGCAAATTAAATTTGAAAGCTACATTCATGGTAACTTTATTACTGTAAAAATGGCTATACAAATTAAGCAATAATTAACAAGGACTAAGTAGTCAACAATTTATTTTGAATCAAGGGCCTGTCTTCATATACTTCATGGTTGTTACAATTTAGGGTTTGTCATAAGTCAGTGTGTACACTGTTAAAAAAGAAAAGAAAGAAAAAACAAAAGCAAAAAAAAACGCTAAAGCTCAAATTGGTACTTCTAAGGAAATTACCTAAGCTTTCAAATGTAAAAGTAAAATTGGCAGCATCAGTTTTTTTCTAAACTGAACGAGTAATTATGACATTGGCTTGAGTTTCTTTTTAAATAACTTTGAGTTCTGTGACTGAAATACAGAAGCACTCTTACAAACATCATTAGGAAATCACTGTTAGACTGAACTCAAGGCAGAAGAACAAATTTAAAAGCTATTTTTAACATGTCACAGTAAAATGATAAATATTGTTTATTCGTGATTAATTCAATAATTTTCTATTTTTTCCTAAATATTTCATTAAAATCTTTTAAATGATTTATTGTTAAAAGAAAGTTTAGTTTGTTCACTGTTAAATTGCTTTGGACCCTAACGCTGAATAAACTGCCTTGTGTTAGAGTTATTTACTTCCCTGAAAGGAATCATGATTTGCCCAGGTTTTCTGTTCTTGAAAAGCTGAATGCAAATATACAGTAGCTAGGTGCTCAGATTTTTTTTTTAAGTTTATTTATTTTGAGAGAAAGAGAGAGTGCAAGCAGGGGAGTGGCAGGGGCAAAGAGAGAGGAAGAGAGAAAATCTCAAGCAGGCTCCACACTGTCAGTGCAGAACCCAATGTGGGGCTTGAACCCATGAACCCTGAGATCATGACCTGAGCTGAAATCAAGAGTTAGACTCTTAACCAACTGAGCCACGCAGGCGCCCCAAGGTGCTCAGATTCTTGTCAGTTATGTAGGGTATATGTCAATCCCACCTGTGAAAAAAAATGCCCCTTAGTTGCTAAAGCTACAGCTGCACATTCAAAGCTAAATGGAGGACATTAAGTCAATAATTCACCTAAGATATAAAACACTCTATTAGCAGGTACAGTTACCTTTATTCCTGCCCTTTATTTTAGCATCATAAGCTGAGTGGGTGATCTTTGAAGGGCAAGTCAATCTTGATTTATTGAAGCATGTTAAAGGAGTTTGAAATAAACATTATGAAATGGAGAAAAATTCAATCTAACATAATACACATATTTCATTTTTAGCTCTAAATAAAGAGGTTAATTTTGATTATAAAGAAAAGGATTACAGTGAAGTGCTTTGGCAAATAATACTTGATCTGATGAAGGCAATGTTTGATTCAACAAATTGCAGTGTAATAAATTATTCTAAGAGTTATTTTTGAAATTATTTGCCTGTGACCACAATACTTGTACTTAGAGTTAAACACACAAAATTTGATCTATTCATGGATTGTAAGACAGCATGTTCTTTGTTTCTTGTTTCTTGTAGCATGTAGAATTTTAACTTCAGAATATGAGTTATGTTGTTTAAAAGGTTTCCAAGAGTTATTTTAATATCCAGGGTTCAATATGTATTTTATCTAAAGCACTACAATTATCTTTTAACACCTCTGTGCACTCAATTTTTATTTCTAACACTTATGTGGTGACAGTTGAATAGTAAAATAAAATCTCTCAAATTCATATTCATTCCTAATCAGAAATGGAAATCATCACACGGTTTATAGACATAAAACCATACATTTTGTTTCTGTGCAATTAACGTACATATCTCAACAAAGAATTTGCATGGCTAACATAGGAGAAGTTATGAATTATTTTTCTTTGAGTCACAATTATTTGTTGGTATGTGCAGCTTAGTAAATGAACATGTTACTTTGAGCACTCTGAGGAAGGTATGACTATTTCCATGGGAAGGATGTGGGGAATCCAGGGATAATTCATCTTTCATCTGTTCTTTTTTTTTTTAATGTTTATTCAGTTTTGAGAGAGAGAGAGAGAGAGAGAGAGAGAGAGAGAGGCAGAGAAAGAGAGAGAGACAGACTCCAAACCAGGCTGTAGGCTCTGAGCTGTCAGCACAGAGCTGGAACTGGAGCTCTAACCCATGAACCTCAAGATCATGACCTGAGTTGAACTTGGACACTTAACCTACTGAGCCACACAGGTGCCCTTCATCTGTTCTTTAAAATTTTAACAGATCTGGGAATGATATCTCAGACTGAGCCACAACAGTTGCATGTAAAAACACGGACTTCATCCATGTAGCTGGTCTCCAAGTGCCTCCAGTACAAGACAAACTATGCTTTATTTATCTGTGCAACTCCAGTTAGATCAGAATCCAATAGTATACAAATCTGATGAGATACAGCAACTACCCTGAAAGATTTATAGGGAGAGAGAATAACATGGAGAAAAATAAAGAAGAGGTCATTGGACTTAGCAATTTGAAGCAATTTTGTGATTTGTGATTTTTTGCGAGAGTGAATTTAGTAATATGAAGAAGTGGAAAACAGATTATGGGTCATTAAAAAGCTATTACAGAGTGAAGTACAAAATAGCCATATATCAGTTCTTCTTTGCAGTTCTGTGACAAAGTGTTTAATGGTGTGGAGGGTAAGAAGAAGGCAATATTACAGATAATTTTTAAAGATGGAGAGACTGTAAGGTAGAATCCAGTAGAACAAGTGAAACTGAAGGAAGATCTAAAAAGACAGAAGTGTGGGAGAGTCGGAGTCCCTGATGGGGCAAGGTTCTAGAAGGTATTTAGGAACTGGAAGTGAAAGTATCAGAAAAAAATATTAGATTTCAAATATTGCCAGATGTTTGGGAGAAACTTTATCCAATGTTAATACATAGGAGCTATTTAATATTATTTGTAGATTGAAGCATAAAACTAACACAACAGTAAATTATAAGAAGGTCATTAGTTTCAAAAGTAAGGGCTGTGGAATATTTTCCCAACAAAATAGATCTAATCTTTCAAAATCATATTAAATGAAAGGACACAGGAAAAAAAAAAAAAGATGTGTGTGGGAGGGCAAATTTGCTTTGCTACCCCCTGCTAAAGAAAACCCATACTTTCCTATGGCACTGAATCAATTTTTAGCTTGGCAGGAAAACATATTTATATTTATATTTATACTTATATTTATATTTATACTTTATATTTATATAATTATATATATATGATAGATTGCAGCTACTGTGAGGCATTATCATTATAATTGAGTGGGTAATGTGTGCAGATTGTGTTTCCTAGTGAAGAAAAAATTTATGGTCTTGGAGTGCCAGAAAAAATTGCATAACCTCATTTTTTATTGTTTGCTTCAGCTCCTAATGTGGCGCCTTCAGATGTAGGAGGTGGAGGTGGAAGCAACAGAGAGCTGACCATAACATGGGTGGTAAGTATGAATAAGTTGCATATATTATAGGCTGCTTTACCTACACTGAATCTCAAAACCATTTTGTTTCCTGAAATAATATGGAATAAAAGACAATGCCCAGAGTAAACTGTTTTTGTTTTGTTCTGTTTTGTTTTTGTTTAAATACAATAAAAAAAATTGAATTGGCAATTAGGGAAATTATCAACAAGTAGAAGAAACTGAGTTCACCAGAGATTTCAATGTAGATTTTATCTCCATTAAGTGAATGTAAAGAGAAAATTGAATTTTGAGTGGAAAGCAATCCACTGTTGTTCTGCATATGGTTGTTATCGACATTCATTTGTTGATTTATGCCTTATGAGTTAACTCATAAGGTAGAAATCTAGTGAGTGTACATTGAACACTTTTATTCATGGTCAAGATAGAATCAGAGGCCAAGGATGCTAGCTATCTATCTGTTTTCTTTGCATGACCGTATCTACCACCTTTCTTGATTTATAAGAATTACCTGGAGAAAAATAGGAATTTGTGGTTTATAGAGTAACAATATAAAAGTTATTGCTGTTATTTTTGGTGAAATAAATAAATTGTTCACGATGTATTTTAATTTAAATAAAATGTGAATTTTATTTTTAAAAGAACATAACAAAGAAATACCTTTTATAACCATAGATGCAAAACTTAACAAAATGTTGGCAAATTGAGCCCAGCAAAATACTAAAAGAATGATACACTATGACAAAGTAGAGTTTATCCCAGCAATGCAAAGTTGGTTTCACAAATCTCATCATATTGGCAGAATAAAGGAATGAAACCATAGGATCTTCTCAATAGATGCATAAAAAGCACTTGGCAACTTAAAAAAGTCATTTATTTTTTTAAAAATTCAAGGTAAACTAGAAATAGATGGGAATTTCCTACACCTGGTAAAGAGTATTTATAGAAATCTTGTAGCTAATATAATGGGCTCAGTGGTGAGAGACTAAGTGTTTTCCTTTTAAGTTTGGACACAGAGCAAATATATCCCCTCTTGATGTTAAAATAGTCCCCAACCAGTGAAATAGGGCAGAAAAAAAGAAAAGGAAGAAGAAGAAGAAGAAGAAGAAGAAGAAGAAGAAGAAGAAGAAAAGAAAAAAGAGCACAAAGTGTATATGTACAGAAAATTCTAGGAAACCTATAAACAACTATTAAAATTAATAGGCATATTTAATAGAATTGCAGGATACCTAATCAATGTTCTAAAATCAAATGTTCTTTTATATTTTATTGGTTTGCTGCTAACAAAACTTTAAAAATACATTTATAATGGCAATTAGAAAAACATAAAATACATATACATAAATTAAACAGAAACATACAAGACTTCTCTACCAAGAACTACAAATATTCCTGAGAGAAACTAAGGAAAATCCAAATAAATGAACATAAATAGCATGTTTATGGATTAGAAGAATCAAGTAAATTTGAAAAATAAAAACAGAAAAACAAAGGTGCAGGATTTCACTACCTGAATTCAAAATTTACTAAAGCTGCATTAATTAAGACAATGTGATATTCCCATAAGGACCGATACGTATCAATGGAGTAGAGAGCCCAGAAATAGACTCACACTCATATGATCAATTAACTTGCAACAAAGGCACCAAAGTGATACAAAGAAAATAACTTTATTTTCTTTTTCAATAAAAGGAAAAACTTGTTAATGAAAGGTACTGGAATAATTGGGTATTCAACTGGGGAACGTTTACCCAAAAGGAATCTGGATGTTCTTTGGTACTGCTCTTGT
The DNA here is from genome assembly GCF_018350175.1 of Felis catus. Lineage (NCBI taxonomy): Eukaryota > Metazoa > Chordata > Mammalia > Carnivora > Felidae > Felis > Felis catus. The sequence goes on from NC_058374.1 coordinate 68,582,799, forward strand.
TCACTACACTAAACTGATAGATTTGTCCTTTTCTATTTACACATCAGTAATGTAGTATCAGCTAGTCCAAAGACCATATCTACTATTATGGTAATATTTCTACCGCAGGGGTATTCTCCTTTTGTTTGTTTTGTAAAAATAATTTTTTAAGCTAGAAAGCAACATTTTTTTAAATTAATGACAGCTCCAATGCTGAAGTATTATGTAAACAAAAATTACTCAAGATCACACAAGTCAGAAATAACTCACATTGGCATTTTGGGGTGGTCTTTCTAATCTTCTACATATGATGTCATAAAATTTGTAAAATAAAACCAGAAAGCTGTTTTCTAAGCATTTTTAAACTTAATATTATTTTGCATGCAATTTTCTTTCTTCAAGACTCCTTGAGATTTTATTATGTTGTTTGCATAGAATATGGCAATATTAACTTTCAATTCAACATGTTTCCATGAAATTTGTAATTGCATTTTTGAAAAACAAATTTTATCTTCAAGCTTTATCCAACTTGAACATCTATTTCTGAAGTATCTGACAAACTCACAATGACTTCTTTTCATGAAAATTGTTCATGTCACAATCCCCTATCCAAAATGTTACTTTACTTAAAAAAAAAAAAAGGAAGAAGAAAAAAAAAATCAATGCTCAAAGCACAAGCAAGAATAAATTTCTAAAATTATATTTTTTCCTCAAATGCAAGTCAGATTTTACCTATGGCTGAGTGTATAGTTCCTGTGCAAATATTGATCCACTGGCCTAAAAGATTAAACAAACATCTTGCTATCTGATTCTAGATAGATTTTGAGCTCGCTGTGGTGTAGTAACCCAATTTTAATTTATAACACTTCTCTGGGCATTCAAAACCCCAAAGATTTAAAAACTTTTGTATCAGCACCTGTTTTCAAAATGAAGTTTGCTTTCTTACCTGAGATTTATTTTGACCGCTAGTGTAATATATTACAATATGTTGTCTCAGGAGTCACCCAAGGGACTTGTTATTGAGGCACCCAAAACGTTTTGTTAATCTTTTATGACCCAAAGGGAAGTCTATCTCAGAAACCATAATGTCTGAGAAACAATGCTTCTCATCTGGATTTTTGAAGTGAGACAGATATTGGTGGAGGAGAGGGCTGCAATAGTATAAACTTGTCTGCATTAGACATCTGTTTATCTAGGTAACATGTTTATATAGGTCCATGTGTACCCATTAAATATCATTAGTGTTCAATCATTGCAGATAGTCAAAAAGCACAACCTAGCTCCAAGGGATTTTTAGGAGTGCAAAAAAAAAAATCAGGTTTTAATTTTTGCAGAAATCAAATCAATTTAAGTAAGTGGATATTTAGCAAAAATTGACTTCATTCAGTGCTGTGTCATATTTTATACTTGGCATTTAGGTTATATTCTTAAGTAAGATTTAGAAATACTGAATGCTGAATATCAAGTTATTTAATTTGTAGGTTTTAGTCAATGTAACATACATAAGTGTGGATATTAGGGAAATTAGAATATTCTATTCTTTTATATATGAATTTTTTTTATTTTTTTTCCCAATATATGAAGTTTATTGTCAAATTGGTTTCCATACAACACCCAGTGCTCATTCCAAAAGGTGTCCTCCTCAATACCCATCACCCACCGTCCCCTCCCTCCCACCCCCCATCAACCCTCAGTTTGTTGTCAGTTTTTCAGAGCCTCTTATGCTCTGGCTCTCTTTCACTCTAACCTCTTTTTTTATTTCCTTCCCCTCCCCCATGGGTTTCTGTTAAGTTTCTCAGAATCCACATAAGAGTGAAACCATATGGTATCTGTCTTTCTCTGTATGACTTATTTCACTTAGCATCACACTCTCCAGTTCCATCCACGTTGCTACAAAGGGCCATATTTCGTTCTTTCTCATTGCCATGTAGTACTCCATTGTGTATATAAACCACAATTTCTTTATCCATTCATCACTTGATGGACATTTAGGCTCTTTCATCATTTGGCTATTGTTGAGAGTGCTGCTATAAACATTGGGGTACAAGTGCCTCTATGCATATATATGAATTGGTTTTAAAAAAAATTGGATGGTATCTGTTTCAGGATAAGATGCAGGCTTGTCAAAAATTCATAATTAGAAATCCTATTCTAAAATTTTTAAATCAAGTCTCTATGGCCTGAGACTTATTAATTTTTTCCCCAAGGAGTTTGTTGTTTTTTTTTTTTTTCTGGAATTTTTTTTTCTCCAGTTTCATTGGGATTTGAAAATTCTCTAGCTGACTCTGGTATACTCTAAATTGCAAAAACTAGGTAGATAACTGTCAATAAGAAAAATGTTCAAACTACGTGAAACACTAGGTTATATTATCTAATAACTTAAAAAATCACAATATGTGCATCCTGAGGATTATGCTTTCAGGATGTACATTTCTATACCATCCTGTTTAACATAAGTATATTCAAGAAACTGTGGTATATTTACTTCATGGTTTTTCCTCAAGATAACTTTGATTTTTCTGGTGAAAAATTAAAGACACCATTTGCATATTTCTCTTTTTGACTGAAAATGACTAAGTGATGAGTATTTACTAGAACTAGCTTTGTCGTTATTTATAAATAATGACTTGTTAAGGCTGACATGAACTTCCTTATTGGGCAGATGACGTATGTAATGACAAGAAACTCAGGAAATAATGCCAAACAGAGCACATTCTTCAATACTGTGTCAGACAGGGGCCCACAGCCAGCCTCCTACAGATAAAGGCAATATCATCTCTTCCTTCCTTTTCTCTCTTTTCTCCTCTGACCAGTGTCTACTGTTTGATTACAGGACAGATATTCTAGAGTCATATACAACTCTCTTTGTTTTAGGTTCTAGGCATGAAAGTAAATGAAACTCGCAGAAACTGTGCCCTCATGAAACTTATATTCTAGTAGTTGAGAAAGATAATGAAGTAGATAGATAAGTAAATTATATAGTGTGGATCATGGCAGTGTTACAGAAAAGAAAATAAAGCAGGGAGGTGGGGTGTATAGGGTGTTATAGAAATAGTCTTGAAATGGCAGATCTTGTGGCCAGGAAAGACCACAAGTAGGTGATTTTTACCTCAAGAAAGTGAAGGAGGGAAGCTTCTGATGTATGGGAGAGCACTCTAGGCAGAAAGAATTGAATGTAAAAAGGTCCGGAGTGAGAGCCCCCCTGAGATATTCCAGGAAGAGAATACTTAGTAAGTAAAGTCATTACTTGTTTGGGCATGTTTTTGCCCTGGCATTTTCAGGCAGCACTAACTTATGGACATGTTTTTTTAAGTAATTTTTTACAAAGAACATGCTTCCATGTGTATTGTTATTATTATTTGCGTTGGATTTCCTCCTTATTAATTATATTGCTTAAACCTATTTAATATATCAATTTCTATTTAGCCTTTGTCAAGAGAATACCACTACGGCAACAATTTTGGTTACATAGTGGCATTTAAGCCTTTTGATGGGGAAGAATGGAAAAAAGTTACAGTAACTAATCCAGATACTGGCCGCTATGTCCATAAAGATGAGACCATGCGCCCTTCCACTGCATTTCAAGTCAAAGTTAAGGCCTTCAACAACAAAGGAGATGGACCTTACAGCCTCACAGCAGTCATTAATTCAGCACAAGACGGTAGGTAAAAGACATTACTAACATGATGAGGGAAGATAAACCTAACTCTCTGGTAGGTATTTTGTTTGCTGTCTTTCAGGCCTTACTTGCTAAGATCTTTTCATAGTACTAGGCATTTAGTAAAAGAGTATTACTTTGATCAAAACTAAAATGTCATTCCAACCATTTAAAGGCAAGAGTACCTCCCAAATATTTTTCATCCTTTAGATCATGTCCACGATAATTAGGAAATCTCCACTAAAATAATTGGCTTTGGACCCCTGTTTTTGGCTTCTTGATTCTAATTGTGAAGTGAGAAATTCTCCATACTTGGTTGGTACCTTAGTATGTCTGTGCATTCACAATGCTTACTACTTACAAATTCCTTAACATATACTTTTCTGGGGGTAAAGTTTCCCCTTTTAACCCCCAAATTGTATAATTCTATCCTTTATGTAACTTCTTTGCCATTTCAATAGAGTGCTGAAATTTTATTAAAGGGAATCTAGGCATAATTCTATGAAGAAGGAGTCAGAAAGTTGAATCTTTTTATTGGGAAAGGAAAGATTTGTCTGGAGAACTAGTTAAAGGGAAAAATATATAGATACTGGCTCTCTTTGTTTTTCTAGAAACTTTATCTGAACTGAGAATGCTTTTAAAAGACTTTATATGTCTTTGATAAATAATACATCATTTTAGATTGAACATAATAACATTGATTTCTGTGATTTCCTATTTAAGCTACTCTGCTTTTTATTGTTTTCCTATTAAAGAAACATAAGACCTCCTTATTATATCTCCGTACTCATGAGCACTATGTAAACAATTAATGGCTAGAAAAGCAAATGGAGATTCCATTGCCTTCTGACCTGACACATTTGTCCTTGGCCAAGTTCTCTTCACATACGTGTGAGAAGCACAAAAGGAAATAAAACAGGAAATACTCCTCTGATCTCTCAGAGGAAAAACACTCTATTCATTTGCCCAATTTGCGTTACCTTCAAAATACACATTTAGCTATCAGAACTCACATAACGCTCTTCAGGTATACAGTTATTAGCTTCCCTACTTGTTAAAAATTTAATGTGTATTCCCATCATTCCATGATCTTTACTGATAACACAAACATGAAAGGCAATGTTATATATATGGTTATATATACACGTAGGTGCACACACACACACACACACACGCTTTTTTTTTTAAGTTAACTAAATACATGGAGAGAATAAAAATGGAAATTATTTATGTTTATAATCAAGTCAGGGCTTTCAGACCTGAGTAATAATTCTTACATTCTCTATACTTATTCTGATTCAATAGAAAGATGGTAACTTGACTCAGTGTTACCAGTTTGAACAATCTGAGTATCCCCCACAGAAGAAATGAAAGTAAAAAGCACTTTACAAGTTATCTTCTCACCCAATATCAACTTTTTAGTGCTTTATTTGATGCTAAAGTAATCAGGCAAAGGGCCATGCTTGTCATCTCTGTAGTCATGACCATCTGCATTTAATTATATTTCTTTCCTAAATGTTTCATAAGTCTCATAAAACCTGCATGTGCCGAAGCTTGTATAAGCGTTCCTCTCTTCTTCTCCTGCTAGGAAATCAATCATAGTGCTACACATTAACCTTGATTTAGAAAGGCAACGATGTTCATGTGCAGGACATTTTTTACACAAAAGAGGATTATGGTTTGTTAATAAAAGACAATAAAAATTGACCATTCTTGCTTAAAGATTTCCTTAGTTTCTTTGTGTAATTTTCATAAGGGATGTAAATTACTTTTTATTTTTCACTGAACAGAGACCTTTTTGATACATACTTGACTTGATGCCCAGTTGGAAGATTAGACTTATAAAAGCTTTCCTGAGCGCAAGAAGCAGTGGATGTCACAACTTGTTTCAAAGGATCTAAAAAAAAAAAAAAAAAAAAAAAAAAAAAAACTTAGCTTAAACATAAAAGAAAAGGAGAGAAGTATTTCTGTGTATCTGTAGCTTATGTAAATACAAAGTGTGAGAAAAATGAAAATTAAATGTAATGAACAATTTTAGTAATAAATACCAAATTTCCTATTTTTGATAATATAGAGCTATATAAATATAATGAATTGAATGTGCATCCACAGGCTTTCTTAAAGCAGATTAGTACGAAGAAATACAAAAAATAATTAGTACAGTTCTTGCTCACAGATATTGGAGAAATCCGTGAAAGAGTTTATATTTTGTAAAAGTGTGTGTGTGTGGACATGTGTATGTACATATGTATGAACATATTAACATTCATGTAGATGACTGTGTGTGTCATCATATATCATTGCTGACCATGAAATAAAATAATATTAGTAAAACCAGAGAAAAAGATAATAAAATTACTGGTCTTGTTTTATTTTAGAAATACGAAAACTTGAAAAAATATTAAAATGTAATTTTAATCCATTCATACAGCAAATGGTGCTATATGAATATAAGCACCTTATATAAGAATGTAATGTTCTCATCAAATTTCAGCTCCCAGTGAAGCCCCAACAGAAGTAGGTGTAAAAGTCTTATCATCTTCTGAGATATCTGTTCATTGGGATCATGTTGTAGAAAAAATTGTGGAAAGCTATCAGGTGAGTTCAATTTTTATTAAACTATATACATTTATTCAAAAGTTTATTATCGTAAGTTTTCAAATATGTTGTCCCTTTGAATGTTCTGTGGCCATTGATTTATGTGGCAACTAACACTATAATCTCTGTGTCTAATATGTTGGGCATTTATAAGCTAGTTGTTAAGAGTAAGGCGGAGATTCCTAACTAGCTTATCTAGGAGAGATACAGAGTCCTGTGTGTTGACAAACAGTTGACTGAAATAAAAACTAAGGTAATAACACCCATAGTTAAATGAGATCTCTTGAGACATTCTCATAAACTGTTGCCAAATTTAAAAATTTTTTGGAAACCATTTTGATAATTTATAAAAGCATCCTTAAAATGTTTATTCTATTTGTCTCAGTAGTTCCACTTCTAATGGTCCCTATAAAAGAAATAACTAAAAATATACCAAATATGTGTCTCATAATGTTATCTATGAAGGTAGAAAATTGGCAACATTCGAAATGTCCCAAAGGAAATTTTCCTTGAGTTGAGTCTTAAAATACCAGTAGGAATTCACCAGATACAAAGGGGAGAGTTTGTCTTAGTTGAAGGGAAGAAGACCTGGAAAATTGAAGCTAGAATGATAGTCGGGGCCTTTAATACAATACTAGCAAAATTAAGATTTGATTGTGCAGGAAATGTGATATCATCTCATATGTTTAATTAAGCACATAGAGTGAAAATTAGGAGGAATTGGCAACATCTGATCTTTGCAGATGAGCAAATGGATGCCAGAGATTCAACAACTTGCCTCAGCACAAATTAAGTGTCAAAGCAGTATCTAAAACTCAGCTTTGATGATTCAAAGTTCAAGGCTTTATGCCAAACCACAGACTCCTTTCTGTTTTAGAAGTGAATGCCCATCTGAAGCCATGGGCATTGAACTGCGCACACAGCCAGCTTGCCCTCTCAATTCTTGTGCACCTTCCTTCTTCATCTGTTGGAATATTAGCTCTTTGAGGGTAAGATTTTGTCTGTTTTTCTCTCAGAGCCAAGAACAAGTGCTGGGCACAGGGTAGGCACTAAACAGGTATTCAGGCTGAATAGAGCTACAGTATTATCAAATCATATGTTACAATCTGGACTTCTCAAAGCCATGTTTCTGAGATGTGACCACAAAAGCAACCCAAGATTTTAAGTTTTAAACATGTAAATATCAGGAAGCTTTTTTTCTTCGGTAACATAGGTTATGATTTGGGTACATCTCAAAGTGTCTTCAGATAATCTTTGCAAGGGTTCAGCTGAAGCTATTATGAAAAGAGTGGAATGGTGGGAATGAACTGGAAAGACAGTATTCATAACTTATTAAATTGACCTTTACATTTAAAGCTAGTAGGAAAGGAATGGGAAAAATAAAGAAATTCACTAGGCATTACAAACCCCTATAATAAACAAGTCCAAGGTTTCTTGGGAGAAGACATCAGTATTTGGAGCTTGAAAGTCATCTTGGACCATAGGATTTTTTTCTTCTTTCATATTATTCATTTTTAAATAATAAAAAAAGAGAAAAAAGATTATTTAAAATATAACTCACTCATTGAATCAAAATGCTAAATTTATATTTTACTTTGTTTAAAACATTGACCTAGCATTGGCACCAATGAATTTAGGCAATAACCAGAATATAAGCTTTTTTGATTGGAAGTAAACATCAGTTAAGGATTTTCAATGAAATAGTCCATTAAAAATAATAGTTATCAGATAATATTTTCTCAAATGATAATTTCAAGGAAAATGTATATCATTGAGGAATTTAGTTTCACAGATAATCTGACTTTCTGTAACTCCATATTAAGTAGAAAACAGTGAGCTCTTTTGCTGAGCAGATGTGCATTGATATCTCAACTCTGTCACTGAGGAATTTGATACAAAATTTATCTGAAATTTCTGAACCTTGGTTCTCTTACCTGGAAAGGTGAGAGAGTAATCATGCCTCATAGAACTGCTGTGTGGAATGAAATCAAAACATTTAATGCCTTTCCCTGTTCTATGTCATTGGACATTTGAAGACGGTGATAGTGATGATAATGACAGTGATGAAAATGATAATGATAATATTGATAAAAATGATAACATTTGTTGAGCCTTTATGATGCTCAACAGCATTGGAGTTTAGAAATATTTGTCTGCGTAATAATTAGCATAACCAGATTTGAACCTAGGTCTTACGTCTCCAAATAAATTTAAAATATTGGACATAAATCACAAAATTATTGTTTCCAGTTGTTCTTTCTTAAAACCTTTTTGAGTTGTTGACACAGAACCTTGAATATCAAAGAGACAAGCATGAAAGCTTAAAAGAGAATGTCTGTAACATTTATTCTCCTGTAAGAAAATGCCCCTGTATGGGGGGTGGGGGGGGGGGGAGTTTGACTATAATGTGGTTATTGTTTCTATTCTAAAATATTATGGGAGAAGCCAATGGTTTAACAAGATAGATGATTTAGAAAACTAATACCCCAGTGCGCTTCCTATAAAAATGTACTCAGGGACAAAGTTATACAGAAACAGAGAAAAAAAAAGTAACACATTAAGAAAATAAAATAAAAACTGGAGAAGCCCGAGTCCTGTGTGATTGACCCCTTCTCAAGGTTAATTTCCTGATATTTCAAGTGAGAACTGTGAGCAGTTGAGTTTAAAAATAATCTCTTCCCTTGTGGTTTTAAAATATATCTCGGGGCGCCTGGGTGGCGCAGTCGGTTAAGCGTCCGACTTCAGCCAGGTCACGATTTCGCGGTCCGGGAGTTCGAGCCCCGCATCAGGCTCTGGGCTGATGGCTCAGAGCCTGGAGCCTGTTTCCGATTCTGTGTCTCCCTCTCTCTCTGCCCCTCCCCCGTTCATGCTCTGTCTCTTTCTGTCCCAAAAATAAAATAAAAAAACGTTGAAAAAAAATTTAAAATATATCTCAGTAGAGTGTTTAAGTTCTACTTATTTTTTCCTCTTGCCTAGTTAAAGAGCTCCCCACTCCTAACCTCAATGGTACAAGTTTTTCTGCAGTGTAGGAAAGGTGTATTAGAGCTTTGAGCTCCTGCCCAGAATCCGCAAAAGACTTAGTTTGTTCACCCAGCAGGTACAACACCCACTTAACTTAATGTAAACAAGCATAATATGCTATCAGGAATAATGAATGCAAAATCTCTTAACAAGTGAATTAGAGATTAATGCAAGTAATCAGTTTCACAATTATCTTAAAAGATTATCAATCCTGAGTAATCTCAGTTTTTTAAAGGTTAATTGATTATAGTGAGCACATTTAGGAAGTACTAATATTTAGGAAGTACTTCATTTTCTTATTTTGGATCTTGATCTCCCCAAAGCAAAGTCTGACACACAGGTGTGGGAGAAGGTAGTGTTTTTGTTGTTGCTGTCGTTGATCCATTTGTTTTAATATGATCCTGGAGAGCAAAAAATGAGGAAAAACAGAGTGAAGAGGAAAAGGGGAAGCTTGGATAGAAAGATGCATATCTTTTTGGCCAACCCTGTTGGCAACTGGTGCTCCATCTCTTGGGATCTTTGAGGACCTTTAGAATGTGGCTTAGAATTGCCCTACCTGGGATAAAAGGGGGAGCATTCATCCACTGCTGCCCCCCACTGGTTAAGGGTGGCCCCATCAGCATCACCTCCTCTCCCACTTCCGTGGACTGTGGGACAAGTTTCACATCGCAGCATCAAAGACATCCTGGGACTGTGAGGCCAGCGAGGCCAGTGCGAGGCCAGCAGCACTAGCATGGGTGAAATGCTCACTGGTCATGCTTAGGAGAAGTACCTAAGTGAAGCCTCCATAGAATTGGTTGGTCCCTGCACCAGTGGCTGGAATAAAAGAATTTTGAATAGCTCCCAAAAGGTGTAAGAATACGGATTGGAATGATTTATATTTTTGCTATTCCTTTCCCATACAATATTCTAATAATCAAAGGAGTCTAAGATTTGGATAATATAGTTACTGTATATTTTTACAGATTGAGCTTTTTTGTGTCAGAGTCTCAGTTTTTCACTTAAATGACCATATTAACCGTTTCTCCTAAATACTGCATTAAATCTTTTACAAAAGAATCTTCACTTGTCACATGATTATGATTTTTTTTTCCAGGAAATTCAGAACTGAAAGGACAGAACTTAGAAATCTGATCCAAAAGGTTACTGAAGGGGCGCCTGCCTGAGTGGCTCAGTCAGTTAAGGATCTGACTCCAACTCTTGATTTCAGCTCAGGTCATGATCTCCTGGTTCGGGAGATCAAGCCCTACATCCACGAGCCTGTTGGGGATTCTCTCTCTCCCTCTGTCTCTCTCTTTCTTCCTCTTCCATGTTCTCTCTCTGTCTCTCTCTGTCTCTCTCTCTCTCTGTCTCTCTGTCTCTCTCTCTCTCTCTCTCTCTCTCTCTCTCTCTCTCCCTGTCTCTCTCTTTCTCTCAGTCAAAATACCTAAATAAACTTAAGAAAAAAGTTTACTGAAGTTGAAAATAATAAAATGGAGCAAACCCAATTTTCAAAAGTGCTAAATATCTTCAGGCACTTCCATAATTGTAACATCTGTTCCTTTTTTCTAAACCCCTTTGGAGAAAATGAGGTTTTAGAAAAGCTATTTTCCCTGCAAATTTCTTAAATTTTTCTGAGAAGGAATATAACTATATTGTCATTGTACAAAAGTATTATTAATGTAGCACACAATTTATGGAAAGTGTGATATTCTTCTGCTAAGGCTTTTTTCTTTTTAGCTTCCTAATACTTTTGTAAAGAGTAAGTATTCTTTGGGCAAAATGATTTACTTAGATCTCTCCCTCAAAGATATTAGGGATTTTATGTGAAGTTATACATTTTGATCCCTTCATTTTTTTTAATAAGATCTATGATGGCAAAGAACATGTATGCCTGGGTTCACTGCACTCCCAGCACCTTGCACAGTAAGTGGGACAAAGTGGGTACCTGATAAATATTTGTTCAATGAATGAAACGGTATCATACGTCAAATGTAGCCCTGTGCCCATAGTGTTGAAAATAAATAGTAAATACCCTGTCATCAAAGAGCTTATAATCTAGTTTAAGTGGAAAAAGACAAGTCATGAGGAAGTCTAATTAGTCATAATTGCCTAATAAGCACTATGATAGGTTTATGAGAGACAAAAGATGCTATGGAAATTATAGAAACATGTAGAGAAAGAGTGAAAATTGTATAATGCCACAGCATTAAAAAGAAATGCATTATGTATTAATGCAGCATATGAAGATGAATTTATGGTTTACTATCCATAATTCAGGACCTACTATATGTATGTATGTGCATATGTATTTTCCAGTAGTGATAATCCCTTTCCACTAATTCATTCAGGCTCTCTTTTGGTCTCCCTAGTGATTAATCAAAAGCAACACATTTGTTCTGTTCCATGACTACAGGTTGCACCCTTCACTCCAAGCAATTTGTTCTAAATCGCTCATAAGCGATTTGCTCGGTGCTTCACCACATTGAGAAACTCAGTGAGATGATCAAGATGCAACAGCCCAAATTTATTATCTGTTTGGAAATGACGTGCATGGCCAGTGGCTAGTTCAGAGAAAAAAAGATGATGCCATGCATTCCATATATCTATCTATTATTTATTTTAGTATACTTTGAAAACATTGTAAGTTATATGTAAACATATAAAGAGATTATTAAATTAAATCATTTTGTCTCAGATGCTTTCATTTGTAAAGATTAACTATACTGTGAAAAGTGCAAACAACTCTCCTGTTCTAAAACAAGGAAATCAAGGACTATTTGGCACTCTCAATAATTCTTTCTGCTCCCTAGTTAAAAAGGCATAGCTAAATCACTGCTTTAATTTATTGTGACTTATGTTTTTTTTAATGTTTATTTTTGAGAAAGAGAGATAGACATGAGTCAGGGAGGGCAGAGAGAGAGAGGGAGACACAGAATCCGAAGCACGCTCCAGACTCTAAGCTGTCTGCACAGAGCCCGGTGCAGGAGTTGAATTCACGAACCATGAGATCATGGCCTGAGTGGAAGTCAGACGCTTCGTTGACTCAACCACCCAGTCGCCCCTATTGTGAATTCTAATGGAGACTGACCACCACAGATCCCTGCTAAAATTTGATGAATAAAGTCATTTGTCATTTTAGATATAGGTGCAAATAGTAAATTAAGGAAAGCTCTTTTCTTTTGTATTGCCAAAATGCCTCATGGAAATTTAAGTGAGAAGGCAGAAAAATTTTGTCACTTTAATTCCTCATAGTGTCTGTCTTTTAGAAATTACCTTTTTGATATCTATCTGGTTAAAAAGTTTCTCTTCTTTAAACTGGATGATAGAAAAGTTGTTAAAATTCAATTAAGATTTAAAATGTGGTCCACATCTCAGTCAACAAGCATACATATAAAAATGCATCAACCTCATAGATTTCAGTTTTGATTGCTATAAAACATTCTAGATTTATTATGAAGATAATGTATACAGATGATCCTACTCAGGTTCTTGGCATTTCATTAGAATATAAATTTTCATTTATTTCTCTTTAGTCAAGCATTAGAAGGAGGCCTTATGCATTATCTAATTCAAGTGCCCACTAAAATGTAGGCCATTGTCCTCCCAGGTGAATGTACTCACTGCCTGAACCCTTTCAGAATCTGGAAACATCTTCTCGAGGAGGCTCCTCCTCTTAGCAGGTCTTTTGTCTGCCAACTGAGATCTGCCTCTGGAGACACTGGGTACAATTCTAGTTCCTTGGTTCTGAGGCCATCCTTCTGGTCAGATGACAGGAAATGCCAAGGAGATCCTATCAAAACCATTAGAAAAAGTATTGCTGACATGAGAAAAATGAGTACTAGAAAACAAAATAAAAACATTGCAAAGGAAACAAGATTAGCAACTTAGTAACTAGGCTTTGTTCTGAAATGTGATCATTCTACATATAAACCTTACTTTGTTACCAAGTGAATTGGAACCATCTAGTTCCATTTTATAATGGTTTCACTTGATTTGTGTAAATGAATTATTCAAGATTATATAAATATTAGATACTATTGTCTAGGCACTTTGCTTAATTGTGAAATTAAATGTTCATTTATTTTATGGCCAGGGAATCTAAAATATATAAAATATCAACACATTTATAAGGAAATTTGCTCCTTTTTATTTATACCTTAGATACAGGAATTTCTAACCAATAAAATAGTCTCATTAGAAGGATGGAAATTATAATTTCCAATTTTTACTTAAACTTTAAGAGACAAGGAAGAGTGTCATTGGTACATTGGTTGGTACAAGTAATCATTTTTTTAACTACTGTTTATTTTTGAGAGAGAGAGAGACAAAGTGTGAGTGGGAGAGGGGCAGAGAGAGAGGGAGACACAGAATCTGAATCAGGCTCCAGGCTCTGAGCTGTCAGCACAGAGCTTGGGTGGGGGCTTGAATTCATGAACCCTGAGATCATGACCTGAACCGAATTTAGACGCTTAACGGACTGAGCCACCCAGGTGCCCCACAAGTAATCATTTCTAATCACAACATGGATAACATTTTAAAAAATAAATTGATTTTCATAATAAATAATTTCCTCAACTAATTAAACTCTTAAGCCCATTTCTTTGATAGCTAGCAAAAATATAGCTTCAAAGGGAATAATTTTTCATACATATTTCTAAAATGAACTAGCAGAAACTTATTACACTCGCATGTTCTAGGCAATATAATAACTTTTTATAAAACAAAGTTGTATTTCCTGTCAAACTGTTTTATCAGTGACCCATGACACATTTGATATTATACAAACAGAAATAAAACAGTAAATAAATGATAAAAATTATTGTGGAAATACGTCCAAACAGAAACCAGTGTTATATTTTGAAGGTAAATCATATGAAGAGGTTTTCGGTTTCTTCTTCTTCATCTTTTTGTTGTTGTTGTTGTTGTTGTTAGAGTGATACTATTTTAGGCCATGAGGTGTGCCCTTGATTTCTTTGACATCTTTTTTTTTTTTAATTTTTTTTTCAACGTTTATTTATTTTTGGGACAGAGAGAGACAGAGCATGAACAGGGGAGGGGCAGAGAGAGAGGGAGACACAGAATCGGAAACAGGCTCCAGGCTCTGAGCCATCAGCCCAGAGCCTGACGCGGGGCTCAAACTCACAGACCGCGAGATCGTGACCTGGCTGAAATCGGACGCTTAACCGACTGCGCCACCCAGGCGCCCCTCTTTGACATCTTTAATAAAGCTACATTATGTGCCTTGCCGTATTCTAAGACCAATAGAAGTATAAGTAGCATTAAGTAACATTTGAGTATATGACACTCAGCCAACATCATAGGTGTCAGAGCCAAGTGAAAAGGATTTTCACCACTGAATCATGACAACATCTTCCTCAATTTGAATGTTTGCAGATTCGGTATTGGGCTGCCCATGACAAAGAAGCAGCTGCACACAGAGTTCAAGTCACCAGCCAAGAGTACTCGGCCAGGCTGGAGAACCTTCTGCCCGACACCCAGTACTTTGTGGAAGTCAGGGCCTGCAATAGCGCAGGGTGTGGGCCTCCCAGTGACATGATTGAGACCTTCACCAAGAAAGCACGTGAGTCAACATTTGCATTTAGACTCATCAAAAACTACCAATCCATTCAGTCATGATGCAAGTTACATTTGAGAGAAATTTACTACCTAGCAGTCTTAGCGCATTCCATTTTAAATTTTATCTTTTACAGCCATCCAAAGTTTAAAACAAAAACAAACAAAAAATCATTGTTAGCTATTGTAGGTGATGAAAACATATGGAGGATGACTTCACCCATTTAATGCTCCACTATAGAAATAATATTACAGAACCTCCATTTGTAAATTTTGTATCACTAGATAATCAATTTGTATTCTCCGTTACTATTTTTAACATTGTTTTTATAGGACTGCATAAATAGCATATAGCATGAGAAAATTAAAATTGTTTCTTTTCTATACTTTTTTTATATAAACCTTCATCAGTGCATAGTGCAAGTGTGAGGTAAATGTTGTAGCATTATGTTTCATCTCTTATTACCATATGTTCTCATTGTTTATACAACAAGACAGCCCATCCTGCTTAAGTCTTCTAGTCGTTCTTAGCTCTCTGGGTTCACTTTGATATCTGCTTCTTGAACCCACGTTGAATATATAGAAGAATAGAATTTATATTCAAGATTCTAGAGAGATTTGCAAGAATTTAAAGACATGAATACTACTGGTGTTTGGAAATTTATGAAATTCACTTGGAAAGGTAACTGAACATGGTGATAGGATACCAGACTTTGGTATCAGCCATGGGCTTCAGATATGTATTTTCCACTTACTAAATGTGTGCCAGAAGACAAATTACCTCCCACCTTTAAGCCTTAGTTTTCTAATTTGTAAGAGCAGCATCCATTCCTTTGTTCTTTTTTTCCATTTATTCATCAGAAGTATGCTATGTGTCTACTATCTCTGTTCTAGCCATTGAAAATACAGAAGGGATCAAACCAGACCCAGAGCCTCTTCTTAGAAGATTTACAACCTAATGGAAGGACATGAAAACAAAACAAAACTAAACTAAACAAAGAACTGACAAGTCAATATGAATGATAATATCAGATGACAGGGCAATAAAATGAATAAACATAATAAAATAGAAAGTGACATGGATGGAAATGAATTCCAATTGAGTGGTCAAGAAAAGCTTCTTTGATAAGATGCCATTTGAGTCATATATATATGAATATATGAATCATAAGAAGGACCTACTATGACAACTGGCAGGGAGGGGATGATTTCAGGTAGAGAAAATAATTAGGGTAAAGCCGAGGGTGGGAATAGTTTGGTATGCCGTAAGTATAGAAAGGCCAGTTGGGCAAGGATGTAGGCTGGAAGTGAGAAGGAGGAAGAATGCTGGTGTTGAAATATGAAGAGTCTTGTAGTTGTAGGTCCTGCTAGGGATTAGTTTTTTCTAAGTCTGTTGAGAGCCATTGGGAGATTTTAAGGCAGAGAGGGATAGTTAACTTATGCTTGAAAAAAATCATTCTGGCTTCTGGATGGACAACGGGTGGTGGTGGAGTAGTAAAAACAAAAGAACCAATTAGGGGACGGTTTTAGATGTCAAGGAGAGAAGTGATGATGGCCAGAACTAAGTGATAATGGATATAAAGAGAAGTGGAAAATTTTCTACAGAAAGAGTTGACAACTTGGTGCTGATTTGGATGTTGGCATGGATGGAATGGAAGACTGAGTACTGTACTTTTGATTCAGAAACTGAGGATTCAGTTGTATCATTTGCCAAAGATGGGAAAGACCCATAGAGACGCAGATTTGGGAGAACATGGCAAATGTTCCATCTTGATTACATTTGAGAAGTCTTGTAGACATTCTAATACAGGCAATTGAACACATATGTCTAGAGGCCAAGAGAAAGCATACACCTGAAATAAAATTTTGACTTCTTAAAGTCATACACCCAGATATAAAATTTAGGAAAGATTCATAGATCAGAGAAGGGTTCTCAGGATCAAGTCCTAGGTCATGCCAACATCTAGAAATTAGGGAGAGGACAGGAGCTGGCACAGGATGGTTAATGAGAAGGAGCATCCGGAGAGGTGGAAGGACACCTGGATGTTAAGAGATCATGAATTTAAGAAAAGAATGAGATTCAGAAAGGGCTTAGAAGGTCAATTCTGTAGAATGCTACAAAGATATTAAGTCTGAAAAGAGTAAAACATGACATTATTTGGCCAACTGGAGATAATTGATGGCTTTAAAAGCAGCAGTTACAAAAGACTGGTGGAGAAAGAAACCCAAGAACAAGGAGAAGAGAATAAAAGATAGTTATATTACCTACCTCACAGGGTCAAGGGTACATTAAATGAACCAATGGATATAAAGTGCTTAGTATAGTGCCTGTTATGTAGTAAGCACTCATCAGAATTAGCTGTTGTTGTCACATCATTATCATCACTGACTCAAAGCAGTTTGCAAAACTCAAGTTGGATACGGTGGCTGTCACTTGCATATTATTACTTTCCACAGCTCCGAGCCAGCCCCCAAGGATCATCAGTTCCATAAGATCTGGTTCACGCTATATAATCACCTGGGATCATGTGGTAGCACTATCAAATGAATCTACAGTGACAGGATATAAGGTATGTAAAAGATTACTGGGTTTTTCCCCACACAGGCTTTATTCCTATAAAGAGTGATTGATGTTTGGACTTGACTGATGTTTATTTCACCAAAACCCTTTCAGCTTTCTTATTCTAGCTGTATAGAGGAATCAGATGACATCGTACTGTGATAAATTTTGAAATGAGAAAAGATCTTCAGTGAATTCTATGAAAATTCTATGTCAAGTGAGCAAGATAGGTACAATAACTGCTTTAAAGAATAGAGTTGTTAAAGTAATCAGTGCATAAATCCATTTTTGTTTGGCAATGATTAAGATAATGTTGCCTGGCACACAGTAAACTTGGGTATATTGAGTTGCATACCATAAATGAACCAAAAAAAGATTATTTTCATATATTCTATCACACATTTTTTATTGGATACCAGACTTTGGGAATAATATTAAAAAATTTAATTCTGAGCAATGTTTTAAGACTACTTCAAAATGTTCAAAGAGCCCTCATTTTTATACCTATTCCATAAAACACACACACACACACACACACACACACACACACACACACATATTTTTGCCTCTATATTAGGTCAGAAAAAAAAAAGTCAGATGCTTAAGGCATTTTCTCTTGGATCACCCTAAAATAATAGGTGAAATCAATTTCTGTGAATTAAAAATAACATAACTTTTTTCTAGCTAGTATTAAACAGCTTCCTGGGATTTTTTTTTATTATTAATAAAAGTCTAAGCATTTTTATTTTGGTTTTAGTGTTTTAGCATTGGCTCATTATTACCACTTTATTAAATATACATATTTTGGGACTTTTTCAGGTTCTCTATAGACCCGATGGCCAGCATGATGGCAAGCTGTATTCAACTCATAAACACTCCATAGAAGTTCCAATCCCCAGGGATGGAGAGTATGTTGTAGAGGTTCGTGCACACAGTGATGGAGGAGATGGAGTAGTGTCTCAAGTCAAAATTTCAGGTAAGCCAGTCATTTAAGACACATCTCCATTAATTACTTGTATATTTGTAGGCCATATGGATTCTCAAGAGTAAAGGTAGGATTGGTATGCACACCAGTATCAGTGTTTTCCTAAGGAAATCTGAAGTGTCAAGGATGTCCTGAAACTTGGCATTTCTTCCCTTATAAGTCACAAAAGTAACTTTGCAACATGCTGCATACTTTTTGATTACTATCTGGGTGACAAAGCATAATTCAAGTACCATAATGCAGGTATGGTAATAGCATTGTGTGGTAACAGATGGTAGCCACACTTATGGTGAGCCTAGCATTACATCTAGACTTGTTGCATCACTGTGTAGTACACCTGTAACATTGTATGTCAACTATAGTTCAATGGAAAGAAATACCACAATGCATTAAAATTTTATATAATAATAGACCATTAAATACTAATATCCGAACTTTTATCAAAAAGAAATTCACGGGGTGCCTGGGTGGCTCAGTCGGTTGAGCCTGCGACTTTGGCTCAGGTCATGATCTCACAGCTCATGAGTTCGAGCCCCACATCGGGCTCTGTGCTGGCAGCTCAGAGCCTGGAGCCTGTTTCAGATTCTGTGTCTTCCCTCTCTCTGACCCTCCTCGGTTCATGTTCTGTCTGTCTCTGTCTCAAAAATAAATAAACATTAAAAAAATTAAAAAAAAAAGAAATTCACTGGACTACTATTAATACTTTTCTAACTCCTTTTTCTTTGTCCTATGTATATTAATATAGTAATAAAATAGAAAGACACTAACTAGATGGTAGCTCCTTCCTTTACTATCTCTCTCTGTGTCTCAGCGTATGTGTCCTTATTCTGCAAACTGTATTTCTCACAGCACTGGGTAATCCAAAATAAATACTTGAGGCAGTGACTTCATCTCTTGTGTGGACTTGTAGAACACTATTATTTAAATTTTGATACTTTTTTCTCATCCTGCATGCTATAGATTAATTATAATGAATTAAATGATGTTTATTTGAGAGTTTTATGAGTCTCTGAAACACTGCAAGATGCTAAATTAAAGGCAGGGATCACTGATTTAGAAAAAAATGATAATTTATAGCTAAATAGATTAATGTATTTGGTGAATAGTGCCATTCTAGAATTTTCTCATTTAAGTTTGGATTTATTTGCAAATTGTTTAAATAGATTTTCTCATGCATTTAATTTATGTTGATTTTTTTTTGTTTAGACATTATTATTGTGTTTCTTTAGGAAATTTGTAAATTGCCAAAATTTAAAAATAAAAAATAGTCATATTCCAAACACTCTAAATTAGCTACAATTAGTGTTCAGTATGCGTGTATGTGTGTGTGTGTATATATTTATATATTTATATTTTATATAAATTATATAATTATTATATATTATATATACAATATATTTACACTATATAATATCTTATGAATTATATATTTATTATTTATATATTTATATTTATTTATATTTATATATAATTTTGCATTTTTGCTTCTGTTGAATGGTATATCCAATGGTATATCCTACTTTTATGAATCATGTTACAAAAACAGTCTCCATGTCATTCAAAATGTTGTAAATTTCACTTAAAATTATACATAATATTCTCTCAAATGTATAAGATGTATCTACCCATTTTGGTTTCCACTATAATAAATAATTCTATTTTGGGTACATTTTTATAAATTAATCTTTCTGTGGGTTAAATTGAAATAAGTTGATAAAGTATTTTACTTTTATATTGCCAAATTAAAATATATTTATTTATTTTCCTGTTGTCATTGTATATGAGTGCATTTCCCATTGCATTGCCCCAACATTAGTTTTCCTTTTAGTCATTACTAATGATAGGAGAAGATGGCATGTTTTTATTTTTAAAACATTTTCTAATTTCTGAACTTTGCTAGCACACACTTTGAGTGGTTTCACACTCAGCAGGGCTGTTCCACAAAGGAAATCAGAGGGAAATGAGGACTTTATTTTGAGGGTAGTAAAGTGCAAAAGAACCCAGTAAATCGATTTGAAAACCAACCTTCCTTGTTAAGAAGCCTGCCATACCCCACTGCTGCTCTCTTTATTTCCTTACCCTTCATTTTTCATCGCTGATGTGAAGCGAAACCCAAAAGCTTCTGGGGTTGAAACTACAGAAGTTTGTAGCTGGAGATGCCGTAGCAGTGACAGTAGCCTCAGCGTAGTGATAACTAGGGATGTGCACTAAACAACAGACTGTCTTAGGGTGAGGGGAAGCCCTGGCTTTATAGTTTGCTAATTTCTGTGGTGTAAATATTTCCATCATGTATGATTTCAAACTTCCCACATGACATCACTAAATGTGGAGCTACGATGAAATGCTGAGCAGCACACCATTATGCATATGTGGTGGTAGCCACCACACACATGCAGAGGAATAACCTCAAGAGCATTGATGATATTAAAATGCAGTAAAATAGGGGCACGTGGGTAGCTCAGTCGGTTAAGCATCCAACTTGAGTTTTGGCTCAGGTCATGATCTCACGGTTTGTGGGTTTGCGCCCCACATTGGGCTCTGTGCACAAAGCCTGCTTAAGATTCTCTCTATCCCTCTCTCTCTCTCTCTCTCAAAATAAACTGATAAAAATTTTTTGTAATGCCAGAACAGGGGCACCTGGGTGACTCAGTCCGTTCAGCGTCTGACTTCAGCTCAGGTCATGATCTCAGAGTCAGTGAGTTTGATCCCCGTGTCGGGCTCTGTACTGACACTCAGAGCCTGTACCCCGCTTCAGATCATGTCTCCCTCTCTCTCTGCCCCCTCCCCTCCATTTGTGTTCTGTCTCTCTCAAAAATAAATAAACATTCAAAGACTATTATTAAAAATGCAGTAAGGAATTAGGAAGTGATGAGTTTTGAGAATTTACTACCTTGTTTTAAACTTCCTCATTTACTTAAGAAATTTAAATAATTTCAATTTTAATAACAGTATTTTTAACCACTTGCTCATCAATTTTCTAAACAATTAACAATGGGTTCTTGGGAGGTGTCAGAGACCCCATGCTGCCCACCACGGGCACACTCTGACACTAGTGTGAACAGCCCGCGTACAGAAGGCACAGAGCAAGCTATTTTTAGAAACCTCAAGTGAATAATTTCCTTTTTCTGCCAACTAACGGGCAATGTTCTTATTAAGGCAGAATTTCTATTATTTATTTCTTATTCTAGCCGACTCTATGAAGAAACTCCAGAATTAACATTAGGAAATGTCAGATGTTTGCTGGGTCGTCCCATTCTAAAATTTTCTTCTTTAAGTTAGATTCATTTGCAAATTGTTTACCTTATTTGTAATGAAAGAAGCCTGTGAATGTAAATGAAAATTTTAGGCTTTCTTGTGAATGTAAAAGACTCCTCATACTTTCCTTTGTTTCTGTTTTCATGACTAAAATATGCCAGGAATAGAGTACATTGCTATGTTTTAATGTTTATATAAGCATTATGCTATTCATGTATTCATTCATTTATTTATTCATTCAAGAAATATACATGAAATGCCTACATTATGTCCAGGCACAGTTCATATATATATATATTTTTTTTTTTCTAATGTTTATTTTTGAGAGAGAAAGAGAGAGCGTGAGCGAGGTCAGGGCAGAGTAAGAGGGGACAGTGGATCTATCAGCACAGAGCCTGTTGTGGGGCTTGAACTCATGAACCATGAGATCATAACCTGAGTCACAGTCAGATACTCAACCAACTGAACCACCAGGTGCCCCCACAGTTCATATATTTAAAATGTGCTACTATATATATATATATATATATATATATATATATAAAATATCTTATATATATATCATATCTTATATATATATCATATCTTATATATATGTATATATATATATATATACATATATATATCATATCTTATATATATATGTGTATATATATATCTCATATCCCTCTTCTTCCACATCACTGTCACCCCTTGATGGCCCTACTGTGACTCTAACAATTTTCTTGGCTTCCAATTTTGGCCTTGTACAGTCCATTCCCTATGCAGCTGCCAGAGGGATCTTTTTATACTTAAATCAAATCATGCAACTCTCCTTTTAAAAAGACTTCCCACAGGATAAAATCTAAATTCCTTACCATGGCCTGTAGTGCTCTATAATAATCTGGCCAAACTCTCTTATCTCGATTAAGTGATTTCATCTTTGTTCCATGACCTTCTTTCTCTTCGTGAACATACATCAATGTTACCCTTACTTTGAAACATCTTTACTTGTTCCTGCTGCTGCCTGAATTCTCTGAATCTTGGCATGGCAGGTTCATTTTTGTCATTTTTGTTTCTGCTCGGATGTCACCTCCTCAGAGGAGACTTGTATGACCACCAATTTAAGATAGCCCCTACTCTACTTCTATATCTTATCACATCACTCTTTTATTTTATTCATAATATTTATAACTACTCAAAATTACCTCATGTATTAATTTATGCTGTTTATCATCTATCTCTATCCTTACTTGAATGTAAATCTCCATGGGAACAAGCTCTTATCTGACTTCTTCAACCTTTGAATCCCCAGTACTTCGGGGACACATCTGGCACAAAACAGGGTTTTAACAAATAATTGCTAAATGAAGTTACTATTTCTGCATAGAGTAAAATTTAGTTATAAGAATAACTTGGATAACTTAAATTATGATTTATATTTCCAGAATGTTGATACACTTCTCTCCCTTGGGCACATGGTTTGTATTATGCCATGTGCTAATTCACAGTTGGGTTCTTACAAAGTTTAAGACTTCATATGAGAGATAGTCTAGAAAATTTATTTGACATGGTAACTTGCATCTCTGCTTCTCTCTGAACACTGGTACTACTGTCTTAATACATTATTCCCCATTAGATGTTTACAGTTCACATCTAGGCAAATGTAACACCACAAATGTTTCATCAAGAATGTACTATCTCTAAGAAATTCTATATTGTCTTTTAAGAATCTTTTGTTTTTGTATATCATTAGTAGTTAAATTAAGAATGTGCTGATAGTTACAAAATACTTTGAATGTAAATTTTAATAAGCTAGTTTGGCTTGTTACATATTCACTATAAATTTTAGAATATAGATTATCAAGGATCTGTGGCCATAAATAAATATCCACAGAGAAGTACGTATTTCCTTATTTATGTGTGAATGTGCATATTTTGAGCTTTTATTTTTCTTTTTAGTTTCAGTAAAAGATACCTTAGTCAAATCAAAAAGACTTTTAAGGGCATTTTAGAGGCCAGACTTCTTCCTAAGGGCAATCCATAATCATTTGAAAGCTTCAAGGAGGTAGGAATAACAGGATCAGTTGTTTATACTTGAAAAATCACTTTGGTGATTGTGGAAAATGTATATAGTAGGGAAGAAAGATTTAAGGAGTAGAATTACAAGGTGATCATTGTAGAATGGTTAAAAGATGATAACGGTCTGTCCTGGAAAGAGGGCAGTGGTCAGTCAGGTCCAGGGTAGGTTCTAAAAGAACAAGACATCTTTTCCATTTGATTTAAAGTTGCTGTATATTCATCTTGTTGATTTTGTATCTCCTAATAAATCTGTAGTTTATTCTGATGTTGCCATAGATGATGCAAACTCAAAATTTAACCTACTACTTTTGGCAACTCCTAAGTTACTAAGTTAAACTATATAACCAAAGCCACTGACTTAAACACTGATGAAAAACGCATTTTGTTTTCTCACTTTGTCCACTAGCAGCAGAGGAAGGACTAGGAAACTGTTCTCTAGATACAATCTTTAGATGTTAACTCTGTTACTCATATGCCCCCTTCTCTACTACCTAAGTTATTAGTACATTGTAAAAGGAACAAGAAGGTAGTTGGGATGTTTACATTTAATTCATACATTATGAAATTAAAATGTTATGTTGATTTCATCACTGTTTCAGTGTAAGCATTTCAAAAGCCAAAATTATTTTGAGCATCTAATCTTGTACAGTAGTCCATATAACAGGAGGAGAGGGTAGTATACATGATGGGCTTAGAATTACTGTATCTTGCCTTCTTTAATGATAGGCTACTATATAATTTAGTGCCCCCCCCCCATCTGTAACATTGTAAGTGTCCTGCATTATTTGGGACAAATAGATTGCCATGAATAAATTATATACTAAGATGAGAAATTGGAATGGTATATCATATGAGAGTTGAATGCCATTCTTCTAAGTTCATCATCATAACTTTAAAAGCTTGTATTTGTGATTATGGCATAATCAAATATTATTATTTAGGAAAGGCTATCTCTCCAACTATTTTGAAGTAGCCAAATAGTTTGTCTTCCTTTGCTAAGTTCTGTGTGGGATCAATTTGAGAGTTCAAGTGGACCAATCCAGCCTTTGTATTTCTAGGCTGACAAACAGCTTACATTTTAAATTACCTTGGAGTGCCTGGGTGACTCAGTAGGTTGAGCATCCAACTTTGGTTCAGGTCATGATCTCATGGTTCATGTGTTCAAGCCCCACATCGGGCTCTGTGCTGACAGCTCAGAGCCTGGAACCTGCTTCAGATTCTGTTTCTCCCTCTCTCTGCCCCTCCCCCACTCATGCTCTGTCTCTCTTTCTCTCTGTCTCAAAAATAAATAAAGCATTAAGAAATTTTTAACTACCTCTAAAGTATCGATTCCTTTCACTAACTTTGAATTATGACTATCCACTTAAAACCTTTTCTGACATTCCAGCTGTACATAACACTCCTACTTTCATAACAATCATGAAATGGAGGGAAAACTATCTGAACAAAATAATATTTTGTGTGTCTCTGCATTTGACTTCAAGATAGCACTTCTGCATCTAAACTAACTTGGGTTTTCCTGGATCTTCTCCAAGGTTTCTTTTAGCTACTAGTAAGTTAACACAACAGTCCAAATATATTATTTTCTTCATTTATTTAGACTTAGAAATAATTTAGTTGGGAAACTCCCCAGTGGAATGCATTATAAGAATAGAAAGAAAAATTAAAAATAATCCTCCAAGATTTACTTACAACCAAAATAATTTTAGTTTATGAAGGATGGTCTTAGTCTATGAGGCTGTACTTTAGTATTAGAATGTGTAAATAATTTTTTCCTTTGATAAATAAAACTTAGTATTAAAACATTACATATTTTCATAATACTTTTGTTCTCCAGAAAATTGATTCATTTAATATACATCTACCAAACACCTACAATGTGTCAGGCATTCTACTTTGTTATTGGTTACAATAATTAACAAGCCTTCCTGAAGCTTACATTCTAGAGGTTATCAGGAGAATAAAGGACTAACACCAAAAATAAAATCCATTTTTATGTAGGTTTAAGGATTTATAAGAAAAAAATCAGTGGCTAATTTAGAGAATAAAGGAAGTAGAACTGGTTTGAATAGGATGATCAGGTCAAGCCCTAACTAGGTGATGTCTGGTATGAAATTTAAAGGAGAGGAACTAGCCATACCACACAAGTAGGAATGAGAGTCATAGGTGCAGGGAGTGCAGGAAAGAGCCCGCCATGTTCAAGAAGCTGAAAGGAGGCCAGGGTGACTGGTGAGTAGCAGTGGAGGTTGTGCTGGAGACAGCATAGGGGAAAACACTGTGAAAGGCCTGGCCTTGACTGCATCTCAGACTCATTTCAGACCATTTTTTCGCTCATTCCAACTCCCATCGCCCCATCCTTGAAGCCTTCCATCAGAAGTCCGCACTTTATTCTGGGGGGAATATCAGTGTGTTTTCAGAGATGAGTGATGCAACCTGATCAAAGACCATTTTTGTTGTAGTGTAGACAGTATATTGATGTGGAGCAAAGGGGAGTTGGTAAAGAAGAGAGCAAGTCTGACAGCCCATCAGCATAGGTAGATTCCCTTCCAGAAAGAATCATTTTATAAGATAACAAGTCTGTTACTCCTCTGAGATGCAAAGCAAACTACAAGACCTTTTCTAGGACAAATGATTAAAGAATGTGTATGGAGACATTATATATGCTTCAGAGGGAGAAAATGTACACTTTAGAAGGTTTTCTGTACGAATTATCAAAATATGTGAAATTTAGTGATTAAAAAAAGATAAGAAAAGTGAAAAAGATTCATAAAGTTGCTGGAGGGAAATGTCTACATCATCTTGTTTGACTCTTTTCCAAGCATTGGAATTCTCTGCAGGACATTCATGGCTTTTTCTCTCCCAACCTCAGTTCAAACACTATCTGTGATGGGGAGCCAGTTCACCCATTTTACAAGCAGCCCTTAGACTTATCAATAACCTTAATCAATAGATTATGGATCTCTGATCAATGCTATAGTAGTTGAACTAGTTTCTCATAAAATCTACCTCATAGGATCAACCCATAGCTTTCTATGAAGTTCTTTCTTTTTTGTCTTCTTTCACTGAAAGAGGTTTCATCTTTGAGGAAAGATGAAACATCTCTGGATATTTTAATCAAGTATTGAATTAGATTCTTAAAAGAGAAAATAAAACCTTTTATAAGAGTTGTTAAAATGTCTGCTGGCTTTAAGAAAAATAACAAATTGCAGTGGAAAGGAGCCCCTGTTGGTGGTCCATCTGCCTGCAGCTCCCAAGTGAGGGAACCACAGGAGAAGCTGTGAGGGCACTGGCACCACCGGAACCTTGGGCACCGTTGAGGCCCAGAGCCCTGCCCACTGCTGCAAAAGCAGCAGGGGCTTCTGCTTTTCTGGGCCCTTCCACATCCCACCCCTTCTCTGTGCCTCTCATTGGCAAGAGCATCTAGGAATGTAGTTCTCACCTTTTTATCCCAGGGATAGGCAGAAGGACATAGTGACCACCAGAAATGCTGCTGCAAATCCAAGAAAAAATGTACCACACTTTCTCCAAAACTAAGTAGCTTTGCATGATAACCATCAACACTGACAAGAAAAACCCAGCCAAACCTGGCTTTTTAGGATATGTTAAATGAAATTAGAGAAAAGAAGTAAAATTGCTCCTACCTTCTAAATTGATTTCATGATATAGAAATCTGTATTAGAAACACTATTAAAAATATAGGGCGAGAAAACCCGTAGCTATCGAGGCTGCATTATAAATATATCTAAAAGGGAGCCTTACCTAAGATATAGAAAATAATGATTAGTATCACTTGATCACCAACAATCACAGATAACAATGTGGCAACTATATTTAGTTATTCTGTATATTTTCTTTTTAATTTTTTTTTTTTTGATGTTTGTTTCTGAGGCAGAGAGAGACAGAGCATGAGTGGGGGAGGGACAGAGAGAGAGGGAGACACAGAATCTGAAGCTGGCTCTAGGCTCTGAGCTGTCAGTACAGAGCCCAACGTGGGGCTCGAACTCACAGACCGCGAGATCATGACATGAGCCAAAGTTGGACGCTCAACCAACTGAGCCACCCAGGCGCCCCTCTGTATTTTCTTTTACAGTGTTATAATAACATCATAATGGACAACATTGTATATAAATCTTTTTTTCAAAATTTCTTATTTTTTAGAAAAGATTCTTACAAGTAGAATACTGTATTAGAAGGCAGAACCTTTCAAACACTTGGCAAGTATTTGATAATTGCCAAAATGCTATCTAAATAGTAATGCCTATATTTTATCATTAAACAATTTTTACTTGCATTTCAGTATTCAAAAATTCTTGGTTAATTGGGCAAAAATATGATCTCATAATTTTTATTATTTTTAATTACTATGAGGTGAATACATTAATATGTTTAATAGCTACTTACATTTTTATTTCTAAGAAGTTCTGTTTATGTTTTTTCTCTGTTTAACATTAATAATTTTCCTTAAAATTTTATGCTTATTTTGTAAAGCAATGTAATTAGCATTTTCATACCATATTTGTAGCAAATATTTTTTCAAGTTTGCATTTCAAAGTCATTGATGCTAAATCAATATGGTTCATTTATGTGCAAAATAATGAATTCTCATCTTAAAAACCTTCAAATATTTAGTGCATACAAACAAGCCATAGAATAATAGATATGATTTAAGTCCACTTCTATGAAATCCAAAAGCAGAAAATAATGAAGCAATGTTTAAAGAGGTATGTAAGTGACATGTAAAACTTCCCCCCAAAAGAGAAAATGCTTAACACAAAATTCAGTACCATGTTGCCTTGTGAGGGGGCAGAGGGCAATCAGGAAAAGGCTTATAGGATGGTGACAATGTTATTTCTTTGCCTGGCTGTTAAGTATGCAAGTGCTCTGTTGTTGTTGTTGTTGTTGTTTTTGTTAAATTATATTTTTAAAAATACTAATTTACATAATTTATTTCAAAGTTGTAGAAGTTAAAAGAGGATTGACAAAGTTGATGAATAAGAAAGTTTATTGAATCTGACATTTTAGACGTGTCTATTACCTTGCTAGAGCTACCATAACAAAGTTCCACAGACTGAGTGGTTTAAACAATAATTCACTTTCTCACAGCTCTGAAGGCTAGAAGTCTGAGGTCAAAATGTCAGCAGGGTTGGCTTCCTTGGATTATAGACAGCTGTCTTCCCCCTATCTTCATGGGGTCTTCCCTCTGTATGTTTGTGTCCTGAGTTTTTCTTCTTATAAGAACACCAGTCATATTGGATTAGAGCTGACCCTAATGACCTTACTTTAACTTAATTACCTCTTTAAAGACTATCTCTGAATACAGTCACATTCTGAGGTACTGAGGGTTAGGGCCTCAACATGGGAATTTGAAGGGACAAAATTCATCCCATAACAAAGTTACTGGTAATTTCTGGTAATTTCAAGAGAAAATCTTCCATAAAATACTGTGGGTGAAGGTCTTATTTCTTTCTCTAAGCCAACCTCCCAGAGCTTACATTCTAAAGAGAGGAGGCAAGATCAATCAGTCAACATATAACAACAGATAGTGATAATACCTGAAGAAGAAAGTAAATCAGAAGAAGGTAGGTAAATAGTGATGGAAGATAGCTAGGACCTACATTTTCAATGAGTGGGAAGAACAGCTTGCTCTGATGAGATAACACTGGAAAAGAGAATCATATGAGGTGAGGGAAAAGTCCATGTGGTTATCTGGAGGAAAAGTATTCCTATTGGAACAATATAAAGCCTTATTCTAGGAGTGCCTTTGGCTGTTCAAGGAACAGCAAGGAGACCAGTGTTACTGGGACTGAGCAAGGCATGGGGAGAGTAGAAACAATTATGGTGGAGAAGTAGTTGGAACCTGAATCATAATCCAAGGTTTACAGGTCCTGGTTAAAGACTGGATTTTACTCTAAATGTGATGAGAAGCCATTGAAGCATTTTAAGATGGGAAATGGCATGATCAGATGTATATTTTACAAGTCTTATTTTATCTGTTCTTTGGAAGGAAGTAGAAATCTCATAAATGGTGGACCAGAAATCTCTGTGAATCTCTAGAAACAGGGAGAGTGGTTACAAACCAAAAGGTGACAGGCTAAGCTAGAGATGAAATCAGCTTTGACTAGTGTGGTCATAGTAGAAGTGAGAAGTACAGTCAGGATTTATTTGGAAGAAGACCCAACAATATGTTCTGATGATTTGATAAGGGATGTGAAAGAGGATTTGGCATGACTCTAAGAATTTAGATTAGGCAACAGAATTATCTAGTGAAATGGCCAACAGAATCATCTACTGAAAATAGATGACTGGAGAAAAGGAGGAAGAGCTAAATTTTTGATGTGCTAGTTAATGCTATGTCCATCAGTCATCCAGATGGAGATAGATTTAAAAAAAAAAAACAAAAAGGAAAAGAATCATCTAGCAAAACTGAGAGACCAGCTGAGGTCAAATAACAAATTTGTCAGAGAACCAAGTGGCATAATTATATAACTATCTGCAATTCATACCAGCCTGGATACAGAGAAAGCAGATGGTTGTTGACATCACCCAAAGCTGGCAACTTGCATGGTTAATGTAGTAGGAGATAAGGGAAACAAGGATTCATTACTTTTAGTTGAATAATTTAAGTAGCTGACCAGAGAGTTTGTATCTATTAAAATATTTTCAGCTGTCTATAACAAACCCTCAACTCTAAATTGCTTAAGAAATAGGTGGCTATTAGGCCTTAGTGAAATCAGTGTCTCAAAAATGTAATCAAGGCCATTCCCTCCCAGCATCTTACATCTCCACCAGAGGGGTCTCAGAACCGTGTGTATTTAAGGCTGATTCTCTCCGTGGTTATAGTATGGCTGTAGCAAAGCTAGGAATTAGTGCGTGCAGACTCTATAATGTCCAAGGAAGAAGGGGTATGTCTCTGTCAAAGCTCCATCTTAAATGAAGGACCTTTACCAGAGACTCTCTGAAAATCTTTACCATATTATCTCAAATTGGTTTTACTAAACTAGTAAAATGGCATTTCCACGAATGCTCAAAGTGATCAAGATTTAATTCAGATGGGGATGGTGAAAATTTCTTCAAGGAGTGAACATCTGAGCAAAAACTGGAGAGTATATTGGCAAGGAAACAGAAAAAGGTTTCTACTTAATATTAAAAGTTAGATAACAAGATGAATAATGAGGTAAATAACCAAAATAAATAAATGAGGATATAGAAAAATGAAGAAGGGAAAACTGGGTCAAAGAGCAACTTCATAAAAGTGCAACAGAAGGACAAAAAGTTATAGGAAAGATACAAAGTTAGCTTCAAAAATAGACAATTTAGGCAGGATTATTTTTACTGAGGTAATAAGGAATGGTAATCACATGTGAATTTTTAGATTAAAACAAGGATTAATAATGTTGAACAAGTTACCAAGGATTATGTCCATAAACTGAGAGAAGTCCGATCTAAAGTCAGTAACTGTTAAAGAATATTTGGATGGGTAAACAGAAATGTTCAAGGAAGAGTTTAAGTAATTACTGCTGTAGGAAAATTGTAACTATTTTTGCTTTGTTTTGTAGTTTAGATTATATATTCTGTAATACTCAAACCTATGAGACAATCCCTTCCCCTCAAAGACTGCATTTGGTGATGTTTTCTAAATTTAAAAAGTTGAACTAGGAGGTTAGAATCTGAAAAGAACATTGCTAATGGAACCTAGCATGGTTAGGGACTCCTACATAAAGTAAGTGTTCTCAAAAAAGGAGTTGTAAATTAAAGGAATTTATCATTTTTGAAGAATGTAATTACACGGAAGAAGTTTCAGAAAATGAAGCAGTTGTACTAAGGGAGATATCTTCATTCAAAGATGAACTTTTCTGAATTTGGGGTATCAGCAAAATTCCAGTTTTATTGAATAGTTCTCTATTTTCATCTTGTTTTCATAATTCCAAGCTCTGTGGAATATGAAGTTCCAACAAATTTTATTTTGTGTCAATACATTGATCATGAGAAAATGAATAATCTTTTGCAATGGCATGTCTTATATGTATAATTTTAATTATTAGTAAGCTCAATTTTGCACATTTATGAATGTTGGTACGTTAGTGGCATAAAAATTACAGTAAGATTCTCTATTCTCTATACACAGATGGAGTGAAAATATTCTATAATCCTAAGGAAGAAACATTAGGATATATGTACACTCCCTCAAGTCATAGGATGTTGCTTTATATTTTCTCCTTAAATAAGAGCAACAAATAAGTGAATTAAAATAATTATGTTATCTTTGACATATACATCAACCATCAAAACACCATTTCAAAATTAATTTCCTTTGAAACATCATAGGCTATGTTGAAATTTGTAACCCTTTCAGGAAAACATAAAGATAATTATCTGTGCTGAGAAAGAGAGTTGACTTTAAATTTTCACTCTGTAGTTTTGATATTTGCCCACAGTAACACAAATTTTAAAACTACTTAGAAAAGAAAATGAGTTTGTCATTGTTAAAATTGAATCCCTGGAAATTTCTCACAAATAGAACTAGAAACCTTTAATGCTATAATAAGAAGGAATATGAAGCACTTAAACTGGAAAGTGATATATCAACATATTAAAATGGTCCATTTAATACTACTTTAGGGACCAGCTTTAGTGATTTATGAAAGGAATGTTTGGGTCTCAAAGTCCTTCCCAAAGTTAGGTAAGGCTAGAAGTCAGCCCCCTCAGTAGATTATTCACAGTATGAAAGCAATTCAGTGAAGCAAAAGACATTCCAGAGGCACTTTTTACAGACACCTTCTGCAAAATGAGCCAGACCAAGAGGAAATAAATCGTTTAGAACATATTACAAAAGTATGTATTTCTCCCGCCACTTGTCTTTCTTCAGTAACCTACTGCTTCAGGCCCTGCAAATTAACAGCCTTGGTCACATGGCCATTAGAAGCAGGAAGAGTGAAGAATGTTGCAGATTACAGAGGAGTAGCTTAAGGAGACTCAATCCACAGGGGCTGCTTCAAAGTAGATGTGCCCAAAAGTTGTGAATTCTTTGGATATGAACATCTGTGTGGATGATCCTTCCAATGCCCTGGACTTTCAATTCCTCTTTCTTGATGATCTTGTCTTCCTGCCCTGCCTCAGTTGCCTGCTTCTGATCACAATGGAGACAGGGGTTCACAGACCTAAATGTGAACTAGAACATGAGCGGTCCCCATGGGCTGCCTTGGTGGATCAGTAGGTTGAGCGTCCAACTTTAGCTCAGGTCATGACCTCATGGTTTGTGGGTTTGAGCCTTGCATTGGGCTCACTACTGTCAGCATAGAAACTACTTCAAATCCTCTGTCTACCTCTTTCTGTGTCCTTCCCCTGCTCCCTCTCTCTCTGTCAAAAATAATACATAAAACATTGAAAAAAACAAAAACAAAAAGATGAGTGGTCATTGAAAATTTAATGAGAAAAAATGACATGGTAACTTTCACTAATTGCTAACTCAAATGTATTATTCCTTGAAATATGAACTGAAGTAACAAATTACTGTCACCAATAACAATTGCAGATATTCTCATATAATATTTCAGCTGTTGCAGTATTACTGCTTCAAAAATATGGCATTTATTAGACCTGACCTTTGTTCTTATTATTTGACGTGCACATAAAATTTTATTGTGCTAATAAACATATATTTGCTTTCTTGATATTTCTATAAATATATCTCAATATAATTGTTTTTTCCTTTAATTCTAGATATTATATTTAATGTATGTGAAAGCATTATTTGCAGCATTCCATGGCCTGTAATTAAAACCACTACCTTATCTATAGTTTGCCTCATTCTCCCTTTATGCTCCTCATGTGGCCAAGCCAAACTATGATTAAATACAAATTTCTGTTGTACTATGTGTCTGAATAGCTCCTGCCAAGATCTCCCTGTCCATCCCCATGCCCAAAATTTACCCCCAACACTATCTGCCTGGAGACCCTCAGGTCTAAGCATTCCCATAGGTCTCATTTACTACACTAACCAAAAGTAGCCCAGGAGTCCCTGATTAAGGAGTTCTGGGTGCTCCTTTTAGGACTCCATTTCTATCCATATATAACTCTTAAAACCTCTCACTCTGACCTCTGGAATTCATGGTCAGTCATCAGCAAAGTCTCCTGTAGTGTCCATCTCTTCACTGAATATTTCCTTCCCCTTAATTCATCTGAAACCTTGCTCTACCCAATGACATTGCTTCTCCTGCAGTCTGTTCAGACACCGTGGACCCTGGGCCTGGTGGCAGGGTAGTTGTCCTTGCTTCTTGTTGCTGCTTCGGTAGTATTCTCCTTTCTTGTCCAAAACACCCTGCTTGGAATCTCATAGCATTTGTTCCTCTCATTCATTTTCCCTTTCTGAAGTTTTTTTTTTTTTTTTAACCAATTCCCTGGATCATTTCTATTCATTCCTTGAGGAGTTACAAGCCCAGATCACTGTGAATGTGTCCAAAACTATTTCTGTCATACCTTTTGTTGATTTCAATATGCATATAGATAATCCATACGTTACCCTATCCTCTCACTTGAAACACTGCTCATTTATGTTGTCCTTCCTGTTGTTCCATTCCAACCTTATTATTGCTGTTTTTATAATATCAAAGAGTCTAGTCTCTGACCACCACCTACCTATCTTTCCTCTCATCTTTTAGTACTCTGACTTCCAAAATTTTTGACCCACAAGAAACCATAAGCCATTGATCTTATCACTTTTTCTGTTTCTTTCTCAATTTCTTCATATCTACCTTAATTCCCACAGCCACAAATTATAATTACTCCTTTTTATAGAATCCCCACACATATCTTTACTTCTCTTACTTCACATACTCACTTGATATTTCATGGATTAAGTCCAACTGTTCACTTATATCTATGTTTACATTCTCAAAGCTAAAGGTGGCTAAAGAAAAATACCCAACATTAAGACTGGTTACACCACCTTGAATTCATGACAACTCACTTCAAGCAGGACCACAGTGCTGCTGGGCCATTCCACTAGATTTTCCTCATACGTTCATTCTTATCCTCTTCTTGACAACTCGTTTGCACTTCTCCTTCCTTCAGTTTCCAACATATCTTTCCTATCTTCCTCTTTTGTCAATAACTGCTTCTGTTTTTCTGAGAAAATGGAAGAAGTCAGAAGCAGCCAACATCTAAATATGTGCCATACTTTCCCTCCTAATACCCTGAAGGAACTCGGTGTTCTTTCTTACTCAAGGTCCACTCTCCACATATGAGACAGATTCCAACACCTCTTGTTAATTCAAGGGTATTGCCTCAGCCATTCTTTCTTTTCTCTTCTGCATGATAATTTTCCTTTTCTCTATTTAATTTTTTTTGCATCACCCTACAAGCATTTACAATAGTTCCCATCTTTAAGGGGGAAAAGAAGAGGAAAGGAAAGGAAACGAAAGGAAAGGAAGGGAAACGAAAGGAAAGGAAGAGAAGGGAAGGGAAAAGAGAAAAGAGAAAAGAGAAAAGAAAAGAAAAGAAAAGAAAAGAAAAGAAAAGAAAAGAAAAGAGAAAAAAGAAAAAAGAAAGCTCTCTCCTTGTAGCTATTGCATGATTCTATGATTTTCTTCAGAGCAAAATGCAACAGATAATTTGTCCATCTTCACAATCTGTAATTCCCCTCTCCAATTCTGTCTTAAATTTGCTTCAATCAGGTTTTCATTCCAACACTGTATCAAAAATCCCTTGTCTAAGTCACCAATGACCTTCATGTTTTTAATCAAGGAGTCAGTCCTTATTTAATCTCTTAGTAGCATCAATACAGCTGATCACTTTCTCCTCCTTGGCTTTCTGGGCACCAGTTTCTCTTGATTTTCCTCCTCCCTCACAAGCTGCTGTTCTCAGTCTCCTTTGCTGGCTCCTGGTCATATTTCCAACTTTTGAACTTAAAATGCCCTAGGACTCAGTACTTCAGTAACTGTATCCCTCTTAGTGTCTAAGTAATCTTATACAGTTCCAAGGATTTAAATGCTGAAAGCTCTCCATTATAAGTCTCTGGTTTATTCAACTCTCTAATCACTAACCACTATTTCTGCTTACATATCTAAAGTAAACTTTCCCCCTGGCCCACTATATTTGCTCTTCCTACATTTTTACCCATCTCAACAAAACATTTCCAATATTTCTTGAAGTCATCTTTGACTTTTTTTCCTCCTTACATACCATATTCATTTCATCAAAAAATCCTATTGGTTTCACCACTAAAATATATCTAGAAACCTCTAGGTTTGCTGCCACCATCATGGTTCAGTGATCATGCTTTATCTTCAGGATTATTGCATTAGACATCTGTGTTCTCTGCTTTGTGCTTAGCTAGCACCATACAATTCATTCTCAACAGAATGACCACAGTGATCATTTTCACATATGTCAGCACTTACCTGTACAAAAACTTGCAATCACTTTCCATCTTACTCAGAATAGGACTAGGTCCCATATTCATTTTTGTATTTTGTCTTATCTGTCTCAACCTTGGCCAGTACCATGATCTCCCCAGCTCATGAAATATAAATCTGTTTCTGTGAGATTCTTAATTGGTTTTCTAATACCCTGAAAAATTTGACTCCTCTAATCAAGATGCCTATATTATTCCTATATATTTGTATATATTTGTATTACTTATATGCATTGATTATTTAGAAAAGGTATATTCTATTCTTTATATGTAGAATAGGATTAAGTGTCTATCTTGTATGTGAGTAATAAGTGATGAATAGATTGTTACCTCCTATTATTATGAATAGTAAATGATATATGTACTATTATTGTGAATAATAAATGAATACATCAAAATCTGTTTTATTATGCCTTAAACTTTTGCCATCCAATTCCAAACAAAAGCATGATTAGGAGAGATAATACTCCATATCAGTGTTTCTCAACCTTGTTTCATTACTACCTCACTAATAAGCCCTTTTACGCATTTTTGCCTAGAAACTGTGCCACCCATGACATTTTAATACCACAGATATTCTGCATATCTCTTCATGTACAGTAGTCCTTTGGAGATGCAAAAACCATTGTACTATCTTAGATCCTTTCAACTCACAAGATCTAGTTTTCATCTCCATGAGGGCCATATTGTCCCAATGGAGAATGCATTCTCTCTGGAGTTACCCCCTTCCATCCATTCCCAAGAGATGCAATCATTTTCTGAATTTATCAGTCCAAAAGGTCAGTGAGCTGTGTTCTTATGAGACATTTTTTACACCTTCATAGGATTAATTTTTATCGTTTTGTACTTTGGTATTTTGCTATTGGCTTATCCTGAGGAACGTTATAGAAAAAAGAACAAAAGCAAAAAACAATACGTAAAATCTACTACCATATTATTAGATGATTGTAGAGGATATGTTTTGCTGTACTACACAGTGTCCTTCTTTTAAGGAACGATGGTTAAAAATTTTCTTAAGTAGGGATGAATCTAGACAAGTAAATGCCCTGGCCCAGGCTAGTAAATAAATATTTAAATAAGATAATTTAATATTTAACATTAAATAAGTATTCTTGAAATTTTTGTATACTATTTAATGGGAAGGATGAGATCTTATTAGAGGTAGGTTGTGAAATCTGACCACTGTTGTCTAAATTCTAGAAAAATCGATTTCCTCAGCACCACTCCCCCTCTCTGACACACACACACACACACACACACACACACACACACACACTCACACTCAAAAAGGAAAAATACATACAGTTAAATAAATCCATTCTCCTCTGTAGGCAACTAATATATTACTTATTAGAGCATATTTATTAGGAAATCTATGTTCTATGCACATACACTCTAAATAAGTTACAAATATCTTCCTTCAATACAGTACTTTCCATGAAAAGGAATTCAGGTGAGGGAGGGGAAATGAAAAACAACCCCTCTGGTAAATAAACTTTCTGGGGTGACTGGGTGGCTCAGTCGGCTGAGCATCCAGTTTTGGCTCAGGTCACAACTTCATGGTTCATGGGTTCAAGCCCCACATCAGGCTCTGGGCTGACAGCTCAGAGCCTGTAGCCTGCTTCAGATTCTGTGTCTCCCTCTCTCTCTGGGCCTCCTCTGCTCCTGTTCTGTCTCTCAAAATAAATAAAAACATTAAGAAAAGTTAAAAAAAATACTTTCCTAATTTGTTGCATTTCTAGTATTGTGTTAGCATCATGATGGATTGTTATTCCAGGGACCTGCCCAGATGGACTGCCCCTTAACCTCTTATCTCAGGACCAGGAATAGAAAAGTCTTTCTTGAGCACATTACCTGTTTTTGTTTTTATTTGTTTGTTTATCATTTGGATAATTAACTTAATGACTGATCTATTTCTCTGTGTTGCTTGGCCAAAGCTCACAACCATATTTCTGACATACCTATAGCAAAGTATATAGGTCATTGTATATTTTAATTGAAGATATGTGAATGTAAGTAAAGTGCTTTTTAAATAACTACTTAATAAATATTAGTAATATTAGTAGCAGCATTGGTGCATGTTGTTGTTGCTATTTTGATATCATTTTCTCCTAGCTTAGTCTTTTTTTCCTAAATTTATTTTCCTTCTTCTCAATTGCCTTATTTTTCCTTTGTCATAGTTTATGTATCTTTGCAAACTATCTTAAAACCTTTTTAGAATTAGGAAGCATATAACTTATAGGTAAATATTTATATTTCATTCTCCAAAAAACCTGGCAAAGCATTTTGACTCAATATGAATTTTCCCAGATTAACTAGCAAAAAAGTTACCTAAATAAATAGTGATGTGTTAAAATGTCTTAGGAACACAGATCATAAATGTCTAAAGAGCATGTATTGACCCTCAAGAACTACAAGACACATGTATCAGATTTCTAACATATGCATGATTAAAATATAATATTAAAATATAAGATAAAAAGAAATTCTTTAAATATAGCAAGTCATAAAGAACATATTCTAAAATAAAATAAAATCTAGAGAAAATGTTAAAAATGAAAAATTGACACAATTAAAAAGTACTTATTATTTAGTATGATGATTTTCATGACAACTGGAGAACTGTTATATATGATTCTAAGATTACAAAGAAATTGTAATTTAAGGAGAAACCTGAAACACAAGGCAAACCAGCTTAATAGAGAAAGACTGGAAGTAGGGAAAATGGTGCTACCATATATGAAATATATAGCCATCATAATTCTTATATATATTCTTCCAAATACCTCAACTAATGTAGTAACATTATATATTCTGAGGTTTTGGAGAGAGCTTTGGTTTTTATAAATGGAAGGACATTCTTTTTATATAGTCATTAAGTGCTGCCTAAACCTCCAAACATATAAATATACTGACATGGGTACCTGATACCCAACATGAATTTAATATAGAGAATAAAGTTCTACACAGATAAAAATGTATTTAGTTTCTGTCTCTTTTGTTCTCCCTGAATATACTTTTCTGCTGATAACACAGAGCTGGTCTTTTAGAGGATTGCTCATTTCTGGAAAACTGGTTATTTTGTGATTTTGTTAATTACTTTGCCTTTTGTAAGGGTGATTTTGATGGCTGAACACATCTTTTTGCAGCTCCCTGAAGCCATATATTATTTTTTGTGTTTTACCTAGGACTGAAAAGCTTTCTTTACCTAAAAGAAATTTAACTGATCCTTAAAACATTTAAACCAAGTAAGATATATTTAAAAATCATTACAAAAAAGATACTATCTTATACCTGTTGAGTTATTACACTTCTGTAGAACTTTGGGTTCAAGTAAAGATATAATACAATCTGGGGCGCCGGCGTGGTTCAATCAGTTAAATGTCCAACTTCGGCTCAGGTCATGATCTTGTGGTCTGTGAGTTTGAGCCCGGGTCAGACTCTGTGCTGACAGCTCAGAGCCTGGAGCCTGCTTCGGATTCTGTGTCTCCCTCTCTCTCTCTCTGCCCCTCCCCCGCTTGTGCTGTCTTTCTTTCTCTATCAAAAATAAACATTAAAAAAAGAAAAAAGACATAAGACAATGATTTAACTTAGAATTTTCTTATTCTGATTTTTATTTTTATTTTTGCTTAGTTTACAAGTGAACATAATTTGTGACTGGAGTAAGAACCCCAATTATTATTCTCATTCTTTTTAATTATTATTATACTCTTACTCTTTAAGGAGTATTTTCTATGAAAACCATTAATTATATTCAAAGGAGGTTTTAAAAAATCAATATTTTCTGACCAAATAAAAGAAATATAAAAGAAAATAACTCCATATTTGAATTTTATTTGTTAATCCCTTTTCCTCAAAGTGGGAAAAAGTTACATTGTTCTCAAATAAATGAAAACGCAAATAAGGATGTTTTATTATAGTGTGATTATTTGGTATTTTAAAATCTCTTTACAGTTCTTTCCAGAAGAAGATTTATTTTAGTAAAATTGAAGATTAATTAAATGAGTTCTAAGGATGCCTGGGTGGCTCAGTTGGTTAAGCATGGGACTCTTGACTTTGGCTCAGGTCATGATCTCAGGGTTTGTGAGTTTGATCCCCTCATCAGGTTCTGTGCTGAGAGCATGGAGCCTGCTTAGGATTCTGTCTTCCTCTCTCTCTGCCCCTCCCCCACTTGCTCTTTATCTCTCTCAAAATAAATAAAAATAAACTTTAAAAAAGTGAGTTATATAAAAACATTAAAAAATTAAAAAAAAGGGGGGCCGCCTGGGTGGCTCAGTCGGTTGAGCATCCAACTTCAGCTCAGGTCATGATCTCACACTCTGTAAGTTCAAGCCCCGCATCAAGATCTGTGCTGACAGCTCAGAGCCTGGAGCCTGCTTCAGATTCTGTGTCTCCCCCTCTCTCTGCACCTCCCCTGCTCATGCTCTGTCTCTCTCTGTCTCAAAAATAAATAAAAACATTAAAAAGATTTTTTTAAAAAGTGAGTTATATTTAAAGGTGTATCTAAAAATTACAATAAAAGATACTATCTTATATCTGTTGAGTTATTACACTTATGTAGAACTTTGGATTCAAAAAAAGACATAAGACAATTTGGGGCACCTGGGTGGCTCTGGGTTAAGTGTCGTACTCAGGTCATGAGCTCATGGTTCGTGAGTTTGAGCCCCACGTCCAGCTCTGTTCTGACAGCTAGAGCCTGGAGCCTGTTTCAGATTCTATGTCTCCGTCTCTGCCCCTTCCCTGCTCAAAGTCTCTCTCTGACTCTAAAAAATAAATAAACATTAAAAAAATAAAAATAAATAAATAAGTTATAAATTATAATTGATTAAGTAATAAATGCCAGGAGTTACAGCATCTATATTAAAAGAAAAAGAAAGAATATACATTATAGGCAATATTAAACTCAGAATTATAAATATTTCCTAAGGCATATTTGAATGTAAGCATTTTTCTATCAATTAAGTAAGAATTTCTGTTAATGCCTAGTATTTTTTAAAATATTTATTTATTTATTTTGATAGAGAGAGAAATAACAAGGCAGGGGAGGGGCAGAGCAAGAGGGAGAGAGAGAATCCCAAGCAGGCTTCACACTGTCAGCTCAGAGCCAGACGTGGGGCTCAATGTCAGAAACCATAAGATCAGGACCTGAGCCAAAATCCAGAGTTGGATGATCTACTGACCTTGCTTGTTCATATTTACAAATTGAGTACTCTAGTGGATGTGATTAGATGTAATGATTGCTTGATTTTGAGTCTAAGACAAGTGGGGGTTTTATAGGGACACTAATTCTTTATAATACTTTTTCTCAGGAATGGTCCTCTGGGACATGCTAGATAAACAGACCCTGCACAGAACTACAGCAGAAGGGCAGAAGGGGAATCCAAAGCAGCAGCTGGTGATTAAATGTAAAAAAAAAAAAAAAAAAAAAAAAAAAAGGTTTTGACCATTAGTTCAACCCATTCAGTAAAACCTTACTGAGCACCAAACATGCTAACATGTTAAGACTTGGTCCCGGGAAGTTTAAAGAAGAATAGGAACATAGTGTGTATTCTCCAGGAGTCCTGAGCTCATGGAGACTAGGAGGCAGAAAAATAATTGTGGCACATCTATCAAATGTTATAGAAGCAAGGACAGAGAGAAAGTGATTAAATCAACGTATAACTGTTTTAAGGAATGGCATGTTTGATGAATCTAGTAATATCAGTGGGAATTTTCCAGGAATAAAGGGGGTTCAAGTCCAACGAAACAAATGTTGACTGTAAGAACACATAAAAATGGCATCATATTTAGTGCATTTGGGATGTAGCATTCAAAAAAAGGAGGGTAGGGTAGAAATAAGTAGAGTATAGATTATTTTATTCAGACTGTGAGAAAGGGGCATATTGAATTTATGATTTGGGTTTTTTTTTTCATATTTTACTTTTTCTTATGTTTGAATAGGAGGTGATGAGGTCCTGGATTACTAAGGCAGAGGCAGTAGAGAAAGTGGAACAGAGAGATTCTTCAGTTGTGCTTGGTGGCCAAGTTGGTACATTGCAAATGAGGGCAAAACGGTTTTGCAAATGATTCTGTGTTTTCTGTTATGAATAATGAGTCCATGGCAACATCATTGACTGAGCTAAGTAATTCAGAAATTCAGTGGGCACAT
Organism: Felis catus; assembly: GCF_018350175.1. NCBI lineage: Eukaryota > Metazoa > Chordata > Mammalia > Carnivora > Felidae > Felis > Felis catus. Next base: position 68,625,032 of record NC_058374.1, read on the forward strand.
TTTATAAGAACAATGACAGTGACAGAGCAAAGAGAATATAGGGAGAAAGAAGAGGTTCAGTGACAAATTCTGAAGAACTCTAACATAGAAAAAACAGCTCAGGTAAATGAGAGGGGACAGTCCAGTTAAGACATACTATCTCAAAACAAATCATTAGTCTCAAACTTCTTTCTAGATTTTATAATACTTGTCTCAATACCTAGAAAATTAATTATGAGTTATTTAAAACATATTAGCATATCATCAATGTCTAAAAGTCTCTCTGTATAAAATGCAGTCAAGAGGCATAAAGGCACAAGGCGCAAGTCTTAATGGAAGAAAGACAGTGATGACTCCAAAAAATGTATAATGAAGTAACTAGAAGAAAAATGGCACTACTGTTAGGAATACAGACAAATGTTGAAAGAAGTTCAATTTCCACTCACTGTGTGGGACTTTGGCTTGTTCAATATAAACAAAATGGTTTCTTAAGTATTTCCCAGAATTCCTTGTGGTTAGCAAGGAGTAACTACTTTGCTGATTTTTAAAATAAACTCTTTGCGGAAGTGATGGAAGCCAATCTTCTTGTCTCCACTTTTTTGAGCCTAAAGAATTTGAAAAGAACTTATAATTTCAGAGTTTAGCACCTGACAATAAGACTGAGGATGAGCTTTCTGGAAAGAGAATTCTGGAAAATGTATAAACAGAGTGAAAATTCCATGCAGACACCATCCAAAGTGATTGGATTATGTTATAATCTTCTGGCTGAGAGGCTTTAAACAAGCACACACTCAGAAATCGTTTAGAGTAATCAGTGATGAGTTTCAGCCAGCAACTCCTTCCATGTTTCAGACTATATCATTAAAACAGCTGAGAAATTGTTTCTCCTGGGGAAGTGCAAAAAGAAGAATCAGCTGGTTGTGATCCTTATAATAGTTGTAGAAATTCAGTGAATTTGGACCATTTCTTCGAAGAACTGAATGTACATGTGGAAAAACAGAGATACACCAAGTAATCCTCGCTGATAGAGGGATGACACTGAATCCTGCAGTGAGGCCTCAAGGTCTGACAAACAAATGAGTTCAGTTTCCTATTAGGAAGGAAAATCTTAACTACCAAAATACTACCTCAAACAGGTGAGTCACTCATTTGTCAGACCCGCAAAGCAATGATGAATCAAGATCAAATGGTCCTTTTGTCACAGTTTTACCCTGGGAAAACTCCCAAGGTCTCTGAGTCACCAAGTGAAACCAGTGGAGAACTAAGACTTTTGGCTGTTTCCACTGTGGAGGTGCTTAGATATGGGTAGTAATTTCCAGCCCTCAGCTCATTACATTAGGTAGGCTGGATCACTGCATTCTCTAGCCATAGTAAGAGACACTCATGAAGCATCTGTGCGGGAGGGAAAATAGCACTGGGCTTACAGTCAGGTTTCAGTTCAATACTTCATTTTACTTTTCCTAAGTGGGCAAATCTGAGACTTAGGCTCCTCATCTATATGTGAGGATAACGATACTTCAACTGTGTATTATATGGCTTACACAAAATAACATGTTACACCTTCCCCAGAGTTGGCACATCATAAATTATTTAAAAAAAATCAATCCATTGAATGAATATTTGTTGGTGCTGTGTTCGGGGTCAGATTGTCCAGAAAACTTAGGATAAATGAAATAATTTTAAAGTTTATTTATTTATTGAGAGAGAGAAAGAGAAGCAACCAGCAGGGGAGGGGATAGAGAGAGGGAAGACAGCATCTGAGGTGGGCTCTGTGCTGACAACAGAGTCTGATGCCGGGCTCGAACTCACCAACTGAGATCATGACCTGAGCGAAAGTTGGACACTTAACTGACTGAACCACTGAGGTGCCCCTAAATGAAATGACTTTTAAAAATCTCCTTTTTATTCTCCTATCACTCTCTGTATATTTAAATTTTAGAGCTTTTGGGGCGCCTGGGTGGCGCAGTCGGTTAAGCGTCCGACTTCAGCCAGGTCACGATCTCGTGGTGCGTGAGTTCGAGCCCCGCGTCAGGCTCTGGGCTGATGGCTCAGAGCCTGGAGCCTGTTTCCGATTCTGTGTCTCCCTCTCTCTCTGCCCCTCGCCCGTTCATGCTCTGTCTCTCTCTGTCCCAAAAATAAATAAACGTTGAAAAAAAATTAAAAAAAATAAATATTAAATTTTAGAGCTTTCCTCATCGTTAGATGAAGATTTTATTTTAAAAGACAAACAGAGCTAAAATTTAAATACAAATCAATCTGCATCTATACTTTAATAAAACTAGGCATGAGACGTGGAAATTACCCCCAGGCAGGCTAGCCACTTGAGTTACTGCTACTAATTAGGGTCCCACAAAAGAGCCACATAAAGCTAGACACAACTCCCACTTTGGGGCTCATAGCGCCAATTGACAAAGAGTGCCCTATGTTATCCTCATAGTTCTCGTCTTTTTGAAGGGCCTGCTATTCTAAGCAAATTTTAAATAACTGCATACCTATCCTTTCCTACAACTGGGGAGTGATGTGTCCCACAAATACTGGTACCAGCAATATGCATGTAAATGTGTGTCTCCTAGAAATATGTCACATTTCCTACAATTTTAGGGATGCCTATAGAAAGTAGACCCTCTGTGCATGAATAGTCATGACATCCTGCCACATGATAGAGTAAGCTTTTTGGATTCCATTGTCTCACATAAAAACAGTGTGCATCACCCTGACCTTGAATATGGGTATTAAAATCAGCCAAAGATCATTTACTCAAGTTTATATAAAATAAGAACTGAGGGGGCACCTGGGTGGTTAAGTTGGTTGAACCTCCAACTCTTGATTTCAGCTCAGGTCCCAGAGTTGTGGGATGGAGCCCCTCATCAGGCTCTGCACTGAGCATGCTTAAGAGTCTGCTTAAGATTCTCTCTCTCTCTCTCTCTCTCTCTCTCTCTCTCTCTCCCCCCCCCCTTTCTCCTTGTGGCTCCCTCCCTGACTCATACACTCTCCCTCTCTCTAAAATAAAATAAAATAGAGTAAAGTAAAAGAAAAGAAAAGAAAAGAACAGAACTACTGAGAAGAACTCAGTGGGCTTTGTGGGAAGACATATCTGCCTGTTTCCCTTAGTTTGGATTTCTTTTGATTAGAGACAATTATAAGTTCAAGGAAAATTGACTGTCATGACCAGTAGGTTTTGCTCTTCCTCTTTATTGTCAATAAGCTAAAACATTAGCTGGTCTCCCAAAAGCATGAAGAGGCAAAGCTATAGAACCAGCGAGTGTGTCAGTGGAGGAGGTGCACAGAACAGTCTTTCTTCATCTGTAAGTAAACCCAATAAACCATGTATCTGTAGCTCCTGAAAATGTCCAGGAGGTATTAGTCCCCGATGTGCTCAAGTGGTTCTTCAAGCCTAGCACTAAAGAGGGTACCACTAGCCGTGGCAAGGGGCACCCACAAATTCTTAAACTTTCTGACTCTTCTCACTGTCCTTTTATCTCAAAAACAGAATGGGGAAAGGGAAGGAGAGGGAGGAGGAGGAGAGGATTTTAGTATTTGTTTTTACGAGTATGGCAAACTAGAATAGGCATTTTAAGTCCCCAGTCTCTCTAACTGTAATCAAGGTTGAGAAAAAACTGATTCTCGTGGTAGTTTAATGCATTCCACAAAGCAAGGGCTACCCATGTAAGAATGTTCTAACAGCTGTTTCCAAAGCCAAATGCAGAGATCTAACAAGCTGACTCTGGTTGTTTGTGAATTAATCACAAATAAATAATTTGAATGTTATTCGTTAAAAGTTTCATATAAGTTGAAAAAAAAATAAACCCATGAAATCCATTATATACATGTTGCACATTTGGTGTAGAATGCGACCCAAATACAGAGGTCTGGGTCTTCTCTGTCTCACCCCTGGCTCAGTGTATTCTCATTAAAAATTCATGAAATAATTGTTTTAGTGCACAAATTATATTTCATATTTCAAATTTATAATTATCAGATGACTTTTACTTTACATTTTTAGCATTTTTTTCCATTTAATGATCACAGATACCCTGCTGTGTATTACATTCCCCATTTTATAGATAAGGAAATGGAGGCTCTGAAGGCTTAAGTACCTTGTGAGGACAAATATATTCAAATGCATTCACATAGAGCACTGAGGGCAAAAATATTCAAATAGAATTCTTTCTAATGTGGAGTCTCATGCTCTTGTGAAAACATCACCTTGCATTTCTTCAGGACTAGGTAAGCTAATCTAAAAGGCCCTCATAGTCACAGTCTTATCTTGCCCAAAACATATCAAAGTAGGTTGTTTGAGCATATGCTTGTTGGCCAATAGGCAGTTGGAAGGTACTTTTACATTTCCCAGCAAATACTTGGTCATCATTGTATTGTAAATGCTCATTTCTTTCTCAAAGAGGAAATGCATTCTGGCAGTCTAGCATTCTGACATGGAAAGGGCCAGAGTCAACAGTAAGGAAAGAGTACAATTGCTAAGATAAGCTGCCAGCAAACCACGTACCCCTGCCAAAAAAAGATTAGTGGGTTGCATGAATTTGAAAAAAACCATCAAAGCCACTATCACTTACATGATCAAACTTTTAATGTGTATTTATAAACTAGTATCAACTTTGATTATTATAAATGAGGGGAAATATAACAAATATGTTTGCAAATTTGATGGCTCAATGTTTGATATTCTTAAATACATTATGGCTTGCTTAGAATCATAGACTCATGGCCATACTAGGAACCTTAGGACTTAAAACATTGAACCCTATCATTTTCCAGAAGGAAAATTCACATCCTTGACAAGTAAAATAGCCAAAGATCACACCAGCCTCAGAGCCACATCTTGAGTCCAAATATTATCTTGCCTGAAGTTATACAACTAGCTATTGAAAGAACTGGAAGTAGGCCTTAGGCTATCTTTTTCCTTCTCCACAAAGCTTAGTATTTTCCCATCTCAAAGAGACATACAGAGACAAAATTACCAAAAGCAAAATAAGTAAGCTGATAGACACCATAAAAACTAGATATCTAAAGAAAAAAAATGATGGAAAAGTTCAGAAAAATCTGTAACTCAAAGAACAAACTCATTTATTTCCTGATTTCCCTTTTGCTTTTTTTTTCCCCCAGAAACTTTTAAAACCAACTGGGTAAATATCCATTACTTCATTTTGTCAAGGGCAGGTAGTTAACGCTTATAATAATTGATTTAAAACTGAAACATGTCTCAGCATTTTCCCCTAGAGACCTATTTGAAGAAAATCCAACTACCTTTCTAAAAAGTCACCTCCTCTAATTTTTAATAAGCACTAGGCAATTTATAAAAATAATTTTGGTATATGGCCTAAAGGAAATTTTAACATTAACCTCACTGAATTGTAGGCGTTTTATTGCAAATTTTATGCCAGTTTCCAGGCAAGTAAAACTTTCCTACTTTATAAGTTTTCCAGTTTTATACATCAGCTCTATTCTAAACCCTCGTTATTGAGAGCATTTAGATGGGATAAAGAATGGGGTGGGAACCTGGGGCTGGTAGGGCAGGAGAATCGTGCAAGAGAAAGTATGCAAAGAAGAGACAGAAAGTATGGAAATTCCGGAAATGACTCAACCAAATCCAATATTTTCATAAAATCCCAATAGTCAAGGAAAAATTTTAAATAACATTTTAAAGTAATTTGGTTTTGCCTCAATGGCAAACATTGCTCAGTTGTTAAGTCCTGCGAGAAAATTGGATTGCCTAATTTTTGTCTTAATTGTCTTTGTAAGAAAACACACCCATACTTTAAGTTGCATTTCATTATCTCAAAGTCAGAAACAGCTCTTCCTTCTTTAACCCTTGTTTTCACCCGTTTCTGCCACAAAACTTAGGAAAATAAGTATCATTTCCAACTTCATACAACAACCCAGTGGAGAAGCAGATATAATTAAATAGTTTGCTGAAGGCTATATAATTAGTAAAAGATAGATGGAGAATTCCCAGTGGGTTAGGCTAACCAAAAATAAACGCTTCACCACTTCTTAACCAGACTAAATCCTTATGATTGATTGAATTTGTAAAATGACAAACTCTTTCTAGGTCTTCCTGTACAAATAAATAAGGTCAGAAATGCAGATCTTATGTAGACCCAACCATAGTAGTTTATTAAATTTCTTAGCTCGTCCTTTATGTAATTATCACTGCTGCTGAAATTCAGATCTTAGGGTAAATATAACCATACATATTTGTGTACTCCACCCCCTACCCCCCAAAAAAGAAAAGTATCCTCCAGGCTTACAGTATCTAATGCTGCACCCATCCTGAGTGACTTTCAATGTTTACTCATAAAAATGGCTCCATTACTGTGACTAGTTTACAGAAATAATTAGTCCTTAAATTTTCAGTAGCTAAATAGATCACTTGCTTTTCTTATTTTGATTGGAATTGGAAAAATATGTAAAAGTTGAGGAAGGCAAGTTAGAGAGGTGAGCAATTATCTGAAACATATTTTTCCAATTACCACAAAACACATTTTCCAAAGTTATGGGCGGAATATTATTATTGTGACTTATTCCTTGACAAAAAGCATACCATAGTCAACAAATTTAGGAGATAAGGATTATTCTATGTTACTTTGGTGACTCAGTGGGCATTTGTACTTTTTAGTTGAAGTGTGCTCTCATTTTCTCTCAGAACTCTTATTTTGCTTCTTGATCCTCATAGCTCTTTCCCTGAGGAAGGTACCCCCTCCTGAGATCAGAATGAACATTGACATCTTCTTAAGTCACCTTGTCTCCTTGGCCACACTGATTAGTAAAGGGATGGGAACCTGTTCCAAGCTGGTTCTATTACAGAAATTCACTAATTCAGCCACAGTGGTTGGTCTGGGAGTGGCTGTTTGATCCAGACTCTGCAAATCAGAATCTTTCCTTCACAGTTTTCTCACTAGAATTTGGGTAAAAAGATGTCGTCATTTTCTTCTTGAGAATATATGACAGCGAGCTTAGTGCTCTTGTGTGTCTTGAGGAGAAGTGTGTCTGAGAATTTGAGGCAATATGCAAAGGAAGAAGAGATGAAAGTCAGCGACACGGAAGACACAGAGGTTGAAGTCTCTGGCTCTAGTTGTCCAAAATCTGTATGACATTGACTCTTTAGTTGGGTTCCTGTTACCAGAAACCAAAGATCCCAACTATAATACCTCAGAGGAGATAACACTTGAGCTAGACCACTACAATAAAGTTCAGTATGTCAGTCTTAATAGGTGGAAGGACATTCTAGGAATATTTGTGCACTAAAAAGACATGTGTGTGATTGGGGAACAGTAAGTAGACATGTATGTCTCAAATGTAGGTTGTATGCAAGGGACACCTGCCTTTTTTATTGTTTTTCTTTGCTTTTCACCCATCTACTTTTCAAAAAATATAGTGCAAGAAATCTATTGCAAGAAATGAACAGTATTGGGGTGCCTGGTGGCTCAGTCAGTTAAATGTCCAACTTTGGCTCAGTCATGCTCTCACAGTTCATTAGTTCGAGCCCTGCATCGCACTCTCCACTGTCAGCATGGAGCCTACTTCTGCCTCTGTCCCCATCTCTGTCTGCCCCTCTCCCACTTGGGCACAGGCCAAATGTAGTATGAATTACTACAATTTACAGGAATTTTCTATTAGCCATGCATTTTCTGGAGTGCTTTACATAAGGCAGCTGTTTTCAAACTGTGATAAGCAGATCTCCACATGCTGTGTGGAGTGATGGGCTTGCGGTAGTACAAGTACCAGCATGACCATGGAGGAGGCAAAGGTCTCTAGTCTCCTTCTCCAGGCACATCTTTGAATAAAGCATCCCTTTTCCTCTTAGTTCAGTCATGGACTTCCACGCATGATTGCTTCTAAAGATTTCTGCTAAAATATATATAAGAACCATTAATAGACATCTTCTCAATTCTCACAATAAAGCCATGAGACATTATCTTCATTTTATAGCTGAAGAAACTGAGGCATAAAAAGATTAAGACACACACTAAAGATTACCTAGCCAGTAAAAGGCAGAGGCAGGATTTGGACTTTGCCTTCTTTGCCTCTCCCCAGAGGTCTTATTCTTATCTGCCACACGCTACTACTATTGCCAGTACAGCTTTACAGCTACTACCAGGACACTGATCTCCTTACTGATCCTCATGTTTGACTCTTGATTCTGTGAAAACCTACACAGCTGAAGACCAAGCACAAACCTGTAGCCTGACATGTAGTCAGACTGGATGCAGCAAAGAAACAAGCCAGAGCAGTTGTGGAACACCACTCAAGTGAGATGGAGAAGCTTCTTACGTAAGACTTGAGTCCCTGCTGAAGAATTCAGAGCAGGATGTAAGGGAGTTAACAATCAGTTCTGGTCCTGCTGTTTCCCAAGTAAGGATAGGAGAAGCAGAAATTAACTAGGGTTGGGGGGCCATCATGAGTAGAGGGCGGTTGATCAATTGAGTATTCCCAGTAATAGATGGGAAGTAAAGCAGACCGGGGGCATCATGGGTAACACAGCACTAGCCCCTCAATGAAGGGGCCATTATGGAATTTTGTAGCTGTGGCTTGACCTCTGAACTATCTCCAGTGAAGCTTATAGTTGGCATTATCTGTGTCTTTCACACTAACCTGAATAATGACATGTGGCTTTGTTCTTTTTCCATCTAATCTGATTTCCACTCTCAGTCCCAGACAGATTTCTACTCTTTGACTTAAGTTTGCTGCTATCCCAACAAATGTTCTGTTAACTTGACAAATTTCAATAGGAAACACCCACTGATACGTACCTAATACAGTGAATGTATATTAAACATGCCTCTAGGTTGTGGGGAATCAACCATCTTATCTAAAATCTTTCTTCCCTAAGTCCAGGGCCAATTATAAGACTGAAAGAATCTGAAGTAATGTTCTAACAAGACAAATCAGAGGATTCCACAACCAAGTGGTAAAATAGATAGATGGCTTTTTAAAATGATTTTATTTTTAAGTAATCTGTACTCCCAATGTGGGGTTCAAACTCACCACCCAAGATCAAGAGTCACATGCTCTACTGACTGAGCCAGCCGGGTACCACAATAAATGCCTTTTTGTTGTGTTTTTTTTCAATATCCTCTCTCTGATGGAGAAAAAAAAACGGTATTTCCTGAAGAAAAACATTTACAGGAATGGATAACCCCTTTCCTTGCCCCAGATCCCTAAAAGTTAGAGAGATTATGGAAAGAATATAAAATGTAAGGAAATACCAACGGTTCCACTACAGATCACAGTGGTTTCCTTTGTCTTCTTTATTAAGCCCCCTTTCCTACCCTTTTGCTTTCTCTCCCAACTTGTACCCTTAATCAGAAAAGGTTAAGGGCTTCTAGCTGTTAAAATTATTTATATTATAACATTACAGATCAAGTATTCACTATGTGCAGCACTTGGTATTAGTCAACACAGCTGAAAATACAGTTTGGGTTTATTCCTTTTCCTGAAGTGTTTACAATTTAGAAATATGAACAGTGTGAACACAAAGAGTGACACCACAAGAATGAACTTCTCTGTCCCATGGCATCATGCACAATAGCTAAGCAGTAGCAATTTGGATTGGACTATAATGTCCAAATTGAAGCACCAAAAAAGAGATTTGTGGGATGCCTGGGTGGTTCAGTCAGTTAAGCATCCGACTCTTGATTTTGGCTCAGGTCATGATCTCACAGTTAATGAGTTCAAGCCCCCCATCAGTCTCTACACTGACAGTGTGGAGCCTGCTAGGGATTCTCTCTCTCCCTCTCTGCCCCTCCCCTGTTCTCACTCTCTCAAAATAAATAAATATATGGAAAAAAAAACAAGAAAGTAGATCTGTATCAAAAACTGACTAGAATGGTTCTCTGCTTATCATAAAACTTGCAAAGATGGTTAAGCACTGCTTAACTTTTAATTAGAATTTCCCTTCTCAACATAAAATTCCCTCCATTAGGAATCCTTTCTGAAAGAAATAATAGATCAGTGAAGGTTAGGTAAAAAGAAAAATCAAGAAAATCCAGTAGAAAAAATATAGTACTCTAAATTGGCTTTGGTTTTGTTCTGATAGGGAAAAATGATTCACATGTTCATGTTTGACATGCAGTAAATATGTGAAAGCAAAATATATGTTTACTATTTACCGTATAATTATGACATTGTGCTTGATAGCATTATTTTAATATACATTTTGTTAGATATAAAACCAATATATATTGAAAACCCTTGAAGAATAAGGAGAGCCCACATTTAAAATGCCCTTTAAATAGTAATTCAGTCAGGTCTCTAATTTGTGCTTGGAATGTGAAAGAGAATTGAAGATGAAGACCACAATTACATAAGCTTGAGCCATTAGAGAAATTAAATATAACACACATAAACATGAAGAGTTTATTTAAAATAAATCAAATATCCTGATGTTGAAGCCACAAATTATGAAATTGTATTTGGTTTTCATACTAACACCAAAACTTCAAGCTGGCATCCACAATTGCCTAAACTTCTTTCTGCAGCCAAAGTTTGTATGAGCCAACCCACCATTTAGGCAAGTACATGAATGTGGACCCGTCACCGATGTAATTTGTGGTCAAAGGACGCAGCAGTACAGAGAGACCCTGCACTCATTGTCAGACAAAGTCTTCAGAACAGATCATTTAACTTAGGTCAGACTTTGAAAACTAATGTTTTTCTGTGTGATTGAGGTTTACTATTGGTCACCTTGTCAGAATAAAATAACATGTGGACTGTGGCATAATTTTTAAAATATCTATGTAGAAAAATAGAATGAAAAAATACTACGTGAATCCAAAGTCTCTTTGAAACAACTTAGGTGCTGTGCTTTCTCATATGTCTCATATAATTTCCTTTCTGTGCCTTGTTAAGTGTGGAGGGTAGCGTCCTTATGCATTTCTAGAACTGATCCTTTTCCAAAGCTATCTGTAGAAAGTGGCAGAGAATGGACTACGGCCTTTGGGGCCTGACCAATCTGAGATGGAAACCTGGCTCTGCCAGTCTACTGGCAATTGGCTTTGAGCAAGTCATTTTACCTGACACTGAGTTACCTAATCTATAAAAGCAGGATGGTAAGACCTACCATCACAGGCTGTTGTGTTAACGTCATAATATATACAACTGGCCAGCGTAGTGTCTGTCTTATGGCTGTAGATCAGGAAGTAGTAGCATTCATAGTTTGCTATTAGTGTTATCATCGCTATTGATAATGTTATGCAGCATCGGCATTAATGGACTATAAGCAGCCACTTATATTGCCCTTCTTGTTTGCCCACACTTTTGACCCTCACCGTCCTGCTTATTTTTTTTATCTGTGTCAAATGATACTTCTCTTAAGTTTTCCATGCAGTACTCAATGCTACTAACAGGGTACTAGTGAAATACATGTTTGCAGATAGACACAATCATCTTCCATCCTGTGGAGAATGGGAATGTGCTTCTAATGACTAGAGAGTCAAGATAAATGCCCTGACTCTTCCTAATACAAGAGGAATATTCCACAGAAAGGGCTGTTTGGAGTCACTATTAACATGGTAGCTAATAATGTTTTAAGGTTTCAGAATAACTCCTATAACTTGTGTCTATAACTTGACACACATCTATTATATTTATGAGCTGTAGACTGTAGTTTTTAGCTCAGCATTCATCCCAGCAGTGTGTTCAGTGAAGATACTGCCTAATAGATGTGGAGAGTGGAAAAGAAGAGTGTGCCTTCTTGATCCCCTTTGTTAGCCTTTTCTCAAGAATCCCAACGTGGGCAATACCTGCACCCATAAACTGGACCACAAGAGGAACCCTTCTAGATGTAATGATTAGCTCAAGATGTAATTCAAGTCCAGAGTACATGACATCATTTTTATTTTTAATTCATAACATAGTATCTCAAAGCAATTTTTCCTTATATAAAAATTTGAATAGGTTATTTACTATTATCAAGAATAGAGAGAAATGAATAGGAAGATGGTGGTGTAGGAGGACACTGGGCTCACTGCATCCTGCTGATCACTTAGATTCCACCCACACCTGCCTAAATAACCCAGAAAACCACCAGAAGACTAGCAGAACGGATTCTCTGGAGCCAAGCATAGGCGACAGGCCCACAGAAGAGGGTAGGAAGGGCGGAGAGTCAGTGCATGCTACACGGACCGGCAGGAAGGAGCTGGGGCAGAGGGGCAGCCCGCCGGCAGAGCAGAGCCCCCGAGTCTGGCTTGCAAAAGTGGAGGGGACAGATGGAGTATGTTCAGACAGCAAGCGGGACTTAACATCTGGAAGGTTATAAGCTAACAGCTCTGCTCAGAGAGAAGGAGGGCTGGAGGACAATGGGAGGAGAGTTGTTGAGCCCCAGACAACAGAACTCAGCTTGGTGGGGAACAAAGGTGCTCGCCAGCGCCGTATCCCTCACCCATCCCCCAGCCAAAATCCCAAAGAGAACCAGTTCCTGTCAGGGAACTTTCTTGCACGGTGCAAACACCCAACATTGTGCTTCTGAGGATCCATCCCTCTGGTGGCGGGTCTGACTCCCTCCAGGTGCTGCAGGGCCCCTCCCGAAGCAGATCCCTGAAGGAAAAGCGAGCTGAGCCTGCCCCTCCCGCTCCTGTGCACCTTGCCAATCCACCCCAGCTAATACGCCAGATCCCCAGCACCACAAGCCTGGCAGTGTGCAAGTAGCCCAGACAGGCCATGCCACCCCACAGTGAATCCCGCCCCTAGGAGAGGGGAAGAGAAGGCACACACCAGTCTGACTGTGGCCCCAGAGGTGGGCTGGGGGCAGACATCAGGTCTGACTGCGGCCCAGCTCACCAATGCAAGTTATTCAAGACAGCACAGGGCAAGTGCCCCGCAGTCCCGCACCACTCCAGGGACTATCCAAAATGACGAAACGGAAGAATTCCCCTCAAAAGAATCTCCAGGAAATAACGACAGCTAACGAACTGATCAAAAAGGATTTAAACAATATAACAGAAAGTGAATTTAGAATAATAGTCATAAAATTAATCACTGGGCTTGAAAACAGTATAGAGGACAGCAGAGAATCTATTGCTACAGAGATCAAGGGACTAAGGAACAGCCAGGAGGAACTTAAAAATGCTATAAATGAGCTGAAAAATAAAATGGAGACAACCACAGCTCGGATTGAAGAGGCAGAGGAGACAATAGGTGAACTGGAAGATAAAATTATGTAAAAAGAGGAAGCTGAGAAAAAGAGAGATAAAAAAAATCCAGGAGTATGAGGGGAAAATTAGAGAACTAAGTGATGCACTAAAGAGAAATAATCTACGCATAATTGGTATTCCAGAGGAGGAAGAGATAGGGAAAGGTACTGAAGGTGTACTTGAAGAAATAATAGCTAAGAACTTCCCTGATCTGGGGAAGGAAAAAGGCATTGAAATCCAAGAGGCACAGAGAACTCCCTTCAGACGTAACTTGAATCGATCTGCATGACATATAATGGTGAAACTGGCAAAATACAAGGATAAAGAGAAAATTCTGAAAGCAGCTAGGGATAAACATGCTCTAACATATAAAGGGAGACTGATAAGACTTGAGACGGATCTCTCTACTGAAACTTGGCAAGCCAGAAAGGAATGGCAGGAAATCTTCAATGTGATGAACAGAAAAAATATGCAGCCGAGAATCCTTTATCCAGCAAATCTGTCATTTAGAATAGAAGGAGAGATAAAGGTCTTCCCAAACAAACAAAAACTGAAGGAATTCATCACCACTAAACCAGCTCTACAAGAGATCCTAAGGGGGATCCTGTGAGACAAAGTACCAGAGACATCGCTACAAGCATGAAACCTACAGACATCACAATGACTCTAAACTTCTATTTTTCTATAATAACACTGAACGTAAAGGGACTAAATGCACCAGCCAAAAGACATAGGGTATCAGAATGGATAAAAAAACAAGACCAATCTATTTGCTGTCTACAAGAGACTCATTTTAGACCTGAGGACACCTTCAAATTGAGAGTGAGGAGATGGAGAATTATTTATCATGCTACTGGAAGTCAAAAGGGAGCTGGAGTAGCCATACTTATATCAGACAAACTAGACTTTAAATTAAAGACTGTAACAAGAGATGAAGAAGGGCATTATATAATAATTACAGGGTCTATCTATCAGGAAGACCTAACAATTATAAATGTCTATGCACCGAATACAGGAGCCCCCAAATATATAAAACAATGAATCACAAACATAAGCAACCTTATTGATAAGAAGGTGGTAATTGCAGGGGACTTTAACACCCCACTTACAACAATGGATAGATCATCTAGACACACGGTCAATAAAGAAACAAGGGCCCTGAATGATACATTGGATCAGATGGACTTCACAGATATATTTAGAACTCTGCATCCCAAAGCAACAGAATATACTTTCTTCTCGAGTGCACATGGAACATTCTCCAAGATAGATCACATTCTGGGTCACAAAACAGCCCTTCATAAGTATACAAGAACTGAGATCATACCATGCATACTTTCAGACCACAGTGCTATGAAGCTTGAAATCAACCACAGGAAAAACCATGGAGGTTAAAGAACACCCTACTAAATAATGAATGGATCAACCAGGAAATTAGAGAAGAAATTAAAAAATATATGGAAACAAATAAAAATGAAAATACACCAATCCAAATGCTTTGGGATAATGCGAAGGCAGTCCTGAGAGGAAAATACATTGTAATCCAGGCTTATCTCAAGAAACAAGAAAAATTCCAAATACAAAATCTAACAGGACACCTAAAGGAAGTAGAAGCAGAACAGCAAAGACACCCTAAACCCAGCAGAAGAAGAGCAATAATAAAGATCAGAGCAGAAATAAACAATATAGAATCTAAAAAACCTGTAGAGTAGCTCAAGGAAAACAAGAGTTGTTTTTTTGAAAAAATAAACAAAATGGATAAACTCTAGCCAGGCTTCTCAAAAAGAAAAGGGAGATGACCCAAATAGATAAAATCATGAATGAAAACGGAATTATTACAATCCCTCAGAAATACAAGCAAATATCAGGGCATACTATGAAAAACTATATGCCAACAAACTGGACAACCTGGAAGAAATGGACAAATTCCTAAACACGCACACACTTACAAAACTCAATCAGGAGGAAATAGAAAGCTTGAACAGACCCATAACCAGCGAAGATTGAATCAGTTATCAAAAATCTCCCAACAAATAAGAGTCCAGGACCAGATGGCTTCCCAGGGGAGTTCTACCAGACGTTTCAAGCAGAGATAATACCTATCCTTCTCAAGCTATTCCAAGAAATAGAAAGGGAAGGAAAACTTCCAGACTCATTCTATGAAGCCAGTATTACTTTGATTCCTAAACCAGACAGAGACCCAGTAAAAAAAGAGAACTACAGGCCAATATCCCTGATGAATACGGATGCAAAAATTCTCAATAAGATACTAGCAAATCGAATTCAACGGCATATAAAAAGAATTATTCACCATGACCAAGTGGGATTCATTCCTGGGATGCAGGGCTGGTTCAACATTCGTAAATCAATCACTGTGATACATCACATTAATAATAGAAAAGATAAGAACCATATGATCCTGTCAATCAATGCAGAAAAATCATTTGACAAAATTCAGCATCCTTTCTTAATAAAAACCCTCGAGAAAGTCGGGATAGAAGGAACATACTTAAAGATCATAAAAGCCATTTATGAAAAGCCCACAGCTAACATCATCCTCAATGGGGAAAAACTGAGAGCTTTCTCCCTGAGATCAGGAACACAACAGGGATATCCACTCTCACCGCTGTTGTTTAACATAGTGTTGTAAGTTCTAGCATCAGCAATCAGACAACAAAAGGAAATCAAAGGCATCAAAATTGGCAAAGATGAAATTAAGCTTTCACTTTTTGCAGATGACATGATATTATACACGGAAAATCCGATAGACTCCACCAAAAGTCTGCTAGAACTGATACATGAATTCAGCAAAGTTGCAGGATACAAAATCAATGTACAGAAATCAGTTGCATTCTTATACATTAATAATGAAGCAATAGAAAGACAAAGAAACTGATTCCATTCACAATTGCACCAAGAAGCATAACATACCTAGGAATAAATCTAACCAAAGATGTAAAAGATCTGTATGCTGAAAACTATAGAAAGCTTATGAAGGAAATTGAAGAAGATATAAAGAAATGGAAAAACATTCCATGCTCATGGGTTGGAAGAATAAATATTGTTAAAATGTCAATACTACCCAAAGCTATCTACACATTCAGTGCAATCGCAATCAAAATTGCACCAGCATTCTTCTCAAAGCTAGAACAAGCAATCCTAAAATTCATATGGAACCACAAAAGGCCCCGAATAGCCAAAGTAATTTTGAAGAAGAAGATCAAAGCAGGAGGCATCACAATCCCAGACTTTAGCCTCTACTACAAAGCTGTCATCATCAAGACAGCATGGTATTGGCACAAAAACAGACACATAGACCAATGGAATAGAATAAAAACCCCAGAACTAGACCCACAAACGTATGGCCAACTCATCTTTGACAAAGCAGGAAAGAACATCCAATGGAAAAAAGACAGTCTCTTTAACAAATGGTGCTGGGAGAACTGGACAGCAACATGCAGAAGGTTGAAACTAGACCACTTTCTCACACCATTCACAAAAATAAACTCAAAATGGATAAAGGACCTGAATGTGAGACAGGAAACCATCAAAACCCTAGAGGAGAAAGCAGGAAAAGACCACTCTGACCTCAGCCGTACAATTTCTTACTTGACACATCCCCAAAGGCAAAGGAATTAAAAGCAAAAATGAGCTATTGGGACCTCATGAAGATAAAAAGTTTCAGCACAGCAAAGGAACCAATCAACAAAACTAAAAGGCAACCAATGGAATGGGAATAGATATTTGCAAATGACATATCGGACAAAGGGCTAGTATCCAAAATCTATAAAGAGCTCACCAAACTCCACACCCAAAAAACAAATAACCCAGTGAAGAAATGGGCAGAAAACATGAATAGACACTTCTCTAAAGAAGACATCCAGATGGCCAACAGGCACATGAAAAGATGCTCAACGTTGCTCCTCATCAGGGAAATAAAAGTCAATACCACACTCAGTTATCACCTCACACCAGTCAGAGTGGCCAAAATGAACAAATCAGGAGACTATAGATGCTGGAGAGGATGTGGAGAAACAGGAACCCTCTCGCACTGTTGGTGGGAATGCAAACTGGTGCAGCCGCTCTGGAAAACAGTATGGAAGTTCCTCAAAAAATTAAAAATAGACCTACCCTATGACCCAGAAGTAGCACTGCTAGGAATTTACCCAAGGGATACAGGAGTACTGATGCATAGGGGCACTTGTACCCCAATGTTTATAGCAGCACTCTCAACAATAGGCAAATTATGGAAAGAGCCTAAATGTCCATCAACTGATGAATGGATAAAGAAATTGTGGTTTATATACACAATGCAGTACTACGTGGCAATGAGAAAGAACGAAATATGGCCCTTTGTAGCAACGTGGATGGAACTGGAGAGTGTCATGTTAAGTGAAATAAGCCATACAGAGAAAGACAGATACCATATGTGTTCACTCTTATGTGGATCCTGAGAAACTTAACAGGAACCCATGGGGGAGGGAAAGGAAAAAAAACAGGTTAGAGTGAGAGAGAGACAAAGCATAAGAGACTCTTAAAAACTGAGAACAAACTGAGCGTTGATGGGGGGTGGGAGGGAGGGGAAGGGTGGGTGATGGGTATTGAGGAGGGCACCTGTTGAGATGAGCACCTATTATATATATATATATATATATATATATATATATATATATATATTATATATATTATTATACATTATATACATTATTTATATATATATAAATATATATTTATATATTATATATATTATATTATATATATATATATTACTCAAATCATTTGTGTCTGAGCACCTAAATGCCTTAAAACTATTGGGATATGAAATTATGCAAAATTTATCTAATATACCCATGATGTTTTTATACCAGGTAACATTATTAGTATTTTTAGTACATCTTTTTATCTTATTTTTTAACACCTTCTGTGTTTTTTTCATTTGTTTGCTTATTTCCATATGTTTTTTTCACTTATCACCTTCTGGTAGGCATTTGGGACAGCTGGATTATAGGGAAAACCTAAGCATTTGTGATCTTATCATAAATGATTTATAAGAACATGTTGTAGAGAGTCACGTGCTCTCACACACAAAATTCTTGATCAGATGTTTTTTTTTTTCTTTATATTACTGAAGAACAGAGAATTTTTTTTAAAGGAACCATTTGATTTTCAAGCCTACATAATCTGGCCTTTCCCAAAGCAGGGTAAATGAGAAACAGTGCCATTCTCAATGAAATAATATGTACCTTTTTATTTACTTTGCAGGTGTATCCACCCTATCACCAAGCCTTCTTGGCTTACTGCTGCCTGCCCTTGGCATCCTTGTCTACCTGGATTTCTGAGTGTGATGTGACAGCTGCTGCTCCCAGCCCAGTTTAGAGGACACAGAGGACACCTTCATCCCTATGATGAATATAATTCCTTCCATTTTCTGTGGCTCCACCCTAAGCCAAATAAATGATACTTTAACAAACTCTCCAACTGATTTACAACACACATTATGACTGAGGCATTCAGGAACCCCTTCGTCCAAAAGAATAAACTTTTAAATGGGTATAAAATGATTTTTAACTCGTTCCAATATGCCTTATAAACCACTTAACCTGATTCTGTGACAGTTGCATGATTTAATCCAATGGGACAAGTTACAGTGTTCAATTCAATACTATAGGCTGTAGAGTGAAAAGTAAAATCACCATACACAGGTGCTTTAAATTTAATAACAAGTTGTGAAATATAATAGAGGTTGAAATGTTGATTGTATGTGGTAAATGTAAGAGTAAAACAGTCTCTTGTACTATTCTCTGTTTCGGGTCCTGCATATTTTCGAATGGCCCCTATCATTCATGACATTTTGAGTTTTCTTGAAAAAAAAAATAGAGTATAACTGAAACATTTTGACATAAATTCCGTGAGCAACTCATTTTACTGAATGAGTTGAAAGATTCTGAATATTGAAAACCAATTCTAGAAATTGTTATCAGTATTCTTATTTTGGAAGTAAGTAATTTTCTAAATGCTTGATTTTCAGAATCAGTAATAATTTTACGTTAGATTTTTAGTGGTAAAGTTAACATACCATGGGAAGGTTTTTCTTTACTTTTATATGATATTCTGAAGATATTTTATGCTTTTCTCATCATCAGTTTCAAACCTCAAAAATCACAGCTCTTCTCTAGAGTATCATCATATTGCTGTATTTATTCATACATAGAATAATGAATTTTGAAAAGTAGAATGCTTTCATTTTTTAATTGAGAGGTGACAGTCGTTACACAGCTAGAAATAAACAATGTTAAGTGAGTATAAGTGTGATCTAATACTATTCTAAGGATCTTTGTTTTTGTGCTCCATTTCTAAGTAAAAGCTTTCTTTATTGAAGGTATCAAGAAATCACCTATAGGTTGGAAAATCTACAATATACCTTATTTTTTTTTAATTTGCTAGTAAACTCATTTCCCACTTCAATGCAATACTGAAAACTGGCTAAAAATACCAAATCAATATGTTGCTAATGGTACTTTGGAAGTATGCAAACTGGAAGGCCAGGAGGAGACAAATAATGTGTCCAATGGTGTCTCCCAAGTGTTGGTGCTTTAGGTTTTCATAAGTTGTAAAAAGGAAGATGCACATTTCTTCATTCTCCATGGTATGCAAGGAAATGTGTTTGAGTGTGGATGTGAGAGAAATGGAATAATAAAGGATTAGCTGGCTCATGAAATAGTGCAATGTCTGATGATTCAGGAGGTATAATCCTATTTTATTAGCACAACCTTGCTAGCTAATTAGAGATAGAGTTTATCTTTTTAGAAAGGATACC
Organism: Felis catus; assembly: GCF_018350175.1. Lineage (NCBI taxonomy): Eukaryota > Metazoa > Chordata > Mammalia > Carnivora > Felidae > Felis > Felis catus. The sequence continues at coordinate 68,644,976 of NC_058374.1, forward strand.
TTATAGGTTCATAAAAAAATATTTACAGGCAGCAAAATAGAACTATTACTACTTTACCCCCTTTTCTTTAATTTGTATAATTTTTGTACTATATATCTATGTGTAAATGTTTAGAGCTTTCATTACGAAAATATCAATAAATATGTCATTAGTTTACATTCAACTCTTTGTTATAAAATTAAACTTTTTAATAATAAGTGAAATGGATGATTTCCCAGTGGAAGTATGTCAACAGTCTTAAAATCATTACCAGATTTCATAAAATACATAATTATTTGAAAAAGAAACAAAATCTCTTCATACTTTAGGGAAACGAATACTGTGTAAGCCTTCTGTACAAATGTTTGTGTTTTCATTGTTACACTTTGGGGTTTTCCTTTTGCAACGTGACCCATGTTGGGCATTTTTATATAATCGACAACAACTAAATCTTTTGCCAAATGCATGCTCGCCTTTTATTTCTAATGTATTGCAATAAAGAGCAAAACTGGTTAGATTTTGCATGAAATGGTTCTGAAAGGTAAGAAGAAACAGACTTTGGAGGTTGTTTCATTTTAAATTTGTGACAGAGATAAGGTAGATTAAAATCTCTCATACACTGATAACTCAAGCTTTTCATTTCCTCATACAGTTGTACAAATTTGACTGGGACCATCAGTTTTAAACTGTTGTCAAACTAACTAATGTATCATCTGCTTAAGACGCAAGATTCTTAATTAAACTTTATATAGATATAGACATATCTGTTGTTTCTTTGTATTTCAGGAAAGGTGATAGTAGTTTTATTTGATACTGATAAATATTGAATTGATTTTTTTAGTTATTTTTTATCATTTTTTCAATGGAGTAGTATAGGACTGTGCTTTGTCCTTTTTATGAATGAAAACAAATTATAAAGAAATAAATGTCTTACTGTTACCCAAAAAATAGCAACTGTCCTTTCAATTTACCTAAAGTTTAAAACTCATTTTTACAAGGTTTTCTTTCCTTTTTTTTTTTAAGTTTATTTTTTTATTTTGAGAGAAAGTGTGCGGGGGAGGGGCAGAGAGAGAGAGAGAATGTCAAGCAGGCCTGTGCTGTTAGCACAGAGCCTGATGCGGGGCTCAAACCCATGAACCATGAGATCATGACATGAGCCGAAATCAAGAGTTGGATATTTAACCGACTGAGCCACCCAAGTACCCCTAGAAGGTTTTGTTGTAAATTCAACTCCATGGAATAAATATTGTTAAGTAACAGTTAAATATTTGAAAGGTTCTACAAAAAATATACACACAAATGTAAAGACACACACACACACACACACACACACATACACACACACACGAGCTTGCACGTACACACACAGGCATTGCATTGAAATAAGATCATCTAGTAAAAAACTTCAGTTTTGTGGATTGCCATGAATCTAATGCTAGACACTAAAGCAAACTGCTAAAAGCTAAAAAAAGAAAAAAAAAGGCTATTCAACACTGAATGAACTGAAATTCTAATAGAGGAATTTGCATAAAAGCATGTCTCTAAAGACAGGAGTCTGGTATAGGTAAAGTGTCTCTGAATCCTGATTTAGACTAATCCCAAAGTTCTGAATCCCAGGGCTCCCTGTGTTCTGCCTGACAATCTTCTGTGTTCGGATTGTGATTTCTCATTGGCATTCCGACCTCCCTTCCTGTTTCATGAAACTTGCTTCCACACTGGATCCTGGTTTCCCTTTCGGACCCCTGCCTCTGTTTCTTGACCCTAAGTATTAGATTACTTCCCTTCTAATATTTTGCTTTTGGTATTTGACCTTGGATTGACCCTAGCTCTAATTCCCCAGACTTTGGGAGATGAAAGCTTTTTTCCATGAGAGTGTTTCCCATGTTAGTGGTTCTCAAACCTGGTTGCCCCTTAGTATCAGCTGGAGAATTTGAAAAAAATAAAATAGTCTCTGGGCCCCAGTCCAGACTTACCAAATCAGAATTTGGAAAGTGAGGGATACAAAGCTGTATCTTTTTAGGTTGTTCAAGAGTGTCTTCATAGGGAGCCAGATTTGAGAATCAAAGATTTTTATGATTACTACAAACTAGATTAACTGATATTTTTGACTGTATATGTAATTTAAGTATCTCTTAAGGAAAAAATCCATTTTCTTGGCTTGTCTAAAATGCTAAAATACTGATGACCATTCTTACATTTTAGTTACATATCTTAAGTGTCAAAATGCTTGTCTAATCAAAATATCCCAACTTGTTTGTTTCTAAAATCCAAGCAGCAGACACAAATGTACTTCAGAAGATTTTTTCTCTAAAGGAATGTGGATTTCTTTTACCCTTTTCTTACTTTCTTTTTTTTTATGTGACTTAGTAACTTAATTAAACTTTAATACTTAATTTCCTGAGTCTATAATCTTCTGAAGGTTGTTAATAAAAAGATTGATGAAAGGTGTCCGCTCCTTAACTTGAACTTTTTTTTTTCCAGAATAGAAACACAGTGGTTTTGGATGAGTTGACTTTAAAATTAGTTGATGGGAGGCCAGGATTAGATTTCTAACATTTCTATAATAACTTAAAAACAGGTTTCACTTTTTAGTTTCTAGTAATAAATTTGATAGTTGGGGTAATATATAACAGTGCATATGATGCTATTACTAATTTGGCTGTAAAATTCAATCAAGCTCAGCCTAAGGCAAATTGTGAGGTGAAGGAACTTGGTCTTCGCCTATCATATGTCCTCAGGCCGCTTTGCTTTGGTTGAAAATAGTGCTGAATACCTCATTAGTTCAGTTATATTAGTTTCCTAGGGCTATCATAACAAATGACAGCGAACTGAACGGCATCAAACAATAGAAATCTATTTTCTCACGGTTCTGGAAGCTATAACTCTGAAATCAAGGTGCCAGCAAGGTTAGTTCTGAGGGAGAATCTGTTCCGTGACTCTCTCCTAGTTTCTTGTGGTTGTGGGCAATCCTTGGCATTCCGTGGCTTCCAGCTGTATCCCTCCATCTCTGCTTCCATTTTCAACTGACATTCTCCTTGTGGGTCTTTGCATCCAGATTTCTCTCTTCTTATAAAGATGCCAACCATTGGATTAGGGCCCACCCTAATCCAGTATGGCCTTGATGACCTCTGCAAAGTCCCTATTTCCAAATAAGATCAGAGTCACAGATTCCAGGTGGATAGAAATCTTAGGAGAACATTCAACCCCGTGTTCTTCCCCTTTCCTCATTTTAAAACGTGCATATGCTCCACTCACACTAATGAAGATGTGATTGAAACACTGCTGTAAACGTGCTTTCAGAAAACATTTATGTTGATAACATACAACAATGTAGATGAATATCAAATGCATTGTGTTCAGTGAAAAGAAGCCAGATTCAAAAGGCTGCGTGATTCCATTTATATGACATTCTGGAAAAAGTGAAACTCTGGAGGCAGGGAACAGGTCAATAGTGACCAGGCATTAAGGATAGAGAGAGAGTCTGACTACATAGGAACAGCATGAGTAACCCTTAGAGATGATGGAACTAATAGCAGTGACCCAAATCTAGCCATTTGTCAAAACTCAGAGAACCGTACAGCAAATGAGTAGGTTTTACTGTGTGGACATTTTTTAAACTGGGCATTGGATCATGGGTGTTGGATAGACCTGCAATCATATTCTAACTCGATCTGTTATTACTTGTGAAGCCTTGGACAAGCAATGCAGCATTGTGAGGACAAATTTCCTCCTCCATAAAATGAGGACAACACTCCTCAGGATTCTTTCAAGTGTAAGTGATAGACACTCAACTCAAACTGAAGGGGGAATAAAGGAATTTATTGGCTCAGATAATGGGATCTACAAGATGGACTTGATATAAGGCCATAAATGTTCCCAGGGAACACTCTCTCTCCATTGTTGATTCTGCTTCTGTCTGTGCATAGGCTTCATTCTCAGGCAGTCTAATCTCCTTGTGGCAGGAATCATAGGTGCTGACAGTTTACGTCCTCTAGGTCAGTTGTCCAAAAGTCATAGAGACTTTCTGACGCATACCAAATCTCATTAACGACTCAGATTATCCCCAGGAGTTTGGTGTATTTTATTCAGCCATCTTGGGTCTCCTGTCTACCCTCTGGATAACTAGAAGGTGGCAAATACACTCTGATAAAAATGGAGGACCAGGACCACATGCAGTCACAAAGAACTATCAAATGCTACTAGCAGGAGAGCATTGGATTGGCAAAAAGCATTCTCCACTCCACTTTTTCCTGGAGTTCTACACAATTTATACAAATTTAAGAAGATGATAGAGTTATAAATCCCAAACCAATCTTAAGTCTCCCTTCCTACCATTACTTTTCAATAGATAAGTGCAGTTTTGCATTTAGGGCTCCTAAAACTCCTACTTCAGGGGATGGCACAGCTCTCTGTTGATACTCGGCACAGAGCTTAGCATCCACAGTCAACCCAAAGTTAGTTCCTCCTTGATCAGGTAGAGCTGACTTAGCTAACTGAAAGCAATATCAGAACGTAAAAGAAGAGAAGAAAAAGCCTGTCATCACTGAAATCTTCCTTTTCCTACACTTTAAATGTACACCCTTCCCAGTGATGAGTGAAGGGACACCATTGTCAAGCAGTCTCACCTGCACTTTTTTTCATTATTTCTAAGAAAGAGTGATGTGTGTATCTAGGGGTGGTACAAATTTCCAAGGGATTTCAGAACTTAATTGGACAAGTTTATCTACTAGGCAATTAATTCCAATTAATCAATGGGAAGGGGCATGCCATAATAAAGTATTAAAGACTCACACAGCCTTTTAAGTGAACCATATTAGTGATTTATTGCCATAATAGTGCTGCAGAAATACAACCACAACACTTCAGTGGCAGATGGCAATAAATATTAATTGCTCACACATCTGGGTCAGCAGTGGGTCAGGTATGAGGCTTTGCTAATATGAACTGGGCTTTCTCATGTGCCTGAGAGCCAGCTATCAGCTGTTACACACTATCATTGGGCCCTTTAGGACAACTTGGCTCTGCCCTACTTTTCCCTCATCCTTCAGTAGTCTGGCATGAGGGTGACTAGTCAGCAAGAGAACAGTGGGAAAAATCCAGGGGAGGAAGGGTGATGGCCTGAAATCCTCTTGTGGTGGAGAAAAATGAAGAAAGTGAACAGACTTTCAGGGTATTTAATAGACCAAATTAAGAGAACTCATGATTTGACTGGGTATGGTGAATAGACGAAATGAAAACAAGCATCATTTGCTGGTTTTAAGTCTAGCTATTTTTCTTAGAAATTAACCAAAGCTTTCAAATGGCTTCACAAATGGTTTTGAGTGATTTTAGATATTTGTACTGTTTTTCATAACAACAGCATTTATACTGTGCTTAAATTGTTCATACCTATGACTAGAAAGAGTAATAAAATATCTCGAGGAGGGCAGCCAAATGCATAATAGTCTGTTGAAGGTAAAAGTCTGAGATATCTTCATAAGACTACAATGATTTGCTAAAGGAAACAGAAATACATCAGATTGTTCAAAAGTTTCTCTAGTTTTTTGTGGTTTATAAATGAGGAGACTTCAGACCCCTTTTGAGGACATGGTAATATAGATATTTTTTGATAAGATAAATTAACATTCCCCTCCTCAATCCGCTGTGCTCAAAAATACTGACCAATTTAACTGCTTATAAGTTTGCCATTTCCAGAGTCAAATACTGGGAAGACAACTGCTCGTACCAAGTGAGCTGAGAGTTGCCAGAAGGACCATCTGTCAGACAGATTTTAGATTTTTATATTATTATCTATCTTGGCCTTGTGTCCCTTAAACTCGAGGAAAGCACAGCTGAAACCAAATAAATCAACCAAAAAATCACAGGCAATCCAGGTTGACTATAATATTATTATTAAAATGTTACCTAAATATTTTCCAACATAAAATTAATTATAAATTTCTTGTCCTTATAACTTATACCAAAGCAAGCTTAAAAATTAGACAAAGCTGCAAACCTAGCACTGTTGAAATTAATCATTGATTTCATGTGATCATGGATGTTGTTTTGCCAAAATTAATTTGCTGCTTGCAGCCCTGTACCAGATGACTGAACTCTCCTATCATTTCCCAATCCTAATTACTATGAAACCTTTTGGTAAATGGTGCTGACATCTGGGCATCACTTAGTGCACACTCATCATTTACCATTAAGTGCATGTCTGTTTGTTTCTTCTTAGCCAGAGACAAGAAAATAGGGCTATTTGGCACCAATGCAATTGCACATACAAACTCCAGGACTAAAATGATAGGAAATATGAAGCTCTTCAGTGATCACTCAGAAGATCAGAATGTGCTTACATTATTTTTTAAAGACATCATCCAAAGATAATCATCAAATGATCAAAAATTTTAAATTGTCCTTGAGAATTCTCCGAATATGTAAGATGCAGGTTCTTTGAACAGACTCAGATTGAGAAATAGTGGATTAAGAGTGGAGAGGCAAGGGGCACCTGGGTGGCTCTGTCAGTTGAGTGTATGACTTTTGATCTCAGGTCTTGATCTCAGGGTCATGAGTTCAAGCCCTGCATTGTGCTCTGCATTGGGGATGAAACCTACAAAAAAAAAAAAAAAAAGTCTTGAGAGAGTTAAACACAAATATTATGCTATACACTACATGTTTTTACACCCTAATTTAAAATAATTTGAGAAGTTAACAGCTTTGAAGAAATGTAAAAACCATCCTTTTTGGCTAGAGTTAAGAGGTTAGTTAGGAAATGGTCATACTTAAAGCATTTGTAGTGATAGGAAGTCTTTGAAAGGTAGTAGAAGGCACTAGGTAACAGTCCAAACTCCATCATACAGAAGAAATAACAAAATGATTAAAAGAGATTTAATGAACCATGTAAAGCACAACTTGAATACTTCAAAATTCTGTTTGTGACATTCATAAATATTATATAGGTAGTTATATTCTATTCAGTTCAGCTATACTACTGTGGAATTAAAGTCCTAAGGACAGGAAAGAGGCATATTTCTAATATAAACAGTTTCACTTTCCAGAGAGATTGTTTACACTGCTAACTGAGGCAAACCAGCTCTCAAAAAAGATTTACTGATTGGCATTTTTAGCATATGAGACACTATTGATCCTGCATATACATGACTTTCTCTGATTTCAGTGGAAAAGCCTATTTTTTCTTTAAACAATTCTATTATGGAATGTATATTTTAGAAATGGCTAATCTGGTATGTAATGGAACATTCTAAGCAATCCAGTTTGGGGAAGATTTTACTATTTGAAAAGTCTTGGGAAATACAGTAGCTCTTTGAAACAAACAATTTACTAGGAGTCTTAAACCATAAATTTGAGTGTCAGATCTAGTGATGTTGAGTTAGCTACATGATTCCTATGGGTTTAAGTTTTGTTCACTGTAATAGAAACATATATCGTGTAAAGAGTATTTCCATCTCACCCTAAATATGTTTTTGGTTCTAACAGTTGTGTGCTAAGTCCTAATTGACAAACAAGCTAATTCTGTGCTTCAACTGCAGCGTGGAAGAAAAATACACCATATTTTTATAATACTGTTTTCATTATCCCAGTCTTCGGAAAAAAAAAATCATTCTGGTCTTTCTTATTGCCACCCCCAGGAAAAGAACCTATCCCCAGTACTTTACAATGAATTTATTGTTCTGTTTGTTTAGCATAATCAAGCACTCCTTAGCCAGGGAAATGGTCCCTCAAGGCTCCTGCAGAACTGTACCAAAATCTTAGTTGGTTAATGATCAAATAAAGAATGTGACCTTTCCAAGTCCCTTAAATATTTTCTTACTAAGAACCTGTGTGCTTCTCTTGTTTTGCATTTTTTATTCCTTTCTCTTTTTTTACTTCCTTTTTTTAAACTTCTAATTAATCTAACAATATTTGTACCAGGGATGACTCTTCAAGACAAGCAAAACCAGCTTGGTTTGATCTCCTTTTCTTCCCATGACATGGTCTGCTGTCTGGCATTCAGAAAAGCTCAGTTTGGGAGGCCATGCTAAAGAGGCATAAAATGCCATGTGGGTGAACAAATCCAAACTCAAAGAGTTGCTTCAGACTTCTCTCCCCAGGATAGCAACAAGAAACTCTCACATCTCCAGCCTGTCCCATCTGCTTCTACATCAGATTCTCAGATTGGGGTCCTGAGCAGCTAATCCTTTTTTGCTCATTCTTTAGAATCCACTATGGAATATGTCATCTTGTCAATCATTCGTCAGATTGCTTTCACTTATTCACCAGAGTCTTCTGATAATACTTCTAAAGAATTTAGGGTTCTGGAAAGTTCCTACGGGGGATGTCTATAATTGCAAATATGTTATTTAAGTATACAGCCACTTAAAAAAAAACTAAACTGCAGAAAATCCTTCAATTGCTATTTATGCAGGAAATTTTAAAAGATGTAAGATTCAACTATTCTGACTTATGAAGAAGTAGACCCATAAAATCAGAGGAAGGTAGGGAGGTAAGTAATGAAAACCATATACTGTACTTTTTTTTTTAATTTATTTATTTAAATTCAAATTAGTTAACATACAATGTAGTACTGGTTTCAGGAGTAGAACCCAGTGATTCAGCACTTACACATAACACCCAGTTGATCATTTCAACAAGAGCCCTCCTTAATGCCGATCATCCATTTAGCCCATCCCTCCACCCATCTCCCCTCCAGCAACCCTCAGTTTGTTACCTGTATTTGAGAGTCTCTTATGGTTTGCCTCCCTTTCTGTTTTCATCTTATTTTTCCTTCCCTTCTCCTATGTCCATCTGTTGTGTTTCTCAAATTCCACATATGAGTGAAATCATATACTTGTCTTTCTCTGACTTATTTCGCTTAGCATATTATACTCTAGTTCCATCCACATTGTTACAAATGGCAAGATTTCATTTTTGATCACTAAATAGTATTCCACTGTATATATGTATATATATATATATATATATATGGCCACATCTTTATCCATTCATCAGTCAGTGGCCATTTGGGCTGTTTCCATAATTTGGCTATTGTTGATAGCTCTGCTATAAACATTGGGGTGTATGTTCCCCTCTGAACCAGCATTTTTGTATCCTTTGGATAAATACATAGTAGTGCATTTGCTGGGTCGTTCTAGTTTTAATTTTTTTAGGAACCTCCATACTGATTCCCAGAGTGGCTGTACCAGTTTGCTTTTCCACCAATAGTGTAAAAAGGTTCCCCTTTCTCCACATCCATGCCAATATCTGTTGGAAAACCATATACTTCTCATGAGCTAAAGGCACCTGGTGATATACTTGAATATTGTAATTTAGACCCTTTTAAAATCATTAAATTATATTTTTTCATTAATTGTTTGAAGAGTCTACCAGATTTGGTTTGATAGGATTGGATTTTTAGTCATTATCTCTGAGAAGTTGATTTAAAAGCTTTAGAACAGATATTGAAAGCTTTGGGCTTACAGGGTGAATTTCTGTTTATCTTCTTCCACAACTAGTAGTATGCAGGAAATGAACAATTGTAGACCACATATATTACAGTAGCTCATTACATAACTTCCAGTGCATCATCTCTTAGGTGGTAAAATTGATATTGCTTGAGAGAATAATGTCATTCCCTTTGATAACTATATTGGCTTCCTGTGGCTGCTATAACAAATTACCACAAGCCTGGGGGCTTAAAAGACTAGAAATTTATTCTCTCATGGTTCTGGAGGCCAGAAGTTTAGTATCACTGATGTGAAACCATGGTGCTGCCGGGCTATCCACTCTCTGGCAGCTCGAAGAAACTTGTTCCTTGCCTTTCTAGTTTTTGGTAGCTGATAGCGTCTCTTGGCTTTTGTCCATATCATTTCAGTTTCTGCCTCCAATGGTCACATCACCTTTTCCTCTTCTGTGTGTAGTCAGATCTGCTTCTACTTCTGTCTTAAAAGGACACATGTGATTATACTGAGGTCCCACTCTAATAATCCAGGATAATTTTCCCATCTCAAAATCCATAACTACATCTGTAAAGTCTTTGCCATTTGTCTTTGCCACTTGTAACATTTACAAGTATAAATGTGGGTTACAGAGGTTAGGATCTGATATCTTTGGGGGCCATTATTCAGCCTAGTAAAAAACCATCTGTTCTTCAATTTATGCTTCTCTTCTTGGGGTGATGATTCCAATGAATAAATCCCCATAAACTATTTGAATTTAATACATTAACACTTTATGTTAATATTTGGACAAACAAAACATTTAAAATGTTATACAATACTATAAATTACTTGGGAATTTTTAAAACCATTTTGGAAAGGTGTTTCCTAGAGATATAGTTTTGCAAAATTGTTTATTAACATTTATTTCACACCTGAATCAATATATTTGCCACCTGAGTTTCCCAAGGTAATCAGCTTCAAGGACTTTTTTATTTCCACATTCTTTCTTAGTTCTCCTGAACATGGATGAAATAAAGTACAAAACTTTACCCTTTGTTAAGAGTCTTTTTAATGGAGCAATTCCATTTACAATCTACTTGAACATTAAGTAGGTAGATTATAAATCTGGGAATTTCCTAGATACCATCAGTCTGAAAATCCATTCCTATCACCTGCTCCCACTGATAATTTATCTCTGGAACTGGCATGCAAGTTTGTGATCTTTTTTCTGTTACTATTCTGCAATCAGGAGAATGGAGAAGGGGTGACTTAGAGACTCCATAAAAAAGATATAAGGTGGTAAGGGACTTACATGAAGCAAGGACAAAGTTAACTCCCGAGTAGAAAGGTCAACATTATATACCAAAACAATCAAGACAAGTCAGAAGTCAATGGTTCACAGGACTGGCTATAGGAGAGACACTGGAATGTGTGTATGACTGGAATGGCAGAGTTGTTTCTGGGGTAGAATCAGATACGCAGAAAAATCTAGCAGTCTTGAGAAATGAAGCTATCATATGAGAGAAAAATTAAGGATCTTACAGTAATGAAGGAGAAAAGGACACCATGCCCTCCCCATAAAAAACCCTGGAAATTGGGGCACCTGGGTGGCTGAGTGGGTTGGCTCAGTGGGTTAACATCTGATGTCAGCTCAGGTCATGATCTCATGGTTTGTGAGTTCCAGCCCACATGTGGCTCTGTACTGCCAGTGCAGAGCCTGCCTTGGGATTCTCTCTCTCTCCCTCTCCCTCCCTCTCTCTCTCTCTGCCTCTATCCCAGTTGCATGCTCCTTCTCAAAAATAAATAAATAAAAACAAAAACAAACTGATAAGTGCTAGGCTCACAAAAAAAAGGTGCTCTCAAACTAAGAACACTGTCCACAAAATAAACAGGAATGGGAAAAAAAACAAGCTACATACACATACAACTACTTTATATAAATGGAAAATATTCATGAAAATACTCTGCTGTTGAAAATTTACCCCATTCCCCACAAAAAAATCATGGAATTGGTGAAAATGGTAATGGAACACTCCAAACAATTCTATATCCTCAGACAGCTATTTTCTTAAAAAATGTTTAATGTTTATTTATTTTTGAGAGAGAGAGAGAGAGATAGCATGTGGGTGGGGAAGGGGCAGAGAGAGAGATGGAGACACAGAATCTGAAGCAGGCTCCAGGCTCTGAGCTGTCAGCACAGAGCTGGATGTGGGGCTTGAACCCACGAGCTACGAGATCGTGACCTGAGCAGAAACCAAGAGTCATATGATTAACTGACTGAGACCCCCAGGTACCTCTCCCAGACAGCTATTTAAGGATATAAAAAAAGTATCTTCAGTCAGAATACAAAACTAGAGAAGATATGGGGGGGGGGGGGAGAAATGAAATAAGAATTGATTGAACTTGGCAAGGAAATAGAAGAAAATGACAAAAGTCATATCATAAGTGAAGAATAAACTACAAGATGGGGCCAAGGTAGACTAAGGTCTAATAAAAATCATTAATAATGTAAACATAATTGAAGGAATGCAGAAAAATAACCAGAAGCATGCAAATGATATGAAGAAAAATGAATAAAAGGCATCAGAAAAAAAGTAGTGTCAGAGAAAAAGTGATTAAAACACAAAACAAAGTATATTCAACATACACACAACTGGGGTCTCTGAAGAAGAAAATTAAAACAGCGTAATAGGACTAATATGTAAAGCTATAACACAAAGTTTTCAGAAATAAAAGAAAATCTAAATCTCCACATTGAAAACACACAGAGAGCACAGAAAATGGACTAGGAATGACCAGCTCCAAGACATAATCTGGTAAAAATACCAAACTTTATCAGTGAAGAAAACAATCGTCAGCACTTCCTTTTGAGGAATTAACTTACAAACAGAAGAGAATGGGACTAGCAGCAGGCTTCTGGAAAACAATGCACAAAGTAAGAGAACAGCTGCATTTCAAGAAATATAAGAAAGAAAATACTTTCACTGGTATTTAGATTAAATATTTCTAACTTGTGATGTTTTGAACCATGAGTTATTTAAAATGTTTTGTTCAACTTCCAATTTTTAAAGAGTTTTCAAGTATTTTTTTTTAAAAATTGATTTTATTATTGCATGGTCTCTGTATGATTCCAATCTTGTTAAATGTATTGATACTTATTGGACAGTCTAGCATATGGTCCATCTTGGAGAATATCCCCTGTGTTCTGACATAAATTTGTGTCCTGCTATTCTGGTACAGAGTGCTCTAAAAATGTCACAGAACATGTTGATAGTGTTGTTCTAGTCTTCTAGCTTCTTACCAATGTTCTTTTTTGCTCTAGGATTTACTGAGAGAGAAGAGTTGAAATATTCAATTACAATTATGAATTTATATATTTCTTTCAATTCTAACAGTTTTTGTTTATATATTTCTGAAGCTCAGTTATTGGGTGCATATAGTTAGGATTATTATATATTTTTGGTGACTCGATCCTTTCAGTTTTATAAAATATCCCTCAATATCTCTGGAAATATTTCTTGTTTAAAGTTTATGTTGTCTCATACTTAATGTAGCCGTTTCAGTTTTCTTATGATTAGTGTTGGCATAGTATACCTTCTTTAATTATTTTGTTTATTTATTTTTACTAATTTGCATCTTCATATTTAATGTGCATTTCCTATACACAAAATATAGTTTCTACAGTTCCTCTACCATTAGGCCTTACCACCACTGTTTTCATCTCTGCTTTTGCTTACTGAGTCAAATCATTTTTTTCTTGCAATTCACAGAAATGAATAACAGGATTATCTGACCTTAACCTCTTTTGAGTTTCTGGACACGGCTGAATGAATGTCTTAACAAAGACATATGCTCTTTCTTTCTGTTTAAAGCTATAACAGCTTAGAATAAGGTTTGTCTCTTTCTTGCACATATTCCCTGAAAAACCCAAGAAGTGGCCAAAGTTTGCTTCATTCTGTCCTTTTCCTACTCGGTAAAGCTTAGCAGGCACTTTATATAAGACCCATGGTGCTACAGGTGGCAATTTAATTAAAGCTGCTTTGTTAAGGCCTAGAAGTTGCTTAGTTTTCTCATTTGGGATTTTCCAATTCAGTTTCCCAAAATAAGATTAGCTTCAGCCACAGACATCATTGATTTAAACAATATAGAATATATTCCTTCTCTTCAAAAGTCTGGAGGTTGGCAGAGGAGGGCTTGTTTGGCACTTTTTGTTCCACAGTCTTCAAGAATTTAGGTTCCTTCCAGCTCATCAGTGTGCTATCACTGCAGTGTGGCCCTTCACTTCTAGGCCCAGGAACATTCTGGGCAGAAGAATGGATAAAGGAGGAAAGAAGAGGCCAAGGGCATCTTCCATTTGTTTTTAATGAAGCATCCTGAAATCTACCAGATGATGGAAATTCATCTTCTTTCTAGGGAAGCTGGTAAATGTCTTTTTTCTTTTTTTTAATTTTTTTTGTATGTTATTTATTTTTGATAGAGAGAGACAGAGCACAAGTGGGGGAGGAGCAGAGAGAGAGGGAGACACAGAATCTGAAGTAGGCTCCAGGCTCTGAGCTGTCAGCACAGAGCCCGACGCGGGGCTCAAACTCACAAACCACGAGATCATGACCTGAGCCAAAGTCAGAGGCTTAACCGACTGAGCCACCCAGGCACCCCTAAATGTCTTTTTTCCTTAGAGGACCATGTACCCTAAAATTAAGGCCAAGGCTTTGCTTTTTTATCTTTACTTTTTATTACCTTACCCAAGCCCAAGGTTGGCCTGCATGTAATGTTTGTTTGGCCTGCATTGTTTCACTTTAACTAATTGTCAATTAATTTCGTGTAAAATATTGGATGTAAGCCGTTTCTTGAAGATGTGATCGATCTGGAAACAAGGGTCATATGGCTGCATGAAAACAGTCAGCTGGAATTGAAAACAGCCTCCCTTTCTGAAGGGGATGAGCACTGTGCAGGTAATAGGGTGGCTATCACCCCATATTCTCAACTACTAACCAGTTTTCTGCCCCTGGAAGCATTTGTTGATACTGCCCCTGTCATACACACGTCCCCCAGGCTGCCCATTACTTTATACCTATACTAAGGAAAGCCACTACGTAAAGATCTTGACTTACTGTAAGCAACCTTAAACACTAAAGCTGGTTATAATTTAGTCTTAATCTATCAAAAATTGCTTAATCTTTTACTTTTACTAAAACGTATTCAGATTGTTTCCAAATTTTAATCATATATAATCTTGTATGTGCTTTTATATAATATATATATATTCTATACTTTATATATCCTGTTATATAACACACAGATGTGCACACACATGCAAGCACACACATACAGAATAGTTACGTCATGTGGTGTGTCATTAAATTCAATTAGATAACCCAAGTAGGGCACTTGTAAGAGTGCCTGAATGTATAGTAAATGCTAAATAAAAGAAAACCTGAATGATAGGGTTTCATAGTATAGAAACTATGACATCGCTAGATATCTATAGAGGAATAATCATATTTAATCATTTCTAAGCTGTACATTTTTCATAACGTAACATCTCTAAAATGTAGTATCACAATCTTGGTTGGACAGAGGTATTGTTAAAGTAGATGACCTTGTCTGAGCATGTGAGAACTTGGCTGTGATGTTAATATTATCCTCACTAGGGTTAAATAATGAGCAAGGTTAGCACCACACATGTTTGGTTTAATCACATTTAAAATATCTTGATTATACATTAACTGGTGTATTTAAAATTTATTGTGTATGCAAAAAGACATAAAAGCAGCAGTGCATAAATTTTATATTAGTGCAGTTAATATTCATTGTTGAAGAACTCATGGTAAGCACCAAAATTTGCTGAATGGGTATCAGCAGCATGGAAGAAAATATCTGAGACTAAAAAGTGCTCCATCAGTTACCCTCTTTATAGCCTGAGACTCAAGAACACTGAGAACTCGGAATCAAAAGTGATTTACAAGAGGGTTCTGAGTCAAAGTGGTTCATAAAATAAAGATGATTTAAGCCCATTTGTTCCACTTTTTCTTTTTAAGTGCAAGAGTGAAATAAGACAACAAATATATTTGTAAGTACATGTAAAGGAGCTCATTTACTAAATGTAAGTAGAAAGAAAGCGATAGCCGTGTAAATGGTGCCTTTTAAAAAGTGATACATTTAGTAATGTTGTATCTTGCATGTATGGCATTTTAGAAAGATGAAATCTAGAAATGGACAATTTCCTTAGTTTTTAGGTCCTGAGATTCAGATTCCAAGAAGAGCACTGAGTAGCCTTATTTAAGTCACATGCTAATTCTTTGCCTTCGAAGAGAATGAGTACTTTGGTAGTTTCAACAAGATTTATTCCAATAAAGATGGGGTAGATTCCCAAAGGAATATCAGCAATTTATTTATATTACTTATTATTTATATTTAATAATATGCATTACTAATATTTATAACTAAGATACTGACAAGATGTTTAAGAGAACTGAAGCAATATAAATTAACCAACAGTTCCTAGACTCGTCATCAACCCTTGATGTTACCAAACTTTTCTCGATCTGATGAAATCAAAAAGATATTTAACACTTGTTTTAATTTGCATTCTCCTGCTTCACAGTTAAGGTAAGCATCCTTTACATGTTGTTGGTTATTTGTACGTTCTCTTTGCAGATGGCCTACTAAAATTTTTGCCTATTTTTCTGTTGTGTTTTTGTCATTTTGTTATAGACATGATGGAATAGTCTGGTTATTTGTTTTCTGTTGTCACATATATATTTTAGTGTATTATTTTATTTTTAACTTGGTTTATATGGTGCTTTTTCATACAGATAATTGCAATTTTGTTATTAACCATCATATAGCTCTCCCAACCTGTAAAGGAAAGGCAGTTAAGCGCAGCAGAGTAAGTTCTTCTGAAAGCAGCCAGTATAATTAGGTTTAGTGCATCTAGAGAAATGGAGGCAGATACTGCAACATGTGGAGGAGATAATTAGCTGGGCTAACGGTCAGAGATCTCACCTAAGACTTCAACAGAGGAGCAGTTCCCTTCTAAGACTCTCCGTCTTCAGCCCCTTCCTCCCTTATTCCTTTTTGGAGGTAACAATTCACAGAAGACATCCTCCACCAGGTCACCCTTGTTCCTTGGGGACCCCAAAATTTCAAAAACATGTGAATCCCATCAAGCCTCCAGTATTAGGTTAAACAATCCATATGTATTTGCAAACACCCCTAACACTGACTTCATTCAATGATTTCCATGACATCTTTGGAAAAAGAGGATCGTGAATATGTAAGACATTGGTTTTTAAGAAATCTCATTTTTTTTCTTTCTGTATTAAATTTCTACCTTAGCAATAAACTGATAATTATATAAATGTAATATGTATCCCAAGTACTATTTATTAAATATTCAAAAATGCTAACAGAGATCAAAAATGTGTACATAAAACTTTGCAATTTAGAAAATAAGAGCAATAATCATCCAATCAAATATTTTGACCCAATAATTGAAAATGTTAATTTTTAATTATACCCTGGTTTTATTTTTTGTATTTTTTAATTGGTTTGTTTAATCTGTAAACAACATTAAGATAGAGAAAAAACTTCCTAACTTCAGAAATATGACTTAGAGAGCTTTATTCCTGTTTATGCAACATGAAACTTTGTCTTTATCCTTCATGCCTCAAGATGAGGGTCTGTTTGCAAGCACATATTCTAAAACTTGGAAAAGTTATGGAACCAAATACTTGATATGATGCAGAAGACAGGGAATCACTCTGAACCAACATTTATACAGCAGAGCCACTTGCAATATCAGTCCTGTCACAAGGTCATGGAATGTTTGCAGCAAACAATTCCAAGTTCACACAGTAATCCATTTTAAGGGCTGTTGAATACGATTTGTGTGTGGTACTGGAAACCACAAATAGTATTATTTTTGAAAAGCAATTAGTATAAATCAGTGGTATTAAATGGGTGTCAACAGAGTAACTCATTAATATAAATGCTTTTCCCTACTGATGGAGAGAGGTGTGGATTAGTCTTAGACAGGGGAAATCAAGTTAAGTAAACTCTAATATCTAGAGCCTTGACATTTTGCTTAGTAAGCAAGAGATATTTTAAACTAATCCACGAGGTTGGTTGGCTCAATTCCATTATTAGCTCAGATCCTAGGTTGCTGAAGGGAAAAGTTTGTCCTAAGAAAACTTGGTACTATAAATGTAGTTGATGAAGGTACCATTTAAATTCCCAGAAATAGAAACATTAAGCCAATATATCTAAAATGAATTTCCAAGATGTCCAATACATATTTTTGAAAGTTTCATAAACTGTCTCATAAACAAATCTAAGTAATAAAAACGGTTTTGCATTTATGCTGAATTGGAACCTACATGATTCTTTGTTGTTAGACTATAAATTAAATCTATGGCCAATACTTGTTTATTCAAAGATGAAGATTTTGAAGATTAGTCCAGACTCTTGTTAGATAGAGTCCAGAGCTCTGTCTACAATGACATCATTATTTGCAAATTGACTTTAACTCCTACTCAGAATAAGTTATTTTTTATATTTGTTCTACATTCTTAAATTAGCTAAATCACTGGATAATGCATAATTCATCTTGCTTTTTCAAAATGGTGATTTTAAAAAGTGACCTAAAGACTTAAAGATAGATAATAAAATTGTTTTGTAGAAGCAACTAAAAAAAAAACTTTCTTCATGGAATACCATTAGCTTTAGACTAGCACTGTCCTCTAGAACACTCTGAGGCAATGGAAATGTTCTACATCTGCACTGTACAAGAGGGTACCCACCAGTCATTGAGTCATTTAAGACTTGAAATGTGACCAGCTCAAGGAGAAACTGAATTTTAAGTTGTTTTAATTTCTTTCCTTTCCTTTTTTTTCTTTTTTCTTTTTCTTTTTCTTTTCTTTTTTTTTTTTTTGAGAGATAGAGAAAAAGCGCAAGTTGGGGAGAAGGGCAAAGGGAGGGAGAAGGAGAACCTTAAGCAGGCTCCAAGCTCAGCATGGAGACTGAGATGGGGCTCGATCTCATGACCCTGGGCTCGAGACCATGACTATGGGATCATGACCTGAGCCAAAATCAAGACTGGTGCTCAACTAACTGAGTCACCCAGGTGCCCCAAGTTTTGTTTAACTTTAATAAATTTATATTTAATTAGTCTTATGTGACTAAGGGCTACTGTGTTAGACATCATAGCCCTAAGCTGAGGACCACATATTAAAATAGTCAAAGGGCCACTAATTATTTGCTAATTATAAAAAAGGGGAAACAATGAAACTAACTAAAGCAACTCCACTCCTCTAAGTCAGAATGAATAAAGACACTGCATTAAATTATCCCAAAATGGACTAGCTGGTCATTTTATGTCCGAGCTGTGAATGTTTTTTGGTGTCAAACATTCTGCTTATGAATAATCCAGTCTCATTATTTAACTAGATAAACTACCTGTCTATAAAACTGATTATATTTACTTCTTATATTCTCAAACAAAATAATATGTTAATCATCTTAGAGGTGTTTATAGCATTACCACCATTGACCATGGTGAGTATAGGCATGCCTAGTCATGAGTCGGCTTGGGAGAAGAGTTTCCCAAAGGTACTTTCAGACATTTGCTTACTATTATGCAATTTTTTGTTAATGTAAAATAAATAGAAAACATTTTCAAAATTTGTATTTTGTTACCCTTAAATATAGTAACTGACATATATTTATTTGATCATGAAATTTGCATGTTTAAGAATATCCAAGCCATTCAGCATTAGAAAACCTTTAAGGGCTCCTGGGTGGCTCAGTTGGTTAAGCGCCCAACTTCAGTTCAGGTCATAATCTCACAGCTCATGAGTTTGAGCCCTACATCAGGCTCTGTGCTGACAGCGTGGAGCCTGGAACCTACTTGGGATTCTGGGTCTCCCTCTCTCTCTGCCTCTCCCCTGTTCTCTCTCTCTCTCTCTCTCAAAAATAACTAAATATTAAAAAAAATTAATTTTAAAAGAACTGTTCCATTACCTAGAAATAATTATTATTAAATTTCGGTGACCTTAATTCCAGACATTTCTTGATTCATACATAAGCATGGCAGTATAGACATCTCAATTGAGACCAAAATAATAATATTAATATGGAGCTGTACTTGCTTCTATTTTTTTCAGAATTATTACAGGCTGTTTTATTTGAATTTTTTTAAAAGCTGTATTAAAAAAAAATAAAAGAGAGAAACTAAATGGATTGTTGAAGCCTTGGTAATTGTTTCTTCGTCAAAAGAGATACCATGACCTAAAATATCTTTCTAAACTAGATTTTAAATGGTCATGAAAACTTAACAGGTATTCTATCATTTTTATTTATTTATATTTTTTAATGTTTATTTATTTATTTTTGAAAGAAGGAGAGAGAGAGAGAGAGGACGCTTAACTGACTGAACCACCCAGACCTCAAGTGAGTGCTTATTTAATGAGGAAATGGGGCACCCGGGTGGCTCATTTGGTTAAAGGTCTGACTCTCGATTTCGGCTTAAGTCATGACCTCACAGTTCGTGAGTTGGAGCCACAAATTGGGCTCTGCACTGATGGTGGGGAGCCTGCTTGGGTTCTCTCTCTCCCTCTCTCTCTGCCTCTCCCCTGCTCACTCTCTCTCTCTCAAAAATAAATAAACTTAAAAAAATTTTTTTAAAAGATGAGGAAGTGAACATTCAAATAATTTCTTCTACCACCGGCCCCCTGTTTTTCCACATACTAAACACGTTATATATTTGTGAGTTTTGTTTGTTTTTGTTTTTATCATGTTATGAAGATTTATGTCATTTATGCTCCATTCTGCATTTCAATTCCTAATAACGCCCCAAACTCCATACTCACAACACCCAATTCTCCAGAAACTGAAAACCTGCTCCTCCCACTGTCTTGTGCATCTTGGTTGAGGGCAACTCTAGAATTACAGTTGCTCAGCCCATGAAACTTGGATGCTTTCTGAGCCCTCTCTTTCTTCCTCAGCCCACATCCAGGCTACAAACAAATCGTGTGGGCTCTACCTTCTAAACATATACACAACCTGCCCACCTTCACCACCATCACTCTCAAGCAATGTCATCATCAGCCTCAACTCACCTGGACTCTTGCAATAATGGCCTCCTAACGGTCTCCCAGTTTTGCCCCTGTGCCCCTCAGGTACCTCTCAACCCAGGAGCAGGAACGATCCTTTTATAGAAACAACACAGTCCTGTCAACTCTTTGAAGGAAACTCTTAAAAGTTTTAACAGTGGCCTTCAAGGTCCTGCACAGTCTCACCCTGTCACTCACTTCATCTCTTCTCTTACTTCACTGCAGCCACAGTGGCCTCCTCCCATTGGCCGGACACCGGCATCATGGCTCTTCTCAGATGTTTCCTCTGTCTACCATCACTTTGCTTAAGATCCCTGCATGGCTCATGCCCTCTCATTATGCAGGCTTTCCTTCAATGCCACATTCTCAAGGTGGCCTTTCCTGCCACCCTATCCAAATTTTAACCCTCCCTCCAAACATTCTAACATCTCTGGGTTATTCTTCTCCACAGCACTTATCACCAATAACATATTACACGTTTCCTTTATTTTGTTTATGGTCTTCTTTCCCCTTCCTCATCAGAATGTAAACTCCTCAAGGAGAGGGAAATTTGCCTGCTTTTTTACTGTTGTTATTAATACATACCTAGAACAGTACCTGTCACATAGGTGCTTGATATTTGTTTAAAAAAAAATCAGTGAATAATTGCTATTAATTTCTTTGTCTTTTTGTCAATGGCTATTTACACAATTTCTCTTTATACAAATCCATTGCTCAACCCCAACACTCTTGCTTCTACTTTCTTGAGCTCTTTATTGTGAATTGTTTAATGTCTGGTTAGATTCTGTATTTGTTTTCTATCACTGTGTAACAAATTACCTCAAACTTAGCTGCTTAGCACAAGCAACTCATTTATTGAGTCTGGAACAAAAGCCTGGGTTCTGTGCCCAGGGTGTCACAAGGCTGAAATAAAGATGTCAGACAGGTTGAGGCCTCATCTGGAGGCTCTGAACCTTTCTCCAAGCCACTCTAACTGCCGACTGGATTCATATACATATAGTTGTTGGATGTAGGTCCCTGTTTACTTGCTCAACACCAGTTGGACACCGCTAGCAGCAACTAGAGGCCGCTTTCTTTCCTTGCCACATGGCCCCTCCCTCTTCAAGCCAGCAACGTGGCACCAAATTCTTTTCTGCTACAAATCTCTGGCTCTTTTATTCTGCAATCTGTTTGAGAAAATACTCTGTTTTTAGAGGTTCATGTGATTAGGTATGGCCTACTTGGATAACTTCCCCATTTTAAGATCAACTGATTTGGAAACTTAATTATGTCTGCCAAAGCTCTTCACAGCAGTACCCACTCTGCTGTTTAATTGAATAACCAGGAGCAGGTGTGTGCATAGCACAGGCTGGGGGCCTTGGGAGCCATCTTAGAACCCTGCCTACTGCAGGTTTCAATAATAAGATTCTTTTCTTCTCACAAGAAGGATTTGGAAGACGTGTGTTCCGGAACTGCTGCAAGCTTGAGAAGCTTGTCTCATACCTGGGTAAACAATTACTGATTTACAATATTTTTTACCAGAAAGCTGTAGACATCTCCCTTCTGTTTCCTGTTTTTAGGTATAACACTGCTTTTTGCTACCAGTTCCCCAATCATCTTCTCATCTGCTAGATTTAATCTTTCAGTATTGTGTTTTCTTTCAAGAAGGAATGGATCATGAATGCTGGATTCCTTGAGGTTTTAAACTGTTTTTAAGTTTATTTATTGATTTTGAGAGAGAGAGAGAGAGAGAGAGAGCACAAGTGGTAGAGAGGCAGAAGGAGAGAGAGAGGGAGAATCCCTGATATGGGGCTTGAATTCATGAACCCATGAGATCATGACCTGACCAGAAAACAAGAGTTAGAAGGTTAAAGGACTGAGACACCCAAGCACCCCATCCTTGAGATTTTAAAACCTCCTTCCTCATTGAGTGGAAAAATTGCTGGATATGCTATTCTTTCCTTCAAGACTTGGTAAACATTGTTATCTTCTGATATGACTACCACTGGAGAGCAGCTTGGTCTCTCCTTTTTGATGGTGACTCGGTTTTTCCACTTTCAAGCCTGAAAAATTATTTATCTTTGAGGTTCAAACTTAGACACATCTTGATGTTTCCATCTTTTGTATAAAATTTCAATAAAAGAATTCAGCTCTTATATCAAATAATTTTTTATATCTTCAACTATATTTTATTTTAGAGATTTTCTACTTAAAAAAAAAAAAACCAACAACCACAATTACCATTCAGAAGCCTATTTGTCTACTTTTGTTTTCAAGATCTTAAGTTTTTCCTTAGGTCATTAATTGGATTTTTTCCGTTTTCCTTTTCTCAAATGCAGAATGAAGCCCTAAGGAATGCTGAGCCCGGGTGACATTTCTGTTTCTTCTAGTACATGGCAACGGTAAGTATGCATTCCTGCACCTCAGTGTTTTTCATTGGTTTTCCTCTAGGCTGCCTACTTTCCTCCTGACTCCACTTCTCTTCAAATTGTAGGGTATAAGGAAAAATTCTCAGTTTTCTGAGACTTCTGACAGCACACTTGAGGGGTGGTGATGTATGTAAGTTTAGAAACTGTACTAAGTCATGGGAGAGCGTTTTGTTTCTTTTTATTACACTTTGAAAAGTGATAGTAAATTGTATCCTTCTACTGGGGAGGCTTTTTTCTAATTTTTATGTTTTGTTTGTTGATTTGTTTGCATTTTTTTTTTGCTTTTGTTTTTTATCTTTATTATAACATATAAGGCATGAAGAACAATTGAAATAGCATTGTACAACTCATCAATTTATTACCATGTGAATAATTCCCCCCAAAACAGATGATTTTCAGTAACCAGAAGTACCCTTCCTCCTTGTTTTGATTACTACTCCTTGCTCCTCAGAAAGGATGACCAGTATCTTGACTCCTAACATGATAGTTTATCCTGGCCTGCTTTCAAACATTAGATGAATAAAATAATAGTGTATGTACTTCTCTGATTTCTTTCAGACAACGTAACATTTCATAGCAACATAAAGCAAAATAACATTTGTGAAATTCACCTTCTTGCTGTAGGTATGTTTTATTTTACTAGATAGAGCATTCTATAGTATGTGTTTGAGGGGACCATCATTTAGCCATCCTACTATTTGTAAAGAATGAAACAGTTTCCAGTTTTGGTCCACTATAAATACACTTGTAGATATTATTGGATATGGCTCTTTGTACATGTTTTCACATTTTTTGTGTGTGAAAACTCATTCCGCTTAGGAGTAGAGCAAGTCATATGATATGCATATGCTCAACTTCATAAACAATGCCAAATGGTTTTCCAAAGTGGTTATACCAACTTACACTTCCGCCTACAATGTATGAAAATTGCTGTTATTCCACATACTTGCCAACACATAGAATTGCAAGTCTTTTCATATCTAGCCATCTGGTGTGTCGTGAACCTATTTGCAGATTTAATTTTTATTTTCCTGATTTGGAGGGAATGATGTTGGACATTGTTCTAAATTATCTGTTGTCAATGAGGCATCGCTACCAAGATATTATCTGCATCCCAGAGAAGCCAGAGATTACATTTCCAAGAATTTTCTGTCTGTTTGATTCTGGATTTAAGTCTGACACTGAGAGGCAGTTCTAAGAAGGGAAGGAGAGGACATATTCTCTAGAGGAGGTTGTAGCCAACCTGACAGACAGATATGTATTGTCAGCAGTCTCTTCCTTGGTTCTCAGGAACCACTTGCTTTACCAATGCAGCCCAAGGGATACATGGTGGGAGCTTCTCTGAGCTTCACTCCCCAGATGTTTACATGTTTGTAGAAGTTTCTTATTCTCTATACTAAAGCCCTTCATACCTAAAATACATAATGTGACTTCTGTTTTCTTATGCAGAGACTTGATGGTTGCCAATGACCTTTCACATGTTTATTGATCTTTGAGATTCTTTTCTGAAGTATTTGTTCAAACCCCTTGAACATGCTGGGCTGTGTCTCTTCTTATTATTAATTGACAGGAGACATATATATATATATATACACACACATATATATGTGTGTGTGTGTATATATATATATATATATATATATATATGTTTATTTATTTTGAGAGCGAGAGAGAAATCACAAGTTGGTAAGGAGCAGAGAGAGAGGGAGAGAGAGAGAATCCCAAGCGGGCTCCGCACTGTCAGCACTAAGCCCAATGCAGGGCTTGAATGCATGAATCATGAGATCATGACATGAGCCAAAGTCAGATGCTTAACCAACTCAGCCACCCAGGTGTGCTTTATTATTTTTAGATGATGTGATAGTTGATGTAAATACTTCTCCTACTCCATAGCTTGCTTTTTCACTCTCTCACATGGTGTTTTTTGATAAAACGTACTGAACTTAATTTTGGAGTAGTTTAACAAATTTAGGATTAATGCTATTAAGTTTTATTTAAAATAATTTTTCTATCAAATTATGAAGATATTCTCCTATGTTATCTTTACCTTTGTTTTTCCTTTTGCATTTACGTCTAAACTCTAAAAAAAATCTATCTGGAAATAATTGGTTTTAATAAGGCATGATGAAGAAGTCACTACCCACCCACCCCCACCCCTGCCATACAGCTATGCAGCTGATTCAAAACTCTTCATCAAAAAGACCATTCTTGGGGCACTTAGGTGGCTCAATTGGTTAAGCATCTGACTTATGACTTCAGCTCAGGTCATGATCTCGCAGTTTGTGGGATCGAGTCCTGCATTGGACTCTGAGCTAATAGCTGGGCTTAGGATTCTCCCTCTCCCTCTCTCTCTCTGCCCTCCTCTGCTCGCTCTCTCTCTCTCTCTCACTCTCTCTCAAAAACAAATAAAACATTTTTTAAAAGAACATTCTTTCTCTAAAGTGCTAACTTTTGCATAAATCAAGTGTCTATATTATGTGGGTCTCTTTCTGGGTTGTCTTTTCTACTGTTTGATCTATTTGTCTATTCTCCAGTCATGTTTTTTCTGGAAGCCTTTCCTGAGACCCTCAAGCAGGGCTAAGGACTCTTTCCTTTGGGCTATAAATATTGTATGAAACTTCTATAATTACTTACTTTATGGCCTTAAAATTATTTAGGCATTATTCCCATCTCCCTAATAAGAGGACAGAGATCCATAACAATCACCATAAATAACAAACACTTGGGGCAAATGCCTCTTTTGTATGCTTATTTGTAGAAAGAGGAAGTTGACAGTTTACTCTGGTATAATATTAGTTTGCACTATTTTTCTCTAAGTCATTTCTATAGACTTCTTTTGATTATTATAAAGAACTCAAGGACACATTTTAGGGCAGCATTAAAAATAGATTGGGGATTCTACAGAGAAACAGCTCTTCCCTGATGCCCTGGTGATCTTATGTGACTTCACATATGCTCTGTGGCCAACCTTGACCGTAATCTAATCCACGTCTTGCTAGAGGGTCCTGTGGCTCCTTTTGGAGCAAAGAGAGGTAAGTTTTGTTAGAAGTTGCCATGAGGCAGTTTCTTATCCCAATCTTGTGGAAGACTACCAGAAATCTGATTCCCATCCATCACCCTAGTTTCAGTTGAGCACAGGACTTTCCAACTCACCTCATCCCTTGGAGTACAACTTCAGGCTTCCATGTAAGTAATTGTGGTTTAGAGGCTGCTCCCTAATAGCAAGGTGACCCTTTACCTACGTCATCTGTCATATGACGCTTCTGGTTTAGGCATATAATATGGGGAGGTAGCACCATGCTGATCTTACTTTGCTTTTGCATAAGTTGTAAACTGAATCTGTTTGAGATCGTTGACTCCTTACTGGTCAAATCTATGGAAAGGTGGCAGGACAACCTAGTGACTTCAGTACTCATACTTGTGGTCCTGTTACCACCGTGCTACTGTTTGGGGATTGTTTGACCACTTGACAGATTCTTAAAATGTCAGCTGGTTAGCAAACTCTGCTGCAAACTCTGTCTACTGCCAACAAAAATACTTAAAAATATGTGGTTACAGATTGAAAATTCATCAATAACATTAAAAAGAAAAAAAAAACCTACAATCTGTCAGTTGAAATAGAAGCCACAAAATTAAACAATAGAAAGGATGGGCACCAATGTGCATCAGGTTCACTTAGAGGGAAAGCCATGGTTCATATCTCCTTCACTGCACAGTTTCTGTTCCACACACATGAGATCTGTGCCAGGTTCTTTTCTATCAGGACATTGGCAGGCTGTGTTTCCTCTTCCTGCTCACCAACTTGCCTTCCCCTGACAATCACATATATATTCGTCACATGTTTAATTCCCTTTCACTCTTCAGTCCTCAGTTTAAATGTTATTTACCCAGAGAATAATCCTCTGAACTACTATCTATATAATACTCAATGTCCTGAAGGTACTTCATATCTTCCCTTCATCATATTTACCACAACTTATCTTTAACGAGAAAGCCAGAGAAATAGAAAAATGAATGTTGATTATTCATGTTTATCTCCCTAGACTGTGAGGTTCATGAATACAAAGATCATAGATTTATTTATTTGTTTGTTTGGTCTTTGTTACCACTATATATCCACTCTCTAGCTCTGTCTCTGGCATATAGAGGAACTTAATAAATATCTGTTGAAAAAAGAAAAAAAATGATGGAGTGATAAACCAGAAAGTGAGTCACAACCTTTGTTTTCTTGAGAGCTATTAGTAAGTGCTGTATTTCTCCCTTCCTTTCAACTTTCCCTTTTCTTCCTATATCTAGTCAGGGATTTAACATCCCAACAGTATTTGACAAAAAAGCATGTGGTGGGGTGGAGTGGTGGAGTGGGGTGGTGGGGTCTGAGTTGAAGGTTTGGTGGAGAAAAGTGATGTCACTGAAGGGAGACAGGTTGAAGGAAGGATATTGGTGATGTCACATGCAACTTTGGAAATGGAATCCTCAAAAGTAAATTATGCAGATTAGAGTACACATAGGAAAAATGTGAAATATTTGAAATGATTGGTTGTTTTTTTTTAATGTATTTTCCTTTAGTTTCAAGTCAAGGTAACAGGATAAGGAATTACAAGATGTTCCTATGTCAGTCTCTCAGATCTGAATTAGATACTGGTTTTGGGGGTTGGAACTGTATGCATCAAGGAGCAATACATCTGAGAAGTTGTGATCATCACCTAAGGGGTAAAAGAGTCCACATCAACCAAACGAATGAGCAAATCACCAACTGTAGTTGTTTGCCTGTATCATGTTCTTTATTTTTTCTTTACTTTTTATTTTTTGCTTTTGAATTTCCAGTTCTTATTTGTTTGTTTGTAATTTATCTTTTTAATTTACATCCAAGTTAGTTAGCATATAGTGCAACAATGATTTCAGGAGTAGATTCCTTCATGCCCCTTACCCATTTAGCCCATTCCTCCCTCTCACAACCCCTCCAGTAACCATCAGTTTGTTCTCCATATTTATGAATCTCTTCTGTTTTGTCCCCCTCCGTGTTTTTGTATTATTTTTGTTTCCCTTCCCTTATGTTCATCTGTTTTGTCTCTTAAAGTCCTCATATGAGTGAAGTCATTTGATTTTTGTCTTTCTCTGACTGACTAATTTCACTTAGCATAATATCCTCCAATTCCATCCACGTAGTTGCAAATGGCAAGATTTCATTCTTTTTGATTGCCGAGCAATACTCCATTGTATGTATATATACCACATCTTCTTTATCCATTCATCCATCGATGGACATTTGGGCTCTTTCCATACTTTGGTATTGTTGATAGTGCTGCTATAAACATTGGGGTGCATGTGTCCCTTCAAAACAACACACCTGTATCCCTTGGATAAATACCTGGTAGTGCAATTACAGACCATACTTTGAATAGCAAGATTCTAAGGAGTCTTAAAGGTTGTATAATCAAACACATACTCCCAAGGGAAACTGAATCCCAGGAAGAGCAGCTGTCTTTGACTAGGTCAGAGTGAGGTACTTAGTAGGGCTAAGACCAGAAGTCAAATCTTCTGATTTGAATACTGGGTAGTCTCCACTGCCCAATGTGGACATACATTAGTGAGAAAACATGCTGGGGGAGGAAGATAGAGAAATCAAGGGGGACAGCACCCTGCATCTTCTCCAGGTAGCCCAGTCCCTCCCTACTCCTATTTTTAAGTTGGGGGTGGGGTGGCCTTCTTTTCTCTGTCCTTTTTTTGTCTCCTCCTCTAAAAGCTTGGTGTAGATGGGAATGCAAACTGGTGCAGCCACCCTGGAAAGCAGTATGGAGGTTCCTCAAAAAATTAAAATAAACTATATCATGTTCTTTACTGATCTCTATGAAGTCAAACAGGAGTTAAAAAAAAAAAAAAAAAGAGCAGACACATAATGACCTTGCAATATTGGAGCACAAGTAAAAAGGACCAGTCTCCTAAAGAATCAGAGTAATACCAGTGCTGTTTTTTAAGTTTTTTTAATATTTATTTATTTTTGAGAAGAAAGAGTGATAGAGCATGAGCAGGGGAGGGGCAGAGAGAGAGGGAGACACAGAATCCGAAGCAATCTCCAGGCTCTGAGCTATCCGCATAGAGCCTGAAGCGGAACTCAAACTGGCAAACCACAAAATCATGACCTAAGCAAAGTCTGGATGCTTAACCGACTGATCCATCCAGGTGCTCTCAGAGTAATACCAGTGTTTTTAAGCCAGATGACAATTTTAGGAAGTTGATATCCAAATCTTAGAAAAAAAGACCCTGACCAAGGAGAAGAAACCATTATAAAAGTGGGTATAGGTGCAAAGGTTACCAATAAAAGAATATAGATTGATAGATGTAACTGGGGTGAAGGAAAATTTATAAACAAAACAATTAACTAGAAAACTAAGTAATAATGAAAATAAGTGGCTCTTGGGTGGCAGAAGAAAAACATAGATGAAAGTACTAAGATACTATAGAAAGGAGAGATAATGGTGAGTGAACTCAAGTACTATAGTTATTCCTGAGGAAGCTACAAGAACTATTAGAAAAGAATCCAAAATCTACCTTGTAACATTTCTAAAGGCAACCTGCCTTCAGAAAAGGTAATATAAGTCATTCAAAGGAAAAAAGTTATCTTGAGATACATGGTTGAAAGGAAAAGAATTTGTGGCATATAAGCTTCACCATAAAAAAATTACTATTATTTTTGGGGTGCCTGGGTGGCTCACTCAGTTAAGCAACCGATTCTTGATTTCAACTCAGGTCATGATCTCACAGTTCATGGGTTCAAGCCCCTTGTCAGTCTCTGTGCTGACAGCATGGAGCCTGCTTGGGATTCTCTCTCTCCCCATCTCTCTGCCCCTCCCCCTCTCACACATGTGTGCTCTCTCTCTCTCTCTCTCTCAAAATAAATAAATAAACATTTTATTTATTATTTTTAAGACTGCATTGTATTGTACTTTATTTTTTTTTCAATATATGAAATTTATTGTCAGAATGGTTTCCATACAACACCCAGTGCTCATCCCAAAAGGTGCCCTCCTCAATACCCATCACCCACCCTCCCCTCCCTCCCACCCCCCATCAACCCTCAGAACAAACAAACATTTTAAAAATATTTTTATTAAGGCACAAAGACAGAGAAGAATAGACTCACGTAGGGGGTACCAGAGGGTCCAAAGGAAAAAAAAAATTAAGATTGTGGACCTAACTCAGGTGACAAGATCTCACACCAGGAGAATTTACTAATATGTGGGTTTCAAACATGCCTTTTTAGAAAACACACTCTACTTTTGATCATCTACCTATAAAACTTATATTGACGTTCTCTCCCCTACCTATAAAAAAGCCATTTTGTGAACATGCTAAAAAAGGTGTTTTAAATACTCCAGATGTGATTTGGAATAATTAAGGAAATGAAAGCAGTCCAGCATAAGAAAAATAGAGTTAAGGACAGAAAATGGGAAAATCATCTTATAAGAAGTTATAGAAATATTGTGGATCGTCTGTGTGTATCTTTAAAGAAACATAATTTTAAACTGCATTCTGAACGCTTTCAAAGGAGATTTTCTAAGAATTAATTTGATAAACCTCTCTTTAATTTAAGAAATGAATTATTGGCATTTTGCATAAGAGTTTAAGTAAATAAATCATAGAAAACAATTAAAGGATAAAGGGATAAAGACAGCTGTTCTGCAACTTAACCCATCAAATTGCAATAATGTGCCCAACTTAATCTATTTAATAACATAGATTCATTTCATTATGTTTTAAAGGTAAGTCATGTCAGTTCATTGACCATAAATCTTGAGATAGTTTTCCTGGACACAAAAGTTGGAAATTAGAGAATGACATGATCTCACCACCCATGGAACAACTACAATTATTTAGTTATAATCCCCTAAGAATTTTTCATACATTACTTCACTTGTTTGCAATCATTGTGCACATGTAATTTTATGTTTTGACATTTTATATTGAACATCGTATACTGAGCTTCATGTTGTAACATAGTCTTCCTAATTATTTTGTTACATAATATCCCATTGAATAGATGTGTCATAATTTTCTCATCCATTTTTCTTCATTTTAACATTCCAGTTGCTTCCTACATAGAACACAAATCATGTACGTCATTTTTATTTTGTGTATTATCTCTTAAAATGGTTTTCATGCATATTATCATCATATCAAAATATATTAAATATCAGTCTTGATCTATATTGCCCAATAAAGCTAAAGCATGGTTTTGCCCCTATGGGTGTAGAACAGTACAGGCTTTACACTTATTACCGAATTTTTAAGATGTTTCTAATTTAAAAGATAATATTTCATGGTTTTAAGAAATATGTTTGATAACTAACAAAAATGAAAATGTGCCATATATTATTTATTGCTTTTATTACATGATAACGTTTGCTTATATTTATTTAAAATTTGATAGCTAGGAGTTAGAATGCAACCAATTATACTACCTAAAGGTAGCACTGACTTAACAGAGGGGGCAAGGACCTAGATATTGGAGTTCGGAAACATGGTTTCTCTTGTTAAGAAATGGCAAAGTATTTGGTCAGAGTCTTGCCTACTGTACTCTGGAAGGTGTATCAAGTGCCAGCCAAGACTATAGCTTTAGGTAAATAAGTTGGGAAAAAAATCAGAATGTGGCTGTGTGCTGGCTACTCCCTGACACTTGCAGTAAACAATTTTGTCAAAAAAATTTCTATAGTCAACTCACATTGAAGTACACTAGTTTGGAAGCAGAAAGAAAAGGTAACACAACTTCCTAGAGAAAGGTATTGCCTGGGGCATGCAATTGACTGAGAATCCGGGAATCTGAAATCTTGTTGCATAAAAAACTCAATTACATCTCTGCCCACAGCGAAGCCTTTAGGCACCAGAACCCCACCTTCCAATTTGTGAGACTGCTGCTAAAGACAGGATTCAGGGGTTACCTAGTACTTCCATGAATTATATCAGAGTTGGTAGGGTTTGGGGAAGAGAAGAGGGCTCAGTAACCAAAATACTATGGTCTTTGTCTAAATAAGAAGTTTGGCATGGTTACCCCCATTTTAGTTCAGGCTCCTATAGCAAGTGCTATAGACTGGGAGGGTTATAAACAACAGAAACCTATTTCTCACAGTTCTGGAAACTGGCAATCCAAGATCAGGACGGCCCACCCTCTTCAGTGTTGCAGACGGCCGGCTTCTCATTGTATCCTCCTATGGCGAGAGCAGAGAAAGGATATAAGGTTTTGCAAGACCCTTACAAGGCACTAATCCCACTCATGAGGGCTCTACCTTTCTCCTCTAATTCTAAATTCCTACTTCTCCAAGGCCATGCCCTGTAATACCACCACACTGGAAGGTAAGGTTTCCAGATATGATTCTTGGGAAGACACAGACATTTAGTCTATAACATTCTGCCCCAGGATCCCAAATTCAAGTACTTCTCACATGCAAATACATTCCATCCCAACAACCCCAAAAGTTTTAAGTCATTCCAGCAACAACTCTAAAGTCTGAAGTTCAAAATCTCATCTAAATTAGACAAAGATGAAACTCGAGGCACATTCATCCTGATGCAAAATCCCCCTCCAGCTGTGAACCGTTGAAACAAAACAAGTTGTTTTTCCAAAAAACAATGGTGAAACGGGCATAGGAGAAATATTCTTATTCCAAAGAGAAGAAACAGGAAAGCAGGAAGGGGTGACAGTTCCTAGGCAAGCCCAAAACTTACCAAGGCAAACTACATTAGATTGTTAGTCTCATCTTGGGCTCAATGCTGTGCCTTCCAGACCCACTGGAGTGGCTGTCCAGTCCTTGGAGCTCTGCGCCCCCAGCGCTCTGTAAGGTGGCCCTGCCCCCAAGGCTTATTGACGGCAAAGCAATAGTTTCCCTATTTTTAAACCAAGAAGGCAGCCCTGATGGTCTCTGAATTGCCTTCAGAGTCATTCTTTCATTGTTTTGAGGAATAGGGCAAGTTCTGAGGCAGATACCTCTATGAACTTGTCCTGTGAAATCCAAGAAGTCCTTCATATACTCCTGTCTCCTCCTTCTTTAGTTGAAACCAACAGTTTCCTGCTAGAGTGGCTGATGAAGTCCATTGTCCCCATACGTACTCATCTCTTATCAAATAGATGCTTGGCCACTCCTTTAGTGTTCTTTTCTGAACATGCTTTCTCATTTTTGGCAATTTGCGTAGGCTGAGAATTACCCAGATCTTTTAGTTCTGCTTTCTGTTTGCTTAACAATCCCATCTGTAAGCCATATCTCTCTTCTCACATTTTATGATAAGTAGTCAGAAGCCAAACTGCACCTGCAACATATTTAGAAATTTCTTTATCCAAATATCGCTCTCAAGTGCTACCCTCCAGAAAACACTGGAACGTGACCACAAATTCAGCCACGTTATTCACCACTTTATGAAAAGGATCATCCTTCCTCCAGTTTCCAATAACATGTTCCTCATGTCTGTCTAAGATCTCATGAGCATAGCCTTAACTGTCCATATATCTGCCAATATTCTGTTCAGATTACTTGGAGATTCTCTAAGAAGGATGTGTTCTCTTCAGCTCTCTTCTCTTTCTGAGTCTTCTACAGAATCTCCCTTACAGCTTTGTTCATGGCAATGTAGGCTTTTTCTAGCACACACCTCAAAAACCTTTCAAACTCTGCCCATCACTCAGTTCCAAAGCCGCTCCCATATAGTTAGGTATTTACTACAACATCATCCCCACTTGTCGGTACTGATTTCTGTCTTAGTCAGGCTGTTATAACAAAGCGCCATAGACTGCATGGCTCTAAGCAACAGATACGTACTTCTGACAGTTCAGGAGGCTGGGAGTCTCAGCTCAGGGTGCCCATATGCTCATGTCCTGGTGAGCACCAAGGCCCTACCTCTTAATACCATCACAAGACAGGTGGAACTTCAACATGAATTTTGGGGGACATATTCTTTCTGTAATACCCTCCCACATGCAACTGATCAGAATGTGTTCTAAATTTCTTTCAATAGCATATACTATGCTGCCTTGTCCATGCCTACCTTATCCCTGGCATCAGTCCCTGCTCTTTCTCCATTTTCCACTCCTCCGCAGAAGCATGAGATACCTATTTCTCAGTGTGTGTAGCTTTTATGACAGTCCATTTGGTTTTAGAGAGAATTCACTGGGACTGTTGCTCCCCTTCTCCTCTACCCTGATTGAATTTCTACTCATCTCAGTGTCCATAGGAGCATCTCCCACAGTGTCATAAAGAAATAAAAGTGTTATAAGATTGAATTCAGACAAACCATCAGAGAAACATGCCTCCTTCTGATGGTTCATGATGATAGAGAGGGCACTTTTGTCTAACGGACTGGTTCATGATATTTTCCCTATTCAGTTAGGACCGAATACATATTTTTATTTGGGTGTTGTATATCCAGCCATGGAAATAGTAAGAACAAAGGAAAAGCCTCCCTCTCTCTCTGTCTCTCTCTGTCTCTCTCTGTCTCTCTGTCTCTGTATCTCTCTGTCTCTGTCTCTGTCTCTCTCTCTCTCTCTCTCTCTCTCACACACACACACACACAATGCTTTATACCCATTATTACATGAAATGTGTTAGCTGAATGTAAACATGCCCCAAATTCCACTACCAAAAAATTATTGAAAAATCACTTGAACTAAAACCTAGCTAATAACTAGCTTATTGTTCTGCTTGCCCATGCATCCAATGTTTCTTTTTTTTCCCATATTTTTGCTATTCAAGGTGTTGCCAAAACAGCATGTGTGAACCTTAGAAAGTCCCCTTGCCTCAGAGTAACCCCACAGCCATCAGGAAATGTTCTTGTAAGCAAATGAATAACACAGCATAAAAGGCTCAGAATTACAAATTTTATATCATTGCAGGTATAGATCCATTCTGTCTTAAAATGACATTGTGCCTTTCACAGAACGGCCAGCCAAATGTGGTCATATTCACGAAGCAACCTACTAAAGAGCATGTGGAATGCTGAACAAATAATAAACAAAAATGTAAATGAAACTGGGCATTCTGCCTAGAAAACAAAATCTGTGTGCAAACAACACAGATTCAGGCCAAATTTTAGACCCTTTGAGAGGCCATTCCACTGTGTTTCTCTCTAAGCATAGAGCCAACAAGGAAATAGGTGAATTTTCTATCAGTACACAGAGGGAAGGTATAAGGTGTAAAGATCATAAATCTGCTTTAGGAAAGACTGAACAAAAGGAAGAAGATCCAACCAAGCTTCCCTGCTTTGACAGGTTGACATGTCAACATAGGAATAACTACCAACCTCTCACAGCAAGTCTGAGGAATCATTTCCTGGTTGAGCTCCATATTTTATAGTATCTTTTGGTTCACCAAAGGTCACTTTTTTTTTTATCAGTGTGAGACCTCAAAGGCTCGAATTGGTATTAAATGACTTGTATCTTATTTCAGAGCATGTAATTGGACAAATCACGTTTTTCTGGTCCCATCTGTATTTATTTTTATTTTTTAAATTTCAGTCTAGTCCCATGTTTAAAACAAAATCAACCATTTCACAAAGTCACAAGTATGAAATACTCTGTCAGTATCGGGTGCTGTTGTTATACCTACCAAGGAAAAGGAAATGCATTTCAGACAGCTTAGGTCTCCATCAGGCTGCAGACCTAAAGTGTATCAGTAGGGAGTAGCCAGGTCAGAGATGAGAAACAAGTAATACATTTCTCTGGCTGGTCCAATAAACTTTGCAGGTCTTTTTAATGTTTCCACTAGTCTGTAACTATTATTTCAGAATAACCATCACTTCCTTTGATGGCTTCTCAAACTGGATTTATCCACAGGCAGCTAATCCCTTGCTATAATTATTATCTGAAAATTAGAGGAAACAATCTTCTGCATGATTTAAGGTCCCATGGCCTCACTTTCTCTCCATTCTGATCCACCATGTCAAAATCTGTCAGTTTCCATGTATCGGCTGAAAATTCTACAAAAATTCATTATGAGAAGAATGTCCATATCCTTTATTATTTAGCCCCACTCAAACAATCTAAACTTATGTTCCATTAAATTCTAGTCTGGGCAATCTCTTCCATTTCTGGAGAACATACTCAACCAGGTCTAACTCTCCTCCAAGCTCAGTCTCTCTCTTCCTGAAATTTCTTTCTTCTCTTCTTCCTCTTTATCCTTTTTGCCCACTCATTAAGAACATGACTTCTTAAAGTCTCTGCCAACTTTTGCAGCCTGTTGAACCCTGTGAATCCATTTAGCTCTTTCCAATTGTATCATGCCACTTAACTCTCAATTATATTTTGTCACGTATGTTTTATATTTCAAGATGGCCCAATTAGATTATAATTGGGCACAGGGACTTTTGTTTTCCCCAAGCATCATGGATGCCTCAGAATGTGACCTGACTGAAGTATTAACTGATTGGAAGTGAATGTGCAAAGTGATTCAGAGTCTGAAAACACAACAGAGCCACTTCTATTGAATATTCAAAGTCACAGACGTTCCCAGTATCTCCCTCGACAAAAGCCTATGAGACCTAGGATCATACCTCCAAAACTACAATGACTATCAATGGAAATAAAGAAACTTTACTTGAGTCAAATTTGTAGGCTTAAGCCACCACAGTAAAGGAAATAATGCTTATTTAGCATAACAAATTGTCCTTTTTGAATTTTATGATGAGGCTCAATAAGTTTCTTTTGAGGGTTAAGATATGATTTAAACATTTTAGTGATCCATAGGTCAAGTCTATTAGTGATCCATGGCTCTAAACTCAGAAGTGTGGCTTCCTGAAATTCAAACCATCCATCTGTTTCAGTAAACTATGTGGTATGTGCACAGTATGCATTATTTATATTTAGGATTTAGATTTTTCAGAACTGAAAACAAGTCATACCATACATGGAAAGGGTGTGAACGTACAACACAACACCCCTGGAAAGGTCTGTGTCTCAACAATATTTTTGATCAAAAGTTGTTTCTATAGTTACAATACTATTACCCTTATCATGCACAGTGGAATAAGCCACTATAGTTTTGGTTAGGTGGTTACTGAAATATGAAATTCATATAAAGCCAAATGATATCTTTAAGAAGAAAGCAGCCATATCGACTCTGCTTTTTCTGTTAACGAGAAAGACTTATTGCTTTAAAGTTTCACATAATCTATTCTTTTGGAAAGGGTATGGCTGGATCTATACTCACAAATTATCCCCTGTAAAGAGCTTGATTTGAGGGATTATGTGTATTGTTCATATTTTATTTTGCCTGTTAAGTAAAATAATAATGTGCTTCCAAAAAATGAATTCATTCTGCAATTATGCGGAATACTATTTGTGACACTGTCTGCCATCTCTTTCAAAAACAAATGTAGGCCTGGTTTCTATGGGAAGATCTAGACAGGAGATGAAGAATAGGGGCACTGACAGGAGTGTCACATGGTTCCTTCTGACAGTCCTTCTGACAGTTTCCAGTTTTACAACCCTAATTTGATCGATTTTTAAAGGGCAATGGCATGAAGTCAGAGGAAAAAGATTTAGAAGGAAACTGAAATGTTGCATGCCTTGTGCCTTTAAACTGGGGGAATTACTTTCTCAGATAAAATTATCTGAGCAGCAGTCTGAAACAGCGCATCAGCATGGACTTCAGCACAGGACATGTGAAGGTTTGCAAAAACTGGGCTTCGGGGCGCCTGGGTGACTCAGTCAGTTAAGCGTCTGACTCTTGATTTCGGCTCAGGTCATCTTACAGTTGGTGAGTTTGAATGCTACATTGGGCTCTGCACTGACAGCATGGAGACTGCTTGGGATTCTCTGTCTGTCTTTCTCTGCCCATCCCCTGCTCATGCTCTCTCTCTCTCTCTCTCTGTCTCTCAAAAAAAAAAAAAAAAAAAAAAAAAGCTAAGTTCAAAGTATTGGGTGAAGGAAGAGACAAGATGGCGAAGGAGAGGGAGGAGGACATCAGAGGGTGCAGTCTCCCTGCAGCACCCCATTTCCTGGCAAGAAGCTCCACTAGGGAAGCCAGAAGCTTAATCAAGAGCTGAAGTAAATGGAAGAGTGAACAGTCTACAGGATTAGTTTCCTCAGTTGTTGCCTCCTACAAAGAACTTTTCTCACCATTTGAGAAACAGAAGCACATTTATATCCATCAACTTCCACTACTCAAACCTCCCTGCATTGTATCTATTAACTACACATGTACAGATTGAATATGATGGGTGTGAATATCAGCGAGTGGCTGCAAAGCTTAATTAATAGCACTGGAATAACATAAGTTAACACTAACTTGATCTGATCCACCTGTCCGTGCCAAGAACTCCAAAATAACTACCATTTTACAGTCCCTGCACCTGGATTCTGTATTAAATTTCAGGTGGACGTTTAAACAAATTTCACTTTAATCAAATACCAGAACTGTGAAATGAAGACTTCCTGAATGCCCTGTGTGGACTCAGGCAAGTTAGAGGCTTTGATATCATAGTTACAGTTATATATTATCACAAGAAGCTTAGAACTATTATCTTCCCATGTTTACTCTCCAGTCATTATAAAATTTAGTGTTCACATAACTTTCCCAAAGGAATCAATTTCTCTGCGTGGCATTGTGATAGTCATGGCACCATTAAAAAAGTAATGGTAGTTGTAGATGTGATTTATGGATCTGGGTGAGCCATATGATATATATGGCATTAATTGAGCTGGAAGGAATCCAGAATAGTCAAATTCTCATCTTTCCATCTCTACACAAAAGTTCTGAATTTGGACCTGCCAGAAACATTATTTATTAGCACATTAGATACTTCATGTTCTGAAATGCTCCAAAGTCTGTCAGCACTTTCTGCTGAAACCATTGAATGTTCCTATCAATTT
Source organism: Felis catus (assembly GCF_018350175.1). Classification (NCBI taxonomy): domain Eukaryota; kingdom Metazoa; phylum Chordata; class Mammalia; order Carnivora; family Felidae; genus Felis; species Felis catus. The sequence goes on from NC_058374.1 coordinate 68,683,740, forward strand.
TTCTTCTGTCCTTTTATGCTGTTTCTCTGTGTCTCTCTTTCTGTCCCTCTCACACACAGCACACAGGGCTGATACTTCTTGTCTCGGCTTGCAATACCTTTGTTTTTATAAATTTGAATGTTCAAGAAAGTTTGGGACCTGTGATCATGTTTACTTTTTGTTAGAAAAAAAAGTTGGAAGAAATTTCTCCTCAACAGTTTATCTTCCCTACTGGACTCAATTTCCCTTTCTCAGTTTCTTTTAACTTGAAGGGGAGAAGAAAATACGATTTAGCCAGTCCCTACTATGTGGTGGGCACTGTCTTCAGTATTTTTATATACCTGTCTCATGCAATCTACATAACATCTCAGAAAGTGTACTCACTTTAGTCCTTTCAAACATCACCCTGTCAAGTAAACCTTCTAGATCAAGTCCTTCTTTACATAAACCAGTCTAACTAGGAACTGCTCCTGTCATCCCAGTCCCCTTTTTCTATTTTTCTTTTTGGCACATATTATCACCAATCATATCATATTGATTTTTATTATTTTGTGTCCCCCTGCTATCACACAAGCATCATGAGAATAACCATTTTCTTGTTTTTTTTTTTTCCTAGCTATGTCTTATTGCTTAGGAGAGTAGCTGACACATAATAGATGCAAATAAATATCTATAAAATGGATGATTAGATAACTGATTAACCTCGGAGTAAACAGTGGAGACTGTAGTCTTAATGTCTGGGCTCACATCCCAGAAAGACAATATAAGGTAGGTGTCACGTGTGTGGCCTGGGAATCAGGCAGTTTGGGTTGGACCCCAGCTTTCCCATTCATTGGTTATGTGACCTTGGTCACATTGCCAGGGCCTCCAGATTTCTCATCTGAAAGATGGGAATAATAACAACCAACTCACAGAGTTGTGTGAGAGTTGAATTAATAAGTGCTACATGCTTAGGAAAGTACCTAGCATTCCATGTTAAAGATTATCGTCAACCTCAGTTCACAGATGAAGAAACTGAGGTTCAGAGAAGCCCCGCATCGGGCTCCATGGAAAATAAGACTTCCAACAGAGCTTCCTTTGATGCCACAGATGACTTTTTTTTTTTTCAACATTTATTTATTTTGGGGACAGAGAGAGACAGAGCATGAACGGGGGAGGGGCAGAGAGAGAGGGAAACACAGAATCGGAAACAGACTCCAGGCTCTGAGCCATCAGCCCAGAGCCCGACGTGGGGCTCGAACTCACGGACCGCAAGATCGTGACCTGGCTGAAGTCGGACGCCTAACCGACTGCGCCACCCAGGCGCCCCACACAGATGACTTTTTAGTAGATAATTCTTTTCCCTCAACTGCATTTCTTATCCTCTTCTTCATTTTCTTTATAATTTTAATAACAGGATTATTAAAAATAATAATTGGATGTGGAGTATTGCTTAGGTGTGAACATTATAGGTTGTAAATAAAGTGCCCTTCTCTCTTTAAAGAAACCATCATGGGAAAAGATAGGGTATAGAAAAATACACTTGGATATATAAAAGGAATAATAATTTGTAATCCCATTTTCCCCTAAAATCATTGAATACTGAATTTTCTACCTACAGAGATAGCTTTGAATTGCTTATTTAAAAAAATGCTTGGCCACGAAATGTTATGCTGTAAGAGTACCACCAGTACAGATTGATTGCTAGTTTTACAAATTTCATCTTCATCCTGTTTTTAGCTTTGTAGGTTGTTTCAATGTGTGGTAGGATCTACCTTTTAATAGAATCTGTCATTTCTCTGACTCCTAGAGCAGTTTTTTACCCACGTTTTCTTTTTCCCTCTCTTTTGTTCAGACAATGTCCTTTCTTCAGAAACGTACTGGGAAGTTCAATATAGAAGATACCTAAGTGGCATTACTCTGGCTGAAGTAAGATTGAGGATTGCAGAGTCCTGCTTCCCCAGCCTGCCTCTGCCCCTCCGCCCGCCCCCACCAACAAGCCTCTCAAACTCGGCGAAGATTCTGGGTAAGATTTTCATTTCAAAAGAAATATAGCGAAGGCTAGTTTCTTATATAGTAACTTCTACTTAAAAGGGGATTTTAAAAAGCGAAGCAGCATTTAAACTGACGGCTTTAGACACTTCAGACGCACTTCGAATCAGAATTAATTTTCTTTTCGTGTCTCCACTCCGAAGCTTGATTTATTACCATCATTTACCTTTTAAAAGAAATACTCAGTGATTTCTAATTTATTCCAATTATTACAGCCATATCTCAAAACTCATTGCTGTCTTCTCACTTACCTTTAAAATGGGACCAGGGGCGCCTGGATGGCTCAGTCGGTTAAGCGGCCGACTTCGGCTCAGGTCACGATCTCGCGGTCTGTGAGTTCGAGCCCCGCGTCGGGCTCTGTGCTGACCGCTCAGAACCTGGAGCCTGTTTCGAATTCTGTGTCTCCCCCTCTCTCTGCCCCTCCCCCGTTCATGCTCTGTCTCTCTCTGTCTCAAAAATAAATAAACATTTTAAAAAATTAAAAAAAAATAAAATGTGACCAGCCTTCAGGTGGATGTGGTAATGCGGGTTGATTCTCACTGTACTGTCCATCCATCTCTTTCCTCCCACACTCTGGTGTCCCCTGTCCCTGTTCAAATTTCAAGCACAAGCATGTGGCCAGGCTGTGTAAGATGCCCTGGGAGGAAGATGCTGGAGCTGAGAGCAGATGCACTCTGAAGCTATTCTGGTCTTAGGGCACCAAAGAAGTTAGGACAGGAGATCTGCCAACCCCAGTCTCACACACACACACACACACACACACACACACACACACGAGAGAGAGACAGTCTGGGAGCAGCTTCCATGGACAAGGAGAGAGGAGGTCTTGGGGCAAAGTGATTTCCAGAGCCTTAGGGTACCCAAGTGATGCACTAAGGGCCCCCCGCCAGGCCGGTCCTTAGCATTGACTACTGAATGACAGAGTCACCTCAGATTGGGAATTCTGCCCCCTTGGAAAATGACTACATGTGAGAGTGTATGTAGTGAAAAATTCATTCCCTGACAGAAAAGGCACGAAAACCTTAGCCGTTGCCTCTAATCATGAGTCAACATCCATTTTGCAGTGTCAACGACATGGAAGTTTATTTCAAGCAGGTCAGAAAATTGAATTTTGTTTCTTTCTCTCTTTTCTTCTCTCTCTCTCTCTTTTTCCACACCATTTGCCCTCTAAAATGTATCTCTGCTGCAAATATTTGAAAAGTATTTCTCGTAAGCATAGGATAATGTATAAAGTTGTGGAATCACTATGCTGTACACCCAAAACTAATGTAACATCGGGTGCCAAATATACTTCAGTAAAAATAAATAACTAAATAAAAATAAAAGTATTTCTTTTCATTTGGGTTTTTTCTGATAATCTTTAAATGTACAAATATTATTTCGTGTGTTTTGGGTGTACAATGGTGTGTTTTGTTTTGTTTTCTAAAAGTCGGATATTAACTTGATGTGTTTGTCTAATAGTATTTTCAAGTATAACAGAGAGTCCTCAAAGACTGATATTGATGATGGTGATGGGGTTGATTGGCCCTGACTACACACCATATACAAGCAAATATTTTAAATTTCCTTTGGTGAATAGAGTCTCTGAAATTTGTCCAATTTCCAACCTGACATTTGATTTATAGTATTAATTTGTTAGCAAATACTTTTTTTTAAAAGTAAAATGCTGGGGCACCTGGGTGACTCAGTTGGTTGAGCATCCAACTTTGGCTGGGGCCATGATCTCACAGTTCGTGAGTTTGAGCCCCGCATCGGGCTCCATGCTGACAGCTCAGAGTCCGGAACCTGCTTCAGATTCTGTGTCTTCCTCTCTGCCCCATCCTCACTTATGCTCTGTCTCTCTCTGTCTAAAAATAAATAAAACATTAAAAATTTTTTTAAATTAAAACATCAAAAAAATGTTTTTTAACTAAAAAAATTTAAAAAAGAGTAAAATGCTGAGGTTTGTTAAAAACCAGTCCAGCTACAATCATAAGATAAATTGCTACAAATTATATGGAAGTTTTGTTTTATTTACATTGCTGAGATTTGAACACTACAAAAGGCATTGTTCAGCAGTGATAGCAACAATTTTAATTTTATAAAACAGAAATGAGAAAAGACATACACCATGGAATGTTTCCATATCTTTTTGGAGGTGTTTAATTTTTTTTCCATAATATCTTATGCTTTAATAAAGGACACAATCCTCTCCATAGCCTCCAGATGTAGGCTTAATGGCTGGTTTTTGTGGATGAGGGGGTGATAATACAGAATGGGGGGGACATAACTTAATAAATAATCTGTATACTTTGTGTTTAAAAGAATTAAGCCAGCTGTGATCACTAGCTCTGTGGGAAGTTGGACTACAAAGCTCATTAGGTGACCAGTAGCGACAATGCTCTCCCGTACAGATCTCCCTTAGATTTGGATTAGAGCTGATTAATAGCTTTTTACTCTTTTTAACAAAACCAGTTTCATTTGCTGCTTGGTTTCACTTCGGGTCCTTTGGCGGCCACCTCATCCATCATAAAGCCTGGGTTTCTTGTGGGATAGCAGTTTCCCAAAGCGTTGTAATATGGCACACCATGTGAAACTTCCTTCTCTATGTTCTTAAGGAATGTCTTTGGTCCATTTCCCTTATTTAGAGTTGCTGTATACCAACTGTACCCTATTGGCTATTCTCTTAATACATATAATGTTTTTAAAATTAAAACAGTGCCTGGCAGATGTTGGATGCTTAATATGCCCAACATAGTGCTCAGCATCTTAGGCTCCCTAACTTATTCCTATTTTACAGATGTTGAAACAGAGAGATAAGGTCATTTTTCCATAGTTAATATTAGCTAATCGATGTCAAAAGTGGGATTCAAATATAGACCTGGTTCTTTTTAAAAAATTATTTATTTGCTTTGAGAGAGAGAGAGAGAGAGAGAGAGAGAGCGAGCACAAGCAGGGTAGGGACAGAGAGAGAGGGAGAGAGAGACTCTCAAGCAGACTCTGCTGTCAATGCAGAGCCCAATGCAGGGCTCAATCCCAGGAAACGTGAGTAAATCTGGTCCTAAAGCCTATTCTTCTACGTCTTGACAATATGTTGCCTCTGTATACCCAGGCTGCATCATTGTATTAAGTTCATTTATTCCTTGGTTTAACAAAATTATGAAGTATCTAAAGTAAAAGGGTGGAATACAAAATTGCACAGAACAGAGTGCCTAGCCCTCTTGGGCCTTTCCATATAGTGAGAGAGAGAGGGAAAATATGTTAAATGGGTAGGGAGGAAAACACAATTCAATTCTTTTGAAATACCCAAAGATAAATTTCTCAAATGAAGGTGATGTTGGAATTGATTCCTGAAGGATGAAGAGGTATTGGGATAAAAAAAAAAAAAAAAAGCATATTGGCTTTGAAGAAGAACATCAAAGTTAGACCACAAAGGTGGCAAAGCTTGAGAGGTAGACAAAGTCATATTTCACTTAGCATTCTAGTAAGAATGAATTATATTCTAGATGTAGATATAGGGTAAGCATAGGAATATTTTAAGCAGAGAATTTCCATAAGCTTGAATTTTTATAAAGGTTACTATAAAGTATGTCAGAGAATACTTCTCCTCGAAGCCTAGCTGAATTCTGGATCTCAATTTTGGTAATCCCCTTTGCTTTTAGAAAAGAAATAACAATTAAAAAATAATTCTCATTAAAAAAATACTCTGGCATTTGTGTTTCCTTTGATCATATTTCTTCTTGTAGAGTTGGGTAGAAAGTTAAAGGAGACTGAAAAAGCAGCAAGCCTCTGAATGGAAAGGCATTAGTAGAATATTCATAAGTGAGTTCAAAGAAGTACTGGGGCTGCAATTAGAAAAACTAGGTTTAGATTCTGCCTCTACTCATGAAGAGAGTTCTTTATGCTTTGTAAAAATTGGGATATTTTTCTTTATATATCCCACAGGAATAACATAAGCTTTAAATGATAATATCTGTGAAAGCACTTTGTGAATTATGAAAGTGTGTGCAGGCTCAGGTGTGAGCCTGAGTCTCCAGTGTGTGCAGAAATTTGAGGTGGGGGTCTCCTATTTGCCCCAATGGGAGAGCCTTGAGGTTTTAGTGTGGTTCAAAGTATGGCGATTGTCATGCTTCACCCTGACCAGAAACTAGGTAAGAATCCCTACTCTTGTGAGTGTCACGATCAGGGAAATATCTTCCTTAGTGATGGTGAAAAAAGTTACTGAGATAAGAAAGAACTCACAAAGTAGTGTGGCAAGGGACATTCTACCAGCTTTCCTCCACCCCCGTTATATATGGCTGTAAGTCTCCTGACAGTTGGCCAAGGGCCTCCAGTTGATATTGGGACATCAATATGCTCCAAAAGATTTTCCAATATGAAGCTTTACCTTTGAAATGTCCTTCTTTTTTGAATATGGCAGAGTACAGCCATATTTATAATTAATAGGTAATTTCTATACTACATCATTTCAATTTATATGGAGCTATGAATTTCATCCTCTGTGTTAATGACTGAATTGTGTAGCCACAATTTACATATTGAAGCCCTAAGCCCCAACGTGACTATACTTGGAAAAAAGTTCTTTAAAGGAGTAATTGAAGTTAAATTGGGTCATAAAGATGTAGCCCTAATCTGGGTGAACTTTTATTCTTATAACAACAGGAAGAGATACCAGAGTTCTTTCTCTCTGTCTGCATGTGCCTAGAGAAAGACTATGTGACGACACAAGAAGCCAGCTGTTTTTGTACCCAGAATCTCATATCCCATTTCCCATCCCTCCCTGCAGAGACTATTTTTTCCTCAGATCTATTAATCAATCTACTTGTATATCTTTCAAGGGAATTACACTCTTTGCATTTACTTGTCATTTCCTAGAATACCTTTACCATCATATTTGTTTAGCCAAATGCTAGCCATCCTTCAAACCTTAATGTGTATATCTGTGTCTTCAGGAGTGTTCTCTTCATCTACCTATCTAATTGAGTCAACTCTCCACTGTGCATCTATTATACCTAAAATATACCTCTATCGAAGCCTGGTTATGTTTTGCTATCATTGAGAATAATCTTACTCATTTCTAGTAAGCTCTGTACAAGGAGTAAAGGGTAAGCTCTCCAAGAATTCTCATTTCAGCAGTTAGCACCTAGCCTTTTACTAGGTGCTCAGTAAATGTTTTTTGATCCACAAAGTGGGTTACAAGAAAGAGATATAAGGAATTAAAGTTAAAAAGAAATGAAAGAAAAGCATATGAAAAGGAAAAATGATAGCCTCAGTTGAGAATAGCTTAAGCACAAAAACACTAATTATGGAAAATTAGAAGAATGGAAATTTGAATGTGTGAATATGGTGAACCCTTTGCAGCGATTAAGTAATCACACATAAAACTTTTTATGGGCACAAAATATACAAAAGGATATACCACTTGGCACCCAGAAAGAGCTCAATATGTATTGATGTAAAAAAAAAGAATGGATGAATATTTACCAGGTAATTAGATAAAAAGTGACAGGATAGACAGCAGAGTACAGGGTGCAGGTTAGAAAATACTGAGGATAAATTAAAGTGCAAATAGATAAGGCAATAATGATACAATGTTGCTGATACTCCATACGATGAATTTTCAAATGACAACTCCCAATGATGGATTTCTTAGACATTATAAGATTAGCATTCGATCCTCTGAGTAATTATCTATTTCACTCATCTTTAATAATAATGATAACTTAAATTTTGAGTAGATTTCTAATTTGAAAAAGGCATTCATATGCATAATTCTATTTAATTGTACAATAATTATGTGAGACCCTTAAGGCGGTTAATGCTTCCATTTTACAAATGAGGAAGCAGGGGATAGACTAAATCCTTTGCTCACTTGTACTTTCCAGTCCACGTTGGAGCTAGAGTAGATCCCCAGATCATGACAGCGACCCACTTATTTTGCAGATAAAGACAGCTTCAGGTATATACCTTGACTAGTTCTAAGTTAAAGGCGTGCTAGCCAGATTTACCCAGCTCATATCTTCCAGCCAAGTGCATTTCTAACTAACCCAAACTGTTTCTTTAATATTGACTCTATCACGTGCATTTATTTTTTATATCATGTGCTTTTAAAATGTCAGAATTTTTAATTTATCTTTGTGTTGCATTTTTAGATTGGTAATATTGCATTTCATAACCTTGTCCCAGGGAAGTTTTATTTGCATAAACTCTGACTGACAAGGTTTTGTGAAGATTGCTTATTTAAGAAAGTGAGGCGATCCTGTCTTTTCCTAGTTCCCTAGTTGAATCAAGACAATGGGGAAGAATTTGTAAATAAAATAAAATATGTCATGTGTTATTCACGGGTTCGATCCCTGCACTGGGCTCTGAGCTGACAGCTGGGAGCCTGGAGCCCACTTCAGATTCTGTGTGTCCCTGTCTCTCTGCCCCTCCTCCACCTGTGCTTGTGCGCGCGCGCTCTCTGTCTGTCTGTCTCTCTCTGTCTCTCAAATACATAGGTAAACAAAAAATATATCATATGTCATTTCTCACTGGCATAGCTTCAATTTTGAGGCTCTTTCATGTGGCTGCCAGTATCTTTTTAAGGAGGAGATTCAGGGAAAGAAATCAATATGCTCACCTGGTCACATACCACACATTTGTGCCTCCACCAATTCCAATCCCATCCAGCTACCCACATAAATCTCAGATTAGGATTTCTTCTGCTCATTAGCTGCCACTATTTTCTCTTTAAATATCAGAAGAAACTCCTTGCTGATTATTCAAAATGCCCCAAACCTGCCGACATGTAACAGAGGAGATAATTCTACATCTCACATCTTATTTTATTAAAAGTTTTATCTTATGGATATTTCATTCAAAAAAATCACTATAGAAAATGGAAGCAGTGTTCTTCAAGTTCGGGAGAAAATGTAGACTTCCTTGATGGTGGAGAAACAAGAAAGAAATTTGAAAACATACCTCAAAGGGCTTTTATGAAAGTTAACGAGCTAGTGTTTATAAAACATAATGGGAATCAGTCTTGAAAGGAACATTGCAAGCAAAATGTTTTAATATTATCACATATTCTCATATTACAAAGATTTAAAATTACAGGTTGAAGGGTGTGCAGTGGAAAGTCTCCTGCTCAGTTTAAAAAGTTCTCAATTAATACTCCACCACCTCTTGGGGGACTACACTCAAGGTGCCTAGCATAATTCAGACAGCACGCTGTTAGACCAGTAAGAGAGAACAAGTTTCCGCTTCTACTTTGCTTAGTTTTGTCTTTTGGACCAAAAAATCTCTAAATATTTTAGAGGAAACAAACTATTTTAATGTTTTGCCACCTACCTGCATCATCAAAGCAGAAATATTTGTAAATGTTGACACCATGACTCCCGTGAGAAGAAATTGCATTTATTAAACTTGACTCCTTTGGCTCCTACAACTTAATTTCTGTTTGCCCGATGCTAGATGATAATGCACCACAGAAATTTATCACACTGTATAACTTTCTAACTGTAATCACTGTAAAGTTTCAGCTAGGATTGCACTTAGCAAAGCTTTGCCAAAGACAGATGAAGAATGAAAATGATTTCTAATTAAAATGCAGTTTGACTCAAATAATCAAGAGAAAATTTGGAAAGTAGATAGAGGGAAGAAAGGAGGGGGGAGAGAGAAGAATGGTTGACATTTTCTGCCTGCTTAATATACATTTTCCTTTCCAAGTCCTTTTCTCACAGACAAGGCAATTTATTAAGTGGCGGATGCTATGCTTTTGTCTACCTTTATCCCCTTCTTCAGGGAACTGTCTTTTCCGTCTGCCATGTGTTCCTGGTGGGACTGTCAATCGTGATGGTCCACCCATTCCTAGAGATGTATATAAGACTACCATTCACCTGCAGTTTGCTGCTCTGCAGGATATAGTGATGAGTATAAGGGCAGGCATGTGACTTAGAGTCTTTCTAAAAACTAAGAGGGAAGATCTCAACTCCCTCTGGGTTATGAGATATAAGAATACAAGTTGGAGGCTACAGCATGCCTCTTTCTGTCCACATAGAAAAAGCCTGACTGAGATTTAAGCCCACAGAAAAACCTATGTAAAATTGCTTGAGTCTGTTTCTAACACTGCTTGGACCTCCAAGTTACATGAGTCACCATGTTTTCTTTTTCTTTTTAACTGGGCTGATTTTTGTTGAGTTTCTTGCAACCCAAAAGATTTGGCTAATACAATCTTTAGACGAATTTTTCTCCATCCTCTCAAAAACCTCATTTTACTGAGGAAAGGCTTAGGGAGGTTGAGCAAATTACCCCAATTCACATCTAGGAAGTGTCACAGCCAGATTCAAGGGTTCCCATTCAAACTGTCTAGGGTTCCCATAAAATACAGTGTCAAAACCATTAAAAGACTGGATCATGTGCACCTGGTGTTCATGAAGATCACCCGCTTTTTCCTTTTTCTTTGATTTTTCTTTTTTATATGTTCAATTATTCAATTCACATTTCATTCTTTTTATTCTAATATATCTTTCATTAAAGTTCAAATGGTTCAGTTTGTCCTTTGTCAGTAGCAAAAACTTGCCCTAAGCAGCTGTTGCATATATAGCACTATTGCATATATAATTTGATAATTTAGAACTATTTCCACTGAAAAGAATACATAAAGCAATGACTAATAATTCCCAATTTATATTACTGATTTCATGTACTTTTTATAAACTGATCACATTTCCGGTATTTTTTTTTTGCTCAGATGTTTTGGGGAGATGTTAAAAGAAGATTGCTAGGCAGCAAGATTGTCTTGTCCCCAGTATGCCCCTTTCTTCCTTCAATAAAGCTAGCTTATTCTTTCTCTCTTCAGCTCATGTAGTCTCTGTTCTAATGTCATGCTCCCCAAATCTTTTCATCCCTAAATCAAAAACTTCTTTTTTCTCACCTCTTTTATATTTCCTCTTCGGCTCTACTGTTCCATTCACTGCTACCAAACTTGTGTGGAATTTAATTTTCTGCCTGCATACTTGTTCTGCCACATGTGAAGAAATGGTACTAACTAGGACCTTCCACACTGCACAGCCATGGATATGCAAAAATTATGATATGACTTATAGCCTTAAAGAGCAATATGTTTAGTTGGAAAGACAGGCATGTTAACAAAATTCTGTAGTGAAGCCATTAGTCTTATGATATAGGTATAGACAACTTACAAAGGGGGGCCAGATATATGAGCAAATAACATGAATAAGATCCAGTGAGAATGTTAGAAATCAGCCATCAAGGACAGACAAGGGCTGTAGAGACATAGTTGAAGAGGAAGCAGTGGTGTCAAACGGAGACAAGCCAGACAGATAAAACAATAGGCACAGGGGCACCTGGGTGGCTCAGTTGGTTAAGCTTTCAACTTTTGATTTTGGCTCAGGTCATGATCTCATACTCTGATCATGGGATCAAGCCCGGTGAAGGGCTCCAAGTTGAGTATGGAGCCTGCTTAAGATTCTTTTTCCTTTTCTCTCCTTCTCTCTCTGACCTTCCCCCTCTTTTGCTCATGTGCTCTGTCTCTAATAAAACAAAGCAAAAACAAACAAAAAATAGGCACAAAGACATGAGGCATGAAGGAATTTAGCTTGGGTCACAAAGATAATTTTGAAGTGCCTACCCAGTTCATAATGAGCCCTTTAATACTATCTCCCTCCCTTGATAGTTCTATACATAGGAACTGGTCCCCCAGAAGCCATACTTTTGCAATATGTCTACAAGTGCACTTCTAATTATGGGTCACTAGACCGGAGTGCTTACCTGATTCATGTTGAATGAATAAACATCCCATCCCCTAATCTAGAATTTGACTTAAAAGAGAAAGAGAGAAAAAGAACAAGAGACTTCTTGCCATTGAATCTATACTTGGGAGTTTCTCTAGTGCACCTGCTATGAGGAAGAAAGATGTAAAGAAAGCCATGAAGGGAACAATGGATCAGACTGAACAGAGGAAGTCCTGATCCATTCATTGAAATATCAAACTGCATCACAGAATTACAACATGGGAGGCATTGTGAAGGTTCAGAGAGCTCAAGGGTAAGAACTAAAACTGCAGGCTGATTTCAGGAAACCAACATCCTAATGCAAAGGATAGATAACAAAAACAAACAAGAAGCCATCAAATAGTGATTAGGCTATAGTACAATAAATCAAAGGGATGTAGTAAAGAATGTCTTGGGGACTAATTTGGATTGGGGGTTTAGAGAAGGCCTCTATAAAGAAATAATAGCTAAGCTAAGATCTTAGTGACAAGAAAAACTGGTGAAGATATAGGGAGGAAACTTTCAAGCTGAACTTGAAGGAAGAAATAAATTTAGCACGTCAAAGACACAGAAAGGTCAAAGTGATTGGAGCTTAATGAGAGAAGGAAAGAATATTAAGAGGCGACATAGAGAAGGATGCCGGGGCCAGGTGAAGTAGGGCCTTTATGCAAGGTTATTTCATTTTAAATTAAATCATAAGTCACTAAAGTTTATTAAATTATCCAGTGATATTCTCTGATTTAAGTATTGAAGAATCAGTTTCACTTGCAAAATAGATTGTAGTGAGAAAACAGAGAAGCAAGGAAACTAGGTCATAGATAACCTGAAATAGCTCAAAGTAGAGAAGACAGAAACTTTTCCTGCCAGGATGGTAATAATGTTGATGCAAGAAATGAAACATTTGGAGATAGAGAAAAGCCTTGCTAGTAGATTGGAGAGAGATGAGGGAGAAAAAAAGAGAAAGCAAGAATGATTTCTAGGTTTCAGGCTTAAGCAATTGAGTAGATGAAGATACATTTTTCTGAGATGAGTACGACTGTTAGAAGAACAAGTGTGGGGCTCAGTGGGGAGAATTCAGGGTTCTGTTTTGACTGTTCTGAGCTTGAGATGCCTATTGGACATCCAGGTGGATATGTCAAGTGGATAGTTAAATATTTGAGTCTGCAGTCCAGGAGAGCAATGTGGAGTGAAGATATAAATCATTGTGTAGATAGTACTAAGTCCTGAGCTGCAAGATATTACCTAGACAGAAACATAGATAGAAATACATGTCCTGAGCCATGCCCTGAGCCATTGGAGATTAGGACAAGGAGAAAAAAAGTCAGAAAAAAAAAACTGAGAAAGAGTGACAGTATGGTAGAAGGAAAACACTAGAATGTGACATTTCAGAAGCCAAGAGAAGAAAAGGTTTCAAGATGGAGGGATTGTTTAACAGAGTTGAATAGTTTGGGAAGTTGAGCCAGATAAGGACACATGTATAAACACTGGGTTTGGAAATGAGGGAGACTTTTATACATTGGTGATAGAAACAGAAACCCTATTGTAGCAAGTTCAGACAAAAATAAGACATGATTTGGTGGAGGAATTAGATTGGTGCAACCTTTTCAAGATTCTGTTGTTAAGAAGACCAAAAATAAGCTGGAAGAGCTTCACGAACAAATTCCTACAATGCATGCACCAATGAGAATGAAAAAGTGAACCAGTAGAGACAGTGAAAGGGACGATGCAGGAGAGAGGGGAGATAGTCGTAGGAGTGACTTTCTTGAGACAGTGCTAGACAGCAGTGGGGACGGGAGGAGGGAAGGAGTGGCCCTGCATTGAGTGGGGGCGCTTCATGTATGGTAGCAGGACACATAGCACAGAGCGTTGCTATGGATGCCAGGAGAGTGGTAGGTTTGGGGGTATGAAGTTGTGGGAGTTACTGCCTAATTCTATTTTCTCCTTGGGGATTTAGGCCAAGAATAAGGAAGGAAGGTAGAGTGTTGGAGCTCTAGGAAAGGAAGGTAGTTTGAAATCATTGTTGCAGAGAATAGGAGAGCAAACATTATAGGGTAGTATGTAGGGTTCCTGGCCAAAGCAGAGTCCTCGGTTGAGTATTGCAGTCATGAATATAAGGTGAGACCAGTTAGTATTGTTGTGTTTATTCCAGCAACATTTATTTGCTCAAGTATCGGTAGGGAAAGAGCTGGGATTTCCCAGAATTGGAGCCTTCCTGAGCAGGAATTGAAAGAAGGAGGAAGATGCCTAACAGTTAAGGCATTTTTCTTTTTAGAAAGTGATTTTAGTTACAGGCTGTGAAATCTAAGCTATGTAACCATAGCAATGACAATTAGAGGGATATGTAGTTGTACAAAAAAGAAAACAGTAAAGAGTTAGAGGTCTCAATGAGGGCAAAGAGTTGCTAGAGTAGGACACCTAGAATAAATAAGCTAAATGGGTGGGAAGTGGTAGAGTCTGAAGATTGATATAGAGATCCTGGCAGCATATGAATTTTTGATGGTTATAAATGTCAAAGGTCAGACCATGAGTGTCAGTAAACAAGAAGAGAAAGAAAAAAAAATGTGAGGCCAAAGAATTAAGAAGCCAAGGTATTAGAGAGCACAACCCAATAGATATTGAGCCAGTAAGAACTGTCCCAGAATCAATGTGGTGATGAAAAAGGGAGCAGCTACTAAAGTCATGAATGGAAGGGGAGAGGCCAGGTTGGCACAGGACACCGGGAGGAAGGGTAGCAATTGAAGTCTGTTGGCATAAACTCTGAAAGGGCCTGGCGTATTTAAATGAGAAGTAGGGAGGCAGTTTGGAAGCAGCACTAGAGGGCAAGAAAGACATACTCCTTCCCCTTTGCTGATCCCTGAGGTCAGTCAGTGGAGGGAAGACAAACACTTTCCACCCCTGAGCTTTGCCTGGTGTTCAGCGGCAGCACGAAATGGCCAGCTTTCCTTTAGGACAAAAAAGGAGACGGAATGATGAGGAAAAAAGTTACTGAACGAGGGTTGTTGGCTACTGACCTACACTACCTGTTCCAAAGGGCACACCGGAAGAGATTTAGAGGGTGGAGATGAGTGACAGATCGGGGATCATAGCCTCTGCAGCATTAGACTGTGGGTCCTGTAAGGAATGTACTTTGCATCAAAGACCCAGCACACACACAAAGCATGCACATATGTAAATCAGAGGCAGGGTGTCTCAGAACAATGCTCTGTCACTTACTACCTGGGATGTATTCTGACCAGTTGTAATATACTTAGATACAAAGAAAATGCTATTTTGGATCCACTAAATCAGTTTCACAAGTGTTTGGATTGGATTCTTGTGAACGACCCAGTGTTTGAACAAACTGGATTGGCTCCCACTTTTTCTTTGGGTGTCTCGGAGGTTTCCCTGTTGTCTTCTAAAGTGGCTCAGTTATTCTCTGTCTTCTTTCCTTATTCATTTGGTTTGTGATACTTATAACCTATTATTCTCCTGCTCTCTGTCCAGTTATTATTGTCCACCACCTCTCAAAAATGTAAGTTTTGTGGATGCGGTGGCCCGTGTGTATTGTCTGTCTTTTTACCACCGGTATTGTACCTAGTGCCAAACGCTCTCTATGTAAATAGTGAATGGGTGGATTATTGAGAATACCGATTTACTTCTTTTTTCTTTTAAAAAAAATGTTTATTTATTTATTTATTTTTGAGAGAGGTAAAGAGAGAGAGGCAGAGAGAGATGAAGAGACAGAATCCCAAGCAGGCTCCATGCTGACAGCGCAGAGCCTGATGTGGGGCTTGAACTCACAAACTGTGAGATCACGATCTAAGTCAAAATCAGGAGTTGGACACTTAACCGACTGAGCCACCCAAGTGCCCCAAGAATACCAACTTTAGAAGTTATAGGCCCGAAAATATCTGAGTTGTCTCTGGCACTGGGTTGTAGACCTTTACTATATTCGCTAAATAAATACCCTCTAGCTGGTGCCCAGCCAAGTATTTCTTTGTCTTTTCCTTCATCTATATGTCAAACAATAAAATGAAGAATAAAACCCTGCTAGAAATTCGCCATTTGCCCCTCCAGATTCACTTTCCTCCCCTTTCCAACCTGTTATGTGACCCTTTGTTGATCGCCCTCTGACTTCCACTTGGGTCTGGCCCAGAAAGGCACCCACAGGAGATCCAGAACTAGGAAGAATAGGAGGCCAGGTGTTTATTCACCTGACTCTCTGACTCTGTTTCTCCACAGGCACTAGTTGAAGTGGCCGTGCTCCTCCCTGGAAAGCTTTCTGGAGTTTCTGTGATTGTTCCTTCCCTTTGTACCTTGAGGCCTAGAGGTGGAACCAATCCTGTCCCCACCTCCAGCCACAATACCTTGTTTCATTCTCCAAATGCTGTCCACAAGTCTCTAAATACTGTCTTCAGGAAACTCTCCCAATCACCTCATGCAAGCGTACCATTGATCTCCTGCCTGGACCCTGACTTTAATAGCAATGTTTCTTATTTAAGTATTACAGTGCCTAGGCGCCTCTGGGTTTAAAAGTCATGCCAAGGGCATTTCTGAACAAGTCTATAGATGCCTTAAAAGATAGATTCTCCACTCCCCACCTCTACTCTAAACCCACAGAATGAAGAGGGTGTTTTGTGGCTGCAGGCAAACATTCCATTATCACCATGTCAGGGTCATTCCCTCCACTGAAAAACATTTGCCAACCACCTACTATGTGCCAGACTGTGTTCAGCACTAGGACACAGTCAAATAGGTCACAGTGCCTGCTGTCAAGACATTCTCATAAAAATCCTTACCCATACATGGCATTTAAAGCAAAGTAAGGGTTGAGGACCATATTTTTAAATTCAAAGATATCCAGTGTGAAAGTTCTGGAAAGAGCAACCAAATATATCAATGTTAAAATGTCTCAATTTGATATATAGAAGATATTTAGTGTTTTGACAGATAAGAGGTAAAAATGCTAGTTGTTTTTGACGCATACACTTTGCAGTCATTTGATATAAAATTAAAAAATCAGAAAGAATATATGCACAAATATATATGTTTTTTTCCTTTGAGGTTCCAAAGAGTAAAATACAGATATAAAGCAGAAAGCAATTACTTAGACAATCTGGGACAAAATATTCTTGGATTAGTTGAGACTATCTTCAGTGTAACATTGTCTCCAGTGTAAAAGTGTAATATCAGCTATGGGCACTCCCACTTCTAATTTAAGATCTTTCGTATAGTGTAAATGGTTGGTATGTGTTGTGGGTGAATTGCATAGCCTCAAAAGATATATTGAAATCCTGACATGAGGCCCCTGTGAATGAGACCTTATTTGGAAGTAGAGGGTCTTTACAGATGTAATCAAGTTAAGATTGGGTCATCCTGTGTCAGGCTGAGTCCTAAATCCAATGACTGGTTACTTTGTAAGGAAAGAGAAATTAAGGGATGCCTGGGTGGCACAGTCAGTTAGTTAAGCATCCAACTCTTGATTTTAGCTCAGGTCATGATCTCACGGTTTGTGAGCTTGAGCCCAGTGTCGGCCTCTGCGCTGACAGCATGGAACCTGCTTGGGATTCTCTCTCTCCCTCTCTCTCTGCCCCTCCCCTGCTCACCCTCTCTCTCTCATTCTCAAAAATAAATAAATAAATAAACTTAAAAAAAAAGATAAAATAGTGGGGCGCCTGGGTGGGTGGCTTAGTCAGTTAAGTGTCTCACTTTGGCTCAGGTCATGACCTCACGGTTAGTGAGTTTGAGCCCCACGAGGGGTTCTGTGCTAACAGCTTGGAGCCTGGAGCCTGCTTCAGATTCTGTGTCTCCCTCTCTCTCTCTGCCCCTCCCCTGCTTGCACTCTGTCTGTCTCAGAAAATAAACATCAAAAAAATTATTTTTAAATAATTAAAAAAAAAAGAAAAGAAAAGAGAAATTTGGACACAGACACATGGTGAAAAAGTCATGTATTAACTGTGGAGGGAGAAAACAGAGTGACAGCTACAAGCCACAGCACTCCAAGGGCGGCCCCAGCTACCAAAAGCTAGGAAGGAGTGAGGCAGGATTCTTTGCTAGAGCCTTCAGTGGGTGCACAGCCCTGATGACAGAACCTCTGGCCTCCAAAACTCAGAGAATAAATTTCAGTGTTTAAAGCCATACACTTTGTGGTACTTTGTTATAGCAGCTGTAGGAAACTCATACAGTATATAAGGTTTTCACAGATGACCAGATCTTTCTCATTCATGGATAAAGAAGGCCAAATGCATGAATTCAGTTAATAGAGACAAACAAAAGACATTCTATTACAAGCAAAGCATAAATGGTATCATGAGACCCTCCACAGAAGCATCTAGAATAGCTACACTAAAAGCTTCTACAAATTCCAGGACAAAACATTGATTTTACATTCAGCAGTGATTTCATGCTAGCTCTGAAATCATAAGAAACATTTATATCTTAAAATTGTCTTATTTTGATTTATGTTAAAAAGAGAGGAACTAACATTTATAGTTCCTATGGAATGCAGGCCTAATGAAAGTCACTTTATTTTTAGCATGTAATCGAGTCCTTGCAATGACTCTGAAACAGAGATGTAGCATGTTCATTTTCCAAATAAGAAGATTATAAAGAAGTTGCCTAAGTTATAAACTGAGCTACTTGAGATCACATAGTAGCAAGTAGCAGGGCTAGAATTGGAACCTATTTCTAAGGGCAGATCTAAGTTTCGTGGGGCCTACGGTCTATACGACGTGTAGGGATAGGTGTTATTTAAGCAACAGGAAACAAAATTATCAAACAAAATGTCTGCTTCAGGCAAGTCAGGGGCCCTAAAACTTAAGCAATGTTTGGTCAGTTTCTGTTTGGGTGCCTCTGATACCCGGGCATTTTTTTCCAGCATTTGATAAGTAATAAAAGTTCGTTATAAAAAATTAGAAAATACAATTAATTATTTTTTAAACGACTCAAAATTCCACCACCCAGAGTTGGCTACTGTTAGCTGCATAGTTTTATATATCCTCGCAGAGATCTTTCTGTACATATGCTTTTATGGTCTGATTTTTTTCTGCTTAATATATTACTGACATTTAAAATGTAAACCAGACATAAAATCACAATGCGTCCCCCCACCCTGGTTCATAACCATCTAATGGCTTCCATATTCATTGGTATTACATTCATTTGTATCAAAATAACATAAGTTCTTCATTAAAAAATGAAATACAGCTAGAAAACTTATAATTAATAACAGGAACCTCCTGTCACAGCATTATCAAATCCCATACTCTAAATAGAATACCCTATTTAGCTTTTGAATTCTTTAGATCTTTCTTCTTGCATTTCCTCTGAAGTTTAAATAAGATATTTATATAAACTCCCTCTCAGTTATTATCTACTGACCTTATAAGGAATAGATGAATTTTGTATTTTTATATTCCCCTTCCCCAATTTTCTCTCCTTTCCCTCTCCTAACTTTTTACGTCACTGGATATACAGGATTTAACTTACTAAAATCATGTTCATGTTATTTACTGTGGAGCCAGGAGACACATGTTTCCTCTTTGGTGCACCAGCACCTTTTCTTCCAGAGTTAATAATTGTTTTAGGTTACTTTTGTTATTCTCTTCTTATCAATTCAGAAATTCTCAAAAGAACTCTCAACCCTCTAAACACTATATTCTACATGGTCGCACATTACATAACCTTCCAACCCAAGTATGTTGTTATTGTTGTTGTTGTTGTTGTTTTGAATAAAGATATTCCTTCTGGAGTTCCACATACACCACTGCCCTGTCAGCCTGCAGCCCAGTGGCTTCCCTGGGACCTCCCTGGTCTTCTCTCCCAGGCCCATGGCTCTGGCTCCTTTATCAACCTGCCACATCCAAGTGGTTCTCTGTTCACTCCCTAATCTTGGTGGGACACATCCTATAGCAGCTTCTGAAGAATGTGTACATGGAAGACAAATTGTCTGAGAACATCAATAGTCCAAAAATTCTTCATCCTACCTCCATATTCATGTATAGAATTCCAGCTGAGAAATCATTTTCCCCCAGAATTTTGAAAGCATTATTCTATGATCTTTAAGCTTCTAGTATTGTGGGGAGTCCAGTGGTATGCTAATTCACTAGCCAGCCTAGGTTACCAGTTTTAACTCCCTCTCTGGAAGCTTTTAGAGTCACTGTTTTTTTTTTTTTTCCCTAGTTTTGTGAACTTCCTAATAGGTATGCCTGATGTCATTGTTCAGTGTTTTACATTGTTTTTCATTCATTGTACTTTCATAGATATCTCCTGGCTCACATTTGCCCATCCTAGGAAATTTTCTTATATTCTTTCTTTCATAGAAGTTTCTCTTCTCTGTTTCCTCTTTCTGGAGCTTATTTTATTTTATTTTATTTTATTTTATTTTATTTTATTTTATTTATTTTTTAAATTTCCTTTAATGTTTTTATTTATTTTTGAGACAGAGAAAGACAGAGCATGAGCAGGGGAGGGGCAGAGAGAGAGAGGGAGACACAGAATCCAAATCAAGCTCCAGGCTCTGAGCTGTCAGCACAGAGCCCAACACGGGGCTCAAACTCATGGACTGTGAGATCATGACCTGAGCTGAAGTCGGATGCCTAACCGACTGAGCCATCCAGGCACCCCTATTTTATTTTAGTTATTATTTTGTGTTTGTTTATTTGAGAAAAATAGAGAGTGAAAGAGAGAGAGAGAGAGTACATGCACATGAGAGCAGGGAAGTCGGAGAGGCAATCCCAAGCAGGCTCCACACCCAGCACTGGGTTGTGGGCGTCAGATCATGACTGTGAGATCATGACCTTAGCGCATTGAGCCACCCAGATGCCCATTTTTTTTTAATTTTATTAAAGCTGTGCAACTTTCTGATTCAATATCTGATTGTCTTCTTCTTTCCAACCATTTTTCCACATCTCTTTCCATGTCTGTCCCATTTTTTGTTCTTTCTGATTTTATCTGCTTTATTTTCTAACACTTTTACTGACCTTTTATTTCTGATATCCTATTTTTAACAAAGCCCTTGCTTGTTTCTGCATGTTCCCTTCTCCCTTCAACATCCCTTTTTAGGCATTATGCTATTGTTTCAAGTATACAAATTATTCTCTTATTTTCCTGGAGATATTATCTATAGTAGGTGGGTTTTTTTTCTGCTACCTAATTGTTTTGTTTCCTCTAACATTCTCTTTTTCTCCTTGTTTTGTTTCCTACATTTCATATGAAAATATCTTCACAGATGTCTAGAAATCCTTCTCTATTCAACATTTCAGTGGTGGGCACTAAAAAGTTAGTTGAAGATTCTGTGTGTATGGAAATAAAACCAACCAATGGATAGATTTTTCAGGAAGTGACTGGGTTGTGAGCTGGCTCTTACCACCATGTTGGGAGAGTCAGGAGGTAAACAGGTATAGCGGTGTGTGTGTTGAACTGCACGCTCCTCAAAACTTCACCATCGTTGTTCAACTTTTACTCAATTTGTTTCAGTACAAGATTTGAACTTCCCAAATAAATACTGTACATGGATGTCATATGTGCCATGAGATAATGATTTTCTAGGCCCTTGAAATGGCCAGATGAAGCCTGAGTAGGGCCATGGTGGAATAACCATAATTTCCAGTAGGCCCAACAGTCTTGGTTTACACCAGCTGCTCCAGTGTAATTAAGCAGTACCCCTTTTTTCTTTTAAATGTGTCCTGATTTGGATGATAAATTATATGATCACCAGCCTGTCACTTATAAGAGGGGCAAGGAACCTTGCTCAGGGCCTCGCAAGATGGGCTGTGTTCCCTTCAATCTCCAGTGGCAGGCATGATGAGCAAATCTAGTATTAGCAGATTTATTGGGTTGCATCTCATACCTCTGAGGTATCCTCCAGCAGCCAGCTTCAGGATATCCCCCCTGACCATCAGAGACAAGAATCCCATGGAGCTGATAAAGGAGTTTGTATTCTGGTAAAGACTAGGGAATAGGGACGCTAGGCAAGAGTCCAGAATGTAGCCTGACATTTTATTTCCATTTATTGAATCCTTTATTTGCCATTTATTTACTTGTATATATGTAATCATGTACTATGCTTTTATAGTTCTTTCAAGCTAGCTATGGAGAGACTGCTCTAGCAATGTATACATGTTCTAGAAGTTAGAGCTTCATCATTTTCTAGGAACAATTTGCATGACAAAGCTAAATTAGAAGTCAACTTTGTTCAAAATATTATACGTAACTTTTAACATTTCATTTTAGAACAAGTTTATCAAGAGGAATGAATGATACTTGGCTGCTTGCAGCAATATTATGGCCAAACAAACCCATGATATCCTAAGCTCTTTTCAACATTGAAGAGCTGCTCTATTCTGACAAATCAGTTTAGGCTTCCCTCACACTATCTCATGGTATGAAAGACCACTATCAGAACCTGCACTGTTAGCTTACGTGATGCTGAACAGCCACTTTACTGTTATTCACATTTAGCATTCAACTTTACTTTTTAATAGAAGAAAAAATAATTCTAATTTTTTTGAATTTTTTCTCTGTTATGATACATCAAAATAATCAGCAAAGCAGTATTTGCAAATGTCATTTTTAAAGAGAATATGATTGCTATGGGTGCTTTCAGAATGTTCTAGATAACATGCAAACTCTCTCTTTTTTTTTTTTCACTATCTAAATTTTCCAAAGATTGATGATGCTTTCCATCCAACAGATATCTTTGTTTCCTTTTCTCAAATGGTACCAATGACTTACTTCTTGCTAATCCAATGTTATTTCCTATCCAACTCAGGCTGTCCTGATATGGGATTCACTACTACTTAGTGTCTACTATTCTTAGTGTCTAAGATGAATAATTTGCTTGCATTTCTCAATCATTTTACTTTACACATGACTCCATCTTTGGTTCTTTGTTTCTGCCTCTAAATCCAGTTCAAGTTTCCACATGTCCATCATTTCAGCTGCCATTTGAGTGCCAATGTCTGCAAAATGCATGACATTCTCTATCACATTTCAATGCATTAAACTTCTGAGTTCTTAACAATTGGCTGGATATACAGTTGCCCTTTTATGTGCCTTTTCAGCTACAAGTATATGTAAATCAGTTTGTGCAGACAAGAGGGATCACTGAAATGCCTTCGGTTTGCACATCCTCTGAACGTTTACCTTCTTGGCAATATTCTTTTCTTTTTTTTTAATGTTTATTTTTGAGAGAGAGAGAGAGAGAGGAGGAGGAAAGAGCAGAGAGAGAGGGAGACACAGAATGTGGAGTAGGCTCCAGGCTCTGGGCTGTCAGCACAGAGCCCGACACAGGGCTCAAACTCATCAACCATGAGATCATGACCTGAGCTGAAGTCGGATGCTCAACCGACTGAGCCACCCAGGCACCCCATATTTTCTGATCATTCCAAATCACGTAGTTATTATCCTCAGATTTCCTATAGCATTTCATTGTTAGCCATTAAGCCTCTGCTTTTTTGTGTTAAATCTGCTCATTTTATTTACCCAATCATATTGTAAATTCATGGGTAGCAAAAATGGTATCCTCTACTATTATATCCCCTCAAGTGCCCTTCACTGGGCACTGGGTAAGTACTCATTAAATACTCATTGAAAACTTTTTAATCATATTGGTGGGATTTTCCCCATACTTTGGATTCAATTCAAACATCATTTAATACATATCCTTTCTTAGAAAAAAAAATTACAAAGTAAGACTTTTTAATCTGGTTACAGGCCTTTAATTATGCAAACTGCCACTATTAAGTTGCATGACCGAGCCAAGGAAAATACTGACTGTTGGTTATTTTCTGACTGGTGATTGATGAAATGTTATTAAGTAATGTTAGGTCATATTCTTTGTCAGAATGTGACTTGGTCTTTGGCAGCTACACCATCAATTAGCAATACTGCTGATAATCTCTATTTTATATAGCAAGCAATTTGTTTTTCCATACAAGCTGGGAGAAGGAGAGAAGGAAATGATAGTCACTCATTGCCACAAGTCATCTGTAGTAAGGATACTAGATTTAAAGAAATTCTTTAAAACTTTTAAAAATAAATCTTTAAAATATCTATGTGGCTAGCTACATTTTTAGACATGCGCACGTGGCCATCTTGGTAGGGTTTCTGATCTATCGTTAAGTACTAATTTATTCTTATTGCCAACTTTTAATCTAGCTATTGGATGCTTCATTTCTTCCCTAAAACTTCTGGATTGGAGTCAGATATCCATGTCTCCATACCAGGGTTCCAGGAGCATTCACATTGCCAAACCAGAGTTGCTAACTTAGCTTCTTTACCCCCTTTTCTGAAATACACTCTACTGAAGTAAATTCAGACCTCAATGCTTTTATCCCAAGTCCTAAAAAAGGGAAATAAGTATTTATTTAATGTCTACTATGTGCCAAGTAATGTGGTGGGCACTTCTCATAAGTTAATAAATGAAAAACATAGGCCCTGAACAACTCAAATCAAAACAGTGTGCAACTCATCAGATGCCAATCTGGCTTTTAATCTTCAGTCTTTTTCCTTCTCAGCTTTAATTTCCAACTGTTGCCCTACCAAAAATACATAGTTTTCCCTCTATACATGATTAGAATCAGAATTGATATCACTGGGGCATATGTTCCATAATAACTTTTATGAGCATGCATTAGTAAAAGGCCATACTCTTTAATGTTGATTAATACTACATTGGCATAGAGAAACTCAAAAAGTCTAAGAGGGAAAACTATTTGGAGTGTTCCAAGTAACTTATAATTACCATGCAATCAAGAAGAAGAATCATCAAGTTTGAAATTAGACTGTCAAAATCATCTGCATTAGTGGCAAAAGTTCAGTTCTGTTTTTCCTCTAAAAATAAGAATTTTAGAGATTTCCCGTTTACCCAACATCTTTTTAAATATTTTCCCAAACTGTCAGTTTGTGTGGGGAAATATAAATGCAATATGGATTTCTGGAGTAGAAAGAACATATCCCAAGTTTCAAAAATAAACATACATATAGAAATATGCAGGAAGAGGAAAGAGCTTTTTTTGATGGAAACTGAAGCATATTGGATAAATAGTAAATCCCAAAAATTCTTATCTAAAGAGTCACTGTTATTAAAATTCCAAAACTAACTGATAAGAAAATAGAGGATTAAGGCTTAAAGTCAGATTTATAACATCTAAGATGCTGCTGTCATTGATTTAATGCTTTCTATATGCGTTAACACATTTTACAGACACATTATTATCATTAACCTTTACCTCTTAATACACAAATAGGCAAGTAATAAATATTAACCAATAATTCTAAGACTCACCTCTATCAGTAGCCCCCTTTTGCCATGCCTAGAGGTGCATGTGCATTTTTATTGGTAATCCAGGCATAGATCCAATGCACAGTCATACTATTTACAAAATATAATGCTGTCCATAAGAAGTAACGAGTATGAAGTGCAACAAAAACCAAGGCGTTCCATGTAATTTGTTTTAAAAAGTGCATTTTTCTCAATTACATCTATTTAAATTCTAAATTAAAGTTGAACTACTTTAAACAACTATTTGAGAGCTACAGTGGAAAAACAGATCCAGACAGTAACATTTAAGAATGATATGGACACAGTGTTATGCATTTATTTCCAAATAAGTCCTTTATACAAGAACACCTATCCTTGCTTAATAGTTTTAATTTGTTCCTGAAAATTTTTCTGCTAGGTGAGAATTTATTAAATGAAAAAACATCCTTGTTAATTCTAATGGGAAACATGAGCAGATATCCCATCCCACACAAGATACCCAAGCAGTTTTTATACCTAGTATAATGTATCAAGTGAATGAAAACAAATTTACCTAAGTTATAAAAATTTTGAAGGTAAATAATACACTTGGTGCATAAAAGTTAAGGTAGTTGAGGTTTATTTTATTCACCAAAGAATTCTTGGCAGTGGTTTAAGGTTGGTGGAATTCATGGAAGAAGATTGCAAAGGAGTTATTCTTTGGAAGACGATAGAAACTCAAGTAGCTGACTTCTAGGCAGTTCTTCAATGTCAGTCCCATGTGCTTGATGATAACCCCAGGCTAAGCATGAGGGCTTTCTGAAATATATGGAAATAGGATGCAAACAGACTAACAAGTTGAAGATGGTGTTTCTTCATCTCTCTTGCTGGTGTACATCTGTAAAGCAAAACATTTTAGGTTCATCCAAATATGACATGCAATCCAAATTTGCTCCAAATGACAGTCGTTGTTTCATATTAAATGGTGACCATAATATATTACAACATATTTAGTATATGTTTGAGAGAAAAAGAAAAGTATATAAGGAATCATTATCCAAAAGGTGTTATAACTTTTCAAGAGCCATCAAGTGGGAAAAAATGATGAACTTAACAGCCCTTACGTGAAATAAGTTTATATAATTTTACTATAATCAGAAGAAGCATGCTGCAATTCAGATGAGAGGTTATGGGGCTCAAATCACACTGTAACTGTGGCAATAATGAGAAATGGCTGATTTTAAAAATGTTTTATGTTATATACAGCAGGATGTCTGGAGAATTTTACAGAGAGAGAGAGAGAGAGAGAGAGAGAGAGATCAAGACTATATGGTTTTTAGGGATGCCTGGGTGGCTCCGTTGATTAAGTGTCTGACTCTTGAGTTCAGCTCAGGTCAAGATATCATGGTTCATGACTTCAAGCCTTGTATCAGGCTCCATACTGACAGTGCAGATTCTCTCTCTCTCTCCCTCTCTCTCTGCCCATCTTCAACTTGCTCCCTCTCTCTCTCTCAAAAATAAGTGAATAATCTTTAAAAAAAAAAAAAAAAACCTATATGGTTTTAGCCTGAACAACTTGAAAGAGGACATTGAAGGTTGTGAGTAGAGCAGATTTAGGAGGGAAAACAAGGAACTCAGTTCTGATATGAGTTTGAAATATCCATTAGATATCCAACTGGAGATGTTGGAGATTGAGGGAGAGACAGCTTGGAGATGTAAATGTGGTAATCTTTGGCAGCTTCACAGACCTGGGGCACTCCACCACTGAAATCAGGAAGACAAGAAGGAACCAACATAGGAGACTGAGAGGGTGACTATCACAGAATAAAGATTAGTGGGTTAGTATATATTCCTGGAAGCCAAGAAAGAAATAAAGAAAAGGGGAAAATGATCCACTGAGTCAAATGCTGCTGATAGGCCAAAAAAGGATGAGGAATGAGAATTGATCTTTGGATTTACCAACATGGAGGTCTTTGATGACCTTTGAAAGAACAGTTCCTATGGATATTAGCAAAGTCTTATTAATTTATCTTCTTGGTAATTGAGTTGTGGTAAGTTCAGTCTGTTCTTCTGGAGTATGATGAGTTAGCCTAATTATTTAAAGATAGAATAAGCCAGATTATTTAAGTAATTTGAGATATCAAATTTTACTGCTTTAGCACCAATACTTGTTTTTAAATTTTTTTAATGTTTATTTATTTTTGGAGAGAGAGACAGAATGGGAGCAGGGGAGGAGCAGAGAGAGAGGGAGACCCAGAATCCTAAGCAGACTCCAGGCCCTGAGCTGTCAGCACAGAGCCCGAGGTAGGGCTCAAACTCACGAGCAGTGAGATCATGACCTGAGTCAAAGTTGGACGCTCAACCAACTGAGACACCCAGGCACCCCCTACCACCAATACTTAAATACAAGATTGTCTCTATTTCAATTAATCATTGTGCATCTCCTATATCCATTGTTTACTTTTTAATATATAAAATTAAAAGAGGTACATGGTATCTTATCCTCCCTCAGAAGTTTTATAACAGAATGAGATATTTCATAATAATGAACAGTATAGAAGCAGACAGGTTTTGTTTCAAATCCCAGACTCAACCCTCTTCAAGAATTCATGTTCTATTGCCAATATGTGAGTGTAAAATACTGGTGGTTCATGTGACTTAATCGTCAATTTTCTCATCTGGAATAAGTGAAAAAATGTATATTAAAGTATTTATCACAATGCTAGCATCTAACGAATGAAAAATGTTAGTATCATAACTTCCCGATAGCCTTTTAGTAACCAGTAATGATAATAATACATTCCATTATAAGATAGTTTTTAAAATAATAAAATACCATTAAAAAATAAAATTCAGATTTTTTCTTGCATTGAAATTAGCATAATGAACTCTTAGAATAGTTATAGAAACATGTAATATTAGATCATGAATTTTACCAAAGTATTTTACCTAGTTCTTTCTCATGATTAATACTTTACACATTCAAAGTTATCTGTATTTGCAGAGCCTGAGTGGCTCAGTCGGTTGGGCATCCGACTCTTGATTTCCGCTCAGGTTATGATCTCATGGTTCATGATATTGAGCCTCATGTCAGGCTCCACAGTGAGCATGGAGCCTGCTTGGGATTATCTCCCTCCCTCTTTCTCTGCCTCCCCCTCAAAATAAATAAATAAACATTTAAAAAAAAACAGTTATCGCTATTTTACTCCAAAAACATTTTTAAATTATTTATGAAATAAATGAAAACTCTTATTTATAAGGCTCGCTTTCCCATTGTGTAATTTCTTCAACTAGACTGAAACGCATATTCTTCTAAACTTTTCTTCACTCTCCTATTTTATATCTGATGGACATTCAAAATTTTATTTTCTGCTATATGATATATCATGGACACCAGGATGATTTTCTGGTTTTAAGAAACACTGTTGCCTCCTTTAACAAATTTCACAATTTTTTATCATGCCCTGGTTTTTTTTTTTTTTTTTTTTTTTTTTTAGTAAGCTGTGCTGCTGACAGAAATAGTAAAAGTTGATCTATAAAGTAACAGCAGGTTATACAGATTTGAACATGGAAAGAATCTTCAATTCTGACAGGACTGATGACGTATGTGGTAGTCCTAATATAATTATACAGTGCGCTAGAGGATTTTCTGTAAAGGGCCTATAGATAGTAAACAGTTTAGGCCTTGTGGTCGAGACAGTCTCTGTTGTCATTGCGAAAATAGCCATAGATAACATATAAACAAATGAGCAGAGTTTTATTCCAATAAAACTTTATTTATATAATTGGTGGCCAGTCAGAGAGGGCATTAGGCCATAATTTGCCAATTCCTCTCTAGAGAACCAGATATTTAGCTATGCTATGACCTTCACATTAGACTGGGCTACTTTAGTGGCACATACTCTTTTAACATTAATAGGTTCAGAACTGGAAGAAGAACACAGAAGTTCATTCACTCATACCCTCAAAGTTCATGCTATAGATGACCTCATGAGTTCATGAAACTGTCTTATTAAAAGGTATTTTGGATTCTTTAGAAACTAATTTGGATATAATTCAATAACTGTTTGTACATAAAAAATCTGTAGAGAGCAATATTTAAAGTTGTGCTTCACAGATAATTTTTGGTTCACATCCTTATAAATCAGTATCTTTTATTTTCAAGTTTATTTTAAACAGAAAATACCTGTGATTTTTTTTATTAATTCAAGAGGTATGTGGGGAAGGAAAGGTGACTTGCAAAATTTTTAAATTGCTGTGATGTGATTTACTTAAGGATGTTTGCAAGGTGATAAAAAACATAATTTTAAAATGGAATTTCAGAAATGGACAAAATAATTACTGTTTAAAAAGAAATTAGTGTATTAAAACATAGGAAACAATGACTCCTTTTATTTTTTATTTTTATTTTTTTTACTTCTAAGCAAAAAAAAATTATTATTTACTTATTTAATTTATTTTTTAGTATAGTTTATTGTCAAATTGGCTAACATAGAGTGTGTAAAGTGTGCTCTTAGTTTTGGGGGTAGATTCTCATGGTTCATCACTTACATACAACGCCCAGTGCTCATCCCAAGTGCCCTCTTCAATGCCCATCACCCATTTCCTCTCTCTCCCACCAATCCATCCACCCTCAGTTTGTTCTCTGTATTTAAGAGTCTCTTATGGTTTGCCTCCCTCCCTCTCTGTTTGTAACTACTTTTTCCCCTTCCCTTCTACTATGGTCTTCTGTTAAGTTTCACAAGATCCCCATATAAGTGAAAACATGATATCTGTCCTTCTCTGACTGACTGACTTCACTCAGCTTAATAACCTTCCAGTCCCATCCACGTTGTTGCAAATGGCATTGACTCCTTTTAAAAAGTAAAGGGAATCAGTGTGGTCAGATATAGCAGGGGGAAAAGGTACAAAACCCATAGATCATGGGCAGAGAAAGGAAGTTTCATACTGGATACGGAGAATAAAGCAAAGGAATGTAATTTCAAATAGATAATGACATTGTTATTTTGTTTTTATTATCATCAGTTATAGAAATTTAAGTGCATTTTAATGCAAACTCAGAAGGTTATTAATTAGTGTTCACATCAGAATAATCCATTTGAGAAAAAGGAGGTAGTAAGATCTCCCTTTGAAAGGTTCTTTTTTGTAAATCTACTTCAGACAGTGTTTTTAGATTGGGCTCTAAACTCAGACTGAACACTGTCAACCATAATAAAGGCAGAACAATTAAATTTGGGAATTTTTATGAGCCAATGGGCAAAAAAAAATAAAAGCCTATACTATTAAAACCACTCTAGTGGATTATTTTTCTGAATGCTAAGATATGTAAAATATGTTTATCCAAAAAGGCATAAAATGCATTTTTTAATTATTATTTTTTTTAAATTTTGAAACAGAGACAGAGAGAGTGAGCAGGGGATGAACAGAGAGAATGAGAGAGAGAAAAATCCCAAGCAAGCCCCATGCTATCAGCATGGAGCCCCATAAGGGGCTTGAACCCACAAACCATGAGATCATGACCTGAGCCAAAAACTAAGAGTAGGACACTTAACCAACTGAGCCACACAGGGAATGAAGCCATGAACTGTGAGATCATGATTTGAGCCAAAACCATGAGTCGGACATAACCAACTGAGCCACCCAGGTACCCCAAAAATACATATTTTCATGTGACTATTTAGCCAATTTCTTTCTTTGATAAGTTTCCGTAATCCATTTATATATTGAAAAAACTATGGAAGCATTTGGGGAAGTGCATATATACAATTTATCAGTTGAATAAGACCTATGGAGACTTAGACATCAAAGTTCATCAGAGAGCAGGCTTTACATATAAACGAGAACAGAATTTTTCAGAAAACCAAGAGTTAATTGTCCTTTGATAATTTGCTGCATATAATTAAATAAAATGGGATTACTCCTAGGTAGCCAGGAATGTTGACATCAAGTTTAGTCATAAATATTTTGTAGTAATTGTTATTTCATTACACATTATTTTTCATTTTCAAATTATATGGCAGTTTAAAATTTAGATAATGTCCTTGCAACTTTCTCAAGACTGCTGCTAACTTTATTAGCATCTGTTCTAGAGATATGTGCCTATCAGGGTTACAACTGGCTATCTGAGGTAATACAGTAAGTGTGGAGTCAAAGACATACCAATGGTAGCATTTATTGGGTTAATGGAGGACAATTAAAATTGGAGGTGGAGAAAGACATAAATGGAAGTTAAATAAAAGATGAAAGACTATGGAAAAGATAGGATTCCATCCAAGACTGCTTCATTGTCTTTAACCCTTTGTTCCTATTTGCCTACATCAGTGAGTATGCAGACAGTAGGATTACACCAAATAAGTACAGGCATTAGAGTTGAAGGTTAAGGTCAAGAAAAAAAGAAGGAATCAATTTTATAAGCTATACTGGAGACCCAAATCCTACCTACATAACCCTGGTATTTAAAAGTAGATGGAAAACGAATCCCTCTACTAAAATGTTACTTATGAATCTCTTTTATTCATTCAACAAATATTTGTAGAGCATCTACCACATGCCAGATATTTTGGGAATCAGAGTTACAATAGTGAACAAAACCAGACAGAAATCTCCACTTTCATGCAGGCTCTTGTAAAGTGAGTTAAATTGAGAAAATGTACACTTTGTGTAACAAAAGATTTTTTGAAGGTCGAGATTCTCATAGACCAAAACACAAATATTTTATTCAATAGAAATCTATGCCCTTTATTTACTTTCTAAATGAAGCTGAATTTCTACAGGAAGAGTAAGAATGGCTGGCAGGAGAATTGCAGGCAACTTGTTTCAGAGTCCCTTAATCTTGGAGGTCTAGTTTTTTCCTTACTGAAATTTTCTGTCATATTGAGTTGACAATTTTTCTACAAGCACTGATATTAGAGAGAGATCTAGCTGTTTCTGTTCAAACATGCCTGATGTTTTTTAAAAATATTTATGGTGGAGTAAAAAAAAAAGTTTTAATCATCCAGTTGACATTTATGTAGGGTCCACGAGTGTTATTAAGTTGATTGAAAATATAGTTATTTTGTGTTTAATCTCAAATTTGAAAAGATATTTAAGATGCAAAAGGCAACGATTCTTAGGCTAACCTTTTTAAAACTAAGAAGAAAAGCTGGATAGTTTAAATGTAGGAAAAAAAAACACAGTAATCCTCAAATTAGTTACCAAGGTTCATATTCTAGCCTGCAACTTGAGACAATGTATATAAGTCTGAGACTCAGTTTTTTCATCTGTACAGTGGTGATAAAAATGCCTGCTCTTCCTCCAGGAGTTGATGTGAGAGGAGATCAAAGACATAAAGGATGTGAATGTGTTTTATAAACACTAAAGTCCCAGAGAAATAAGAGGTATCATTGTTCTCAGTGTATAAAATACTATTGAGTATAATGTAATGAGAGCAATTTATTCATTTCGAGTCAGGTATTAAATGTATTTCTTTTCTAAGCTTTTTTCACTTGATCATTTATTTCTTTTTTTTTCTTTTTATTTTAAAAAATGTTTTTTACATTTATTTATTTTTTGAGAGACGTAGAGAAACAGAGCACAAGTTGGGGAGGGTCAGAGAGAGAAGGAGACACAGAATCTGAAGCAGGTTCCAGGCTCCGAGCTGTCAGCACAGAGCCCGACATGGGGCTCAAACTCACAAACTGTGAGATCATGACCTGAGCCGAAGTCGGAGCTTAACCGAATGAGCCACTCAGGCACCCCAACTCATTTCTTATTTCTAATGTGACCCCTGTGTGGACAGAAGGAAAAAAAAATAATAGCAAAATGATGTCAAATTAATGCTTGTTGTTCAGGCATATTTATTAATTTTTAACTGCCTTTTCTCATTCACTTTTAAGAAGGCCTGGGGGACCATTTTCCCTGACTTTCAGGAAGACATCTTGTGCCAATGTCAAGCAGTAACACTTATCAAAATTCTCTTCACAGATCCTTTAGGATGTTTGGCTTAGCTTTGGGGTGAGCCAACTGCATTTTAATGGAATGATATTTAAACTTCATTTCAAAGTCCTAATTCTGAGAATTAAAGTAAATACTCTGGAAATCCTCTCATGTACTTTCTTCTTTATTTTTCTCCCTCATTTTTCTTTCTTTGTGTTTATAGCTGGCTTCCCCTTAATACTTCACACTTCACTTTTCCCTCCTGTGAATGACATTAGATGAACAGTAAGGACCTTTCTTTTATTCTTATAGATAAAATTTTTCACAATTAATTATAATTAAATAGATTCCCTGGAATGTATGAAAACCAATAGTTTACAACAGAAAGCTACTAAACAAAAATCCTCTTGTAGTTGAATAGTTTTCTGTGGACACTTGAGGAATCTCTGACAATCCACAGCTTAAACAAATTGACCATTTACATTGAAATTTCACTTTAAGAAAATGTACTTTACTGGTTAACAATAATGGTGGCTTCAGTATGTAATTGCTCAAAACTTTGTTTTTGTTAGCAATTTAATGTCTTGGAAACAGTATGCGATCCATAAGTTAGTTGAGGAAAATCCTTAAGTCTTGCTTCATTTTCTATTTTCTGTACCTTTTTTTTTTAATGACAAGCTTTTATTTTTCTGAAATGTGTTGTTAGCTCAACAAAATTATGAGGTAAAGTTACTCTTCAGTGAAGCCCAGAGGAACTCTCCAAAAGGAACCTCAGCCCCTCCTTGTGGTGTCTGTTCCATTTTGTTCAGAGAATCCGATTTGGTTAAGTCAACTCCCTGAGTATGAATCCCACTCTGTGCCAGTGAAGTAATCTTATTCATCTGTAATATGGAATTGATAATAAAACCTACCTGTTACAATTGCCATAAAGATTAAATGATTTGATAAGTGTAAAGCACTTAGGAAAAGCCTGGCACAGGGTAAGTGTCACCATCCGTTATCATAAGTAAGTGTTGGTACTAGGGCCTTCAAACTGAGGCAACCAGAAATCCCTCTTCATGGCTTTCCAGCTGGCCTGTGCTACCCAGAGGCACCCACTCTCCACTCTTCTAAGGTCCCTGCCCTCTGTTTTATTCTGCCAGAGACCTGATAGGCAATGACTAACATGATAAAGTGATTGCCCAGTGATAAAAGTGATTGATGAAAGCCAGCTGGGAAAGAGTGAGTGCGCTGGAGCCCAAGAACCCTGGGTTCAAATCCCAGGATGCCACTTAAGAGCTGTATGATTTGAGGTCAATTATCCTCTTTTAAGTATAATTCCTTCAACTGAAAAATTAAGATAAGAAAAGGATTGTTATCTCATACTGGGCATCCTATGGATTCCATCACAGAAGCTGAACCATCTTAAGGGACATAACGCATTTATTATGGTGATTAGACCTTGTATGACTGGTCGGGCAGTCTGTTCAAGTGTGTTGCTCCTGTATCTGGAGTTGTGCCTAAAGTGGGCAAGGCCAGCAGCAAAGTGAAGATGGATGTGAAGTGTGGGGACCAAGGACAAATTGCAGCCTACAGAGATGAGCTGGAATCCATGAGGCCACACTGGGCCCTACTTCTGTCTTTCTCTAGACTTGTATCCATGTTTCAGGATCTCTAAGCCTCCAACTTTGAAGATGCTGAGCGGTCGCTGCCATGCAGCTGTACATGAAACCAGCCCAGAACTGGAGATGCCAGTGGAGGCTCCAATGAGAGCTGCAGGAGCTGTTGACCTTGAGCTGTTGTTGTGAACAAGCTGAGCCGGCAGAATCAGGACACCATGTGATCAGCATCTGAGCCTACATGAAACTTCCCAGCGTAAATATGGCTGCCTTCCAAAGTTTGCACAAGTTACACTCGTGATCTGTCCTAATCCAAACCCATGCAGGGAAAAGAATTCTCAAAACATTAATCCAGCTTAGCTAAATTGACACCCTATAAAGCTACCACACTGGTGTAACAGTGTCAAAGTCATATATACTCCATCTTAGGGGTGCATCAGATTATAGCTCCTCCATGTTCTACAACAGACCTCTTCTTGCTCCTGAGCCTGGATCCCACCATGCTAAAAGGAGGAAGGACATAAGCTTACCAATTAAAAGTACTTTCCTTTGGTTTAGACTGCTTTGTTTTCTTTTTTGTTTTTTGTTTTTTTTTGGAGGTGGGGGGTTCATAAAATCAATGTCTTTTACGTAAATGCTTAGCATTTAAGAGCTTCTTCATCAACCCATCCCCACCTAGAACTTGTTCCCTTCAATCTTCCTTTTAAGATGGCACCTCCATATATAGAGATCAAGTTTATAAGGCCAAGTGAAAATAGAGCAGGGTGTAGGCCTCAGATTCATAGGTATCCACTGGGTATCTGCTGGTACCTGTCACTGAAATATGAGTCTGTAAAACTTGTGGCCAAATTTTAGCACAGTTAAGGCCTTGTAGGGAAACTAACTCATTCTGTTTTGTTGTTGTTGTTGTTGTTGTTGTTGTTGTTGTTGTTGTTTTGTTTTGTTCTGTTCTGTTTTGTTTTGTTTTCCCTGGGTTGTCCCAGTTTTAAAACTGAAAGCACTCAGTCCCTGTCTGATTGCTCACCCTCAGCTTGATGTTCCTCCCTCTTGCTCAGCTCTTTTAAGTACTACAAATAGTCAGAACTCTTCCTTCTTGGTCCAACTCACCCCATGTTTGGGCTGTCTGCCCTATAGTCTCTGTTTCAGGGTCACCTATCCCTCCTCCGTGGCAACCGTTATTATCTCTCTGCTAATCTAACGTTCTGTAACTTCCTACTCAGAGCACCTGACAACTTCTAAATCTATTTCATATACAGCATAGGTGCAGAGGAAAAATAGGGAGGCGATGTTGCTGTTTTAAGCCCTGAGCATTTCCAAGGAAGTTTGAAATTTTTCCCACTCAGTTTTTTTCCTTAGATGACAAATTTTCCTCAGATGATAAACCACGTGGTAGGGCTTAAATGATGAAAGTCATATTTAGATTGGGACAAAATTACTTAATGTTTGTAAATATGCTTCTTTAGAAATATGACTTCTTGCTTCTCTTTTTCTCTCCTTGGGACATTTACTGGAGAATTCTGTTGTTACTCTGATAACAACAACAAAAACAACAAAGATAAATATATAGTAATCCTTGGAGTACCTGTTTGATAAGGAACACTTTTTGATAAGGGAGGCCTTTATAATAGTTCTTTTTAAATTACAATACATGCAAAACTGCACACTTTGCTAATGTATGACCATACCTCTTTGAGAATGATTTACTGTGGTCAAGCCCAGAGTTGGAGTGTCATCAGAGATAATGTAAAAGGGCCACATAAACTATTGTAAAAGAGAGGAAATTATATTTTAGTAATAGCTTGCCTTTCTATGTGATTTTTCCCATTGTAAATGTGTCCACATTTCTTATCACGACTTAGTAATAACTAACATTTACATAAAAAGAACAATTAACCAAATACTTTGCATATATACTACCTCATCTGATATCCCTCTCATAAACCTCTTTGTTACATATGAACAAACTAAGGCATGTGGAAGTGAAATGACATGCTGAAGGACACACTTAAGGAGACGGCTGAACTGTGATTTAAAAATAGATGGCATAGGGGCTGAATGGTGGCTTGCAAAAAATACATAGCCAGATCCTAACACTCAGAACTTATGAATATAACCTTGCTTGAAAAAAGGGTTTTTGTAAAGGTACTGAAGTTAAAGATCTTGAGATGAGGGGAGGTAGGTGGGGGAATAGGCCAAATGGATGATGGGTATTAAGGAGGGCACTTGTGATGAGGACTGGGTGATGAATGTAAGTGATGAATCACTGGATTTTACTCCTGAAATTAATATTACATTATATGTTAACTAACTAGAATTTAAATAAAAACTTTATTTTTTTTAATGTTTAATGTTTATTTATTTTTGAGACAGCAAGAACGAGAGACAGAGTGTGAGCGAGGAGGGGCAGAGAGAGAGAGAGAGAGAGGGAGACACAGAATCTGAATCAGGCTCTAGGTTCCCAACTGTCAGCACGCAGCCCGATGCGGGGCTTGAACTCACAAACCATGAGATCATGACCTGAGCCAAAGTCGGATGCTTAACCAACTGAGCCACCCAGGAGCCCCTAAATAAAAACTTTAAACATAAAAAATACATTAAAATAAAGAACCAACTCTGATAGACAACATAACATTGAAAAAAATAATACAAATAATAACACAACCCATATAAATGATATTGATCAATGCTTTGAAAACCGCAATTATGTTCTGTACTACAATATTTGAATTTGTTCAATATTTTATTATTAAAAAATGAAAAATTCTCTGGAAGTTTGGTCCAAAGTTATTTACTCCATAGAGAACTAAGTATTTGAAATATGTCCACCGTTCTGATCATTTCTAAATGTTCCACTTTACTTTGCTCATGTATTTCAAATAAATGATTTTCATAACACCACAAAAAAACCAAACGATCTTGAGATGAGATTATGTGGATTATCCAGGAGGACCCTAACTCCAATGACAAGTGTTCATATATGAGGCACACAGAGGAGAGAAAAATAAGAGGAAGAGGCAATGTGACCACGGAGACAGAGGTTGGAGTGATGCAGGCATAGCCCAGGATTGGCTGTAGTCACCCGATGCAGGAAGAGGCGAGGAAGAAATCTTCCTTAGAGGTTTCAGGGGGAGATGGTCCTGCCCACACTTTGATTTGAACTTCTGGGCTCCAGAACTGTGAGAGAATAAAATTCTTTTGTAAATCATCCAGTTTATGGTAATTTCCTGGGACAGTCCTAGGACACCAATGTAGGTGGTCTGGCTCTACAGTCTGTGTTCTCACTCCCTGAGCTATACTTAATTTGAACACCCGCCACACTTGCCCAGGATATTTGCTTCTCCATTGTCCACAATCACTATTGCAAACATTCTCCTTTCTCCTCAAACTGGTGTATACCTGCACCCTTCCTTGTCCTTACTCTCATTAGATTACATTGCTGAATATTTTATTTAGAAAACATACAATTAGAGGCAACTGGGTGGCTCAGTATGTTAAGCATCCAACTGTTGATTTTGGCTCAGGTCAATCTCAAGATTTAGTTGGTGAGATCAAGCCCTGAATAGTATGGAGCTTATTTGGAATTTTCTCTCTCCTCTCTCTCTGCCCCTTCCCTGCTTGCACACAGTGTCTCTCTCCCAAAATAAATAAATAAGTTTTTTTTTAAAAGAAAACAAACAATGAAATAGGAGCCCCTTTATTGTTCCATTTCCAAATTTACCAATTTGT
Source organism: Felis catus (assembly GCF_018350175.1). NCBI lineage: Eukaryota > Metazoa > Chordata > Mammalia > Carnivora > Felidae > Felis > Felis catus. The sequence continues at coordinate 68,721,962 of NC_058374.1, forward strand.
GTAGTATCACATTTTTGAAAATTTTCCTTTGTTATTCTAATAGCTCTCTGCTTCTATCCAAGCACTTGCACTCTTGATGTTCTCTTGAAGGTCCTCACTTACCTTCCCAAATTCTTTACTATTGTATTAGTTATCTATTGCTATGTAACAAATCACTCCCAAACCTGACAGCTTAACAGCATGCATTTATTATCTCACAGTTTCTATGCATTGGATATCCAGGCATGTGCCAACTGTGTCTCTGCTTCAGGGTTTTTCCCAAAGCTGTAATCTAGGTGTTACCCAGAATTGAGGGCTCATCTGAAGACTCAAATGGGAAAGGATGTGTTTCCAAGGTCACTTTTTCCAAGATCCTGCTATAGGCAGAAATGAGTTCCTTTAGGGCTGTCAGACTACAAGACTCAGTTCCTTGCTGACTCTTGGACAGAATCCATCTTCAGACCCCCACCACATGGATCTCCCCAATATGGCAATTGCTCTATCAAAGCCAGAGAGAGAGAGAGAGTCTGCTAGCAAAACAGAAGTCACGATGTTATGTAACGTAATCATGTAAATGACAACCCATCACCTTGATCTCATTCTGTTGCTTAGAAGCAATTCTCTAGGACAGCCAGCAGTCAAGGGCATGAATACACACTCCTTTGGTGCTTTCTCTTTCCTACGTTATCACATTCTCTGTCTCTAAAGGATCATACTAATTGATATGCAAACATGCTTTAGATTATATAATGTTTGAGGGGCACCTGGGTGGCTCAGTTGGTTAAGCTCCCAACTCTTGATTTCAGCTCTGGGCATGATCTCATGAACTGTGTGATCAAGCCCTGCATTGGGCTTCGTGTTGAGCATGGAGCCTGCTTGGGATTCTGTCTCTCCCTCTCTCTGCCCCTCCCCCATTCACTCACACTCTCTTTCTCCCTCTCTTTCTTTCAAAATAAATAAACATTAAAAAAAAAAGATGATCTAATTTTGAAGCCAAACCTATGAATCCACATACCCTTCCAGTGACCACCCAATTTATAATTTAAAAATTTTATACTTATCACTTTTTATATATTGTTTAACAAATTTTAGCCTATTCCAATATAATGAGATGTTCTGTTTTTTCCTAAGATCTTTATTGTTTTATCTTTTATATGTAAAATACCTATTTTTTACCTTTTGAACACTTTCACACTTGAAACATTGTGTATTGTATGAGATATGGATCATGATATTGTGCCATATTCCTAACAAACAGACCCAGAATGATCTAATAAGAAAGACCACTCTTTCACATTGTACGGTCGTGTAAACTTTGTGATAAATCATGTGACTATATATGTCTAGGTTGATTAGATTCTTTCTTATTGTATAGTCTACATAAAATTTTGAATAAAAAATAAACTTATAAAAATAATTCTTACATTCTCAAAGGTAATGTTTTTCCACAATAGGGAATATGAAATCCAATAATGAACACACAGACGTAGTAGAGAGAGAGACCTTCACACATACAAATACACACAGGTATCTAGACATCTATACTCACGATCACAAATTAACCTTTGTTAATTATTAGGTAAATACTGTTCCTTGTTGCTCCTTTATTTAGCATGTCTTTGACTCGATGAAATTAACCTGTTGTTTGTTTATTCCTTAATTGTTTCTTGTCTCTCCTGTAAATGCTCTTTGCTCATTTCTTTGTTGGGATTTTAATATTTGTCCTACAGATATAAACTGCACACTTAATACTTACTTTTGCTTTTATTTTATCATTAATATACAAAAGTCTTAAAAGTTACGTAGCCAACCCTACTGTAATTTTCCTCTAGTTTCTTCAGATTGGTTTCCAGACATTTCAATATTGAATCATTTAATATATGTGGGACTTAACCAAGCAAAAGGAGATTGGTCAAAATTGAGATGGATTTTGCTCCAAATATGTAAGTGATTTTCCTAACATCACTTCCTGAACACACACATAACTTGGAGCTATTGAGGATTTGGTTCCAGACCACTACAATCAAGTGAATATCACAATAAAGCCAGTCAAATAATTTTTTTGGTTTTCCGGTGCATATAAAAGTTATGTTTACAACATTCTGCAGTCTATTAAGTGTGCAACAGCAATGTGCCTAAAAAATGTGCATTCTTTAATTAAAATACTTCATTGCAAAAAATATTAATCATCATCTGAGCTTTCAGTGAGTCATAATCGCTGATCACAGATCACCATAACAAATATAATAATAATTAAAAAGTTTGAAATATGGGAGAATTATCAAAATGTGACCCAGAGTCATGAAGTGAGTACATGCCATTGGAAAAATGGCACCAATAAACTTTCTCAATGCAGGATTGCCACAAGCCTGCAATTAATGGAAAACATACTATCTGTGAAGCACAATTAAATCAGGTATGACAATAATCTACTTCTTTCCCAATATCTGTACTGGACACCAGGGCTAGATAACTTAGGAAGTCTTGGGTCAGGGTGAACTCTTACAGTATTTGTGTGGAAGCCAATTCTCCACCTTGTCTATCCTCTCTCCTTTTACTCTTCCCCCCCACCCCAAATTCCCCAGGTTCTGCCCTGGAGCTTGGAAGCTTAGGGCATCTCCACAGCCCACAGTGATGTTCTGTCTGTCTGTGTTCTGTCTTTCTCTCTCAGCTTCTCTTAACGTTTTATGTATGCCTTTTATTTAGCTATACTACCCATAATAGAAAAGTCAACAGAGAGAAATGATTTATATAATTTTTGTGCACCACTACAAGTATGCACACAGGAAGACACTCTACTTTTATTATTTAGGAACTCTCTCTGGCTATGAAAAATAGGACTGATTAATAGCTGTAGAAACTATCCTCTTATAGCAAATGTTCAGCTGACTTAATAGAGGACAAAGCCAGGTAAAGAGCTTTGCTTTTCTTGGTTTTAATTTAAGTATGGATTAAATCAATCAATTTAATACCTAAATGTCTCTACAGTCATTGTATGAATCTACTGGAAGTAGGTATAATTAATGCAGTCATCTTTGGGAAATATGCTTTGGTGATATGTAGGCATGCAAATTGAATTAGAACTACTATGAAAAGATTAAAAGAGAGGTTGTTAAATGGATACGCATGAAGTAAGGCCTCCCTGTGTTTTTCTCTTTTCTTTTTCCTCCTGTCCCATCTCCCCTCCCCTCCCTTCCCTTCTATTCCCCTTCCTTTAATTACTTCTCTCTCATACTTTTCTTCTCTTCTGTTTTCATTGAAAACAGAGATTTGAATTAATCATAAACCTGGATTCATGATACACCATCATCATTAATCTGTGCAACTTTTTGTTTTTTTTTTCTCCTCCTCCTTGTTTTTGTTTCTGTTGTTTTTATTCCCATTCCCCACTATCATTTCTTTCCTTCCTTAGTCACCTGCTCTAATGCATTTAATGTGTGTTTTTGGATATAAAGGTATCCTTGAAAAATGTGCGTAGTTATTTTATGAATGTATCTGGTTTTAATTTATAAAAAATGGTATTCTGCTATAGATATAGTTTTTTTTTTTAGCATTTATTTATTTTTGAGAGACAGAGCGCAAGTGGAAGAGGGGCAGAGAGAGAGGGAAACAGAATCAGAAGCAGGCTCCAGCCTCTGAGCTGTCAGCACAGAGCCTGATGCGGGACTCCAACCCACAAACTGTGAGGTCATGACCTGAGCTGAAGTCAGAGGCTTAACCCACTGAGACACCCAGGTGCCCCTCTTATGGTTAGTTTTTTAACTCAATATGTGACTTTGCACTCAGCTGTATGCTATAGGTATATGTAGATAATTGCTTTTGGTCACTGCATAGCCCATAGGCTATTTCTTCTTCTTTTTTTTTCTTAATGTTTATTTATTTATTTATTTATTTAGAGAGAAAAGGGGGCAGGGAGGGAGAGAGAGAGAGAGAGAGAGAGAGAGAGAGAGAGAGAGAGAGAATCCCAAGCAGATTCTGAACTCTCAGAGCGGAACCCAACATGGGGCTCGAACCCAGGAAACATGAGATCACGCCCTGAGCTGAAACCAAGAGGCAGAGGCTTAACTGCCTGAGCTACCCAGGCGCCCCAGCCCATAAGCTATTTCTACCCCACTTTTTCATCTCTCTCCTAGAGATGATCACCTATGTTTCCCATAACTCCCTGGTCCCCAGACAAAGCTGCACTATACCCACAGTATCAACTCGTGGAAGACGCTCCCAGGAGAGGTTTGCCAGGGCATAAGTGCTGCCAGATTGTTCTCCAGATTTGTTGGCTTGTATTTCTTAGTATTTTGGCAAGATGCACATTAATTTGAAAATCTTATAATGTGCCAACATTCAGAGGCAGGTTAAGTTTTATAAGTGAGAAAAGTCAAAAAGAAATCTAATGTTTAAGTCACTTCTAAAAACAACACTCTTTTAGGCTAACTGAAAAACATCATTTTTGAGAAATGGTGCATGAAGCATATAGTTTTATCCACATTTATTGATTTGGGTCAGATTTTAGGAAAAACATTTTGCATGAATTATATTTCATAGCGTTTTAACAGGGATTATAAATGATATAATACGATTTATAGAATAACCAAAAATTTATGACTGTTACATTTTACATTTACAAATGCCCCAACATAAATTAAGTTTCCCCAGAGAAAATTACAAGAGCTGCCATTTATTAAATACCTCCTCTGTGTCAGAGGAATAAGCACTATTTTATTATTCTTCACATAATCATTGTGTAATAGTCAGTATTTTGCTCATTTTAGAGGTACAGAAATTAATATTCAGAAAAGTTAAGTCATTTCCCACAAGATTGTGTAGCTGGTATATATAAAGGAGCTAGGATTCAGGTCAAGGACTACATTAACTACAAAGTTTTAATCTTCACCAGGGACTTAAAAAAAAAGTGGTGTAGTGAAGACCATAAAGACAGTTTGGTTTAGTGGTTTAGAACAGAGTCTGTAAGGGGCACCTGGGTGGCTCCTTTGGTTAAGCGTCTGACTCTTGGTTTTGGCTCAGGTTATGATCTCCTGATTCCTGGGTTAGAGCCCTCTGTTGGGCTCCGCACTGACAGTGAGGAGTCTGCTTGGGATTGTCTCTCCCCCTGTCTCTCTGCCCCTCCCCTGCTCACACTTGCACAGTCTCTCTCACCTCTCTCTCTCTCAAAATAAATAAAAGTTTTCTCTCAAAAACAAACAAACAAAAAAAAAAGAACAGAGTCTGTAAAGCCTGATGTCCAAGTATAAGTCCCAGTGTTTCCACTTAAGAACTCCAAAACCTAGAGAAGTCACTCAAACTCTCTAGGTCTCAGTTTCCTTATCTGTAAAAGAGGATGAGAATAACAATACCTACCCCCTAGAGTTGTTCTGACTTGTAAATGACTAAGATACCTTTATAACATTTATTTATTTTTGAGACAGAGAGAGACAGAGCATGAACGGGGGAGGGGCAGAGAGAGAAGGAGACACAGAATCGGAAGCAGGCTCCAGGCTCTGAGCCATCAGCCCAGAGCCTGACGCGGGGCTCGAACTCACAGACCGGGAGATCGTGACCTGGCTGAAGTCGGAGGCTTAACCGACTGCACCACCCAGGCGCCCCATATACCTTTAAAGCTTAGGACAGCTTCTGGAACGTAGTGAACAGTCAGTTAATTATAATCTGTTCTTTTTCCAAAGAGGACTGTACTTCTGTTCAGATATTTATGTCAGAACCCTCTTCACCCAGGGGAGGCTGACACATCCCCTGCTCCAGGTGTGGGTCCTCGCCAGTCTGAGTCAACCAGCGTAATGATATGACCTTTTCTGGTGACTGGTTCTGTAATGCTCAATCGGGCAATTATGGACAATGAGAGTCAAGAATTTGCGGGGGAGGGTGGGGAGATGGATTCTGGAGAAGTTCTACGCTTGCTTTTCTGGGAAAAACTACCTCCTTGACCACTCAGCATGTATGAGGAAGCACAGAATACTGAAAGTTACTGGCAGCCATCCTTCAGCCATGAGGAGAACCAGCCCTAAAGGCCAGCGAGGGTCATAAAAGGGCACAACCTGAGTCACTGAGGGCATCCTGAAGCCACTGGATGAACCAAAACCTAACCCAGCTCTAGACTCCAACCTACTTTTTATAAAATTTTTAAAATATTTATTTATTTATTTTTGAGAGAATGAGAAACACAGTGGTAGAAGGGCAGAGAGAGGGAGAGAGAAGGACAGAGAATCCCAAGCAGGCTCTGCAGCTGTCAGTGCAGAGCCTGACGTGGGGCTAGAACTCACCAACTGTGGGATCATGACCTATAGATTCCAACCTATTGTTTAGATCAGCATGAGTTGAATTTTTGGTGGGGTGGGCTGTTGATAATTATAGTCATGTGTCTGTAAGCAGACCATGAATAAATGTCATCCCTTTTTCTAGCTCTGAGATTTTAATGAATGGGTGAATGAACTACTTTTTTTTTTTCTGAGTTTCTTGAGGGAGAATTCAGTTGCCACAGGAAAATCAGGTCTAGTTGGAATGATAGATGCTAAAATGTTTTCTTAGGAAAGTTTGAATGTATGAGAAAGATTCCTGGAAACAAGAGGATTACACAGGAGTGCACTGTGAGAGCAGCTGAAAACAGGGTTAAAAAGATAAGCAAGTATGATCAAAATTTTTTTAGAAAAGAAACGAACTGAGTCAGAAAAGATTGAGGGAAAATAGTGAATCCAAAGGGCTTATAACTTGGATGGTGATTATGGATCTGATGGGAGCAAGCAACATGGAGCTAGGAGGGGGGCAAGAAGTACATGAGTGGAATTAATCAACCTCTCTATTACAATCAGAAACTTGGTGTGCAGTCGTGGGACAATTCTGCAAATGAATACTTTAATTATAACCTTAACTATGAACCAAAATTGCACATAATTTAAACTATCATATTTATTTAACATTAAAGAAACATTTGCTGAATACTACATGGTGAATACAACATTGTGTAGAAAATTGTTCTTCATAAAAAGTACAGTTTTAGCAGAACACATATCAAATAAAGGCAAATGATATCACAAAACCGGTGAGCAAGATTTGCAGCATAAAGTTTGCTCTTGGGGGTTTCAATAATCCAGATAGAAAACCCCAGAAGAAAGAAAGTGGTTTCCTTAGCTCATGGTCAAAGTTGCTTTCAGTGGTACGCTCTCCTCTCTAGGCACATAACAAGAAATACATATTTATTTAATAGATGTGGTAGAATATATACAAAACAAAGACTCATTTGTGCTCTTCTCAAAACAAGATGGTGACAACTGATAACCTCTTACAAAGAATAACATATGTTCTTCTTTCCTCAGCTTTCAAAGATAGATGATCATAAACAGAACGTAACAATGTTATACAGGCTGATAAAAAATAGAATTCTTAATATATACTCATATGTTACAAAAAAGCTCAAGTATTGTGATAAAAATGTGAAGAATAATCCCAGGAAGAAATACATGTGGTCAATTAACATTCAATTCCACTGGCAAACAAAGAAGTGCAAATTAAAATAACATGATGAGATCTTTTTTTTTTTCTTTTTTTTGGAGGGAGAACATTCAGTGTGGTGGGGCATGTACTCACACGCTGCTCTCTGTGTAATTCGATAAAATAGTTCTGGAGTGCAATAATGAGGGCAAAAACATATATAATACTAACTATGCTTCAAGGTTCTATGTTACATTTATTAACCAATCTCACAACAATCCAATGAGGTAGGAGTAATTAGTATTCTCCTTATTGTTATTATTTGCTTAGAATTTAAACTTGCTTCATATATTATGCTGTAGTATATGATCACATTTATTGTCCTATAATTATAAATAGTTACTAAAACATTCAAAACATACTACAGATATTTTGACCGGTAATGTGTTGGCTTTCACTAAGCCACAAGTTGATTTAATGAACTTACTGTGTTCAAAATTTTGTTTAAATCTCTGGAATTTTTGAGAAACATCCAGAAGATAGTAAAATATTCATTGAAGTAAACACAAAATAAGGTTTCAACAAAAATGCATTGTGATTGATATATTAAGCCAGGACTCAAGGAATTGAGGTAGTCTATCATAGAGAAAACTCTCAGTTATTTGAGATCATTTATATAGACAAAATAATCTAAAAATACAACCCCATTGGCATTTCAAGGAACAATTTATAGGGTCGATATTCTCATTCATATCAATTATTCAAAGACTTCTAATAAATATGATGCTAGAATTTTCCTCCTTGGAGAAAGGCAGAAAAGCAGTGGTAGCCTTTAAACAATGGAAATCAAACAGACGTAATTTATAGCTTCCATTCACATATCAGTTTTGATAGTACTTTTTATCCTAAAATGATTCTGTAGTAGATAGGGGGAAAACAAGTTCTTACAGTACAGTATTTAACAGTGAGAGCTCTTTAAAGAAGCAGATTTTGGTTTCATCCCAGGTTCTGTCACTTTCAATTTGTGTAAACTTGGGCAAATTGTGGGGATAATAAGAGTATCTACCCAAAATGACCACTGGAGAGTTGAATGAAATTGCACATGTGACGAGCATACTGCTGTGTCTATCACAGAATGAAGAGTTATTACATAACAGCTATTATAGTTGTTCTTGATACCTTCCTTCTTTGTTAGTGACTGTGATCCACAAAAATATGGCCCAAAATCAAGCTTAATTAGATACAGGATTTAATATGCCTTCCTGTACAAAGCATCTCTCACAACAGACCTCTCACACAGGATAATGTTACCCTCACTAATGTCTCAGGGACTTTAGAAAACCAGTCCATAGTTGATTTGGAAGTTGCCATAATTTTTAACTTAATATCTCGCTTTAACTTGGTTTTCTTCAAAGTCTTCCTTGTGCTTTGTCTGACAATTCATTCCTACAGAGACTGTAAAATTACTGTATTTGGGGGGTACATAACAGTTTCACTCGTATTTTTCTTAAAAATGACATTTGGTAGTGTCATGATAAACCTTCTAAGTCTTCATTTTGCCCAAAGATCATTAAAAAGCAAAATAATAGCAAATAACTCCTAATGGATTACATGTCAACAAACAGGGGTTATTAAGGATGGACATTGCTTTGTGTTCTCTGGGTTTAACTGTGTATTTTCCCAAGAGTAAAACTCATAACCAAAAGGGTTCTTCTCTGGCATAATGTTATCAGTTTATCTTTAAAAATCTTGTTTCAATAAGCCTTCAAATATAGTTGACCCTTGAATAACATGGGTTTGAATTGCATGGGTCCACTTATATGTGCAGGACTGTAAATGTATTTTCTATTCCTTATGATTTTCTTAATAACATCTTCTTTTCTCTAGCTTACTTATTACAAGAACACCATATATGAAATCTGTGTTAATTAACTGTTTATTTTACTGGTAAAGCTTCCTGTCAACAGTAGGCTATTAGTTAAGTTATTTGGAGTCAGGGGCACTTGGGTGGCTCAGTCGGTTGGGTGTCCAACTTTGGCTCAGGTCATGGATCTCACGGTTGGTGGGTTTGAGCCCCGCATAGGGCTCTGTGCTGACAGCTCAGAGCCTGGAGCCTGCTTCAAATTCTGTGTCTCCTCCTCTCTCTGCTCCTCCCATGCTCATGCTCTGTCTCTGTCAGTCTCTCAATAATAAATAAACGTTAAAAAATTAAAAAAAACTGATTTGGAGTCAAAAGTTACATATGGCTTTTCAACTGTATGGGGGTTGGAGCCCCTAACTCCTATGTTGTTTAAGGGTCACCTTAGCATCTTTTATATTTTTTATCAATTTCAGAGATTTTAGGGGGTGCCTGAGTGGCTCAATCGGTTAAGCATCTGACTTTGGCTAAGGTCATAATTTCAGAGTTCATAGGTTTGAGCTCCACGTGGGGCTCTGTGCTTACAGCTCAGAGCCTGGAGTCTGCTTCAGCTTCTGTGTCTCCCTCTCTTTCTGCCCCTCCCCTGCTCATGCTCTGTCTTGCTCTCTCTGAAAAATAAATAAAAACATTACTGCTTTTTAATTTCAGAATATTTAAATATGGCCAAGTTGATCTTATTATCTCATGCTTTATGGACACATTTATTTATGCTACTGCTTTCAGTTCTGATCCTACATTATTACACAAAAAAATATCATGATAAGAACAAAAATAAATGTTAACTTCAGTAACACAGATAAATGTATTCCACTGACACTATTTTGACCTGAATTAGCTGGGTATTTTTGCTTCTTCTACCAGAGTAATCTTATTTCACCACAGCTTAAATTTAGGTCACTTTGGAAAAATGCATAGGATTAAGATTATCATACTAATTCATGAAAAATGACCAGGATTCAGGGAAAATGATATATAAATGATGAGATTTCAAGTTCTAATAATAGAAGATTTAAAAATTATTCTGTTAAAAGCCCCAATTTATGCTATATGAACATGTATGAAATAATAAATGATGCACAAATTTCTTTGGATTTCTTCAGAATTTCTCCAAATTTCTTCCTGATTTTATGATTCTTCATCAAAGACATGAGACAACATGAATAAATTATGAATGAGTTTCTATAAAGTATTATCTATGGATGGGGTGGGAAAAATGATCTCTTTCTCCTTTTTCACCTCTCTAATTACAATTTCTGAGTCTCAGAATATAGTATTTCAATATTAGATCTGTTAGCATTTGATAGTCAGTAGCTCTAAGATTCTCTATTCATCTTGGAAGTAGGGATGACTCAGATGTAGGTTGGAACCTTGCCTCCTCTCACTGGAAACACCCAGAGGTATATTCTAGTTTCCTTATTGCTAGGAATTGGCCCACGGAATATAGCAAGTTAATTTTTTATCTGTTTTCATGAGTACATAACAGTGGATTGAAGCAAAAACTTGTTCCTACATTGAAAATATCAAGTACTGACTACTTGTAGATATTTTGAGTTATGCCATGGTTGTTGGCTTGAAGATGAACTAAGATTATTAACTGTCCTTCTCTTGTCTCTTGGTTGGCATGTATTCTCAGGTCCAGTTTGAATCAAAGGTGACAGGCCTGGTCTGGGCCCCAACTTTCAGGACAGCTAGAAGTTGGCCTTGCCCAACAAGAAAGAAGACAGTGGTCTGCCTTTCAGCTTTTCCTCATGTTGCTGTTCAGCCTGCAACTTTCACTAGCCAGAGATTCTTAAAAGGAGCTATCATCAGTGAAAACAAGGATATGCCCTAGTTAATGATACAAGGTGCTAATTTGTCTCATCTGCCAAAAGACATTTAAACGTTACTCGATCTGTTTTTGCTGAAATATTTGGGCATATTTCAAACTTATTCCAAATGCTTCTTTGCTTATCTAAGCTAATTACCTCAATCCATGTACCTAGCTATCACAATTTTCCAAGATACCACAGTTTTTCTAATATATAGAATACCCTTTTATAGTCTGGGAATTGAAATCATACTGTTTGGCTCCAGCGATATCACAAATTTATCACGCACATACATTTTCAGATGGGGAGAGTCCACGAGTTTCACTTGGGTGTGACAATTCCCTTAGCGTTTGACTCCTGTAATGTTTTTCCTGGTACTTCGCTATTTTGGAAGTGCTGAAGCTTGCATTTTCTCCTGTGAAAGATTTTCCTAAGCTCCCTTCTGGCCTACTTCATTACTTGGCCTCACTTCGCATGTTCTAATTTTTAAACTTGTTATTCTCTGTGGACAGGGTTTTTGACATCCATCTTCTCTTTAACAATCAAAATGTTATACATTCTGGAATTACTCATATCATACTCTGCTCATGTTCCTTACTTTTGCTACAAGAGTTGCATGGGTGGACCAAGGACATCATATAACTATTGCTTTATTTTAGTCTTTTCAAGTAACTGCAAGTCTCATTTTCCTAAGACCTCAATAAAATATTTTTGGATTCCATCTTTTTACCCTCTGTAAAATGTAAAATGTTCTCACGGCCATTATGTTTATTGTGAAACAATCAATGTCAAGGACTAGCTATAAAGTCATAGCTAAAAGTCATAGCTTTTACAATAACTGAAAAAAAAAAAAAGATGAAACCAATTCCTCCTGCCCAGAATTATTTGAATAAATTCTGCAACATTCTGCTTTACATGGTCTCTACAATTTACAAAAATATGTTTACGGTGTTAATGTTAAATTATTTCTTTTTTCTTCAGGAATTTATTGTTTGCTTATTTACCTGGCAAAAGCTTGGCCAAAGGGGAGGTGGAAATTTGGAGCATTGTGGCAAATGCTATTATATCTGTATGTATAAAATGTGAAACACAGCCTCTTATTTTCTAAACACGCTTAAAAGCCTATCAAATATCTGGCAAGCCACTCCAGGATCCCCACGCATTATTGAACTGCTCTAATAAAATCTCATCTTTCAACCAGAAAGAAGGCTCAGAAGGTTCTCGGTAGCCTCTACAATTAGCCTTTTGCTAATTCTTCAGTGAGCGCCAAGGATTTAAAGCACAAAACCTGGAGCCTTTTTCATGTGTTTCAATGGATGCCTTTGGTGCTATACAAAGATACACAGCTTTCAGGACACAACACTCAGCTGGCAGTGAGGGATCATCAATGATTAATTTAGAAAGCCCATCCCTAGCATGTGGAAGTAGCTTCAGGATAATGGCAATAAGTGGTGTGTATCCAGGGGACGGGGTTGCTTTGCAGACTTAAGGTTCAGAAGGTGGTGAAAGAAGGTGAGTAAGGAGGGCTTGGGGGATCCCCTTACTGCACGTTTTTAGGAGGGCCTGGCATGCTACATACTTTGATCTTTTGCTGCATAGATAGTTTTGATCTAAACTGTGTACTCAGGGTAAATAAGATATGATTTGTTATTTGACGGCTTTCCTTCATAATCCTTTCCTTTAATTCTCCTTTCCAGGTGCCCAGATGATCACATTCCCATTCCCACTGGTCAAATACCTGTGGAATTAGAAGATGGATGGCGTGGTGATTGAATCTGGAGTCAGGCTGCTTAGTAACAGAATCCTGGCCTCCTCACACGGTAGGAGGCCTTGAATGGCCCTGCAAGTTCTAGGAGGGAGGTGTCTTAGGGCGAGCACCTGGCCTTTTCCCCATCTTGGCTGTCAGTCATCATCCCGCCTCGCTACACTCACCTTATTTCTGGATCCTGATTTGAGAAGCCTGGCTCTTGTAGACACCTCAGAGTGACTTCCTAAGGTCGCAGCCACTTATCTGGTGATTTTGTAGTTGGCTGATATGAAAGAACAGAAGTGCATGTATTTCAAACACATTTATTGAAGATCCACTGGATGCGGGGCGATGAGAATTCCGCGGAAAACCGACGGACAAAAATCCTGCTCCCCCCGAGAGTTCACATTCTGGTGGAATTAAAAGTTGCTTCGCAACATCTGCGCTGTGCTCATTATCAGCTCTGCCTGAGGACTGCTTGAAGTTCACTGTTCAGGCAAAGGAAACACAGCTTTCCCAAGGGCCATTGTAAGCTGGCCTCAGCTCTCTGCGGACAAAATTTGAAAGAATATACATTGCAGAGCCGCGAACGAGGCGGGGGTGGGGGTCACTGAGGTGGCGTCTATTAGCGTCAATACGGCGCAGTCAGGGGACCCTGCCAGAGCCTGAAAACTTCAAGCCAAACAAACTCAGGGATCACAACCCCCCACCCTTCTCCTCTTGCCCTCCGACTAGCCGCGGCCCCTACCGCGGGAAAGCCGTCCCAGGGGTAGGCCGGAGGAGACAGGGGGCTTGGAGAAAGTGGACTCCGATTCGTTCCCCCTTCTCCCCCTCCCGATCATGGGCTTTGCCCTGGAGCGCTTCGCCGAAGCGGTGGACCCGGATTTCGAGTGCAAGCTGTGCGGCCAGGTGCTGGAGGAGCCCCTGTGCACGCCGTGCGGACACGTCTTCTGCGCCAGCTGCCTGCTGCCCTGGGTGGCGCGGCGGCGCCGGTGCCCGCTGCAGTGCCAGCCCCTGGCGCCGGGCAAGCTGTGCCGGGTGCTGCCTCTGCGCAGCCTCATCCAGAAGCTGCGCATCCAGTGCGACTACCGCGCCCGCGGCTGCGGCCGCTCGGTCCCGCTGCGCGAGCTGGCGGCGCACGTGGAGCGCTGCGACTTCGGCCCTGCCCGCCGCCGCCGGCGGGGCTGCGCCTCGGGGCCCGGCGGCCGCGGCGGCGGGGACGTGCCCGCGCGGGGGGGCTGCGCCACGGCGCCTGGGCCCGGCCGGGGCGGGGGCGCGCGCGGGGGGCCGCCGGGCGTCCGCGGCGGCAGCGGGCGGGGGCCACGGCCGCGAGTCCTCGCCTGGAGGCGGCGCGAGAAGGCGCTGCTGGCGCAGCTCTGGGCGCTGCAGGGCGAGGTGCAGCTCTCGGCCCGCAGGTACCAGGAGAAGTTCGCCCAGTACATGGCTCACGTCCGCAACTTCGCCAGAGACCTGGGCGGCGGCCACGGCCCGGTAAGCGCAGAGGGGTCGGGCACCTGGGGAACGGTTGGGGTGGAAAGAGGACCGCTTCTTTCTGGTACTTGGGGATTCCTTTAGAAGGTGACATCCGTCCTTACCATGCAGTGGGAAGCATCCACGAGCCCTGACCCTACTCCACTGTCAGCACCTTTCGGATGGGGTTGTGTTGCATTTGAGAAGGATTTCTCCCTTCCACTTCTATTAGGATTGGAACGAGTTAAACAGATTTCAATTGCAACTTTTCGATGGAGGAGGAATTAGGAAAACTCATTTTGCCACCCCGACCCCTCGCTCCCTATCTTTCACTTTCCTGCCCTATCCTCTCTATTTGGGGGGCGGGGGGGCACCTCTGGCTTGTTCCTAAAACCAATCAGAAAAGGAAAGCCAGGAAATGAGGACTTCTCCGACCCTGCCTCCCCTCTCTCGCTGCCCCAGCATCCCTGCGGCCTTGTCAGTCGCACACCTTTAGCTCTGAATGACTTAGTTTCCCTGCCAAACTGCTCGCATCGCCTCTACTCGGTGCAGGGACTATCAGGGATGTGAGAATCCAGGAAAACCTCGAGTTGGGAGAGGGAGCAATGGGATTTCTTAGACCTGCAGAGTTTTCATTAGCCCGACCTTCCCTAAAGAATCCTTCCCTTCCTATTTCATCATTGGTGGAGTGTGTGTGTGTGTGTGTGTGTGTGTGTGTGTGTGTGTGGCTTGGGGGACCAAATCTGAGAGCAGCCACATCCATCTGCGGTCATAGTAGACCTGTGAGCCCGTGGGCAGCGGCTGTTTCCCTTCTTTGTCGAAGCTGCTGGCCCCGAACCGTGCTGGTGGACTGCCCGCTTTCAGACTGAATAAACAAGCCTGTTTGCAGCACCCCGTGTGAAGAGGCTTGTTTATAAAGCTGTTACTTCTCTTCTGGAGGACTTCTGCACAGTGTTTGACATTGTTGGTCGCTGCCATGGTGAGCAGGGATTTAGCAGGACTTGCACTCCATTCAAGGAGCTGTTTCCATTCTTCACTGTCCCAGGGAGGAGCAATACGGGATGACTCCCATTTGGGACCCCATTGCACTGCCTCCAACCCAGGCATGGAGTGGAGAAGCTTCTGCCCTTGAACCTAGAAAAGATAACTGAAGTGTGAGCGGCTAAAATGTTGCTGCTCTGACAAAGGGAGGCACACTGCTTCTTAAGAGACTGGATGCTATCCCTGATTCTTTCTGTATCCTATTTATATCTAGGTAAATTTACAGAGTGGGAAGATCCAGAGAGAGGCCCAAGAATGGGCTGTGTTACCAGGCCATGTTTCAAGGTCGTAGGGAAGCAATGGCCGATGGAACAACAGCTAGAATCATATGACAGAAAAGTCCAAGCAACAAGTTGAGCTGTGATTCTGAGAAGTGAGGAAAAACTGCCCGTGATTTGCAGACTATCAGAAGGCTTCTCTAGGAGCCTCAGAGATGTTTTCCCACTGCCAGTAGGGGCTGCTGTGTGCACTCCCTGGGAACCGCTCCTGGGACTAGGTGGTGATGGTGCTTATGGAATTTTACCATTCGGAAGTAATTACCAAATACGTAATTTCGCAGGACAGTTAATAATACCCATAGCTATGAATAAACCTTACCTAATCTGGCACTATCTCACCTTGTATTTAAATTGCTCTCTATTAATGAACAGGTTGTAGATATAATTCCTATTCGTTTTACTATTATTTGGCTGCCGAGAAAAGAAATACATACTGTTTTACCTAATACAAATTCTCTCTTTTTAAAGTTCTGCAGGAGTTATGCAAAACCAAGTAAGAGTGCTATTTAAAATTAGGATTACTAAATAAAAAAAACAAAACAAAAAACGTTGAAAAAAAATTAAAAAAAAAAGGGGCGCCTGGGTGGCGCAGTCGGTTAAGCGTCCGACTTCAGCCAGGTCACGATCTCGCGGTCCGGGAGTTCGAGCCCCGCGTCAGGCTCTGGGCTGATGGCTCGGAGCCTGGAGCCTGTTTCCGATTCTGTGTCTCCCTCTCTCTCTGCCCCTTCCCCGTTCATGCTCTGTCTCTCTCTGTCCCAAAAATAAAAACAAAAAACAAAAAACGTTGAAAAAATAAAATTAGGATTACTGTAATTAGATCCTGCATTACAATAACAATCCAAATATCACTATTGAAAGAATTTTATCAATAGCTCACTGCTACTTAAATCCCTCAAGACTTTCCAACGTGAGATTTTTACATTAAATAATTCTGAGGTTCTTTATTATACTCTAACAAAATGAGGATACTTGTAGGGTCACCAGAAATCTGTTTTAAATTACAATGAAGTCAGAATTAGATGCTGCATTCGGATAAAAGATAGATTGATGTGTGAAAAGACAAAGTCTTCAGACATTTTTGAAAATAGCTACTTTTCTCACAAGCACGTTTCTTTTAAATACATAGTTTCAAAGTACATTTAGGAAGAAATGTCCCAAATTCAACCATCCTTAATTTTAAGATTTTCTTCTTCTCAAATGTTCACTTATTTACATTTTTTTCAAAAGGCTTGTTGTAGCATTTATTTATTTATTTATTTATTTATTTATTTATTTATTTACCTACCTAGTTATTTTATCCCTTTTCTTCTAGGATGGAGAACATAAACCACTCACCATTGTGTTAGAAAGAGAAAATGACACGTTGGGGTTCAATATTATAGGAGGTCGACCAAATCAGGTAACCTACCTTGTTAATGCATAACTCACTCTTTGATTATAAAATAATAGAAGACAGCTTTCACCTGTGGATTTTGAATGAGGAAAACAAGTGATTTAATCTTTAAAATCATTGTGATCAAATATCAGATTCCTTAATGCAAATATTCCAGTACATAATTACATTTTTTGAGAGTACAAAACAAACCAAAAAACCCAACAGCTAACAAACTTGTCCCTCTTTGCTACTTTTAATAAAACCACAGTAGGTTTCTCATTTTATTTACATTGTATAGCCCCATTGGTAAACTTCTTAAACCTATTTCATAATAATGTGTATAGGCAATTTATATTTGAAAATACTAGGCAACTGGATAGCCTGATTATACCTTCTATTTATTAAGTCAATTTGCTCAATTTTCACATGCTAACACAGACCAGGCAGTTTATTATGCATGTTGAATGAATAAACAGTTAAAATAAGTTGAAATAAGGGATCATTGTTTTCATAGGTATATAAGCAATACCATGCTTGATTAGAGATATTTTTGGCTCCCCAAATTCAAATCCTTTATTTAATTGAATGAATAATATTTTCTACATTGATGCCAATTGTTTTCAAAGTACATGACTTACAAACTTAAACCAGAAACTGTAGTTGCAGAGTTCTTTTATATCCTCCAAATACATCAACTCAATTTTCACTGTAACTAGAAAAAGGTGGTGAAGTTTAAAAAGATGCATGTTCTTTAATTTTCTTAATAAAATGCCATGAAATTTTTGCATCTTGCATTACAGATGTTGTCTAAGGAAACTATCTTTTAGTTGTTGGCCATATGCTATGTTTAGGTCAGGATGGCAATGACATTTTTTTTTCTTATTGTTTAGTATTTCAAAAACCTAGTAACAAATGACTGCTGTGCTTCTGTTTCTAGAACAGTCCCCATTTGTTATGAAAAGAAGTCTTTCATCATAGCATTTTTGTTTTCTTTGCCCGTAAGGAATATTTTTATAAAATGCAAGTTAGGTGTTTGACATTTAAATGACATTGGCCTTTTTTAAGAGGCTCTTCAAATTCATGTTAAGGAAGGCTAAGTAAGGAGAAATAATTTTATTTAACCTGCCATGAAGTAAATTGACATTTAAAATGATTATTACAGAATGTCAGGCATCTTACCTAGATAAGTTCTGCAATATAATTGTTTTTCCGTGACTGGCTAAAATGTCCTGTTTGTATTATACTGGTTATATGGTTGAGATTTAACTAATCATTAGGCTCATTGCACCTGGAAATGTGTAACGATTAGCCTTGAATGGGTTCTCTTGCAGTTAGAGTTGATCTTTTGGGATTTTACACTTGAGCAAGCTCCTAGTCTGCCCTGTGAATAGATACAGTACGAGCTGTATTTCCAAATCTGCCACATCATGAGGCTAAATTATATTTTCAAAGCTGTGACCACATCTCAAACCAGTTATACAGTGAGACTGGTTATGCTTTTTGTTTTCCTGTAGCCCTTTTTAATTGCTATATCTGTCTAGAAGTAAGATGTTTTATAAATAATACTTAGG
This sequence comes from Felis catus, assembly GCF_018350175.1. Taxonomy (NCBI): domain Eukaryota; kingdom Metazoa; phylum Chordata; class Mammalia; order Carnivora; family Felidae; genus Felis; species Felis catus. The sequence continues at coordinate 68,740,583 of NC_058374.1, forward strand.
AGCCTGTCAATATCACCTTGTACATACCCTTTCCTCATGGCTTTTTATGTATACCCAAAAACATGAAGTAAATGGATAATCTTGTCAGAGATGCTGGACTCATTCATTAAAGCTGCCATCTTGATTAATGACTATTTGGTATTAAGTAAGTTAAAATTCAGTGCCAAATCCCCAGCTAAGGGAGAGAGTTGAATGTTTAGTGAGGATTGGCAATGTTACATTTACTAAATTGACTTTATCCAACTTAAGATTGTATTGGTATCTTTCTCACTGCTAACAGTTGTATTTTTTATAGAATAATAGGGAAGAAACATCAAAGGAAGGAATTTACGTTTCAAAAATTTTGGAAAATGGACCTGCCGACAGAGCAGATGGCCTGGAGATTCATGACAAAATCATTGAGGTAAGACAATAATAAAATACCAATAAGAGACATGGAAGAAATATTTAGACGTTTTAAATTTCCAGACTTACTGTTTTACCTTGATGTGATACTTATTAGAGTATATATCTATCTAGAGTTTATATCTAATCTATATCAATTTTTAGATATTGAGATAAAAGAATAAATCACCTGAAGTTTCCAAATGTGTTAATGCGCGTCTCTGCTTTAATAAGTTGCTGTCCCTGTGAACTGTGAAGAAAGTTGTGTGATTATTAAGAGGTTAATTTTGTATGACCTTTCAAAAAATGATAAATCTCTACTCAAGAACATTTTTGATGAGGAAATATTACTGTCTTTGAGCTTGTGATTAGTATGTTACAGGGAGAGTTTGGAATTGTTTATACAATAACTTTTACCATTTCTAAGTTTCACATAATTATCTTGGTCATGTATTTTTCAATGGGGAAATTTTTTTTTTTTTTCCTGTTGCAAAAACCTGGTGGGAACTCTTTATTTTCTCAAATGTGTGCTGTAGCGCTATTGTAATATTTGGGGTTGAGAAAGTAAATTATAGAAGTTAGTAAAATTTGGGCTGGGATAGTGGAATTTTAGGTCCTTGCCATTTACCACCAAAGTGCTTTTGAAGTTTTAACTGATTGAGACAGTAGTATTTGGTATTACTGAAAATGGTTAGATTACCTTTTATCAGTGGAATTATTTCCAAGGTATTAGTAAAGGCATAAATAGAAATTTGGAAGGCTTATTTGACTCCACTACTTTGGAAATATTCTGTTTATTCTAGGTTATATCATCACTAGTGCTGTCTTTCTGAATGTCTATATAAACTCTCTGGATGGAGTTGGTTCTTTTTCTCTATTAAACTTTGGATAAACTTTTAGATATTCACTCTTCCTTGGTGCATTAAAAAGATTGAATTTTGAGTAATTTGACTTTGGATAAGAGTAAAGAATGAAGAAGATCCAATAATTTTTCTGTGTCAGGAAAGAACTCAACAACATCTAGAAATGAGCTGGCTAGGTATTTTGGGGAAGAGAAAGGCGATGTCTTTGGCTGAAAAGCTGGGTTTTATCTGAAGAGGTCTTTTGTATTAAAATTCTCGTCTTCCACTTTTGTAGCCAAGATAGCACAGACCTGCTTTCACTGATGGCTGTCCAGTTTGTCTTGAAAATTTGCCTAGTGGAAATATTTACATGCTGCAATTTGTAACGTTAGAAACTTTTTATTTCTACTCAGGTTTGTGCAATATGATTTAAAGGGCAACATAATTTAAACAACAAAAAAATTGCCCTTGTTACTTTCTGCCTTATCTCTAAAGCATTTTGATTTTTCCAATTACATGGAAATGAATGCCTGTTTGATACTCTTAGAAGGGCTAATGGAGCTGAATACATATATTCAATTAGCACACGTACTCACATATATACACAACAGAAACGTAATGGGGATTTGAAAAACATTTTTTTCCAGCTAGGTAACAATGTTAGGTGTGCTTCATTAATGTTGCATTAAAAAGGAGGAGAAGAATTTCTTTTTTAAATTGTGATATAGCACTTCTGTTAAAAATACATTTTTTTAAACATGAAGAGGTAATTTTATAAAAACTGGTTGATAAATCAAGTGCACATAGATAACTATCTAATACTGCTAATGTATCTCAAAATAACCTTATTCAAATCATATAAAGAGCAAAGAGATCAACCATGTTAGTCTAAATTATAATTTATAACCAGCTGCAGTATTATTATTTCACCTTGATGAGCTTAAAATTTGCCTCAATGACAGAAATTTATCAGTGCCTCTTTTATGCCAGGGTACATTGTAATAGTCCTATTTTTGTTATAGTTCTATAATTGACTCATATGAACACATTGACAGTTAAAAAATGAGTTGGATGATATACATATATTTGGAATGTTGTCTATTAGTGTGAAATATTTTAAAAGGAATACTATTAGAAATATATCTCATATTTAGTTTTTTAGTGATGCCATTGGCTTTTAAAGTGAATAGATATTTGTGACTTTATTTTGTGTGTGTGTATACACACACAAGTAGCATGCTTGATCTTTTACATATATATGTGTAAAAGATCTTATAACAATTAAATTTAGACACATTTGATTCCTGTCAATTATTTTAGCTCATCTTCCGTTATGGTATCAGTCAAGTTTACACATTTTATAGTAACAGGAAACTAATATGAAATATAGGATTAATTTAAAGAGTACAGAGACAGAAAACATTTTAAAATCGAGTAATTTATTTTCCATTTTTTGTGCTCAGTGATTTATTTATTGAACTAATTTGATGCAATGTTTTTTTTCAGTTTTTGAATTTGAAATGGTTATGCTGGTTGATACCTGGTGCAACAAATAAATTTGTTAGCAGTAGAATACACAGTAGTTCAGATATTATGAAATTACTCATATGAGCTAACTTCCACAATCACATGACTAAATGTTTTGAATTTAGTGATGTGACTGAAATAAATAGAAACCGTTAGACTTTTTTTTTTTTTTTTTTTACTTATAGTCATGATATGCTAAAAATGTTTTGTCTAGCTAATTGGTTAAAGCACACATTACAATAGGTTTATGTACTCTTACAAAATAACAAAAATTTTCTTAAAATCGTTTATTTGGAGGAAAAAGTAGATATGTTAAAGGTCTGGTTCTATTGATGCATAAAGAGATTTTAGAAATTCTAATAAAAATATTAGGTATAACAATTTACCAAAGTTTATCAAAAGCCAACAACTCTAAAAGTATTATTTTTAAATATTCTCCATTCCACTGAAGCTGATCAAATTCAAGGATCATAAAAGAAAAAAAATAGTCATAAAGTACATCCATGTCATAATTTTCACATAGTGCAAGGAATATTCTTTTGGAGTCAGTCTCCTTGAACAATTATGTTTAGTAGTTTCTAGATGTTTACACATCCATATTTGTTCAAATATGTATGGTGTAGATTCAAAATAGAAATCTGTTGTGATGTTGGAGTTACAGTATTGGGTGTCAGAGTATCCCTGGAGACTGAAAAGGAAGACTTTGTTAAAGGCATTTTGAAACATGGCGGAAGTTCACATAGACCAGGAATTCACCAGAGGATATTGCCAATAAAAGCATCATTTGCATGCTGTTTTACACCCTTTCGAGACTCAAAGGAGCCACAGAAAACTCTTGATACTGTCAGAGGCTTGGTCACAATTCTGTAAGAGGACAGTACCGTTACCATGATTATCATCATGTTAGGATGCCTGCAGGGTGTGTGGGAGTTGAGAATCAAAGTTCACTGCTGCTGTCAGCAATTATTCCTCTGTTATTATTTCTGTGTCACTGATAGCAGGCAGTACAACCTTAACCCCAGAGTGGGAAAGTGAATAGAAGGGTGGAGGGTCATTCATGGCTCTTTGTTCCCACTTTCTTTCCCCACCCCTCCCCCCCAGCTCCTAGCCAATGCTGGGTGACTGGAAAGTCCATCCTTCTCTTAGCTTCTGGAGACCAGAGAGTAGGGGCGGGGTAGACTCTGAAGTCTATGGGAAGAACAGTGTGGAGCAGAAAGAGTTTTCTGTAGTGTATATATTAAAGTCTTCTATTTATTTAGTCTGAAATAAATAGTGAAATGCAGCACCCAAGGCATTTTCATATACTTTAGAAACAGTTCTCACATTGAACAGTGTCATTATAGCACTTTCTAGAAAGTGATGAGTGTAGTACTAGCAGAAAGAACTTTACAAATGCAATGTCTCCACAAGGACTTAACTATTCCAGACTGCCAGCTCCACCGTCTTTTATTTCTGTAATGGTGTATCTTTTGCTTTCCCAGCACTGCGCTGCTAGAGTAAAGATCTTTGATGATTATTGTGTTTGTGTAAGTCTCTGCACAGTTCACTTATAGGTGCTAACACAGGAGATGTAAATGCAGATGAGAGCTAAACATTCAGGAATGCTGTTGTCTCAGGCTTGCAGGGTGCTCCCTCTGTGCGTGCCTGATGGCACAGTGCACCTTCCTGCCTTATAAAGCAGCCATGCTAATTTGTGTATGCTTCGGAAGCATTTACAAGTTTTGTAGGTCACTTGTAAATCTGGTGGGCAATTAGTTTTTTTGATAAATTATTATTTAATTTGAACACATCACTGAACTCTTTCATAACATATTATCATCCCACATTTTTTAAAGTGTTTTTTAATTGTTCAAATAACATTGTCTGAAAGAAGAAAGAACTGAAAGCAATCGTCTTAGTGCAGGTAAAGAATTGCATTGTATGAGATTTGTAATCCTGATTGAATGCTACTTAAATTGACTGCTGTTTTACCATGATATAGTTATCATTATATAATTGTATATTTTAACATATGGTGAAAAGTACTGTGTTGCAGTGGGAAAAGCATGAATCCTGGAGTCAAGGAGCTCTGGCTGGAATTCCTGTCCTGCCTCTTTAAACGTGTATGACCTCCAGCAAGCCAGTTGTACTCAGTTTCTATGCCATTCATGGTTACCATGTATACAAATTGCCCAGCACAAGGCAGGTTCTTAGAACCCACTATTATGAGCCTGATGTGTCCCTCAGCTTATGCAAGTAGTTTGTTCCACAGAACACAGAGACAGTGGGTGAGGAGATATTTTCCTTTCTTGGAGAATCCAGGGCACTGTCTCCCCAATTTTTAGTCATCCCCATTTCTTTTTTTTTTTTTTTTTTTTTTAATTTTTTTTTTCAACGTTTATTTATTGTTGGGACAGAGAGAGACAGAGCATGAACGGGGGGGGGGGGCAGAGAGAGAGAGGGAGACACAGTATTTATTGTTGGGACAGAGAGAGACAGAGCATGAACGGGGAGGGGCAGAGAGAGGGAGGCACAGAATCGGAAACAGGCTCCAGGCTCTGAGCCATCAGCCCAGAGCCCGACGCGGGGCTCGAACTCACAGACCGCGAGATCGTGACCTGGCTGAAGTCGGACGCTTAACCGACTGCGCCACCCAGGCGCCCCCATCCCCATTTCTATAGACACCAGTTTGGATGAGTAAGTGTAGGAAGTTGTAACTCATACATTTTCATATATTCGTAAGGACACTCAGATACAAGAGGGGCTGTGGGGAAAACTTTGTAACTATGCACTTATGATTTAATTCAGCCGTTCAACAAGTATTAATTGCCTATATGTTCCAGGCAGCATCTCTGTACTATGGAAATAAAGAGCAATAAGAACCATTCTCTGTCCTCAAGAAGCTTGTGGTAAGGCGGTCCCATTTGCTGCCTGCACAAGGCAAAGCAGGCCTTCATGGGAAGTTGCTCCTTCAATCATTATGACCTTAAACGGACATCACCATGTGATCTTAGCAGAATGACACTGAAACGAGGATAAGCCTTGTTTTCCTGTTCTCCCAGGAGTAGTTCAGTTCATCTTAAGAAAGCACAACATAGGGTTGGTAAAGTAATAGAATCTGTGAATGTAAGACAGCATTGTAGTTTCAGGAAGGGGCATGGACTTTGAACTGGGATCTTGGCCTTGAATTTATACTGGATTGCCTTGCAGAGATTTTCAATCTTTCTTATTCTCCATTTCTTTCCTATAACTATGAGTGTAAAAATAACTAGTAACTCATATCTTCTATCTATAAATTATAGTGTTTTGCCATTCTACTGAATTTCCATTATTAATTAAGTATTGTTTTGGGGTGACTGGCTGGCTCAGTCAATGAAGCATCCAACTCGATTTTGGCTCAGGTCATGATCTCACAGTTCTTGAAATTGAGCCCCGCGTCAAGCTTTGTGCTGACAGTCCAGGCCTGCTGGGGATTCCCTCTCTCCCTCTCTCCTGCTTACACTCTCTTTCTCAAAATAAACTTAAAAAAAATAAGTATAGTTTTATTTTAACTTACAAGGAAAAGGCTGGAAATGTCTTTTTTACACTGTCAAGCTTTAATGTGTTAAGCACTATTTATTTTCAATTTATAGGGTATGAACTAGAGTTTGATTCTTTTTAAATGCTAAACTTCTGTGTGTGGAAACAGGTCCACCACACATGACTGTGCTGTTTGCACACTGTGTATTTGCACACGGTGAAAAGAAAGTCAGAAGGTCTGTGGTTCCCATTCTCCTCATCGTTCTGCACTACAAAAAACTCATCAGAGCACCTATGACCTGATTTTCTTTACGAAGGTATAATCACATACATAAAATGTTGTATTAGTTTCAGGTGTACAACATGATTCGGTATTTGTGTATATTGCAAAAATCAACAAGTCTTGTTGACATTGTCACCATACATGGTTAGTTACAAAATTTTCTTTCTCTTATGATGAGAACTTCTATTCTCTTAGCAACTTTCAAGTATATAATATAGTAGTATTATCTATAGTCGCCATGCAGTTCATTACATCCCCACTTATGTATTTTATAGTTGGAATTTTGTACCTTTTGACTCCTTTCAACCATTTTGCCCACCCCTTACCCCCCACCTCTGGCAAACACAAATCTGTTCCCTGTATCTATGAGCTTGTTTTATTTGTTTTTGAGAACTACACAGTATTTGTCTTATTCTCTCTCTCACTCATTTCATTTGGCATAAGGCCCTCAAAGTCAATCCATATCATTGTGAATGGCAGTATTTCATTTTTCATGGATGAATAATACTCCATTGTTGGTGTGCACATGATATATATGCAATGTCTTTATCCGTTCATCCACTGAGGGACTCGGGTTATTTCTGTATCTTGGCTATTGTAAAATAATGCTGCAGTGAACTTGGAGATGCAGATAGGTTTTTGAGTTAGTGTTTTCATTTTCTTCAGATAAATGGCCAGAAGTGGAATTGATGGATCATATAGTAGTTCTATTTTTAATTTTTTGAGGAACCTCTGTATGGTTTTCTACAGTAGCTGCAGCAGCAATTTAAATTCCCATCAACAGTGCACAAAGTCTCCCCTTTCTCTACCATCTCGCCAGCATGTGGTGTCTCTTGTCTTTTTGATAATAGCCATTCTGACAGTTGTGAGGTGAGATCTCATTGTGGTTTTTAATTTGCACTTCCCTGACGATGAGTGATATTGAGCATCTTTTCATGTATTTTTTTGGCCATTTGTATGCCTTCTTTGGAAAATCTGAAAGGTCTAATTCAGATCTCCTGCTCATTTTTAGTCAGATTGTTTGTTTTGTTGTTATTGAGTTGTAGGAGTTCTTAGCGTATTTTGGATATTAAGTCCTTACAGATGTACGATTTGCAAATATTTTCTCCCATTCCTTGGGTTGCCTTTCCATTTTGCTGATGGGTTCCTCTGCCATGCAGAAGCTTTTTGGTTTGCTGTAGTCCCACTTGCTCATTTTGCTTTTGTTGCTATTTTGCTGTCATGTCCAAAAAATGATTGTCAAGACCAATGTCATGGAAATTACCACCTATGTTTTCTTCTAGGAGTATTATGGTTTCAGGTCTTACGTTCCAGCTTTTAATGCACTCTCAGTTTGCCAGGTCTCATGGGCACAAACCCCATTTGTCTTCAACGTTTATTTATTTTTGGGACAGAGAGAGACAGAGCATGAACGGGGGTGGGGCAGAGAGAGAGGGAGACACAGAATCGGAAACAGGCTCCAGGCTCCGAGCCATCAGCCCAGAGCCTGACGCGGGGCTCGAACTCCCGGACCGCGAGATCGTGACCTGGCTGAAGTCGGACGCCTAACCGACTGCGCCACCCAGGCGCCCCTTCAAGGCCAAATGTTTGCAGAGTTGTCTCTCAGTCTTAAAAGTTGGAGTGTCCAGTATAGGGTGCAAACGCCTCACTCCTCAGGAAGAAGTTTTGGGTTTTGCATTTTCTCCTGATTCTAGGTCAGTGCACCAGCATGGGAGGTAGAGATTATGGAGAGACTATTTTTCAGCATTTCCTATTTGCTTCCATGTCATTTTCCTCTCCTTTGTTCAATGTGAAGGGTCACTACCAATTTTAGTTTTTTTCCACAGGAAATTATTCCATATGTATCTGTAGATTCAGTGTGTCCATGAGTTCAGGATCTTTCTACATTGCCATCCTGAATCAGAACTTCCCCATAACATTAAAATAAGATCTATACTTGATGTGAAGTAAAATTTCAAAGTAGGCCATATCTCACTGACTTTTGCCCTACTTTTTCCCTCCGTCATCCTGGTCCTCTGGCATCTTCTTTCTCATGGTCTTATTTCTTTGCAGCATTTGATCTTTTGCAAAGAAAATATGTTTTTGTTGTTGTTGTTTGGTTTTTTGTTTTTGTTTTTTTTTTTTTTTTTAGAGAGTAAGAGAGAGTAAGTGCGCTTGTGGGGAAGAGAGAAGAGAGAGAAGGGGGGGGGAGGGAGGGAGACAGAAAGAGAGAGAGAGAGAGAGAGAGAAAATATCTTGAGCAGGGTCCACACTGAGCATGGCCTGATCCCACAACTGTGGGATCATGACCTGAGCTGAAATCAAGAGTCGACTTCCAACCGACTCTGCAACCCAGGCACCCCTGGAAAGAATGACTTTAAATTCATTTATACCAATAGAAACTTAAATGATAAAAATTGGCCCCACTCAGGGTATGTGAACTTTACCTGGAAGTAATGCCTTAATGATTCTCAGAATTTTTCCATTTTCACCTTAATGATTCTCAAGCTTTTTCCATTTTCACCTTGAGCACGGTAGCTTCTTGAGTGAACTTTCCCTGGTCCAGTCTCTACCATTTGCAGTCAGTTTGCCTACTCCTGTCAGGATGGCCATTGTTTTACTCCTTTGTTTAAGGTCCTTGATTAATATTCTGTTGACAGTAGGATAAAATCCACATTTATTAGTGAAGCAAAATGGACTTTGAAAACCTTTACTTTTTAGTTTTTGCTTTTAGACCATCTACTGTTGTAGTCATATGAAACTCCTCCTCTTGCTTATTCCTTCTTTTCTTTTGATCTGGTGTTCTTGCCCCTCCCCTACATCTTCTGTAGCTGGCAAGTTTCTGATATCCTCCCCTTCCTAAAGCCCTTCATAGTCCACCTGTGTACTTCCCTGTAACCAGTAT